>NC_139607.1:92277458-92877458 GCF_964270895.1 Podarcis filfolensis | reverse complement strand
CTTGGACATTGTTGCCTTGGGAACTCAACTTGCTGTTTGCCCTGGCCCGATCCCAGATTTGCCCATTCTCAAGAGGCTTGCTTGTTTTAATTAGAGGCGGTGAATAGTGTTCAGCTAAGTTTTTTTCAGGGACTCGGGTGGTGCTGTGGCTTAAACCACAGAGCCTAGGGCTTGCCAATCAGAAGGTTGGCGGTTCAAATCCCCGCAAAGGGGTGAGCTCCCATTATTCAGTCCCTGCTCCTGCCAACCTAGCAGTTTCAAAGCACATCAAAGTGCAAGTAGATAAATAGGTACCACTGTGGCGGGAAGGTAAACGGTGTTTCTTTGCACTGCTCTGGTTCGCCAGAAGTGGCTTAGTCAGGCTGGCCACATGACCCAGAAGCTGTACGCCGGCTTCCTCAGCCTATAGAGCAAGATGAGAGCCACAACCCCAGAGTCGTCCGCAACTGGACCTAATTGTCAAGGGTCCCTTTACCTTTACTAAGTTTTGTAGACCTATTGGAATTCATGAACCCGACTAGGTTAGAACAGTTCTTCCTGATGAAGAATCAGAATCAGAACCAGAATTCCTGATCAGAATCTCATTTCCAGTAATTGGAATTGATTGGTTTGGTTCTACAGGCTTGCTCCATCTTTGGCTCCATATTTGAAGATGGCTATCCTATCTCTTCTCAGTCTCCCCTTTTGCAACTCCCTCAATCGTTCCTCATAAGTCTTGGTTTCCAGACCCTTGATCACCTTGGTTGCCATCCTCTGCACACGTTCCAGCTGGTCAATATCCACCTTCAGTTGTGGTGCCCAGAACTGGACACATTACACCAATGTCCAGCAGAATACAGTGCTACTATTATCTCCCTTGATCTGGACACTGTACTTACGTTGATGTAGCCTAAAACTGTATTAGTTTCATTAGCTGCTGCATCACAGCATATTCGTCTGCTATTATGTTCAGTACTCAACTGAGAATTGGGTGGCTGAGTCTTTTGTTGTTGTTTAGTCGTTCAGTCATGTCCAACTCTTCGTTACTCCATGGACCAGAGCATGCCAGGCACTCCTGTCTTCCACTGCCTCCCACAGTTTGGTCAAACTCATGTTAGTCGCTTCAAGAACACTGTCCAACCATCTCGTCCACTGTTGTCCCCTTCTCCTTGTGCCCTCAATCTTTCCCAACATCAGGGTAGGAGCCACCTTTTAAATTTCCCACAGTGCCTCCAATGCAACAGGGAGTATTGTGGGAAATTAAAATGGTGGACCCTGGGCATAGCTGCCTGATGCTGATTGGAGCCCTGCCACACTCCTTATGCCTCCTGTTTTGCAGAATGTGCCACGGTCAGACTTTTCTACAAATCCAAAGACACCCTGGTGAGCGTGCACCAAATTTCAGCTTCCTGTCTTGTGAGGAGTTTCTCCAACAATGTTGATATCTCCATGAGTCTTGTTAAGCATTATAGGACAAGACTTGCCCAAAGAGCAGAAGACGTTATTTACGTATGCGACAACAGTGGCTAGGATATTAAAGGTACCCCTGCCCGTACGGGCCAGTCATGTCTGACTCTAGGGTTGTGCGCCCATCTCACTTAGGAGGCCGGGGGCCAGCGCTGGGTCACTTCCGGGTCACGTGGCCAGCGTGACAAAGCTGCTCTGGCGAGCCAGCACCAGCGCAGCACACGGAAACGCCATTTACCTTCCCGCTATAAAGCGGTACCTATTTATCAGGACTTCCGGATCAGCGCCATCAACGAATGGCGGAGTTCCTCCGACCGGAGGAACGGGCTCCGTGGAAATTGGGTCTTCCCGCCGCAGCGAAGGCGGAGGCCCGTTAGAAATCCCAGGCGGAGAAGCCTGGGAACGTGGGGTTCGGCAGAGCACCAAGAGCGCCTCCCCTACTCACGAGGAAACCCCTTTTCGGGGCTCCGGAGTGAAGTTGGGTGAGCAGCGCGGTGCTGCGAACCGATCGCTATTTCCATGGAGGGAAGCCGCGCAGCCATCGCCGGAGAGCGCTGACTTTTTCCTGATGACATTTGGACTCTAAATCAAGTACCCGTGAGTAAAAACGGAGAATTGGATTAAGAAATTTTCAAAATTTATGAATTAGGCACGAAGCGGGAAGGTTTAAACAGGAAGTCTGCCTTCCGCTTTTTGTATATAGACTGAAGCAAAGACCTTGCAACCTAATAGCCTGGAAAACTGCTTTAAAATTGGAAATTTCCTGCATCCACAACTAATAAAACCCCCTTGGAAGCAGGAGAAAAGGGGGGGGGGATTTGACTGTTCAATCCTGCAGGAGGAGAGTAAAGGAATTAAAGTTTCCATCGTCCCAAACCTGGGGACGGGGTGTCGGGACAGAAATTGTTTGAGACGTCCATTGATTGAAAGCGGAGTACTTTTGACAGATAGCTAAAGAGAAACAAATTAACTTCAACGCTACTTTCTGCATTTTTGCATTTTAAAGAAACAAAGTATCTGAAAATCGAAAGGATTTGAAATCGAAAGTAATCTTCTTTGTTGGATACATTTTAAAAATGGATACAAATAGAAATTGTGTCCCCCTAGAGGGAGCCTGTCAGTTTGTTGTCGCAGTTTATTTGTAGACTCTACAGCTGCGAGATTTGGATCGTGGGACCAGCCGTTTGACCTTGACAGAAATGTGTTGGAAGGAAGATTTGGTGTCTGCCCTTAGCATGACAAATGTTCTGCTGGAGCAGCTGCATGAGAAAATGAACTTGATGCATGAAAAATTGGACTTGATGAGTGCTGTGGCCAGTGAATATGATTTAACAGAGAATAAGGATAAAGAAGTTATACAGCGATCAATTCAGGAATCTGGCTTAACAAGGCAAGTCCAAGGGCAGATGAAGAAGGAAGAGGTAGTGATTATTCCTCAAACAACACAAATGGAGAGATCCAAAGTCCTGCAGGAACAAAAGCCACTGCGTTGGAAGATGGAACTTGGAGAGTGCTGGGAAGTGTTTGAAATCAAGGAAGCTTTTAACTCTAGTGGGACCATGAAACAGGTGAATAACTATCTTTTGGATAAAGTTTCTTTGGATTACAAAGATGACGATGGGGAGTGGGACTGGGGGGAAGGGGCCAGTCTGACGAAGGAAAATGGAAATTACTACCGGATGGAACCCTCCGGAGACCCACTCCCCAAGAAACTAACAATAGACAATGAAGTGCGTAAGCACAAACAAGAACAAGAAAATTTGCAGAAGGGGCCTAGAAGAGATTTAAGGGCCTTGGACATTAGAACACCAGATTGATGGACTGGATGTAATGGACAGAAAGGACTGACACAATCCGAAACCAGGAAGAAGGGACTGTTGGATAAAAATTAGAGATATAAAGGGAAATTCTTTTGTTAATTTTGGAATTAGTGCAACATTAATGAAATATCAGGGAATATGCTGGAAAGGAACTAAATTGGCTTTAGCAGAAATGATTTAACGAGATATGTATGAATATGATGTAAACTTTGAAATTTTAAGATTTTTAAGATAAGATAAGGTTAAAGAGATTAAGGTAAATTGAATAACAGATTATATTAAAAGATGGAAAGGTTATGTCGAATCAACAAATAAGATAGATTGTGAAGATTAATTTTTTAAATTAAAATTGAGAAACATGGGAAGAATTTGCTGGAATAACAATTTAAACTAGAATACAAAAAGGGAGGTGTGAGGAGGTTCAAGAAATAAGCAAATGAAAAGCTGTAATTTGAGATTTGTATTTTTTTTTCTTTTTTGGCTTTTTCTTTTTGTCTTACTTTTTGCTGTATTTTTCTGTTTCTTTTTTGTTTATTTTTTCGTGTTTATGTATTGATGAAATTGTGAATAAATATCATTTTTAAAAAAAAATAAACGGTACCTATTTATCTACTTGCACTTAGGGGTGCTTTCGAACTGCTAGGTAGGCAGGAGCTGGGACCAAAAGACGGGAGCTCACCCCGCTGCGGGGATTCGAACCGCCGACCATGCAATCGGCAAGTCCTAGGCACTGAGGTTTTACCCACAGCGCCACCCGCGTCCCGGCTAGGATATTACTAGCCCCAAAATGGAAAGATGACAAGATACCAACTAAAGAAGAATGGCAAGAAAAACTGATGGAGTGTGCTGAAATGGCAAAGTTCACGGGGAAACTCAGAGATAAGGACAATAGAGACTCTTTAAAAAGTCTGGGAACCATTTATGTTGTTTTTTGAGAAACATTGTAAAGAAGTGGACTCACTAGCAGGGTTTGAGTAAATACAATTGACAAAATAAATATAGAAATTAAGATGTAAAAACTGGAAAATAACAAAGTATAAGAGGGAACTTGATAATAAGTATGGTATAAAAATGTTAAGACTATAACAACAGTTAAGTTAAAGACTGCAATATTAAGGTAGAATAAAACAAGAAGGGGAAGCAAATATCCAAAGAACCAGAAGAGGAAGTTGAAGGAAGTCATTGGAGGGTGGGGAATAAAATTCTTTGTTTCTATGTTGATTGTGATGATTATAAAACTGTACAACTTAATAAAAAATTATTTTTTAAAAAAGTATGGCTCCATGAGTCAGCCAGCCAATCACATGCCGTACTTGAAACATAAACACAAACCCAGACTGGGATTCGCTGGAAGATAAACCAAAGCAATAAAGTGAGACCTCGAGATTAAGGCGAGACCTTAAGAATATTTCCCCTGCACTCAGTAGGACTCTTGACCTAAGGATGCTTCATTTTGCAGAGCACTGCTTTCTGTGTCACTATGGGGTTGCGTAATAACTGTTTTTACCCCTATTGATCACTTAAAGCGGCAGGAGTCCCTCCCAGGGATTGTCGAACATGGTACTCTTAACATTTCAAAAAGCACTTCAAGGAGAATCACAAAGACAAACAAAGCCGTGCGGGGAGATTTGAAATGAATGAAATAAAACAAAAAGCTACTTCAGTAATTGGAGGGGGGGGGGCGTGCCTGTTTCTGAGACATGACGAGGGAAACAGGAAGACATCTCAGTTCTTTCAAGGAAAACGCCAGCATCGCAGAAACCAATGAGCAAGCAGGGGTGAGGATAAGTGTTATGTACTAAGCTTGGATCCTAGAACAATAGGCAGGTAGGATCCTAGAATGCAACAACTGATTGGCTTGCAGGAAAAGACCAATCAGGCTCCAGGAGGGAAGCAGAATCAGCCAATCAGATGGGACTCATTGTGCAAATAATGTATATAAAGGACTGAGGTTTAGAGGGAAATTCAATCACACTTTTACAAGCTGCAATAAAGGGCATGAAATCACTGCAGGATGCTGAGTATATTTCAATACGCTACTTATTTCATAACAGGGGTGATGATGTCATCTCCTGGAGTTCCATTTACCAATCATTTACATGCCGAATAGATAAGTTCTTTTCTTTTTCTCAGAGAGAAACACAACAAATAAGTGAAGCAGAGAAGAGGCAGGTTACTGTCTTGCTTTTACTATCTGTATTTTAATATATTTGCTTTTTATATATTATTTTAAACCTATTAGAGTTTAACTATTATTTAATGATTACCTTGTGTATATTTTGTTTTGTATTGTTTTATTGGGTTTCTTTGTTTGTTTAAGGTGTTATTTTGTTGTTAGGGGGAGGGGTCAGGGCTGCCGGGGAGTGGGCCCCAGCCCACAAAATGGCTGGGGCATGTCCCACAGGAGGGGATGCACTGGGGCAACCGATCTCAGTGATCACGGGTAGGAGGAGGAGTTACGCTAAGACTAGACCATGTCATTACAGAGGGGGCAGGTTTAGTCGTTGTCTGAGGACTATTCCTGCCTCCGGGTCTGGTCTTGACCGGATGGATACTAGAATCAGCAAGGGATACCCACATGACCTGAAGGTGCTGCTGTGCAATGCCAGGTCAATGATTCATAAGACCACTGCCATCCATGACTTGATCATGGATGGAGGACTTGACCTGGCATGTGTAACAGAGACTTGGTTGGATGAAGCAGATGGGCCTGTCCTTGCCGCTGCTTGTCCACCAGGTTTCTCTTACGCACAGCAACCCAGGTCATGTGGGCGGGGAGGGGGGGTTGCAGTGATTTTTAGGAAGTCATTAGTTTGCACCAGGCGTCCTATTGGGAAGACCCAGTTTTCCGAGTGCATATTCTGGAAGTTGGGCAATAGGGGCAGTACAGGATTCCTTTTGGTGTACCGACCTCCCCGCTGCACCAAGGATTCCCTGCCTGAGCTGCTTCAGGTCGTGGCGGATGTTCTCCTGGAGACACCTAGCTTGGTCGTCCTAGGGGATTTTAACATCCATGCCGACACGACCTTACAAGGGGCCGCTCGGGACTTCGTGGAAAGCATGGCCTCCATGGGGCTGTCCCTGAATAAGTCTGGCCCAACCCATAGCCGCGGACATGCCTTGGACCTGGTGTTTACCTCTATGGATGTTGGTGATCTGACACTAAGTAAAAGCGAAACGAAAGAAGTGCCATGGTCAGATCACTTCCTGGTGCAACTGGACTTCTCTGCGACCCATCCCCTCTGCAGGGAGGTGGGACCAATTCGGATGGTCCGCCCCCGCCACTTAATGGATCCAAATGGTTTCCAGAGAGTGGTAGGGGATGCTTTATCCCATGTTGATGGCCTTTCAGCTGATTCCCTGGTGGCCCGCTGGAATGTGGAGCTAACCAGGGCTATTGACTGTTTGGCTCCGAAGCGCCCTCTCCGATTGCATGGAGCCCGGACAGCCCCGTGGTTTTCCACGGATCTGAGGGCAATGAAACAATCGTTGAGACGGCTAGAGCGCCGGTGGCGGATAACTCATTCCGAATCTGACCGGACACAGGTTAGAGCTCAACATCAAGCCTACCAAGTGGCGATAGCGACGGCGAAGAAGAATTTCTTCGCCGCCTCTATTGCATCTGCAGAAAACAGCAGCAGGAGACTTTTTCAGGTGGTTCACAATTTAGCGGAACCACCTGCAACATCGGGGCCCAGTACGGGCCACATGTTCTCCTGCAATGATTTTGCAAAGTTTTTTGCAGATAAAATCGCTCAGATTCGGGAAGAAGTAGACTCCACCGTGGGAGCAGGGCCGGGGCGGGAGAGTGCTAGAGTTCTGTCTAGTCAAGTTGAGTGGGATCAATTCCAATCTGTTACCTCCGAGGATGTGGACAGGCTGCTTGGACGAGTGAAACCAACCATCTGTCTCCTGGATCCTTGCCCATCCTGGCTTATAAAAGCTAGCCGGGAAGGACTGGGCGATGGGCTTCGTGGGGTGGTGAATGCTTCCCTCCATGAGGGAGCCTTCCCAGACCCGCTGAAAGAGGTGGTTATTAAACCGCTTCTTAAAAAACCATCTTTAGATGCGGCCACGATGGCCAACTATCGCCCAGTCTCAAATCTTCCATTCTTGGGCAAGGTGATTGAGCGAGCGGTTGCCGAACAACTCCAGGCACGCCTGGAAGAAGCGGACCATTTGGATCCCTTCCAGTCGGGATTCAGGCCTCATCATGGGACTGAAACTGCCTTGGTCGCACTGGTTGATGATCTCCGGCGGGCTAGGGACAAAGGTGAGAGCTGTTTCCTAGTTCTGCTGGATCTCTCAGCGGCGTTTGATACCATTGACCATAACATCCTTCTGGACCGTCTTCAGGGGCTGGGAGCTGGAGGCACTGTCATACAGTGGTTCCGCTCCTTCCTCCTGGGCCGTGTTCAGAAAGTGGTGGTGGGGGGTGAGTGTTCAGACCCCTGGGCTCTCACTTGTGGGGTGCCTCAGGGTTCTGTCCTCTCCCCCATGCTTTTCAACATTTACATGCAGCCGCTGGGAGAGATCATCAGGAGGTTTGGGCTGGGTGTTCATCAGTATGCGGATGATACCCAGCTCTACCTCTCTTTTAAATCAGAACCAGTGAGGGCGGTGAAGGTCCTGTGTGAGTGTCTGGAAGCGGTTGGAGGATGGATGGCGGCTAACGGATTGAGGTTGAATCCTGACAAGACAGAAGTACTGTTTTTGGGGGACAGGAGGCGGGCAGGTGTGGAGGATTCCCTGGTCCTGAATGGGGTAACTGTGCCCCTGAAGGACCAGGTGCGCAGCCTGGGAGTCATTTTGGACTCACAGCTGTCCATGGAGGCACAGGTCAAATCTGTGTCCAGGGCAGCTGTTTACCAGCTCCATCTGGTACGTAGGCTGAGACCCTATCTGCCTGCGGACTGTCTCGCCAGAGTGGTGCATGCTCTGGTTATCTCCCGCTTGGACTACTGCAATGCACTCTACGTGGGGCTACCTTTGAAGGTGACTCGAAAACTACAACTAATCCAGAATGCGGCAGCTAGACTGGTGACTGGGGGCGGCCGCCGAGACCATATAACACCGGTCTTGAAAGACCTACATTGGCTCCCAGTACGTTTCCGAGCACAATTCAAAGTGTTGGTGCTGACCTTTAAAGCCCTAAACGGCCTCGGTCCAGTATACCTGAAGGAGCGTCTCCACCCCCATCATTCTGCCCGGACGCTGAGGTCCAGCGCCGAGGGCCTTCTGGAGGTTCCCTCATTGCGAGAAGCAAAGCTACAGGGAACCAGGCAGAGGGCCTTCTCGGTAGTGGCGCCCGCCCTGTGGAACGCCCTTCCAGCAGATGTCAAAGCGATAAACAACTACCTGACATTCAGAAGACATCTTAAGGCAGCCCTGTTCAGGGAAGTTTTTAACGTGTGATATTTTATTGTATTTTTGGTTTTTATGGAAGCCGCCCAGAGTGGCTGGGGAGGCCCAGCCAGATGGGCGGGGTATAAATAATAAATTATTATTATTATTATTATTATTATTATTATTATTATTATTAGCTTTTTGTATTTTATCTGTGTTGTTTTAGTTTTTGAGTCCCGGTCTGGGCGAAAGGCAGGTTACAAATAAATTTAACTGCAGCAACAACAACAAGAACAATTGCATTAGCATGCAGGCCACTTTTGTTGCAAAATCTTCCAAAATCCCTTCATTATGGCCAACCAAAATGTCAGATAAATAGCCATTTTACCCAGGAAAAAAATACAATTTTTACACATTTGATCACAGTATAGACATTTTGCTATTCATTTTAACCAAAGTAAGCAAGTGCATTTTGGAACATTCCAAGTCAAACAAGCGGCTACCTTTCTCAGTGCTGTCTGCATTGGCAAGCAGTGTGGCTTTCCAGAATTTTTGGCAGGGTTCTATCCTAACCCTAAATGGAGATATTGCGGATTGAACCTATGGCTCTTCCTCACAGTTATTCTCACAGGTGGACAGTGGCGTAGTGTGGGGGGTGCAGGGGGGGCCGGCCACACCGGGCACAACATCTGGGGGTTAGGGTTAGGGGGCGCAAATCCACGGGTTAGGGGGTGCAAATTACTTGCCTTGCCCTGGGTGGTTACAACCCACGCTACGCCACTGCAGGTGGAGAGTTTCTCTGAATGGCCTTATACATCTCTAATGCAGTCTTCCACCAAGTGAACATTGCCTATGCTCCACCACAGAACGGAATTCAAAATAAGAAAGGAATAAATAAAATCATGATACATTACTCTCCCTATTTGATCACAGCAAGCTTCATTTGAGCCCATTAGCCCAATTACTTCCTTTCCGTTACACTTGTTGGTTTCTGTTTGCTGCGCTTTAGTGTGTAAAAATAGAACCAGTGCGAACAGGTTTTCTCTTCATGTACCAATTTGGCTCCAACATGGATTAAGCCAGCAGCTGTTTAGATAACCTTTGGCTCAAAAGCCATTGGCTGAAACTGTCCTGTCTTAACAGGCCCAACAGTGCTTCTCGCTCTGTATACGTGATGCTAGAACGAGGTAATCATTTATGCCAGGCTTCCTCAACCTTGGCCCTCCAGATGTTTTGAGACTCCAATTCCCATCATCCCTGACCACTGGTCCTGCTAGCTAGGGATCATGGGAGTTGTAGACCAAAAACATCTAGAGGGCCGGGGTTGAGGAAGCCTGATTTATGCGATTGGAAGTAAATTTTATAATTGTGGAAGTCCTCTTCCCACCTAGCATTACCAAAGGAAATATCCTTGTTTAAGAATACTGACAAGTATGTGTGTTTATACAAATATAAATTTCTAACAGATGGAATAAGTTAATTAGGTATGTGTCAGATGCTGTTGCGGTTGCTCGAGAGTAACCAGGCAGGACTCCAACCTGTCTTTTACAGGCTTTATTTTGGTGCAAACTATTTACAGTGAAAAGCGTCATAAGTTCATGTCTGGCTCAATCGCTAGCAGAATCCGGGAGTGGTCTGTTTTTGTACCTCCCCCAACATAAAAGTTTCATCACCCCCAGCCTTTCCCGCCCCTCCCTGCGCCTCAAACTACTGTGCATGATGGGCGATGGCAGGAGTGTACTTCCCTTCTCTCCGGCTTGCTCAGGCGCGGTGTTGAGGCTCTTACTAGCATCCTCTGGCTCTTGCACCTCTTCTCCACTGGAGGTGGGGCTTTCCTCCTCGCCAGAAAAGGAACTGCTTCGCAAGATTTTCGGAGGCTCCTTGTAACACAACTGCCCCTCTATCTCTCGCCTCTGATCCAATGGCAGTTCCCTGACAGTATGTATTCATGTCTAATGAATTGTATTCTTTTTCTCCCCATTTCATTATTTAGGCACCCTTTCTTGAAAAAAAGCAATGCTGAAACAGTTCTAAGATGTCCGAACCACATGACAATATACAGTGGTATCTTGGGTTAAGTACTTAATTCATTCTGAAGGTCCATTCTTAACCTGAAACTGTTCTTAACCTGAAGCACCACTTTTGCTAATGGGGCCTCCTGCTGCTGCCGCACCGCCGGAGTATGATTTCTGTTCTCATCCTGAAGCAAAGTTCTTAACCTGAGGTACTATTTCTGGGTTAGCGGAGTCTGTAACCTGAAGCGTATGTAACCTGAAGCGTATGTAACCCGAGACACCACTGTAGAAGTTGGGATGTGTGCAGAGGAGGGTGGACAAGAGGATAAAATGCCTTATGAGGAATGGTTGAGAGAGTTGGGGATGTTCAGCATGGAGAAGAGAAGACTGAGAGGTGATAAGATAGCCATCTTCAAATATCTGTTGGACTGTCACATGGAAGATGGAGCAAGCTTGTATTCTGCTGCCCCAGAGGGTAGGACCCAGTGCTGTTTTTCTGGGGGGACGCAGGGGGACGCATACCCCTAAACATTTTGTGAATCTAAGTTTGGCCTCATTGAGGGGCAGTATTTCAATATGAGTAGGAAAATGAGAGTACAGTGGTTGTTGTTGTTTAGTCGTTTAGTCGTGTCCGACTCTTTGTGACCCCATGGACCAGAGCATGCCAGGCACTCCTGTCTTCCACTGCCTCCCACAGTAAAAGGCACATCCTCAGCATTTGCAAGTTCACAGCTTAGGGGGCTACCACAGAGAAGGCCATCTCCCAACCCCACTGAGCCTCTGAGGTTAGAGGAACAGTCAAGAGGACCCCCCTCTGCTGATTGCTGTTGTTGTTTAGTCATTTCGTCGTGTCTGACTCTTCGTGACCCCATGGACCAGAGCACGCCAGGCACTCCTGTCTTCCACTGCCTCCCACAGTTTGGTCAAACTCATGTTTGTAGCATCAAGAACACTTTCCAACCATCTCATCCTCTGTCGTCCCCTTCTCCTTGTGCCCTCCATCTTTCCCAACATCAGGGTCTTTTGCAGGGAGTCTTCTCTTCTCATGAGGTGGCCAAAGTATTGGAGCCTCAGCTTCACGATCTGTATTTTGAGTGAGCACTCAGGGCTGATTTCCTTCAGAATGGATCGGTTTGATCTTCTTGCAGTCCATGGGACTCTCAAGAGTCTCCTCCAGCACCATAATTCAAAACAAGAATTCTTCAGCAATCAGCCTTCTTTATGGTCCAGCTCTCACTTCCATACATCACTACTGGGAAAACCATAGCTTTAACTATATGGACCTTTGTTGGCAAAGTGATGTCTCTGCTTTTTAAGATGCTGTCTAGGTTTGTCATTACTTTTCTCCCAAGAAGTACAGTGGTACCTCAGGTTAATTGCTGCCAGAGTTGTCTCACTTCTATGGGAGAGACCCAACCATTACAGTAAGGCTCTTACAGGGTTGTGAGTTTGAGCCCCACGTTAGGCAAAAGAATCCTGCATTGCAGGGCACTGAACTAGATGACCCTCATGGTCCCTTTCAACTCTACAGTTCTATGATTCTCACCCATGTACTAAGTTCCCAGGTGTCAGTGGTTGTGGCCACAGCCGAACACATGAGCTATTCTGGAGAAAGGGACTTCTGTCCTCTTCTCAAGGAGAGTCACATGGCAGGGCATAGCTGAGTGACACTATCCACCAGGGAATAAGGATGCTAAAAAATAAAAAGCCTGCAGTAAATTTTAACCTAGCCCCCCCCAAAAAAAAACCTCTCCAGGTTTGTTTTTTGGATGCTTTTTACACTACACTATAAGTTTAGCAATCGCTTTCTTGCACTCATGTTGCATTTGGGAAACAGATGGAGTTCTGAGCATAAGAGGGGCCATAAAATTTGTTGATCACCAGGACAAAACACATTTGTTACAACATGTCAAAGGAATACAGAGCTTGGAAAGTCAGCGCTCACATCATTTCCTAAACATAGATACTTGATTTATTTCAATGAGGAAATGGAACAGTGCAAGGTGTAATTCTGGCAGAGCTTTTCTGAGCGAGAAAACTGGCCAGCAAAGCCCAGCTTACACAGGGTACTGTTCAGAAATGCCACCTGCACATACACTGGCAGCCCAAAGTGGCTCAATCCATTCATCTTCATCATTCTCATCAAGTTTGTCTTTTAAGGAGAATCAATACATCTTTCAAACCAAGTTCCTTGTTCTCTCCGCACTGTGACAGCACCTTTTATGAATAGGATATTTTAAAAGTTTGAACTCTTTCTGTTTTAGTTTATTTATTTATTTCGACGCTGCAGGATTGCTATCAAAGACAAGAGCGCAGCATCTTAGCTATTCTTTTCCGTGAGAAATTGATTGCTTATGAAGTCCTCCTTTTGGGTCTTCACATGAATATTTTCATTCTGAGCAGAATTAGAGCAACCCGGAGCATTTTAATGTATGAAAATGGTATTCCGGATTCATATATATTCCACTGTTCCTGTTTTCAGCCACAGACAATGTTTGTCCCCAGCATCCCACTGGCAAATAGATTTCCTTTGATCATTGTAGCATTAGTGATTTGAGTGATAAATATTACATCAACCAATACTTCTTCCTTTTGTCTGCTCAGTTTGAGGCTTTCAGGCAGATGCCTCCTTTGAGCCCAAACAAATTTATCTTACTATTAGTTTGGTTTGGCTTTATGCGGTGATATTTGCATTGCTAAATACACCTAGAGAAAAACGCCAAGGCCCTCTTCTCGCTGAAACTGTAAATCCATGTCAGGGCTGCAAATGGGGTTCACCAGTGGCGTAGCATGGGGGTGCAGGGGGGCCGGCCGCACCGGGCGCAACATCTGGGGGGCGCGCTCGCCGCCTCCGGAGTCGCCGAAGAGCCTCGGGCGCAGGCTGTAGTAGAGCCCCATGTCTCGCGGAACCGACGAGCTGTGCGCGCGTCGGGGCTGAAGGCGTCCGGCAGGCAGCGGCTCTCAGCGCTCGCCACGGCCCCCGCGCGTCAGGGCTGCAGAGGGCGCGCCAGGCAGCCCCTCCTCACAGCCCCTCCGCCGCTTCTGCTGCAGCTGCTGGGCCATGTTGCATTTTTCTTGCCTCTCTGCCCTCCTCCTCCGGGCAAGCGACGTCGTTTGGGCGGCAGCGCCAGCGGCAACTCGCCTCAGATCACCTGACACGGACCCGCCACCGCTGCCGTGGCTACCTTACTGTAAATACCCCAGCCCAGGCAGCAGCAAGAAGAAGCTGGCAGCGGCGGCAGGTTAGGGGTTAGGGGGCGCAAATTACTTGCCTTGCCCCGGGTTAGGGGGCACAAATTACTTGCCTTGCCCCGGGTTAGGGGGCGCAAATTACTTGCCTTGCCCCGGGTGCTGACAACCCACGCTACGCCGCTGGGGTTCACATTTGTGTGCAAAATTCCCCACAAATATGCACACACAATAATACACACAGAAAGAGAAAACCAGATGAGTCCTAGCTTGGCCCTTTGCCTTGCATGCCACTTTTCAATATGCAGGGATTCTGAGAGAAAGAGAGAGCTCGTCCACACTTCTCCTTGTCTTATGCCTAGAAAGCATGGGTCCAAACGGTTTTCCCACTTGCCCCCAGTCTTTTTCCCAGGGAAAACCTGCCTCTTAGCTTTTAATCAGAACAAACAGCAATACAGTGGTACCTCGGGTTAAGTACTTAATTCGTTCCGGAGGTCCATTCTTAACCTGAAACTGTTCTTAGCCTGAAGCACCACTTTAGCTAATGGGGCCTCCTGCTGCTGCTGTGCCACTGTTGCACGATTTCTGTTCTCATCCTGAAGCAAAGTTCTTAACCCAAGGTACTATTTCTGGGTTAGCGGAGTCTGTAACCTGAAGCGTCTGTAACCCAAGGTACCACTGTACAAGGAAAACTTAACTGCCGTTTATGCTAGAGAGCAGCCCCCCCCCGAGGGGGGGGAGCAAGGGGCAGTGGCAGAACAAGCCAATAGGGTGCCTGGGGCGGTGAGCGTGCCCTGGGCCCAGGGGCAGGGCCAGCCACCTGCGGGGCGGGGCCAACCGGGGCAGAAGACTCTGCAGGGCCTCTGAGCATAGCTGTCAACGTTTCCCTTTTTTAAAGGGAAATTCCCTTATTCCGAATAGGATTCCTCACAAGAAAAGAGAAAAGTTGACAGCTATGCCTCTGAGGAGTCTGCCTACCTCCTCCCACTCAGCCGCCCTACAGCTGAGGGGAAGGTGGTGGGCGGACTGTTTGAGGCAGTGCAGAACCTACGGGCGCCCAAGCCACTGTATCACCCCCAGGAGAAACGCGTGGCTTGGGCGTGCTGCAGGTCCCATGGCGTGCAGCATTTTGTCACCTCCCCCTTAGTGGTGACATCCGGGGTGGCCCGCCCCTGCTGCACCCCCCTTTCTCTGCCCCTGGCAAGGGTGTGTGTGTGTGTGTGTGTGTGAAAGAGAGAGAGAGAGAGAGAGAGAGAATTATAGTTTGTTAAGGGTGCTGGGAGTTCTTCCCTTCACACAGCTACAATTCCCAGAGTCCCCCCGGGAAGCGAGATTGATTGTTAAACCCCTCTGCAAATTGTAGCTCTGTGGGGGCAATAGTGCGGGGGGGGGGGTCCCAGCACTCTTAACAAGTTACATTTCCCAGGACTCTTTGGAGAAAGTCACGACGGTTTAAAGTGGCATGGTAGTTCTTTAAAGGTATAGTGCAGATGGGACCATTTCAAAGATGCTGTCCTTTGTGCTGCTATCCCGCAGCAAATGGTGAGAGACAGCCAAGTAACATTTCAGCATATGAAGGAAAGAAAGAAACCAAAGGAAGTTGGTGGCTGTATCGGGGGGGGGGGGGGGCGGGGAGCAAAAAAAAACAAAACACAATAAGCAGGGCCGGATTTAGGTGTGATGAGGCCCCAGGCTACTGAAGGTAATGGGGCCCTTTATATGTCCAGCTGCCCTTTCTTAACAACAATTTGTCGCTGTTTTTTTGTGTTGAATATATGCTATGTGGTAATTTATGGACCTAATAGGTATCTAAAGCCATTTGCACATGTTGCCATGCAACCCGTCCATGCAGAATGTAGGCACCTTATATATAGAAATGAGTAAACCAGTGATATTTTAGGGAGCAGATGAGCAGGCGGGGCCCATGACTTACATCATAGGAGCCCACACAACACAAAACACTGTATGTAGGTTTTATTTTATTTGTTTTTATCTTATATTTTGGAAATGTACATCCAGGTTTTTTCCCCTTTAATTTTTTGGGGGGGCCCCAAGAGAGTGGGAGCCTAAGCTATAGCTTGTTTAGCTTATATGTACCGTATTTTTCGCTCCATAGGGCGCACCGGCCCATAGGACGCACCTAGTTTTTTTGGGGGGGAATAAAGGGGAAAAAAATTATTCCCCCTCCAGGCACGCGGCTGGGGCGGGGGATGCTCGAGCTTCCCCCGACCCCAGCCCCCAGAACAGGCTGCCATCTGCAAGCCTAGGGAGCCCGGCGGGAAGTCGTGCCGGTCTCCCCAGGCTTACGGATATCTGTCCCCCGAGCTTGTGGGGCTGGCAGCCTCCAAACCAGGTCAGGGAACAGCGGGATGGCAGCGCTCTGCCTCCCCGCTGTCCCCCGAGCTTGTGGGGCTGCCCGATATCTGCACGAAGCCTGGGGCGCGCTGTGCAGCACGCCCCAGGCTTCAGGATGCAGGCTGCTATCCGCAAGCCTTGGGATCCTGACGGGAACTCCCACAGAGATCCCAAGGCTTGCCGATAGCTTCCTGAAGCCTGGAGAGCGAGAGGGGTCAGTGCGCACCGACCCCTCTCGCTCTCCAGGCTTCAGCGAAAGCCTGCATTCGCCCCATAGGACGCACACACATTTCCCCTTCATTTTTGGAGTGGAAAAAGTGTGTCCTATAGGGCAAAAAATACGGTAAGTCCAGCACTGATGGTAACATCCAACCGGTGTTTGGTGTGGCACGCCACACTGGTGTGTCAGGAGAGGGTGGCAAGTGTGGCAGGAAGATTCAAGGACAATCAGTATTATATTTTCAGAATGATTTGTGCTCTTATGTAGCTGCATTGCTTTATACTTTCTGGATGTCCCCTGATCATGTTCTAAAGTAGCTGTATCCCATGTTATGAATCAAGGACTGCGAGCAAATTTTTAATCTGAAAAGTGTGACCCAGAGATAAATGTTTTGAGAACCACTGCTCCAAACCAATATAGGCTGAGATCCCTTTGCATTCTAAGAGGCCCTTCAAATGCTAGACACAAACTCGATATTTGTGAACACTAGATACACATGCTAATGATACAATTAGGGATGTTTCTCTCCCCCCCTCCCCTCCCCCCAAAAAAGCAGGGGGAAAGCATTCCAATAGTGTGATAATTCTTATCAATTGCCGCCTGACAGAATTTGTCCGAAAGCTTTCCAGGAGTCATTATATTCTTCTCGTATTCACTCCCCCAACACCCTGCATGCCATCTCTTCTGTTTTTCTGCCCGCTGCAATTATTTCTGAATTAATTATGGACCATTTGTTCCTCTTTTTCCTTTCCCATCGCTCATGGCTATCAGTTGGTTATTTACATTGGATTTTACTTCTGTAATGCTTTTAACTGTTAGATGTGGACTCACTTTAACGGCACGACGGATGGAGCACAGCTCTCTGCAGGATCCAGGATGTTTTTTGCGGGCCCTCTGCCTGGTTCCCTGTAACCTCACTTCTTGCAGTGAGTGAACCACCAGAAGGCCCTTGGAGCTGGACCTCAATGTCTGGGCTGAACAATGTGGATGGAGATGCTCCTTTGAGTATACAGGACCGAAGCCGTTTAGGGCTTTAAAAGTCAGCACCAACACATTGAGTTGTGCTCGGAAACATACTGGGAGCCAGTGAAGATCCTTTAGGACAAGTGTTATATGGTCCCTGCGGCCACTCCCAGTCACCAGTTTTGCTGCCGCATTCTGGATTAGTTGTAGTTTCCGAGTCACCTTCAAAGGTAGCCCCACGTAGAGCACATTGCAGTAGTCCAAGTGGGAGATAACTAGGGCATGTACCACTCTGGTGAGACAGTCTGTGAACAAGTAGTCTCAGCTGGTGTACCAGTTGAAGCTGGTAGACAGCTGTCCTGGAAACAGACTTGACCTGCACCTCCATGGACAGCTGTGAATCCAAAATGACTCCCAGGGGCACAATTACCCTATTCAGGACCAGGGAATCCCCACTTTCCCACCTTCTGTCCCCCAGAAACAGTACTTCTGTCTTGTTGGGGTTTAACGTTAACCAGTTGACTGCCACGGAAGGTGCAAAATGTAGCTTGGCAACATCTGAAGGGGGCTCACTACCCGTGAGCTTGTGAAATCCTTTTCAAAGCTACTGCTATTCAAACTCTGACAGCATCTCTAAGCTCTAGCCAAAACAGCTTTGCCCCTATTATCTTCTATTCCTTGTTAGAATACAAAGGCATGTCTTGTTAACAGCGGTACGACCGTTATATAACTCTGCACATCAGGGTCTACTTAACTTTGAAAAGGATCTTGTGAATAATAATATAGGCATTATAAATATCACAGTGGCAGATCTTGATTGACAGGATGAGACAGCTCTACCCATTAAGACGAGCCACAAAAGCTAGCGGGGACTTCAGAGGTAATCAGACTGCAAAGCAGAACTTCTGGCCTTTTTCCATTATAGAGATGATAAAATCCAGCTACTGTTGTTCCCCCGCCCCTCCTTTTTAATATTTCAGTCTTGAAACACTTTAATTTAATTAAATGCTCTCTCTGAAAAAGGAACTGATTTGCCATCTGTATTAAATGGTCTCTTACCCAAAGGAGCAGATGATTAGCTTCGTTCCATTTTCGGTGTCAAGGAGATCCAGAACTGGGCAGCAGAAGGGGCAGGGGAGATGATGAAGGACGACGAAACACATCCTGCAGCTGTAAAGCAATGCCACATCCCACCTCCAGGCAAACCTGGAGGGAAAACAGTGGTGCACTCTGTTTTAGAGCAGGTAAGAGAAGGTAAATGGGATGCGGGTGGCGCTGTGGGTTAAACCACAGAGCCTAGGACTTGCCGATCAGAAGGTCGGTGGTTCGAATCCCCGTGACGGGGTGAGCTCCCATTGCTCGGTCCCTGCTCCTGCCAACCTAGCAGTTCGAAAGCACATCAAAGTGCAAGTAGATAAATAGGTACCACTCCGGCAGGAAGGTAAACAGCGTTTCCGTGCGCTGCTCTGGTTCGCCAGAAGCGGCTTAGTCATGCTGGGCACATGACCTGGAAGCTGTACGTCGGCTCCCTCGGGCAATAAAGTGAGATGAGTGCCACAACCCCAGAGTCAGCCACGACTGGACCTAACGGTCAGGGGTTCCTTTACCTTTTACCTTTAAGAACACTTTAAAATAGAGATAGATGATTCCAGTGAAATCTTCTCTATTAGGGCAATCAGGGCACTACCCGACCAACTTCATGCCACAATCACACCATACACTTAAAGCGCTATGATGACACTTGAAGCAGTCAGGTTCCCCCCCCCCAAAAAAAAGAATTCTGGGAACAGCTGTGTGTTAAGGGGTGCTGAGACTTGTCATGAGGCCCCTATTATCTTCGCAGAGCTCCAATTCTCAGAGTTCCCTATGAAGGAGAATTGAATGTCAAACCATTCTGATTATTGCAGCTCTGTGAGGGGGAATAGGGGCCTCCTAACAACTCTCCAGAAATATTTTGGGGAAGCCATGACTGTTTAAAGCGCCATCATATTGCTATAAATGTATGGTGTTGATGTCATTAATGAGCCAGCTCCCAGGCAAGGGTTGCAGCCAACTGAAGAAAGCAGCCAGGAACAGAGAGGGTTAACTGCCATGCAGGATGGGCATTGACTAGTGCCAATGCCCCCAGCCCTTAGAATGCCGGCTGATAAGGAAATGGCGGGGAGCAAGCTAGAACGCAGTCAAAGCTCACCAGAAGCACAAACAGGCAGGAAAGAGTTAAGAGACAGCATCTCAGAGAATGGGGAAGAGGAGGGAGCTGACCCACTCAGTCCGAGGTCTTGACAAATGGGAGGGCTGAAAGACAGGAAGCAAAACAAAAGGCGTATGAAGCGAAAGTTCAGTTGCTTCTGGTCACACTGGAAGCAGTCTTCAGATGGGTCATCTTGACTGGTGCTGCCGGAGGCTTTGTTACACCCATCCGGAGCTATCTGTTGTTTTTGCAATAAATCCTCCTTTTTAATTAACGATGCTTGCAGTATTATCAAGCTGGAAACTTGGATGCATTACAGTAGATATGGTCTCAGTCTTTCCTCAGTCAGCTCCCACCTTCCTGCCTTCTTACTTAAAACCAGCCCAAGCCATGAGGCTAGCTGTCAGTTTCCTCCTCTTAGGTCTCAGTGTTGCCCTTGTAGAACTCTGTTTGGGCTCCTTGCCTTCTGCCCTTCCAGTCCCAATGGGCACCAGCCACAACTGCATGTTTCCAGCATGCTTTGGAAACCACACTGTGCGGTTGGGGAAGCTACCCTGGAGATTGTGGCTGAGGAACGGGACATGTGTCAGGCCTGGTCTATGGGCAGTAGTTTGACCAGAGTGAGGGGACAGCTCAGGCCAGAAAGCAACCAAGGGCTACTGAAGACTGTTTTAAAACTAGAGATATCTGTCCCCCTACACCTAGATCCTAAAAGTATTCTAGATGCTGTCCATGGTACCAAGTAGGGTTTCCAAACAGCCTTCAAAGGAAGCCCCACATACAGCCCATTCCACAATCCAAGTGGGATGTTATGAGAGCATGGATAACTGGCCAACTGGTGTGTGCAACCCTCTGATGGCAAGACATCCTTCATGCTACAGGGACCATTTCGACCTTCAAAGTTAAAAATGGATCAGGTAGTCTCCCCAGGCTGGGATGGCCCTGACCTGTTAGGGAAGGGCCATCTCATCCAGAAGAAGACTCAGTTAAGATACAATATTTAAGGTGCAAATTGATAAATAGGACTGCAAGGCTATGAATCTCAAACCTTCCTCATTTTCTGTCCTTACCTGGTATCCCTGGCAAAGGAGGAGTTAAGTACCCAAGACTCCACAGACCTACAAACTGTGGATTTCGATGTTATGAGCAAATCACATTAAGTTCTTTTTTTATTAGTACAAGCCAGAGCAATTCTAAACGAATGGTTGACGTTAACACGTTCTTCTTTACCTTGATCTCTCCTAGGATATTCTTGTAAACAAAGCATTTTATAGGAATGAGGTTTTACCTATAAAACCTTTGCTAAATAAGTTTCTTCTGACTGCCTTGTTAAAAACTCCCTTGGTCAAGGTAAATTAAGGTTTGCCAGACAAAATAAGGGAAGAATAGACTATTTCAAAGAAGGGAATTTTTTTTTTAAGGTCCCTAAAGTGAAAGCAAACTTTCCATCCACCATTTTGAAACTGAACAGCTCTTTTCTTGGCACTGTCATCAGTTGTCAAACCATCAGTTCCAACGAATGATATTTGACAGCAGTTTATTTATATTACTTACTAGTTATCTGCATGACTATATTTTATGCTAGGTATTTGTATACAAGTGCCCAAAGGAACAAAGAAAAAATTAAAACGTAAAAACAATTTGACACACAGACATATACAGTACAGTCAAACCTCTATTTTCGAACGTCTCAGCTGCCAAACGTTTCAGAAGCCGAATGCCAAAAACCCAGAAGTGAATGCTTCGGTTTTCAAATGCACCTTGGAAGTCAAACGACTTCCGAGGTACATTTTTCATTTTTTCCCCTGTAAGGATACCAAGGGGTTGCTCGAGAGCAAGCAGGCAAATGCCTCCCTGCTCGGATGTGAAGCCTTGCTTTTGATGCCAAAATAAACTTATCTGTCCGGAGCGCCACTCTCCCGTGGCTGGCTCATTCACTGGCAGAATCTGAGAGTGGGCGGTCCTTAAACCTTCCCCAGCAAAGTAGTTTCTTGACACCCAGTCTGCGCCTCCCCTCTCGGCGCAAAAGCTTACTGCGCAAGGAGGGTGTGGGTGACGGAGGACCTCTCTCCTCCCCGCTTTGCCCAGGCAAGGTGTCCTGGCACCGCCTCGCCTCCTCCGAGCCCTGAAGCCTCTCTCCCCTGGAGGCATGGTTACTCTCCTCTGCTGAGGAGGAGCTGCTTCCCACGATCTTTGGGGGCTCTCTGTAATCCATCCTGCTTTCCCCCTCTCACCCCTGAGCCGATGGCAGTTCCCTGACACCCCCCATTGACTTTGCAGCCAGCCCTTTGATCCTCGGTTTTTGAACATTTCAGAAGTTGAACGGACTTCCAGAATGATTATGTTCGAAAACCAAGGTTCCACTGTAATTGCATTTGATAAATGGGGGGCAGGGTGAAATTTTAATATTTATTAAAATTATTATTTACAATTTTGATAGCCCACCAAATCACCAAAGATTTCTGAGATGTCTTACAAGATGCAGCCACAACTACAAGAAGAGAAAAAACAGATTTTTATTTTTTTTAAAGAAGGGTTGGAAGGGATCCCAAAACATCTCTAGTCCAAGCCCCTGCAATGCAGGATCAAATCAGTTTATTTAGATGAAATGCCCATGTAAGCCAGAAGTATTTTATCTTATAATCAAAACTTATCAGAGCAGGATTATAGTAGTAACCAGGAGAAGGATGACCAGAGATGGCGGGGTGCCCACAAACAGTGGCGTAGCGTGGGGGTGCAGGGGGGGCTGGCCGCACCGGGCGCAACATCTGGGGGTTAGGGTTAGGGGGCGCAAATCCACGGGTTAGGGGGCGCAAATCCATGGGTTAGGGGGCGCAAATTACTTGCCTTGCCCCGGGTGCTGACAACCCACGCTACGCTCCTGCGCACAAAGGAGGCAAATGGGAAGGTGGAGGTATTTGGGTTAGTATCTGAGTTTGTCATTCCATGGCAGACTTTGTGAAATGAAACTTCCTCCTCTTCTCTCTCCTGCAAGCTACCCATGTTCAACCTCAAAATTTGAGGAGGGGAAGGAGAAGTCCCACTGTGTGACTAAATCTCCATACATGCAGCCTTGGGATACAACTCTCAGATCTTAAACTGGACAGGTTTATATGAAAGAAAGTGGTCCTTCAGGTATCCCAGCACCAGGCAATTTAGAGCTTTGGGGGACAAAACAAAATTGTGTTTTGAATTTAAATTGTGCCCAGAAAAAAAATTAAAAAGTGGATAGCCAGGGAAGTTATCATTCCTCTGATTTTTATCAGCCACCTTGCAGGTATAATCTGAGCTGATTGAAACTTTCCAAGCAATCTCCCTAGGCAGTCCCATGCATCACCAAAATGTAACCATTGTATAATCTTAGGGATACTTTGGGATGCAGCGACTCTGAGAAGAGCACAATGCCAAATCTGATAGGATCTGGTTGTCCGGCTCTGTAGCACAATCTGTCAAATTAATTTATTCTGATTCTTTCTCTCTTTTTTTGGCATTTTATTGAAATCCTTACATTCTGTATGAAGATATGCTTTCAGCAGTGATATGCAATACTGTATCTTTGGAATGAACACCCTGCTGGGTGTGATTTAGGCACTAGTCCATCCAATTTGCAACACCTGATGAAAGATCCTATCTGATGCCTTGCAGGAGACAAGAGCTAAGATATACAAAGCAGGAACCGGGGAGAGATTTGGTTCAACATGCCAGTGATTATTGGAAACTCGGATTTTTCTCCCTGAAGCCACATCACATGAAACGAGAGAGAGAGAGAAGGAAACGGAGAGCAATTATTTCCAAAAACCTGAAACGTCTTTTCCTAATGTTTGCCGAACTGTGTTTAGGTACTGCTTTAACTCATAGGAGAGATAGCCATAAGAAACATTTGCTGTAAGTGGATCTGACTCGGGGAGCAATCTTAAACTGGCATAAAAGAAAGCAAGTGCGAAGTTACACTGAATCCAAACTCTGTTGAGCAGCATGGCTGCTATTGCTGCTCAGCCTAAGATGGGGGAGGGAGGCTATGCCAGGTTCCCAGATCATGTGACTCAGCTGAATGGGCTTAGGATCCAGCCTAAGTCCCCCCTCTCTGGTCCCAACCCCCCTGTATCCTCTTTTTGGGACTGGTTGGTTCCTGGCTGAATGGTTAAATGAGAGAGCAGGAGAACTATGCATGCCACATCGAGGTCCTTGGGGAGAAAGGGGTTGTATAAGTGCAGTGAATAAATAAATACAATTTAAATACGCATTTTGCGAGAATGGGGGTGGAAATAGAGGATTAATAGGAGCTGATTAATAGATCCCCTCGGGGGATCCCTTCCAACTCTACTATTCTATGATTCTATATGGAAACAGAATGGAAAGGAATTTTGAGTATAATATGACATGGCTGGAGGAGACTCTTGAGAGTCCCATGGACTGCAAGAAGATCAAACCTATCCGTTCTTAAGGAAATCAGCCCTGAGTGCTCACTGGAAGGACAGATCCTGAAGCTGAGGCTCCCATACTTTGGCCACCTCATGAGAAGAGAAGACTCCCTGGAAAAGACCCTGATGTTGGGAAAGAAGAAGAGCACATGGAGAAGGGGACGACAGAGGACAAGATGGTTGGACAGTGTTCTTGAAGCTACTAACATGAGTCTCACCAAACTGTGGGAGGCAGTGGAAGACAGGAGTGCCTGGCGTGCTCTGGTCCAGGGGGTCACAAAGAGTCGGATGCGACTAAATGACTAAACAACAACATGACATGGAGTACAGTGGTACCTTGAGTTACAGACGCTTCAGGTTACAGACGCTTCAGGTTACAGACTCCTCTAACCCAGAAATAGTACCTCGGGTTAAGAACTTTGCTTCAGCATGAGAACAGAAATCGTGCTCCGGTGGCACAGCGGGAGGCCCCATTAGCTAAAGTGGTACCTCATGTTAAGAACAGTTCCAGGTTAAGAATGGACCTCCAGAAAAAAATCTTAAGTTCTTAACCTGAGGTACCACTGTACAAACAGATGCCTTCCCATGATATGTCGGCTGGATGTTGTATTTACGTGACTTCCCCACCCCACACCCCTTTGCCAGAGACACTCGTTTTCCTCCTTTCAAATTCGGCTGACCTTCCAGAGATTGCAAGAACAGTGTTTTACCAGGACGCACGAACCCCAGAAAGAGATTGTTTGTCCTCTCTGTTTAGTTCAGTCAAGCAGTATCAAGCAACCTCCCAATGCTGGCCTGTCATTAATCACCACAAAAAGGGTATGAGGACAAGAAAAGAAAAGAAGAAAAGAATTGCAATCAGATAGAAGGTTCTGGAAATTGAAGGAGAGAAAGAGAGAGGGGGAAAGAGCCCGTGCCTGATAGAGGAAGAAGTAAACCAAGCTTGGCAGGCTGTTTGGATCTGGAGAGTCCCCTTTGTCTCGCGCGATGCTTTTAGCCTCCCTCAAAGTGATCGATATAAAAATCAAATGCATGATCTTTGT
Organism: Podarcis filfolensis; assembly: GCF_964270895.1. NCBI lineage: Eukaryota > Metazoa > Chordata > Lepidosauria > Squamata > Lacertidae > Podarcis > Podarcis filfolensis. The sequence goes on along the minus strand of NC_139607.1, from coordinate 92,852,449 downwards.
TTACATCCCAGGCGCAGCGGTGTGAAAATCTTTGCTTGGCTAAGGAGCCTGGCGTCATGTGATGGATGCCCTGTTTAAATGACGACTTTGAAAGCTTTCGCAAAACGCTCTGACAGAGGACTCGCTGGAGAATAAATGACTTCCCCTTAAATTACAAGTGCCTGGGTTTTAGCAGACATGCAGTGTGAATGTCGCCCTATAAATTCAATATATTCCACCGCTGCTGGGGGCGAAGGAGCCATTCTCAGTAGAGGGGAAAGACATCTGAAATTGTCTCCTGACCCAAGGTGATTGTCAGTGACAAGGATACAGAGGGGAAAGAAGGGCAGAACTTTTTCTTTTCTTTCTTTTCACCCTCCCATCTTACACAACTTGTTTGTGACAAACAACCCAAATTGTGCTTCAAGCTTCATTTTGCCATGCCGGCTCTCGGCGCAGAGGGAATACATTAAAAATCCATTCAATGCATTCAAGTGTGTACGGTGTGTTATGCTTAAGAATAACTCCATTGCATTCCAATGTCGCTGTTTGCCATGTGAAGTCTTTCGAGGAAGTTTAAGCCTTAAGGTGATGCAACTGAAGTCACTGGGATGTCTGTACTCCTTGAAGAAGCCCACTTCCTGTCCTACTAGCTGTATATCTCTCTTTCTTTCTCTCTTTCTTGTTTCCTCTTAAAGTCACCTATGCTCCAGGCTGTGTTATAGATGTAATAATGGTTGCTGTTTTGCTCCTTGGTGCATCTGCCTGAACATGCACCTCAAGGACAGCATTTCTGATAATTTCTAGTTGCTGAGTACTTCTGCCCTCTGAACCCATATATAAACAAGAATTCTTGCCGACACGTATATATGAAGCCAATGGTTATGTTCTTCCACTACTGTCAAAAGCAGTATGCCTCTGAATACCAGTTGCTGGGAAGAATCATAGAATTGTAGAGTTGGAAGGGACCCCAATGCAGGAATCTCACTAAAGTCTTCATGGCAGATGGCTATTTGACCTCTGCTTAAAAACCTCCAAGGAAGGAGAGTCCACAACCTCTTGAGGGAGACCGTTCCACTGTCTAACAGCTCTTACCCTCAGAAAGCTCTTCCTGATGTTTAGCCAGAATCTCCTTTCTTCTAACTTGAAGTCGTTGGTTGAGGTCTTACCCTTCGGAACAAGAGAAAATAAGATCTTTTGGAGTGTTCATGCTATGGGCCCCTCCATCACATACTCAGGTTGCATATATGTGTAAATAAAACCAATGGCAATGAAACTTGTCCAACTAGTTCAGCAAACTCCTCTGGTCAGTTCCAACCTTTCTACCCTTCAGAGCAGGAGAAAGCAAACTTGTTCCATCTTCCATGTGACAGCCCTTCAGATATTTGAAGATGGCTATCATATCTCCTCTTTATTGTTGTTTAGTCGTTTAGGCGTGTCCAACTCTTCATGATCCCACGGACCAGAGCACGCCAGGCACTCCTGTCTTCCACTGCCTCCCGCAGTTTGGTCAAACTCATGTTAGTAGCTTGGAGAACGCTGTCCAACCATCTTGTCCTCTGTCGTCCTCTGTCGTCCCCTTCTCCTTGTGCCCTCAATTTTTCCCAACACCAGGGTCTTTTCCAGGGAGCCTCAGCTTCAGGGTCTGTCCTTCCAGTGAGCACTCAGGGCTGGTTTCCTACAGAATGGATAGGTTTGATCTTCTTGCAGTCCATGGGACTCTCAAGTCTCCTCCAGCACCATAATTCAAAAGCATCAATTCTTCAGCGGTCAGCCTTCTTTATGGTCCATCTCTCACTTCCATACATCACTACTGGGAAAACCATAGCTTTAACTATATGGACCTTTGTCGGCAAGGTGATGTCTCTGCTTTTTAAGATGCTATCTAGGATCTCCTCTTAGTCTCCCCTTATACAGGCTAAACATATCCAGCTCCCTCAACTGATCCTCATAAGACTTGGTTTCCAGACCTTTGGTCATCTTGGTTGCCTTCCTCTGCACAGAGTGCAGTATTGTTGCACTAAGGTTTTGTTTGTAGGCTTCTCATGAGCATCAGTTTGGCTGCTGTAAGAACATGATGCTGGAAAAAAGGGGGCATTGATCTGATCCAGCAGAGTTAGAGAATCATAGAGTCATAGAATTGTAGAGGTGGATGGGACCCTGAAGATCATCCAATCCAAACCCCTGCAATGCAGAAATATGCAGCTGTCCCATATTCTTCTTATGTTCTTTGATTTGAGTCAAATCATCATCATCATTATCACGAAACCTTTTATTGGCACCACATACAATCTTCCATAGCAAATCAATACAGAATTACCGCCTTCCCGGTGACACAAAACATTTGTCAAATGAAAGAGGCAGAGCAGTCTAACATTACATCTCTAGGTCTCCAGGGAGATCAGACATCTGCAATGTGTTTTGACGACAAAAAACCAGATAAAGATATTTAGCCACTAACTTGGTGAGCTCCTGATTATTCCACAATAAGAGAAAATGTATGACCTCTAACTCTGGTTTCCATTTGGGGATGCAGAGTTGATCTTTTTCTTTTTCTTAATGACCTCGCTTCTTTACTAAAACAGGTGGCTGTCCACAGCCCAAAGCTCAACACATCAAGCATGATATGATTTTGCTTTCACGGACAATAATTGGCCTAAAACGTTTGAGTCAAATCATTGGACACAAGGGTTACCCAAAGTATGGAATCCAAGCATGTCTCTCCAAAACTCTATAATTCTATGATAGCCGGCTGAAAGTACCAGAGCTTTTCTCTCTTTCAGCAAGCCACAAAGGGGGGGGGGGGCAATTTACTTTATATGATCTCTTCAAAATGCAGTTGAGCAAACTAGCTGGTGAAAGACGATGGCCTCAAGGATCTATAAGACATTTGTCAGTTCTTTATCAGCACCACCGGAACTGTGACGCAGTGACACATAGATTTTATTTATCCAGCTGCTGGTTCATTTGAGACCAACGCCTCACGCAATTCCAACTCACTCTACTAATGTTATTCCGGCATAAAGAAAATGCTGCAAATAAAAACGCAAACCTATTTCACAAACCCCATCTTTCCCTTCCAGATAGATTAGTCACCACATTTTATAGATTCAGAAGCACAGCTGAAGCATAACCATATAGAAAGATTACATTAAAAATCCATTGAAGACATTCAAGTGTGTATGACATATACATCTTAAAACATCACCCAAAATCCATTCCAGCTGGAAAAGGTACAGGGAGGGAAAATGTAAGTGAAATAATCCTCTGTATGTCTACTCAGATGCAAGTAAGGTTCAGAGCCACTTCAGGCATCCTTTCTATTCTGTATGCTTGGTTTTTTGTGTTCCTGTTGCTACAGGGAAAGGTTAAAGATGATCCTGCTTTCAATATTACTTACAGCCGCAAACGTTTCAGGACAGAGATTTTGGTGCCTGTCCTGTAGCTTCCTGCAGAAATTCCACAACTTTCATAGCACAAATGTTCCAGACTTTTTTGACTTGGTTTTGTTGTGATACAACACAAGATGCCAGATGGCATTGATGTGGTAGCATTGGGGAAGAATCATGGAACAGCTAGTGACATAGAATGACGTCCAGAATATAAATCCATGACTAATGCACTATTATTGCGTCAATGACATGTTGCAGAATACACCTATTGGGGGGGGGACATCCCACTACAGTCTGAATCATAGAATTGTAGAGTAGGGAGAGACCCTGAGGGTCATCTAGTCCAACCCCCTGCAATGCAGGAATCCCAACTAAAGCATCCATGGCAGATGGCCATCCAACCATTACTTAAAAACCTCCCAGGAAGGAAAAGGAAAAGAGGCTGCCATGTTTAAAACAGGCACTTAACATGGGTGCTGGACAACACAATCATTATTATTGGTGTGTTATAAGACACATCTCTTCCTGTATTCCCACAGCAGACATTTTGAATGTACTGATTGTTGTAGCATTTATGTTTTTTACCAGCAACAAAATATTATAATTAGGTGAATGGGGATTTGTGGCCGCTTAACCCTCACCCAGAGGAACTAATGAAGTTATAGCTTAGTGCAGGGGTTGGCAAACTAAGACTTGGGGGTCGGATGCAGCCCCCCAGGCTTGTAAATCCGGCCTGCGGACCCTGCCACCCACTCAGTCAGTCCCCGCTCGCTGTGGACGCCTCACCACGCCAGGACTGACTTCCACAACTCTGGCACGGCTTCTGGGCATGTGGCAATGCTGGCGCAGCTTTGGATTGGCTGCATGAAGTTCCTGCAGCCAATCCGAAGCCTTGCTGCCCACACGCTGAGGTAAACCCAGCATGGCCATGGACAGAGAGGCCAGCGGGCGGGCGGCACGTCTGGGCCATGCCATGGGCATCGTGACGGGCACTTCGCAGGAATTCCGCCGGAGCTTGGCACGCCTGCTGGCCCCACAACTGGTGCACAGCTTGGCACTGCTGCTGGTGGCGCACTCGGCGGCCACGCTGGAGCAGCTGGAGGGCAAGCTGACCACTACCTGCCCAGCGCTCTGCGTGCGTGGCCTGCCGGCTGACCTGGCCTCGAATGGGCCGCAACGTGTGGTGCATGCCTCCTGGGAGCTCCGTGGAGACGGGCCAAAGGAGTGGTTGCTGCTCATCAACAACACCGGGGAGCAGGTGGCACTGAGATGTGCTCCTGAGCATGTGCAGAGTGCATTCCTCCTCCAGGTCGAGAGGTAGCTGTGGGACCGGCTTGCAGAGTATTTATATTTTTCAAAATATAGTCCAGCCCCCCACAAGATCTGAGGGACAGTGGATGAAAAAGTTTGCTGACCCCTGGCTTAGTGGTTACTTTTGGGAAGCACAACACTGCTTCAAACAAACAAAGCTTATGATCAAGCTTTAAACCCTTCATTGGACAGAGAAACTCTTTCGAGGATACCTATTATCTTACACTACCTGTAAAGCACTTCCATCCCCATCTAGAAGCCTAACCTTCTTCACAGGTAGGTAAAACTGCTTCTGACCCATCTCTAACTGAGACAATTCACTCTCTGACCCCATTGACAGATTAATCCTGCCTAAGTCGGCTCAGATAGCCAGAGGTCCCCTTCTACCCATCCAGTTCTTCTAATCCCAGGTCCCTGCCTAACCCATGGGCAATCCCTGTCTGACCTCTTCTCGGACATTCCCTATCTGTCAGCATCTAACTTCAATTCTACTCTTTCTCTCCAGATTGGCTGATCAACTCACCAACTCCCATTGGTTGCTGGGTCACCAGGAGGCAAGTGCAGAGCCTGTTTGCACCTCTCTCACTGGTCTCTTTGTCTTCCACCCTACCAGTCCCACAGAGTCTGGTTCCGATAGGAGCTAGAGTCTGATATCTGGAAGCTTTCATATAAATGTCAAGCCTCGGAACAAATCAAGTGCATTTTGTGGAGCTCGATAAGAACGGGAACCTTCCTTCCAAAATGTTAGTGTCGTGTTCACTGCTCGTAGAGCTCAGATCTCCCTCGCTCACGTTAATACCAGGCTGGATTTATTGTAAGAGTGTTTAAAACGGCTACGCTGTCAGGTGCTTTACGAAGTGTGAAATTGTGTCAACGGAGCAGGGAGAGTGTGTCTCAAAGTTAAAGGTGATCAAATAAGGAAACGATAGACAAGCAACACCTTCGGTGGTTGATGAACATGCAAACTAGCGAGGGTGGTGGTGTTTCTCAGCAAACAAGAAGCTCAGCTAGAGCTGAACGGAAGGCGAATGGATGGTTAAAATTAATTGAGCTGGAGCAAGCCTAAGGACTAGGCAGGCTGCTATGTAATGGCTGGTTGCCAGTGTATGTCAGAGGCTTGCCATCTTTCAGCTTTGCTCCCATTGCTGGGAAAGTGGCCAATCTGATAAGAAGGAAAGATCCAAGAGGAATGATCATGTGATGCCTGTTTCAACCCTGCAGTGAATCAAATGATGGCTGCAGTCTGTACGTGATTTGAGATATTTCAACAGAATTGCATTAAATGTAGGGAAGGGAAGGGAAAGGAAGGGAAGCAACCCGATCCATTTAATGGGGAACCTGTGCCATTCACACTTCATCCTTCTCAGCCCTCACTTGAAATTTGCTCTTATCCTAATTTTGCAGTACTAAATTGCGAATTTTGCAGTGCTAAATTGCAGTCAATGAATGTGTACAAAAAGACATATGCTGTGATATAGTGAATATATATACTAGATACTAGTGAAAATAACATAAAATTGCATTGTATGTGTATAAGTGGCAAGCTTGTGTGCGAATGTGTAGATTAGGGGAAATTTGCATGAAAATGCTGGTGAATTTTCAGAATAAATTCTTTTTAAAAAGAGCCCAATGTGATGTGGAAATGTAGAGGGCTGAACTTAAAATGGGAAAAATGACAGACTGACCGAACGAGCTATGTAACTGAACGAGCTATGCAACTGGGTAATAAACTTTCCTATTGCAATGTTGAGGTTGAAAGCCAAGCTAAATGAGACATGGGGTTCCATGTCTCTCCTTCGGTTTATTTATTCTTGAAAATATATCCTTGGAGGTTGCCATTCATCATGGGATAGGGAAGGATGAAGATTTTGTTTGGCCTGCATTTTGCAGCAGACAATGTCGGGATCTCCGCTCGGCCAAGCTGATAAAGCTCATCTTCCGGAATCGCCTCCCGACGTGATTAACGACCTGAGCCTTTGATGAGGCCTCAGGCACATTCCTACCCAGCAGAGAATCAAAGCAGCACACGGAAGTGATGAAATTTATGGCTACATGGCTAAAGAGGTTTATTTCTCGCTACGCAGACAGAAAAGAAACATCCTCTCTCTATGAAAGCAGAGAGCAACTGAACAACAAAGGAACAGAAAACCAGTACGTCACATCCGTCTCCCATCTCCCGTGAGACTTCCAACAGCCTGGACTGTCTCTGGAATGTGTGGAATGTAAACAGAGTCTTGTGACTCCAAAGCACTGCTCAGTGGCAAACAGAAACTAACAGACCAACCTGCTCCAACATTCCCAAGTTTGCTCGCAGATCAGGACTCTCCTGTCTGAAATCCTGAAGTAGACAATACTGAGCTAGATGGACCAGTGGCCTGATTTGGTAAACAGCGGCTTCCTATGTTCCAAAAAAAGAGAATTAGAAAACAGAAAAGGGTTGAAAAATGCAGAAGAGCTTGGGGTGAACCAATGGAGGAAAAAGACTGAATAATATTATAATTTTAGAATATCTAACTGTGAAGACACACAGAATGAAAGGGTTTAAGGTCAGTGAGAAAGAGGAGGATTGGATTGAGAAGATATTGAATTCTTTGGGTAGGTTCGAACAATTTGGGGCAATTAAAATGTTAAAAGTTAAATAAACCTTGTGGATGCAGGAGTGTTAACGTATATAAAATTGTACATATGGTTGATATGAATATGTTATTATGTATACCCAATGTATCAGTCACCTGGGGGGTTTCACTGTTTGTGTTTTGGTTGTTGGTAAAAAAATAAAAATTTTAAACATTAAAAAAAGAAAAAAGAAAAGGGACTGAGGTCATCATAACCATGAAGCAATGTACAATTGTCAGTGCAAACCCTCAACCAGCTTTCTGTGTTAAAATTGAATTTTACCACCACCCAAAAAAGCATTATTTTTGGTGTGTGTTTGTGTGTGTGTGTATGAAAGCATGACTAAGATGAAGAGGAAAGCTACTGAGAGAGCTATTTTAAAAGCTGTTTCACATTTGTCTTCATACAAATATGTCAGGGAGAAAGAACAATAGTTATACCAGGGGCTTAGGGGCTGAAAGTGCCCCTCCAAACTCCTGGCTCCGGTCCTTTGGGCTCTACAAAGACCACACACCTTTCCCAGCCACACCTCTTAATGTCCCTGCTTCATACCTTGGCTCTGCTCACAACAACCATGTCAGGATTACAAGCCTGGTAGATGAAGGGAATGCAGTGGATGTAGCCTACCTTGATTTCAGCAAGGCATTTGACAAGGTGCCCCATGATATTCTTGTAAAAAAGCTGGTAAAATGCGGTCTTGACTATGCTACCACTCAGTGGATTTGTAACTGGCTGACTGACTGAACCCAAAGGGTGCTCATCAATGGTTCCTCTTCATCCTGGAGAAGAGTGACTAGTGGGGTGCCACAGGGTTCTGTCTTGGGCCCAGTCTTATTCAACATCTTTATCAATGACTTGGATGATGGACTCAAGGGCATCCTGATCAAATTTGCAGATGACACCAAACTGGGAGGGGTGGCTAACACCCCAGAGGACAGGATCACACTTCAAAACGACCTTGACAGATTAGAGAACTGGGCCAAAACAAACAAGATGAATTTTAACAGGGAGAAATGTAAAGTATTGCACTTGGGCAAAAAAAAATGAGAGGCACAAATACAAGATGGGTGACACCTGGCTTGAGAGCAGTACATGTGAAAAGGATCTAGGAGTCTTGGTTGACCACAAACTTGACATGAGCCAACAGTGTGACGTGGCAGCTAAAAAAGCCAATGCAATTCTGGGCTGCATCAATAGGAGTATAGCATCTAGATCAAGGGAAGTAATTGTGGAGTTTGGAACTGACAGGGTCAGTACTCCGGTGTGTCCTGTGTCTGAGAAGAGAAGGAGGGGGAGCAGAAGGAGGGGCTTGTCGCAGAGAAGTGACGCACAAAGTCTTTCTGTTTCCTCACTCAGTTTCACTTCTCGGTGAGCAGCAGAAGCTGCGTGTGTGCTCCTGGAGCACGGAAGAGAATGTCTGAAGTTTCGGACGGTTTTATTGCTTTGTAAATAAACGCTTCTAGAGATAAGAACTGAGCTGTCTTTGGACTTGATTTATCCCTCATCTCACACGGACGGGACCGCTGCAGCTCTGCTCCCCTGCCGCGTCAACTTCCAGCAGAGCGACGCAGGGAAGTGTGACTGGACGCAGGGGTTTGATTTATGCAAGAGGTTATGGACGTGTCGCGTTTCCTGATAAGTGTGAGAAGGGAGGAAATTACCAGCGTCGGTTTGCTGTAAATCTCCTGCCAGGAAAGGGCAGAAGGGAGATGCCGGAGAGCAGAGCCAAGAGCCAGAAGGAACGGCTGCTTCGGAGGTCCGGCATGCTGGCAAACTTGTGAGTACGCTGAAGCCCCCGGGGAGGGAGGAAGAATGGCTGCTGCACAGGCACAGCAGAGCCAAGAGAGCTACCCCGGTGAGAGGCTGAAAGGGGCCAACTGGGAGGCCTGGTCAAGAGGAGCAAGGGGGTGGTTTGTGGCCACAGGGCTCTGGAGTTTAGCCCAGAAGGAGCCAGCCCCACCCATGCATGCTGATGCTCTGCTGAGTGAGAGAGAGCAGAGAAAGCTTTGCCTGCTGAAAGCAAGTGTGGACGCTTTGCTGTTGCCCCACCTGGAGGGCGTTAAATCGGCTGAGGCCGCTTGGCAGGTGCTGAGGAGCCTGTGCGAAGGCTCAGCAGGAGCCAGGGGCCGGGAGGAAGCCGAGGGCCAAGGGAGCAAGCCCCAGGCCGGAGTGGGAGCCACATCAGAGGGGGCTAGAAAATGCCCAAAGAGAGCACCAAGCCCAGAGGGGGCTGTTCCGGGAAGCTGCTTCTCTGCTTCGACGCCTCTGTGTGCTGGAGAGCAGCTGAGAGCTGTGGAAGAGAGCGCAGGCTGCACCCCAAAAGGCAGTGGGGGGGCAGGCCAGGCAGGCCATTCCAAGAGCTCTGAGAAAGCGAAAGGCTTCGAAAGTTGTTTGTGCTTTGAGGCAACGTCCAACAGCGCTGGGAAGCATCCGCTAGAGGCCCAGGCTGCCAAGGACACCGGCTGGTGTGGAATGTCAACAAAGCAGGTTCCCAGGGCAGGTTCCCAGCAACGACGTGGGAAAGCTGCAGGCGGGGAGAAAAACAAAGACAAGGCGTCTTATCACCTCACAGCTGCGCTAGCGTCTCTGAGAAAAGACAAGAGCCTTAGCCCGGGAGAGGCTGTCGCCATGGCAACCGATGGGAGTGCTAGCAACGCCTTGGCATCTGTGGAAAACAACCAGAGACACTCTTTATCTCTCGTCATCGATTCAGGCGCGTCGCATTGTTTAGTGACATCGTCTGGGCATTTGAGGAACTGCAAGACAGTTAAAACTGGACGTTATGTTACTTTGGCTGATGGGTCTCAAAGACCATTGACTGAAACTGGTCTTCTTTATTGCTCTTTCATAGACCATTGGATAGAAGCTTTTGTGGTACCAGAGCTTGCCCACTGTCTTCTAAGTGTGCCAGCCCTTATGGCTGCTGGTTTTGATGTTTTGTTTTCTAACAATGTGTGTTCCTTTTTCAGGAATGGGAAGAAGATCCACAGTGTCCAGAGAAGAGGCACGCTCTTTCTGATCGAGATGCCCATTGAAGATGGGGCTGGTGGGAAAATGGGGCTGGTGGAAAATGGGGCTAGTGGAGAGTCCATTGAAGATGCCCAAGGGCAGTGTGCCAATGTCCCACCACACCATGATTGCTTACACCTATGGCATCGCAGGTTTGGACATGCAGGGTGGTCATATGTGAGGAAGGCCACAGACAACACCATTGGGTGCAGGTTCAAGGCATGTGACAAATACCTAGATTGTCAAGCCTGTAAGCAATCAAAGGTTGTAACATGCTCATATCCCAGGTCTGAGAGGAAAACCAGTAAACCCTTTGAACTTGTTCATTCAGATTTGTCGGGACCCATGCCGACACCTTCGTTAGCTGGTTCTAAGTGGGTTTTGGTTCTGGTTGATGATTTTACAAAACATGCTTGGCTATTTGCACTGCAACAGAAGTCAGAGGCAGCTGCACTGATCAGGGATTGGATCACAGCGGTAGAACTACGGTTCTCTACCAAAGTAGTGTCCTTTCAGTCCGATCGTGGGGGGGAGTTTACAGGTTCTGCGCTGCAATCGTTCTTCAGGCAGAAGGGTATCAGTCATCGACTGACGGCCCCCCACTCTCCGCAACAAAATGGGGTTGCAGAGAGGAAGTTTCGCACGCTGCAGGAGTCAGCGAATGCTATGCTGGCAGACTCAGGTCTGCCACAGCGCTTTTGGGCCGAAAGTTTCCGAACGGCTTGTTTCCTGCAGAACAGAGTGTTCAATTCCAGTGTAGGGGACACACCGTACTTTCTGCTTCATCGGAAAAAGCCGAAGGTCCATTTTCTGCGCACTTTTGGATCTACAGCTTGGGTTCTGATTCCAAAGGCCATGCGCAGAAAAGGTGAGCCAAGATCCAGGAAGATGATCTTTGTAGGCTATGAGCCGGGTTCAAAGGCGTGGCGCTTCGCATACCCTGCTGGCAACCAGTCCAAGCTGCTTATTAGCGGCAGTGCTGAGTTTTGCGAGCAGAGTGGGTGGAAGCGGCTTCACGGAAATCCGGATGTTCTGGTAGAATCAGAAGAGGAAGAGGGTGAGGCTGAACCTGTTGCTGATGAGCACAGTCCACAGCCACAGAGTCCAGAGCCGGGATCTCCAAGGGAGATGCTCCGTGTCTCTCCAAAAGGGAGTCCCAGGACCCCTCCGCAGGTCTCTGTCAAGTCTGAGCAAAGAAGGGAACCATCCTCGCCAGCAGAACCAGCTGTTCGCCCTAAACGGCGCAGCAGGTCAGAGGGGGATGATTCTGACATAGAAGAAAGGAGGGTTGATCCAGGTGATTCAGGCGCAGTTCCAGAATTCACGCTGAGGAGGTCAGCAAGATCAACCAAAGGGAAGCCACCTGAAAGGTATGAAGCCACGAGTGTCTGGGTTGGTGTGGCTAGATGTGAACCTGAATCCTTTGAGGATGTTCAGAAGTTGCCTCGGGAAGAAGCCAGCAAATGGCATGAGGCGATGCAAAAGGAGATGAACTCAATGGAGTCTCTTGGAGTGTTCTCACTCACACAGCTGCCGGCTAACCAGCAAGCTGTAGGCTGCAGATGGGTTTACCGTCTTAAACCCACAGAAGCAGGAGAGCCACAGTACAAAGCGAGATTAGTGGCGCGTGGATTTACGCAGAAACGCGGGGTCCACTTCACAGAGGTCTATTCGCCAACTTCTAGGGCGGAGACTTTGAGAATGCTTTTGGCAATAGCAGCACAGAGAGGTTGGAAGGTGAACCATTTTGATGTAGATGTCGCCTACCTGAACTCAGATCTCCAGGAGGAGTTGTACATGCGTCCTCCTCCAGGGTTCGAAGTCAGTGAACCAGGCGTCGTGTGGCGGTTGCACAAATCCATCTATGGGTTACGCCAATCTGCCAGGAATTGGAATATGTGCCTACATGAAGCCTTAGAAAAGCTAGGTTTTAAGAGATCTCTTGCAGACAGTTGTCTTTACATTAGAGATTCAGGCTTGCAACAGCAAGTGGCACAGGTGTTTGTTGATGACATCTTGTTGATAACAAGGACAAGTGAACAGGTGGAGAAGTTTGCTAAGGAGCTTGGTAAGCGGTTCAAGCTGAAGCAACTTGGAGATGTCAAGTCCTACCTAGGCGTAGAGATCGCAAGAGCAAGTGATGGAAGCTTTTTGCTTCGCCAGAAAGGTAAGATTGAGCAGTTGCTTGAGAAGTTCAGGATGTCTGATTGTGCAGGTGCCAGATCACCCATGGAGACAGGGTACGTGAAGGAGTGTCAGCAAGTAGAACGCGTGGTGTTCGAAAACACTGAACTCTTTCAGTCAGCTCTGGGTAGTTTGTTGTATCTGTCACAGTGGAGCAGACCAGACATAGCGTTTGCTGTCAATCTGCTCAGCAGAGAGGCTTCAAGTCCTAGTGTGCAGGCCTGGAATGGTGTTAAGCGGGTGCTACGTTACCTGCAAGATACCAAAGACTTTTGCCTCAAGATGTCAGCTGAGGGTGATGTCAAGCTGACCGCCTGGGTGGATTCGGATTGGGCTAACCTTGAGGACCGCAAGTCAGTGTCAGGCCTAGTGGTGAAGTTTGGGGACTCAGTGATTGGGTGGAGGTCCCGGAAGCAAAGTCTCATAGCGCTTTCATCTACTGAAGCTGAGTTCAGTGCGCTATCAGAGGTTTGCAGAGAACTGGAGTTCTATGTGTGTTTGGTCGAGGAAATCTGTGAAGAGGATTGTCAGCCTGTTGTGGTGCATGAGGACAATCAACCATGCCTTAAATTAGCTGAAACAGGGCAATTCAAAGCGAGGACCAAACATTTAGATATACGCTTCCGAAATGTGTGTCAGAGCGTTCATGAGGGGCTAGTCGCTCTGAAATACTGTCCCTCAACAAAGAACCTCGCTGATGGTTTCACAAAACCATTAACCTTCCAGAAGCACGAGGAGTTCTGTGAGGGTCTGTGTATGGGGAAAGCACTGATGGCTACTATCTCCAGACGCAGGACAAGAGGGGGTGTGGAGTTTGGAACTGACAGGGTCAGTACTCTGGTGTGTCCTGTGTCTGAGAAGAAAAGGAGGGGGAGCAGAAGGAGGGGCTTGTCGCAGAGAAGTGACGCACAAAGTCTTTCTGTTTCCTCACTCAGTTTCACTTCTCGGTGAGCAGCAGAAGCTGCGTGTGTGCTCCTGGAGCACGGAAGAGAATGTCTGAAGTTTCGGACGGTTTTATTGCTTTGTAAATAAACGCTTCTAGAGATAAGAACTGAGCTGTCTTTGGACTTGATTTATCCCTCATCTCACACGGACGGGACCGCTGCAGCTCTGCTCCCCTGCCGCGTCAACTTCCAGCAGAGCGACGCAGGGAAGTGTGACTGGACGCAGGGGTTTGATTTATGCAAGAGTAATAGTGCCACTGTATTCTGCTCTGGTCAGACCTCACCTGGAGTACTGTGTCCAGTTCTGGGCACCACAGTTAAAGAAGGACACTTACAAACTGGAACGTGTCCAGAGGAGGGCAACCAAAATGGTCAAAGGCCTGGAAACGATGCCTTATGAGGAATGGCTAAGGGAGCTGGGCATGTTTAGCCTGGAGAAGAGGAGGTTAAGGGGTGATATGATAGCCATGTTCAAATATATAAAAGGATGTCACATAGAGGAGGGAGAAAGGTTGTTTTCTGCTGCTCCAGAGAAGCGGACACGGAGCAATGGATCCAAACTACAAGAAAGAAGATTCCACCTAAACATTAGGAGGAACTTCCTGACAGTAAGAGCTGTTCGACAGTGGAATTTGCTGCCAAGGAGTGTGGTGGAGTCTCCTTCTTTGGAGGTCTTTAAGCAGAGGCTTGACAACCATATGTCAGGAGTGCTCTGATGGTGTTTCCTGCTTGGCAGGGGGTTGGACTCGATGGCCCTTGTGGTCTCTTCCAACTCTATGATTCTATGATTCTATTCTAGGTAGGTTAGGCTGAGAGTGAGGAACTAGCCCAAGGTCACCCAGTGAGCTTCATGTCTGAGTGAGGATTCAAGCCATGGTCTCCCTGTGTGTGTGATGGCCTGGGAGTCGGGCTCGGACTCGGAACCAGAGGAGTCTCAGTCCGCACCAGATCCTTTGCCTCAGGTGGCATCTGAACCATCTGGGGCCTGATCCTGAAGAGCCCCGGTCTGCACAGGTTCCCCTGCAACAAACACCAGCTGGGCCGAGTCAGGGGCCTGAGCCTGCCCTGGCTCCAGATGCAGGGATTACCTTGTTGCCTTCAGCTGGGCCATCACTTACAGCTGCTCCACTACCGGTTGGGCCAAGGGAGGCTGAGGCGGCCCCTGGGTCTAGTAACCCACCGACGTCTCCTGAGGTCTGAGAGAAGGAGAGACCTGAGTACTTGCAGGAGGAGTGCTCACCTTCGGGCAAAACAGAGAGTTGAGTCGCCGGGGGATCAGGACCGGCCGTTACCCCAACAAAGATAAAAGGCTGTCAGACCCCGCCCGAGGTTGTGGGAGAAACATTGCTGTATGTTAGATCCTGCCTGAGACCCTGTGCCTGACCTAGCCTGGTTACCTGCCTCGTGTCCTGCCTTGGCCCTGTCAGACTGACTCCTCGTGGAACCCTTGGATTCGGGACCGGACCTGGACCGTGTTGCTCGGGTTACCCTCGGGTCCAGCACAGTGTGTCCCATAGACATCTGGTTGAGCACTGTGAGAATAGGATGGTGGCTTAGATGGTCCTTTGCTCTGATCCATCAGATTCTCCTTATGTACTTACAGATCCAGCCCAGCACATTGAAATGAGTTGAGGTTTGGGGGCTATTTTCAAGGGCAATTGCATGCGAAGTCCTGCTTACATTAAAAGAGGAGGCATGAGGCTATCATCTGGTGGTGACATGGAAACATCATTAACTAGGAAGCGGGTGGCCATGGAGTCAATGTGGCTTTCCAGTAGAGTACATCAAGAGCCAAAATTCACTCACAGGAATGTACAGTCGTACCTTGGTTCTCAAACGGAATCCATTCCGGAAGTCCGTTTGACTTCCAAAAACGTTTGAAAATCAAGGCGCGAATTCTGATTGGGAAGAAGACTATTGGGTTCCAAAGAATGTTCACAAATCGGAAAACTCACTTCAGGGTTTGCGGTGTTCGGGAGCCAAAACGTTCGAGTCGCAAGGCGTTTGCGAACCAAGGTATGCCTGTATAGGGAAACGGTTTTCAAAGTTCTTTCCCCCTTTCTAAACATAGCCATTATTCCCCGAGAGAAAGAAATTGATGAGCATACTCTGGGCTCAACCCCCACATCTCTGGATTAAGATTTACACAATTTAGTAATCAATAGCCGGGAAGAGGGGAAAACACATCATTTGAAACGTCAGGAAGAAGACCTTTACTAGGAAAAATGTATTTCATCTAGCACTAATCCATGAATTATTTGGAAGTATTTATCGCTTTTAAATGGCCATTGTATAAAAATGGTTTGATAAACACCATCATCATCATTATTTTACAGTTTCCTCCATATTATTTTTGGTTATTTATTTATTTACCACATTTTTTTAAATGCTCCTCTATACTGGATTTTATGTTATCCCCCCCTCCCCCCATTTTTTGTTCCTCAAGCTATTTTCTCTTTTATAGCAAATAAAGATATGCTTGGATGAATTGCACATAAAATTGTTTGTTGCTCTTTAAATCTTCAGAACCTTGAAGTGGGGGGGGGGAGGGGAGGCAGAATGGACAGCCAAGCCCTTTACCATAATTCTCATTCAAATAACATGAACATGAAGTCGACTAAATTTTACTCAGAGTAGACCCAGCTTAGTCATGTTCATTAATTTCAGTGGGTATGCTCTGAGTATAACCTAGCCGAATACCACCCTAAGAGAACTTTAGGATTATGTGGTAAAAAACTATTTCTTAAATAGATGGACAAAATACAACTTTTTTAAAAAAATGTTCATGACCTGTTGGGATCATCCATCACAATATTTTATAAATAAATAAATAGGAACATAAGGAGAGTCCTAATCCTCCCCAGCTACTGGCAAGTTGTGGAAAAAGGCCCAATAATTTTAATGCCAATTTTAATAATTTGTGAACCGCTTTGGGGATATTTTTTATGTAGAAAGAGTGGGGTGTTGAAGTAAGGGTAGTGAAATCGCAGCTAAGGAGCTCAAATCATATGCATGACCGGAACCTTTCTTTGAAAACATCATATTTACAGTCGCATGCTTCTGAAAGCATGAGTTTTGTCTCTTCTTCTAAATTCCAAACAACTGTATTTTCCTCTCTTTCCAAAGCTCAGCATTCAGCCTTCTGTATCTCAGTTAGGCCATGCCTTGCAGCTCCTATGAGAAATTTCTACTTTTACCTTCTCCTAGAGCTCTGCTCTCTTTCTTCCAAACAGAGAAACAGCACTCTATTCAACTTAGCAATGTTCACAGTGGATTCTAAAACAGTCACCTTGCCTCACATAAAATGGAGTCGCTCCTTTGCTAGATACCTCCCATGTGACCAACGTTAGCCAATCCCATGAGAACTGCTAGAGAACTCTCTAGAATTCAGTTACCAACCAATCAGATTTAAACACACAGTAAAGCATACAAGCATTTACAATTTCAGTGGGTTAAATTACTACAGTGGTACCTCAGGTTACATACGCTTCAGGTTACAGACTCCGCTAACCCAGAAATATTACCTCAGGTTAAGAACTTTGCTTCAGGATAAGAACAGAAATCGTGCTCCGGCGGTGCGGCGGCAGCAGGAGGCCCCATTAGCTAAAGTGGTGCTTCAGGTTAAGAACAGTTTCAGGTTAAGAACGGACCTCCGGAACAAATTAAGTACTTAACCTGAGGTACCACTGTACACTTAACACGGGAGAGAGAAAGAGAACCAGCAAAAAGACCATAAGAAGAGGTTGGCTGCTGGATCAGGCCAATGGCCTTTTTGGCCAGCATCCTGCTCTCACAGTGGCCACTCAGAGGCCCATGGGAAACCTGAGTATAACAAAACTCTCCCCGCCTGTGAATCCCAACAACTGGTATTCAAATGCATAAATAATTATAAAAAATATAAATACAGTGGTACCTTGGGTTAGAAACGCTTCAGGTTACAGACGCTTCAGGTTACAGACTCTGCTAACCCAGAAATATTACCTCGGGTTAAGAACTTTGCTTCAGGATGAGAACAGAAATCGCGTGCCAGCAGCGCTGCGGCAGCAGGAGGCCCCATTAGCTAAAGTGGTACCTTAGGTTAAGAACAGACCTCCGGAACGAATTAAGTTCTTAACCCAAGGTACCACTGTAATAACTATGCCTCAATCTGTGCCACAATTTGCCCCATTGCTGTGTGCAAATTTGACCCTACTGCCTGATCCCATTGACTTACAGGCTGCGTGTCGAGGCCACAATTAATAATAATTTATTATAATAATTTATTTTTATACCCCGCCCATCTGGCTGGGTTTCCCCAGCCACTCTGGGTGCCTCCCAACAGAATATTAAAAACACAATAAAATATCAAACATTAAAAAACGTCCCTGAACAGGACTGCCTTCAGATGTCTTCTAAAAGTCAGATAGTTGTTTATTTCCTTGACATCTGATGGGAGGGCGTTCCACAGGGCAGGCGCCACTACCCAGAAGGCTCTCTGCCTGGTTCCCTGTAACCTCACTTTTTGCAGGGAGGGAACCACCAGAAGGCCCTCGGAGCTGGACCTCAGTGTCCAGGCTGAATGATGGGGTGGAGACGCTCCTTCAGGTATACTGGGCCGGGGCTGTTTAGGGCTTTAAAGGTCAGCACCAACACTTTGAATTGTGCTCGGAAATGTACTGGGAGCCAATGTAGGTCTTTCAAGACCGGTGTTATATGGTCTCGGCGGCCGCTCCCAGTCACCAGTCTAGCTGCCGCATTCTGGATTAATTGTAGTTTCCAGGTCACCTTCAAAGGTAGCCCCACGTAGAGCAAATGTCTTCTAATCCATTTGCCCTAAAACCACCTCGAGAAACTTGCTATGTAACCGTAGAAGAGAAAACGTTTGCTTTAATTCTGCTTATTTGGAGTAACAAAATCTGGCACCAGAAGCAATTGTGCATGTCTGTCCCGTAATGATTCCCACCTCTGAGGATCCATTTCCCCCTTCCACATAGAGAAACACACACGCACACACATTGTTTTGTCAGGAGGATCATTAAGGTGTTAAATAGAAAGGAAACAGCTTGATGGAGCCCGGCTCCAGACAGTCTGATAAGTGAAGAATCATTGTTGCAAAAGTGTTACCACATTAGGCTGTTGATTAAACACTAGGTAACTTGGCACGAGAACTCCAACCAGGAACGGGAGGAGAGGTGGGTGGCGGAAGACAGAGAGAATGATTAAAACAGAAGAGCTTTGCGGTGGGTGGGTCTCTTTTTCCTTAAGCTCCCCCAAGAAAGGCGTTTAATATTTCTACTGTCAACCAAAATTTAGAAAAGGGGAAATGAGAAAACGAGAAACTGGCTTTGCGCTCTACATATATCGTGTTTTTTGCTCTATAAGACACACAAGACACACTTAGTTTTTGGAGGAGGAAAACAATAAAAAATATATTCTGAATCTCAGAAGCCAGAACAGCAAGAGGGATCGCTGCGCAGTGAAAGCAGCAATCCCTCTTGCTGTTCTGGCTTCTGGGATAGCTGCGCAGCCTGCATTCACCCCATAAGACGCACACACATTTCCCCTTACTTTTTAGGAGGGAAAAAGTGAGTCTTATAGAGCAAAAAATACGGTATATAAGTCTGTTCTTCACAAATGGTTGAAGAGGCATCTACAGAGCTGGTATTTTAGAAATCTCTTTGCTTACAAGGGCAGGCAAACGTCTCTTCAAACACACAAGCGTGCAAATAAGTCCCAACCTATTTTCACAATAATCAGAGCAGCATATTAAAATTGAAAATACGTGACTATAAAAAAAACAACCCCCAAACTTTTCAAATGCCAAAAGGAAAGCTGGCGCTAGGCTTTGAATAATGAATGGGGGGGTGTTATTTTTTTAAAAAGAAAATTATTATTATTATTTACTTTTTTCTGTTTTATCTACTTTTAATTTAGTTGGAAGATTCAGAACATTCAAAAGTGAGATCGCATCACCACCATCAGATCTCCCCGGCGTAAAAACAGGAGATGTCACATAGAACCAATCAGATTTAGCAACACGATTATGTCACTGAGGGCGACCAATGAAACTAATTGAAACTGATGTAGGATTAATTACTTCTGCAGAGTTTCAGACTTGGCTGTTTAAAAAAGAAGGAAATAATGTTGTATCTATTCCGCTCAAAAAGAAAAGTGTTAAAACACTCTGGGAATGGTCACTCCATGAAGGGAATAGTGGTCTCCTAACAACTCTCTTATGTCTAGTAGTCCATGAGAGCCAGTGTGGTGTAGTGGTTAAGAGCGGTAGTCACGTAATCTGGGGAACCGGGTTCGTGTCTCCGCTCCTCCACATGCAGCTGCTGGGTGACCTTGGGCCAGCCACACTTCTTTGAAGTCTCTCAGCCCCACTCACCTCACAGAGTGTTTGTTGTGGGGGAGGAAGGGAAAGGAGAATGTTAGCTGCTTTGAGACTCCTGAAGGGGAGTGAAAGGCGGGATATCAAATCCAAACTCTTCTTCTTCTTCTTCTTCTTCTTCTTCCATGGTAGTCTTTTTCTCCAACAATTGGTCATAACTACTTTTTAAGCCATCCAGGTCGATTGGTCCTTACCACATCTTATTCTAGAGCAATAGTCAGGAACTATACCTTATCATGGGGGACGCAGGTGGCACTGTGGGTTAAACCACAGAGCCTAGGACTTGCCAATCAGAAGGTCGGCGGTTCAAATCCCCGCGACGGGGTGAGCTCCTGTTGCTTGGTCCCTGCTCCTGCCAACCTAGCAGTTCGAAAGCACGTCAAAGTGCAAGTAGATAAATAGGTACCGCTCTGGCGGGAAGGGAAAAACAGCTTTTCCGTGCGCTGCTCTGGTTCGCCAGAAGCGGCTTAGTCATGCTGGCCACATGACCCGGAAGCTGTACACCAGCTGCCTCGGCCAATAAAGCGAGATGAGCACTGCAACCCAAGTCAGTCACAACTGGACCTAATGGTCAGGGGTCCCTTTACCTTTACATTTATACCTTATCATAGGGTTCTCATCAGGAGGACAATCCTACTGGATCCATAGATCTTTTATTATTATTATTATTATTATTATTATTATTATTATTATTATTACTACTACTACTACTACTACTATTATTTTCTAGCCCACCCATCTGGCTTGGTCTCCCCAGCCACTCTGGGCAGCTTTCAACAGAACATTAAAAACAGAATAAAACTTCAAACATTAAAAACTTCCCTAAACAGGGCTGCCTTCAGATGTCTTCATAAAAGTCAGATAGTTGTTTATTTCCTTGACATCTGATGGGAGGGTGTTCCCTTTCCTTCCCTTTGGGAAAGAAAAAGCAACTTGGAACAGTAATTTCCACCAAACGTCCTACTTGGAATATATTCTAAAATCACATTAGGAATGTATTTCATAACTCACACCCAGTTTGGTCCCAAAGCGTAGTATTTTGGAGGGCGGGAGGAATGGCTTCAAAATGGGGAGCCTTTTTGAGAAATAGCATTGTCCCTTCCAGCAATAAGGCATCAAAACCAACCGGCACCTTGGCCTTGAACGTTTTTTTTTACAGAAGTTCAAAAGCTAGTCTTTTCAAATTATAGCATGCTCTCATTAGAGCCAAAAGGCCCCTGGGAAATTTTAAAGTTTGGCTTCAGCCTGCGTGTATTTTAAGCAGCTTTTCTGCCGCCCAGCCACCATATCACTTCAGCAGGTAATATCGGCCGAAAGTTTGATGGTAAGCACAGACATGATGAAAAGGCTTCCAAGCGTGGCACTTTGCAGCATCAATAAACACTTCAATAAAATGAACAGAGCTTGAGGGAGCAGCATTATTTGAGGCCGACAGGAGCAAAACGAGACAATATTAGGCCACCGACCATAGCAAGTATCTTATGGCTATCTGAAGTTAGGACCAGAGTTAACCATACAACGAGGCAAGGAGATCCACCAACAGGACATGACATCTACTGGGCAGGGGCTGAGAATTCAGGGCCCAGCATGGCCCACTGCCCACATCTGCGTATGGATCCTCCATTGATGTTCTGATCAGACCTTGTGGTTGGATAGCTGTGAGCAGCCATTTAAAATCCCGCTGAAAACCCTGGAGCACTGCTAAGTTGGGGGTAGAGTGATCAATAATGTGCCCTCATTTACAGTCCTATGTTTGAAGGAGCCCTCTTTACAAAGGAAGATTATATGGGATCATGAGAAGCTACCTTATACTGCAACCATTGGTCCATTTAGATCAGTACTGCGCACACTGATTGGCAGTGCCTCTCCACGATTTCAAACAGGACCCTTTACCTTCCCTACCTGTAGATAACAGGTATTGCACCTGGACTGATCTGCATCCAGAGCAGTTGCTCTGCTACTGACCTGTGGCTCATCCCTTCTCTTTGGAAAGCTATGCAGTCCAAGCCCATTTTAAAGACAAAGACCTTATGAGTCGTACCTGCATTATTATGGAAGTTTTCTTATAACTGTATGTATGTATCATCTCATGCCATACAGTCTCAAGACAATTTACACAGGACATAAAAAAAATTGTCGTTTAGTCATGTCCAACTCTTCATGACCCCATGGACCAGAGCACGCCAGGCACTCCTGTCTTCCACTGCCTCCCACAGTTTGATCAAACTCATGCTGGTAGCTTCGAGAACACTGTCCAACCATCTCGTCCTCTGTCGTCCCCTTCTCCTCGTGCCCTCCATCTTTCCCAACATCAGGGTCTTTTCCAGGGAGTCTTCTCTTCTCATGAGGTGGCCAAAGTATTGGAGTCTCAGCTTCAGGATCTGTCCTTCCAGTGAGCACTCAGGGCTGATTTCCTTCAGAATGGATAGGTTTGATCTTCTTGCAGTCCATGGGACTCTCACGAGTCTTCTCCAGCACCAGAATTCAAAAGCATCAATTCTTCAGCGATCAGCCTTCTTTATGGTCCAGCTCTCACTTCCATACATCACTATTGGGTAAACCATAGCTTTAACTATACGAACCTTTGTTGGCAAGGTGCTGTCTCTGCTTTTTAAGATGCTGTCTAGGTTTGCCATCACTTTTCTCCCAAGAAGCAGGCGTCTTTTAATTTCGTGACTGCTGTCACCATCTGCAGTGATCATGGAGGCCAAGAAAGTAAAATCTCTCACTGCCTCCATTATTCCCCTTCTATTTGCCAGGAGGTGATGGGACCAGTGGCCAAATTAACAACAAAAAAGAACAAAGAGAGGAGATAGGATAGGCATCTTCAAAAATCTCAAGGGCTGTCACATGGAAGAGGGAACAAGCTTATTTTCTCCAGCTCTGGAGGGTAGGACTTCAAGTTGCAAGAAAGGAGATTCCAACTAAACATCAGGAAAAAACTTTCTGACGGTAAGAGCTGTTCGACAGTGGAAAAGCCTCCTTCAGGTGGTGGTGGACTCTCCTTCCTTGGAGGTTTTTAAGCAGAGGTTGGATGGCCATCTGTCATGGATGCTTTAGCTGAGATTCCTGCATTTCAGGGGGTTGTACTTAATAACCCTTGTGGTCCTTTCCATCCCTTCTATGATTTGATGAAATCCAGCAAACCACAGAAGATAATAACACCCAACGCCTGTGAGCAGAAGTTGCTGCTGATCTGACACCAAGCGTGTACCAATGTCAGCAACAAGAATGCGTTCCTCAGGAAAAGATGACTTTGCCTATCAACTGCGCACAGCAGATTGAGAAGGGCACAGAGGCCACCTGGTCACTCTCTTCTCCAATATGAGGAGATCTATTGTATTCCCATTTCAATGTCCTGAAACTTCTGAAGCCCTGGAGAGCCAGTACCAGTCAGTGTTGATGACTTCCCATAGTCCTATGTCACTGTTGCTAAAACATATGTGTTCCAATGTAAATGTACTGGGCAGAAAGGAAGTTAGTTATTGTTCCTAGTTTTCCAGATGTGAACATGAGGCGTTGAGAAAATAAGTGGCTTGCTAAGGGCCAAATGGGGGTAGAAGTTAAACCCAGCTGTCAAAAAAAAAGTCTTCAATGTCCTCCACCCAATGTCACTCTCAACCTTACTGCAGTTATCTTCATCACTGCCCAATTCATTGTTGAAATTCAGCTTTGGTGCTATGGATTACTGCCCTCTGGGGAAGTGATTAATTAATTTTTGAAAGGATGTAAAACAAACAAACAAACAAACAAACAAACAAACAAGAATTGACCTTCTTGCATTCCCAGGAAAAAAAACCCCATACTCTACATCAGTGCTTAATTAAACGGTGGATTGAAATGCATTCAATGAGAACATTTCAGCTTGAAAAGGCACATAGTCACGCGTGTGAGGAGTTTAGGCTTCAGTCTTGAATAAAACTGAAAATTCCAGAGGCACATAGCAGAAATCTCCCGCTTTTGAATGAAAGAAATGGCAGCTTTGCCGTTACCTTGCCAGCCATAAAGATACAAATGCACATTCTTTATTTGTTTTTCTTTTCATTGCTTAACCTATATCATTTTAGTAGCTTTTAATTCACTAGTAGGCAGTGATCTAAATCCAAGATGGTGCTGCCACCTGCTGTTCGTCACAAATCCAAGAGTTCTCTGGAGCATTGTCCGATCCTGTCACCTACCTTCTTCCTTCCCAGACAAAGGCTTTGCGGGGATATGGCTGCTGCCCATTGGGGCCAGTAGGCCAGAAGTGAAGGAGCCCACCAGTAGGTGGAGCCAGAGCCAATGCCAGGCAGAGCCAACCAATTCTAGTTTCAACCCAACTTCTTCCCTGCTACGTTTTACAGGGGCAATGTCAGGACTAAGGAAGAGGAAGCCAGAAGCCCAGGGCAAGTCCATGGGCTGGTTGTGAGGAAGGAAGAAGGCAGGTGGGATCTGGCAGACGGCAGGCTGAGGTTGGTGGGGCAGTGCCCCATTGACCCTAATGTCCCAACCTACACTGTGTGTGTGTGTGTGTGTGTGTGTGTGTGTTCTATTGGCTGAATGAGGATAGGTAAGAGTCCTAACCCTGGTTAGCACATGACCCCAGATTCCAGCAGTGAGCAGGACGCTGGATTGGAGGCTACATTGTTGCTGGCTGAGGAGTTGGACCAGGTGATCAGGAGACTCCTAGAACCAGAGGCTGGCAGGTAGGAACCCACTGAATCATATCCCAAAGCATGAGAGCCCATAGAATTATTATTATTTGTAGTATATATTTGTTTATTAAGGGATGCGGGTGGCGCTGTGGTCCAAACCACTGAGCCTAGGGCTTGCCGATCGGAAGGTTGTGGTTCGAATCCCCGCGACGGGGTGAGCTCCCATTGTTTGGTCCCAGCTCCTGCCAACCATGCAGTTTGAAAGCACATCAAAGTGCAAGTAGATAAATAGGTACCACTCCGGCGGGAAGGTAAACGGCGTTTCTGTGCGTTGCTCTGGTTTCTCCAGAAGCGGCTTAGTCCTGCTGGCCACATGACCCAGAAAAACTGTCTGCGGACAAACGCCGGCTCCCTCGGCCTGTAAAGCGAGATGAGCACCGCAACCCCAGAGTCGTTCACAACTGGACTTAACTGTCAGGGGTCCTTTACCTTTACCTTTTTATTTGTTTATACCCCATTTTTTTGCCTGATGGGACTCAAGGCAGCTTGCATACAGAAATGAGAACTGCTAAAATGTAGAAAAAATAATTTAAAAGAACAATTAAACATTGTTAGAAGTAAGACTACATATATACATAGATATAATCTATTACAACCATACAAATAATTACAAGAAAAACACTTGTCATTATATTAAAAGCAGTGGGCTCAGGAGGGCGGGGTGTCCTGGGGAGAGTCCTGAGGGCCAGATAGGTTGGCTCCCAAGTCTGAGGTTCCCTACCCATGACCTGGGGCATCATGGGAAATCAAAATGGCACCTCTTAGACTTAGTCAACTCAGGACTGATTGAAGCACTGGGGGAAAATGTGAAGGATAGTGGGGCAAGCTTCAAGGACGGGCCTTTCCAGGGTGCAGGAACCTCAGAAACTGTCCAACGGTACTTGCTGTTTGTTGATGCTGTTCTGTCACCCCCTCCTATTCTTCCATATACAGTCGTACCTTGGAAATCAAAGAGAATCCGTTCTGGAAGTCTATTTGACTTCCAAAATGTTCAGAAACCAAAGCACAGCTTCTGATTGGCTGCAGGAAGCTCCTGCAGCCAATCAGAAGCCGTGCCGGACGTTCAGCTTCCGGAAATCATTCAAAAACTGGAACACTCACTTCCAGGTTTCCATCGTTCGGGAGCCGATTTGTTTGGGAGCCAAGGCGTTCGAGATCCAAGGTACGACTGTACGTAGTATTTCTAGTATATTCCCCATGTCCTAACATCACAGAGCCATTCCCCAGAGAATCACAGTGACATTGAGGAGTGCACAAATATTGGGGATTCCCCCATGATGCAATTTTATCTCTGGAACAGTTCTGATATTCTATTCAAACTCGGGCCTGGAAAATCTTTCAATGTACTTTTCAAGCTTATTCTGACTAGAAAGTCTGCCCTCTGTTTCATTAGCTCCTTGGTGGAATGTCATGGATGTAACAGAGCAGAACTTTTCCTCCCAAAATTGCTCATGCTGCGATGTTCTGATATAGCATCCCTGCCACTTGTACACTGATGGGAGTGATCTGGTTATGTCCTATTTTCTTTACTGAACAATCAGCGTTAGGTTCATCAGAGAAAGCAATACTACCTCTAACGTTAGTCTGGGTTTCTAATGGCATGGGGAATTAAAAGTCCATTGATCTTGGCAGAGAGCAGTACATGTGAAATATGTGGAGGCTTAAAGTCAAAACACCTGGATAAATTTAGCGACCTGAAGGCAGAACAACTTGTAAATGTTCCATGTAATGAATCTAAAAGGAACCTTTGTAGTTACCTGAGCCAATGGGGGGAAAAGTGCCCCTGGAGACAAACGGAGAATGGGGTTTCTCTCTTCTGTCAAAGCATTCATTCATCTAGCAGACAATTGTCTAGTCCAGGCTTTCCCAGTCTGCTACCTACCAGATAGGGACATAGGTGGCGCTGTGGTCTAAACTACGGAGCCTCTTGGGCTTGCCAATCGGAAGGTCAGGGGTTTGAATCTGTGCAACAGGGTGAGCTCCTGTTGCTCTGACCCAGCTTCTGCCAACCTAGCAGTTCAAAAGCACACCAGTCCAAGTATATAAATAGGTACCGCTGCGGCGGGAAGGTAAATGGTGCACTCTGGCTTCCATTGTGCCAGAAGCGGTTTAGTCATGCTGGCCACATGACCCAGAAAGCTGTCTGCGGACAAATGTTGCCTCCTTTGGCCTGAAAAGCACCCCATAGTCACCTTTGACTGGACTTAACCGTCCAGGGGTCCCTTTACCTTTACCTTTACCTATTGCAAAGTATCTCAGTGTGCCTGGGGCTGATGTAAGTAAGACGGAGCACTCTCAAGGGATACTGCAACTGCCCCATCTCCCATGGGTCACTGACTTCAAGTCCACCCATGCGCTGTTTATCAGACATTTAGTGTCAAACTCCACATTTGATGTAACACGTAGTTTGGCCTAGGACATAATGGAAGGAGCTTCAGACTAAACAGATTTTACAGTCTCCTATGTGAGAAATAAGGGATACGGGTAGGGCTGTGGTTTAAACCACTGTGCTGCTTGGACTTGCCGTTCAGAAGACTTGCCAATCAGTTCGAGGCCCCGCGATGGGGTGAGCTCCCATTGTTTAGTCCAGGCTCCTGCCAACCTAGCAGTTTGAAAGCACAAAGTGCAAGCAGATAAATAGGTACCACTCTGGCGGGAAGGTAAACGACGTTTCCGAGTGCTGCTCTGCTTCGCCAGAAGCGGCTTAGTCATGCTGGCCACATGACCCAGAAGCTGTACGCCGGCTCCCTCGGCCAATAAAGTGAGATGAGTGCCGCAACCCCAGAGTCGGTCATGACTGGACCTAATGGTCAGGGGTCCCTTTATGTGAGAGATAACAGAATGAATTAAAGTAGAGAAACAACAGCAAATACTAGCAATATTGATTAACTGATTCCTGTTTATATAGAATGAGAAGGATATATAGCACAGCACACAATGGCACCCTCACCACTGTTTGTATGTGTGTATGTGCGCACTTTCAGCCTCCTGTCGGTAATTTAAACATTTGGTGGTGCGCATGACCCTCGCATCATCTAGTCCTTTGTTGAAAGCCTGTTAGCTGTAACAGCGCAAATGAGAACAATCGCACCACTTCTTCTGCTAAGACGGAAAACCTGCTATACCTTCAAAGCACATTCAAAGTACATTTCACCCTCAAAGAATTCTGGGCACCATCATTTGTTAAGGGTTTTGGGAACTGTAACTCCGCGAGGGGTAAACTACAATGCCCAGAATTTTTTTTGAAATGAACTTGAAATCTGCTTTAAAGGTAGGTTGTGGACCCTGTTAGCATCTAGACAAATCGGTGCTGTTTCTTTGCTTCAAATTAAATTGCATAAAGCATTATATTATAGAACAAGAAGCTTTCACTAATGGGGGGTGTGTGTGTGTGTGTGTGTGTGTGTGTGTGTGTGTGTGTGAACCTAGTGTCAGTGACAGTAATAGCATCTTTCCAGATCTTTAAAAAATTGCCGTGCATTATCCAAAGTGGTTTAAATTTAGAGATAATTCCTGACCCCGCCTCTGGTGCATGAAGTTGGTACTTCCAGGAGACTGGGAAAGAGACATACAATCATTGCCCTCCCTGACATTTGCCTTTTGCTGCAGTCAGCCTCCTCTGGAGTAAGGATATTGATCCAGCCGTATGCCATCTATGCCTCCCCTCTGAACTGTGTTTAAGCCAGGCTACTCAGAGTGCAAGCAAGACCAGTGGCAGAAACATGGCAGGGGACTGGATTAGATAGCCCTTGGTGGTCCCTTCCAACTTTACACATTGGTTGATGACTTTACACCTAAGAAAGACAAAAGAATTCAACAAGCATTCTGGGAAATGTTCTTTGAACTTCCTCCAAGCCAAGAATGGGTGGTTCTCTCTGGGTTCTTTCTTTTCCTTTCTTATGTAGACTAAAAGTCCCTTAGGACAGCTGATAAAAAGAAACCGAAGTGTTTCATCTATAGACTTCGAAGGAACTACAAATAGCCTGCTCACAGAGTCATAATTCATGCAGGACAATGGGTAGAGATGGCATTTCATGTAATGAATCAGGCATTTCCTTTCGGAAGAGTCCTTTATATTTGACAGATTTGTAGAGTTTGCACCAACTGACTCAGTCAACTCTGGATTTTAAACAATGGCGATTTGATCTAATGCTTTATTGCATACTCCAGCGAGGTGACACATGCACACTTATTGTCCTCTGCAAAGATCAGTGCCACATACGGATAATTAGGCTGAAGTCCTATACACTAAATTCCCTGAGGGTTTGCTTCTAAAGAGACATGCATGTGAAAGCACCGCTAGTCTTCCAAAACAGACAAGTCTAAAAGCAGAATGAAAGAAAAGCACCATGTACACAACAGTGAACATCTGATCTGGATTTTGTAGAATTGTAGAATTGCAGAGTTGGAAGGGACCCCAAGGGTTATCAACCTCTTGCAATGCAGGAATCTTAGCTAAACCATCCCTGACAGATGACCACCCAACCTCTGCTTAAAAACCACCAAGGAAGAAGTGTCCACCACCTTTCCTGAGGCAGTCTTTTCCACTGTCAAAGAAAGTTCTTCCTGAATTCTCCCA
Organism: Podarcis filfolensis; assembly: GCF_964270895.1. Taxonomy (NCBI): domain Eukaryota; kingdom Metazoa; phylum Chordata; class Lepidosauria; order Squamata; family Lacertidae; genus Podarcis; species Podarcis filfolensis. The sequence continues at coordinate 92,823,368 of NC_139607.1, read as the reverse complement.
TGAATACTGTCTAAAGCAGGCTTCCTCAACCTAAGCCCTCCAGATGTTTTGAGACTACAATTCCCACCATCCCTGACCACTGGTCCTGCTAGCTAGGGATCATGGGAGTTGTAGGCCAAAAACATCTGGAGAGCCAAGGTTGAGGAAGACTGGTCTAAATTGTAACTCCTACAATTTAGGTGCTCTGCAGGGCCATGCCACCCCATAATGCCTCCAACAATATCTGGAGGGCCACATGCTGGCTTTTGTTGTTGTTTAGTCGTTTAGTCATGTCCGACTCTTCGTGATCCCATGGAGCAGAGCACGCCAGGCACTCCTGTCTCCCACTGCCTCCCACAGTTTGGTCAAATTCATGCTGGTAGCTTCGAGAACACTGTCCAACCATCTCGTCCTCTGTCGTCCCCTTCTCCTTGTGCCCTCCATCTTTCCCAACATCAGGGTCTTTTCCAGGGATTCTTCTCTTCTCATGAGGTGGCCAAAGTATTGGAGCCTCAGCTTCAGGATCTGTCCTTCCAGTGAGCACTCAGGGCTGATTTCCTTCAGAATGGACATGTTGGCTACTCCTGGTCTAATGGGAGGGACAGCCAATAGGAAGGTGTCACCTGACCAACTCTGTCCTATCAATGGCATTGCAATCATTCAGCAGGTCTCTCCCATTATTGGCCTGGTCAAGATTCCTTTCCACCTTCCACCTGCATTGAAACACCGAATGCGACAATGCCATTTTGTGCTTTTCGCTTAACGCCTCCCTCCCCAGGGCTCCGATTCCAAAGCGCTAGAACAATGAGCGCAATTCCTCCCCTAAGCAAATCGTGGCATGTTTTATTTATCTGTTTGTTTGCCTGTGCAGAATATTGAAGGCAAGAGGAAGACTGACCTCTCCTTTCCTTGGCTGACGCTACTCCAACAGAGAGTCAGCAGCACGTTCATAAACACGAAAAAGATGGGTAAGCAAATAGAATACATTTTAAGGGCTCTGATTAAATTCTCCCTGGTAGCGTTCCATGCACCCAGGAGCAGATTAGGCTAGCTTATGTCAATGAAAGAAAGACAAGGACAAGATATGGCAATGGGGTAAAGTGCAAATGTTGTACGTGGAGGAGAAGAAAAAAACTTGGATAAGCTTTTCTTTACCCCCTGTTTCTTGCAATTAGTTATGGGAAGGGTTGTAGCTTAGTGGCTGAGTATCTGCTTTGCATGCAGAAGGTCCCAGGTTCAATTCCCAATGACACCACCAGGTAAGGCTGGGAGATACTCCTGCCTGAAATCCTGGAACGCCACTGCCAGCCAGTGCAGACAATACTGAGCTAGCTGGATCATTGGTCTGACATGGTACATAGCACCTTCCTATGTTTTTAAATTAAGGGACGTGGGTGGCGCTGTGGGTTAAACCACAGAGCCTAGGACTTGCCGATCAGAAGGTCAGCGGTTCGAATCCCCACGACGGGGTGAGCTCCCGTTGTTCGGTCCCTGCTCCTTCCAACCTAGCAGTTTGAAAACATGTCAAAATGCAAGTAGATAAATAGGTACCACTCTGACGGGAAGGTAAACAGCGTTTCCGTGCGCTGCTCTGGTTCGCAAGAAGCGGCTTAGTCATGCTGGCCACATGACCCAGAAGCTGTACACCGGCTCCCTTGGCCAATAAAGCGAGATGAGCGCCGCAACCCCAGAGTCGATCACGACTGGACCTAATGGTCAGGGGTCCCTTTACCTTTACCTATGTTCTTAAATTAAGTAGCTAGCTCAGTTGGCAGAGCACGAGACTCTTAATATCAGGGTTGTGGGTTCGAGTCCCGTGTTGGGCAAAAGATTCCTGCATAGCAGGGGATTGGACTAGATGACCCTCATGTTCCCTTCCAACTTTATGATTCTATTCTAGGATGATGGTGGTGGTGGTGGTGATATAATATTACTGGATTTAAAGACGTTAAAGCAAAGATTAGGGGATAATACACACAGTGACTTGCAATCTCGATCACACGAAGTCTGTAGTCCGCTAGCAGTAGGAGTACAATATGGGCATGTCTTTAAGTTAACACCTTACATTAAGAACCTGACAGCACCAAATTGTCAAAGGTTATTCTCCAAAGCCAGACTAAACGTCTTTCCTTCTGCAGTGTTGGATGGCAGGTTGAGAGGAATTCCCTACCAAGACAGACTTTGCTCGTGTGCTCAAGACATTGATTCTATAAAACATATTTTGCTGCACTGTGCGAAATATGAGCAAGCCAGGGCTGAACTGATATTACCCTTGCTGCTACCTTTCCCGGGAAAATCAGAGGCTCACTATGTCAGGTTCCTATTGGAAGACTGGACAAATGCTAGAACATTAGTAGTGGCAAAGTTTTTATCAGTGGTTGCAAGAACCAATGATCCCTATCTTTAAGTCTGAACTAAATGCTTGTTTAACCTGGAGGTAGGCTGTCTGAATTGTGCATTGCTTTGTAATGATTTGTTGGGTCTCTGGACCGTAATAAAATTAATATATATATATATTACTTACCGGTATATGCCGCCCATCTGACTGGGCCTTCCCAGCCACTCTGGGCAGCTTCCAACAGAATATTAAAAACATGATAAAACATCAGACATTATAAACTTCCCCAGACAGGGCTGCCTTCAGATGTCTTCTAAAAGTCAGATAGTTGTTTATATCCTTGACATCTGGTGGGAGGGTGTTCCACAGGGAGGGCGCCACTACCAAGAAGGCCCTCTGCCTGGTTCCCTGTAACTTCGTTTCTCGCAGTGAGGGAACTGCCAGAAGGCCCTCGGAGCTGGACCTCAGTGTCCGGGCAGAATGATGGGGTTGGAGACGCTCCTTCAGGGATAGTGGGCCGGGGCTGTTTAGGGCTTTAAAGGTCTCTACATGTCTCTCTACAACCACAGCAGGCACTGTAACCTTCCAACAGTTTGACTTTACCCCAAAGGCACACTCCTCCATTGTCTCCCAAGAAGAACTATTACTATTAATTCATCAATCACCTTCTAAACCGCCATCTCAAGGCAATCGACATGGGAAACAGTTGCAGACACTTAAAAACATAAAACCAACAAATATATTTAAAACAACAAATGCATTTAAAACAAAACAAAAACTTGTTTTGTGGTAATGACCCATTTATTCAGCTGGGAAAGCCTGTCGTAACAAAAATCCATTCAATTGTTCCCAGAAAGTGTGGGCAGTGGGCACCTGTTGTATATCAACAGAACAGGGGCAACTAAGAGCCCTGCTCTGAGTTGCTGCAAACTGGGCTGCTGAGGTTTTTGGAACTGGCAGGAGAGACTCTCCCTAAGACCATAGAGATCCACTGGTGGTTTCTCAGACCTGGTCCCAGCCTGTTAAGGGCTGTTTAGTACCATCATATTGAATTTGGCCTGATAGCAATTTTTCCCCCCATTTTTTTTAAAGTTTTTATTTCATTTTAATACACCACATACAAAAAGAAAATATGAAGATACACAAATATCCATCACCTCCTAACAACTAAGAAAGAAAGAAGAAAATGAAAATAAAAAACAACAACACCACCAAGACATTGAATATTACTCACAATACATTTAACATAAAAATGACCTTTTCCTATATAAAGCTGACTTCCTGTCTCCTCCTTACTTCTGTTTCTCATCCATTGTTCACTGCCATTATATAGCATATTTTGGCTTTAATGTTATTTATTCTATCCTAGGTTTTCCATCAGATTTAAAACTCCTACTGAAGTTATTCAAATGCTGCTACAGACTTCAAACTGTCATTGCTATTTTTCAAATAAATTTTAAAGACTTCCCATTTTGTTGTAAATACTTACTTTGATTTTATTTTTTATTCTTTCTGATAGCTGGTCTAATTCTGCATATTCGGTCATTTTTTGAATCCACTCTGATCTAGAACTTGGCCTGATAGCAAATCGGTGAGCAGTACAAATCCCATAAGTGAGGTGCTATATGCTGGTGGTAGTTTGTTCCCGCATCCAAAGGAACCTAACCACATTCTGCAGAAGTTGCAGCCTTCAGATGAACCCCAAGGGTGGCCCTACATAGGTAAAGGTAAAGGGACCCCTGACCATTAGGTCCAGTCGTGGCCGACTCTGGGGTTGTGGTGCTCATCTCGCTTTATTGGCCAAGGGAGCCAGCGTACAGCTTCCGGGTCATGTGGCCAGCATGACTAAGCTGCTTCTGGAGAACCAGAGCAGTGCACAGAAACACCGTTTACCTTCCCGCCAGAGTGGTACCTATTTATCTACTTGCACTTTGATGTGCTTTCGAACTGCTAGGTTGGCAGGAGCAGGGACCGAGCAATGGGAGCTCACCCTGTCGCGGGGATTCGAAGCGCCGACCTTCTGATCGGCAAGTCCTAGGTTCTGTGGTTTAACCCACAGCGCCACCCGCATCCCTTGGCCCTACATAGAGGCATGTACAAATCCAATTTGCTAAACAGAAGCTCTTTGCACCGTTCCTCTGTTTGGAACAAAAGAGAGGGCGTGTCCAATCCTTGCATCCAATAAAATGTGGGCATGTTCAAGGGGGCGTGTTCAATGAGGGAGAGCCCGAGCCAGTGCAAACAGGAGATGAGCAGGACGGACAGTTTCACCTGTGTTGCATATTTTTGAGGGGATGTATTCTGTGACCTTTTCATGGATGTCATAGGGGATACTGCCAGGCACCCAGATAAATGAATTATTCTCCGCTTAATTTATGCATCAGTGGCAGGTCCATTAGAAACAGGTGCATCCCTATCAATTTTGCAATCATAATTCCTCCTGCTTTTCATCTCATTCTTACCTCAGCAAGAAATTTTTGCTTCATAGAACCCCTGCTTCCATCTAGACTTTCCAGTAATCTCACTTTGTTCTTCTTTCCGTGGGTATCAATAAAATCTCCATCTGTGGGTGTGTGGAGGGTTGTTTTTTTAATTTTTAAATTAATACTGATGTGCAGATTGAGAATAAAAACCTTCCCAGGCTGACTTCAAAATAAGTCTTGGGAATTTCATTAAATCTTTTTAATGGGCCCTGTCAGACGAACCCTCTGTTCTCGATGAAATTGCTATATTACTTCTCTGTCATGATTGTGCTTTTTGGGGTTGTTTTAAAGGGGACAGAGGAAAAATATCTCTGAAGTAAAAGGAAAACAATTTAAAAAGTTGTGACAACATCTTTTTTAAGCAATATGTTTTTAAAGCAATTTTCTGCCTCATCATAACTGTTGCAATGTTTTCAAAGCACATCAAAGTGTAGCTTAAAAAATAAAAGGCATAAGTGCATTTGAACTAACACACAGTTCCTTGTTTCCAACAAACTTTGGATGCAGAATCAACGCGTTGCCCAGAGATAAGCAACAGTGATCTGAAACACAAGACTGCCGTGGTACCTTGGTTGTCGAACAGCTTGGCTCCTGAACAAATCAGCTCCCAGACGCTGCAAACCCAGAAGTAAGTGTTCCAGTTTCTGAGTGTTTTTTGGAAGTTGAATGTCTGCCATGGCTTCCATAGCTTCTGATTGAGTGCAGAAGCTCCTTCAGCCAACTGGAAGTCGCACCTTGGTTTCCGAACGGTTCCTAGAGTGGAACGGACTCCTGGAACAGATTAAGTTCGACAACCAAGGTACCGGTGTATCTTCTTCTTTGGCGATCCCTCGTAGCTGAATAAGATTGTCTTCCAGAAACACGGTTTTAACAATGAGTCCGTAAGTGACTGTGGAGGCCAAATCTGGACCTACACATCCTTCCACAGTGGGGACATTGGTTCCCGGATGGGAGTTGATCACGGTGTAGATTTGCCAAGCATGCCTTCCTCTTAGCACGTTTCTCCCTTGCATCCTGAGTTCAAGTGTCTTCAAAGCCAATGACACCTTTGGTAAAGGCTGTTCTCCAACTGGAACACTCGCAGGCCATTGTTTCCCAGTTGTCAGTGTTTATATGACATTTTTTTAGATTTGCCTTGAGACAGTCTTTAAACCTCTTTTGTTGACCACCAGCATTACACTTTCCATTTTTAAGTTCAGAATAGAGTAGTTGCTTTGGAAGACAATCATCAGGCATCCGCACAACATGTCCAGTCCAACGAAGTTGATGTTGAAGAATCATTGCTTCAACACTGGTGATCTTTGCTTCTTCCAGTACACTGATGCTAGTTCACCTATCTTCCCAAGTGATGTGTAAAAAATTTTTGGAGACACTGTTGATGGAATCTTTCGACGAGTTGGAGATGGCATTTATAAGTGGTCCATATTTCACGATCATATAGTAAGGTTGGTAGTACAATAGCTTTGTAAACAAGCATTTTTGTTTCCCTGCAAATGTCCCGGTCCTCAAACACTCTGCTCTTTATTCTGGAGAAAGCTGCACTTGCAGAGCTCAGGCGATGCTGGATATCACCATCAATGTTGGCCCTTGTGGAAAGATAACTGCCTAGGGAGGAGAAGTGATCGACATTTTCCAACGTTACACCATTGAGTTGGATTTGTGGCGCTGCAGAGGGGTTATTTTGTACTTGTTGGTGCGGCACTTTGGTTTTTTGGATGTTGAGTGATAGGCCAAGCTTTTCATAAGCTTCTGCAAAGATATTTAGGATGGTTTGGAGGTCCCTGTTGGATTGGATCTAGCAAGCACAGCAGTGGGAAACCTCTGGCCCCAGGTCTGTGGGCCCACTCAAGCCCACTAGGCATTGGCATAGCTAGGGGGTGTGCAATGGGTGGATCGCCTTGGGCGGCACTTACTTTGGGGGGCAGCACAATGGAGCCCAAGGTGGCTTGCAAACCCAGGTGCCCTGAGAGCCCAGCACTCCACTCACAAAGGCAGTGCAGGGCTGGGCTCACAGTGTGCCTGAGCTGCTGTGCCCCCAACCAGCCGCCCACTGGTGGCTGAAAAGGATGCGACAAGTAGGCGCTGCCCCCACGAGCGGTACTGGGCCTGCTGCACACCCAAGTCACAGTGTCCCTCCCAGCCACCCTCCAGGTGGAGGGGGCCCAGGAGGGAAGCGGCAGCTCGGGCACCCTGCGGGCCCAGCACTGCCCAAAAAAGTAGCATGGGTCCAGTGCACACAGCATGTCTCCCTCAGCTGGAGGTCACCTGGGAGGGATGCAGTCATTCTCGCAGCACACTCTGCCCCCACAATATGGCATAGTGTGCAAGCGCGTGCATGCCCAGACATGCCGGCTCTGAGGTAAAGGTAAAAGCTAAAGGACCCCTGGACTGTTAAGTCCAGTCAAAGGTGACTATGGGGTTGCGACGCTCATCTCGCTTTCAGGCCAAGGGAGCTGGCTTTTGTCCGCAAACAGCTTTCTGGGTCATGTGGCCATCATGACCAAACCGCTTCTGGCACAATGGGACACCGTGAGGGAAGCCAGAGCACATGGAAATGCCATTTACCTTCCCGCCGCAGCGGTACCTATTTATTTACTTGCACTGGCCTGCTTTTGAACTGCTAGGTTGGCAGGAGCTGGGACTGAGCAATGGGAGCTCATCCCGTCACGGGGATTCAAACTGCCGACCTTCTGATCAGCAAGCCCAGAGAGGCTCAGTGGTTTAGACCACAGTCCCACTCATGTCCCTTGGCTCTGAGGTGCAGTCAGAGGGCAGGGCTGCCCTGGGCAAGAATAAGGAGGCATGGAGTAGAGTGCGAGGAGTCTTGAGATATATACACACACACACACACACACACACACACACGCACACCCTGCAGTCTAAAATGCAAGACTTTAAGGAGAGCCCTGCTAAAAGGAGAGCTCTGCTAGATCGGATCTACCTAGCACACCAGTAGGAAACCTCTGGCCCCAGGTTTCTGGGCCTTATCAAGTCCACCAGGCCTGCCCATTAAGCTCATTACTCATTAAGGTCATTACTGCCATGCTACCATACCCTCCCAGTGTTCTGATTTTCCAGGGACACAACACATGCCCTCCCACACCTAGGGGGTGATGATATGTGGTGCCACCACGTCAATATCATGTCTCCCCTCCTTTTGGGGGCAGACTCAGTGCCTCCCTCCCCCACCTAGGCATGGTGGGCACGAGGGTAAGGGTCATTTTGCCAGATTTGGGTAAACATTTGCTGGATATTTGAGAATACTTGCCTATCAAAAATTTCCTGAACAGAAATTTTAAGAATAATTTTGTGGTGGGTTTGGGGTTTTTTTTTTAGTGCGGGGGGTTTCAGCTATAATGACAACTCAGCGCATGGCAGCTGCAGGAGAAGACCAAGCCATGCCAACTTTCAGCTGTAGCAAGCTGTTAGCTCAAAGGATCACATGTCCTCTGAATTGTAAATGACAGAAATCATGCATTGAAAATGTAGTTACCCGGACGGGGGGTGGGGGAGAGAGAGGAATGTGACTACAGAATCCTCTCATGATTTATTGATATTGTTCCTCGCCATCTCTGCATATAATCTGGAAATAAATTCTTGTTGCCACTCGCTCAAAGAGGGAAATATTTATTCCAACAGGTTCGGGGAGCAGATTGAATTAATCATGATCTGCCAGTCTGCACTCCAGGTAATGCTAACCTTAGCACCATTTCCTCAGCTGTTCTCAAGGTAGCTGCAGCATACAAATGCAGCTGATAGAAGTAAATGCATTTCTGCTTCCACAATGGTGGAAAAATAACTCTGCTCACACCCACTCAGAGTATGGTTTGGTCATCCCGCACTCTGGCCTTTGCCAATCTAATGCAGTCCAGGCTGGATTAACCATTAAGCAAAATAAACATGTGCTCAGGGCATCAAGGGAAGCTGGGCACCACAGAAATTTCCCACTGCTGGATTTTGAACATTAATGGTCACAAATTGCTCAGCTGAGCATTCATTTTCTCAGATGAAATATATTAAAAAATCCCAACAGAACAACCATCAACAAGGAAGGTTGGTGAGAAAAAAGATAAAATTTTGGAAAAAATAAAAGAAGGTGAGAAGAAACTGAGAGCGAAACCAAAGTCACAAGAGATTCCGAGAGATATAAAGTTATATCAAGTGCAATATATGAAGATGATGAATCAGGAAATCGAATGGAAAATTAAACAAATGAGACAAAGGACACTTGAATCGGCTAATAAATGTGGAAAATTGTTAGCCTGGCAAATGAAAAAAAGACAAAAGCTCAATACTATTACCAATTTGGAAGTGGAAGGAAAGAACATTCAGAATCCAGTGGAAATTAGAAAATGCTTCCAGAGGTATTTTAAACAGTTATATACACAAGGGCCACAGAAAGAGTTTGATTTAGACCAATTCTTAAAAACAAATGGACTACAAAAAAACTCTCAAGAAAACAAGTTAATGTTGAACCATAAAATTACAGAACAGGAGGTAGAAGGTGCCATTCAGAATATGCAGTTGGGCAAATCTCCAGGGCCAGATGGCCTAACCTCAAAATATTATAGATCTTTGAAGGAGTGGATAATGCAACCACTAAAGGAGGTTTGTAATGAAATTTTTTTTGGAGGGGAAAGCGCCAGAGTCGTGGAAGGAAGCTTATATTACGCTTATACCAAAAACTGAGTCTGAAAAGACACAACTTAAGAACTACCACCCCATATCCCTGCTCAATGTGGATTATAAAATATTTGCTGATATTTTGGCTAAAAGATTGAAGAAAGTATTAGTGGAAGAGATACACAAGGACCAAGCCGGCTTTCTCCCAGGTAGACACTTGTCTGACAACACGAGAAATATAATTAACATTTTGGAGAAGTTGCAAGTGAACATTAATACTAAAGCAGTTTTAATCTTTGTAGATGCGGAGAAAGCCTTTGATAATATTTCTTGGAGTTTTATGAAGAAAAATCTTCAGGGGATGTGGGTTGGTCAAGGGTTTGAAAATGGTATAAGTGCAATCTATTCAGAACAAAAGGCTAAACTAATTGTTAATAATGTGGTGACAGAGGAATTTAAGATAGAGAAAGGTACACGGCAAGGCTGCCCAATTTCCCCATTGCTTTTTATTTCGGTCCTGGAGGTTTTGCTAAATATGATTAGAAGGGACCGTTTGATTAAAGGTATACAGGTCGGAGCCAAACAATACAAACTGAAAGCTTTTGCAGATGACTTAGTATTGACGTTACAGGAGCCAGAATCTAGTACTAAAAGAGTATTAGAACTGATTCAAGAATTTGGTCATGTGGCAGGATTCAAGTTGAACAAGTTAAAAACCAAAGTTCTTGAGAAAAATTTAACACCGATTGAGAAAGAGAGGTTTCAGAAGGAAGAAGAGTTTGGATTTGATATCCCGCCTTTCACTCCCCTTCAGGAGTCTCAAAGCGGCTAACATTCTCCTTTCACTTCCTCCCCCACAACAAACACTCTGTGAGGTGAGTGGGGCTGAGAGACTTCAGAGAAGTGTGACTGGCCCAAGGTCACCCAGCAGCTGCATGTGGAGGAGCAGAGACTCGAACCCGGTTCCCCAGATTACAAGACTACTGCTCTTAACCACTACACCACAGGAGACAGGTTTAACACTGGTCAAGAAAGTAAAATACCTGGGGGTTAATATGACTGCTAAGAACTTAAACTTATTTAAAGACAATTATGAGAAATGTTGGTCAGAAGTGAAAAAGGACTTAGAAATATGGTCAAATTTGAAGCTTTCCTTGTTGGGTAGAATTGCTGTTATAAAGATGAATGTATTGCCAAGAATGTTATTTTTGTTTCAATCATTGCAAATTTTGGACAAAATGGACTGTTTCAAGAAGTGGCAGAGAGACATTTCTAGATTTGTCTGGCGGGGCAAGAAGCCCAGAATAAAATTTAAAATATTAACTGATGCAAAGGAAAGAGGTGGATTTGCCCTGCCAGACCTTAAACTTTATTATGAATCAGCAGCATTCTGCTGGTTGAAAGAATGGCTGCTTCTTGAGAACACAGACATTTTGGATCTAGAAGGTTTTAATAACGTTTTTGGGTGGCATGCATATTTGTGGTACGACAAGGTTAAAGCACATAAAGCATTTAAAAACCATATTGTCAGGAAAGCATTGTTTAATGTCTGGATAAGATATAAAGACTTACTTGAAAATAAAACCCCAAGGTGGTTAAAACAAACAAACAAACAAATTTCTTTCCAGTAGCACCTTAAAGACCAACTAAGTTAGTTCTTGGTATGAGCTTTCGTGTGCATGCACACTTCTTCAGATACACTGTATCTGAAGAAGTGTGCATGCACACGAAAGCTCATACCAAGAACTAACTTAGTTGGTCTTTAAGGTGCTACTGGAAAGAAATTTGTTTGTTTGTTTGTTTTGAGTATGGCAGACCAACACGGCTACCTTTCTGTAACTGGAACCCAAGGTGGTTGTCACCGATGGAAGCAAAGGCTCAGAAAAAGCTCAATATGGAGGCCAAATGGCCGAAATATTGGGAAATTCTGGAGCAAGAAGGAGACAAATTGAAATTGCAGAGTTTTGAGAAATTAAAAGACAAAGTGCGAGACTGGCTTCACTATTATCAAATAAGGGAGGCTTATAATTTGGACAAAAAAATTGGCTTCCAGGTGGAAAAATAACTTGCTGTTGAAATGGAATACGCAGGATGAAACGGTTAAATCTGCTATGATTAAATGGGCACAAGATGTTGGACACAACATTATGTTTACTGACTGGGAACAGTTGTGGACCACAGGTATGAAATTTACGGCATGTAATGCCTTAAGAGAGACTATTATGAAAATGATATACAGGTGGTACATGACACCAGTCAAGCTTGCAAAAATATATCATTTGCCCGATAATAAATGTTGGAAATGTAAAGAAAATGAAGGTACATTCTTTCACCTTTGGTGGACGTGCCCAAAGATTAAGGCTTTCTGGGAGATGATCTATAATGAAACGAAAAAGGTATTTAAATATACCTTCCTGAAGAAACCAGAGGCCTTTCTCCTGGGCATAGTCGGCCAATTGGTGCCAAAGAAGGATAGAACTTTCTTTATGTATGCTACAACAGCAGCAAGAATACTTATTGCAAAGTATTGGAAGACAAATGATTTACCCACCCTGGAAGAGTGGCAGATGAAGGTGATGGACTATATGGAACTGGCGGAAATGACTGGCAGAATCCGAGACCAGGGAGAAGAGTCGGTGGAAGAAGATTGGAAGAAATTCAAAGACTATCTGCAGAAATATTGTAAAATTAATGAATGTTAAAATGATGTTGGATCGAAATTAAGTGGCATTAGCAACAAGGCCAATAAGAATATGTAAAAATGGACTGATAATGGATGAAAATATACAGTTATAATATGTTAAGATATAGAGTTAAGATAAATGAAAGAGGGTAAGGATTTGCTGAACTGACTATGTGAACGGGAATACAAAAAAGGGAGGTGTGAGGAGGTCAAGGAAACAAGCAAACAAGCTTAAAGATATGAAAAAATGGATTTGTTTTTAACTTTTTCTACTTATTTCTTTTTTGTATTTTGTATTTTCTTTTTTTATGTATTTTTGTATTTTTTGTATTTTTTTCTTTTTTTCTTGTCTTCTTTTCATTCTGTTAATTTTTGCTTTTTGTAAAATCCTAATAAACATCTTATTAAAAAAAAAAAACAAGGCAGGTTGGAGGAAGCCTTATCTCTACTAAGTATAGAAGCAGGTATGTTACGTTAAGATTAGTTTCAATGATCGGGTCAAAGACTTTGCAGTTGGAAAAAGGAGAAAATTTTTCAAATATAAATAAAGTGGAAGTATACAAAAGCAAATTTCATTTTCTGTAGGCTTTGTTTCATTTTGAAAAATAAAATTTATTTTACGGTATATTATTGTTTATATTTTGAGAGCCAGTGTGGTGTAATGGTTAAGAGTGGTGGACTCGTAATCTGGTGAACCGGGTTCGCTTCCCCGCTCCGCCACATGCAGCTGCTGGGTGACCTTGGGCCAGTCACACTTCTCTGAAGTCTCTCAGCCTCACTCACCTCACAGTGTTTGTTGTGGGTGAGGAAGAGAAAGGAGAATGTTAGCCGCTTTGAGACTCCTTCGGGTAGTGATAAAGCGGGATATCAAATCCAAACTCTTCTACTCTTCTTTGAATTACACTCGTACCTTGGGTCCCGAATGCCTTGCGAGTCAAACGTTTTGGCTCCCGAATGCCACAACCCCGGGAGTGTTCCGGTTTGCGAACGTTCTTTGGAACCCGAATGTCCAACGCGACTTCTGCGGCTTCCGATTGCCTTCAGGAGACACTGCTATTTGCTTTTGTCTGCTTTTTTTCTGGTTTGTAGGTTATTGTTGGGATGGGAAGAAATTAGATTCAGTTTGCATTTAAGGGCAAACCTATCTTATTTGCATTTTCTGGAACAATAAGTGAACTCAAGCACAGTGACCCTATGGAATTTGCAGTTCTCTGAATTTTGTAATGAAGTTCTGCAGTCAAGTAGTGTATCCCAAAAATGTATATACTAAGGTGAAATGCATTTATTGGTGAGAACAAAATACAAAAATGCATTATATTAGGGGAAATGGCCTTCTAAAATTGTGTGTATTAGACAAAATCGCATTAGGCTAAATTTACACTAAAAGGATGATGAAATTTCACGGGGAGTTAATAATAATAATAATAATGGCAAACTCATACGGGAATGTGGAGAACTGGACCTGGTATTGGAAAAACGAGAAACAGAGAAGCCAAAGTTGGCAGTCAACTCTAGTTAGTTTTATGGCTTTCCTTGCAACCCCTGCCTCCAAGTTTACGTTATGCTTTTTTGCTGTTAAAATTTTCTAAGGCTCTTGGAGGCTCCCTGATTAGCAAGCAACTAAAAAGTGAAAATAATAATAATAATAATAATAATAATAATAATAATAATAGGACACGTCAATCATGGTTTAACTCAAATTCAGTAAAGTCTGCATCCAACCCATTGCTGTTTCCCTCCTCCTCTATGAGATTTTGTTCCCATAATGCATGCTGACTTTGAAAGGGGAATAAAATTGACATCTTTTAAAAAAAAACCTCCAGACCCCTGAATAATAACATAAACTGGTGGTTTTGTTCTCACCCGTGTTGCAACAGCACCGTGCTCTGATGAAATCAAAAAAAAGATTATGCCAGAGATGGCCCTGTCTCTAAATGGAGCACCACTCTGATTTGGCATGGCCTGTTCTAATTTCCTAATTTCAGATAGCGGTCTATTTTAAAACATGTCCCACTTCGTTTCATTTCGTGTCAAACCGTCCTTTCTATAATTGGAAGAGAGCTTCACCGGAGAGCTAGTCTCTGCACAGCGGTGGCCATAAAGGAAGTTTCAGGCTGCTGACATGCAATTTTACATTTTTAACTTCAAATAAAATGTTATAAAAGTTTTGTGAAGTTCAGCATCCGCGTTCAGGATTTTTCTTTTCCCCCAATAAGGGGAGAAACCCCTTTTAAAGGTACGTGAGAAAGAGTTGAGAGTTCTACTTTGGACGCCATTCAAAACACACCAACAATACCTGAAAGTCTTGCTAAGAAAATAATAAGTAAAAAATAACTGTTATTTATATATGTTGTATAAGTCGTCGATGCAGCCAGGAAGAACGTTTTTAATGTAAAGCTGCAGGGAAAGGACAAATTCCAGTTTTGTGTTTGTGTTAAGGAAGAAAAACATTTTTAAAAAAATATCTTCCATTATCTAAAAACATAAGCAAAGCCCTGCAGGATCAGATGAGAGTCCTATCTAGTCCAGCCATATGCCTCTGATAAACCCACTAGCAGGACGCAACAGCCATTTCTCATTGCCGTTTCCTAGAAACTGGTATTCAGAGACATGCTTCCTCTGATCATGGAGTTAGTATACAATCATCATGATTAGCAACCACTGAGAGCCTTAGCCTCCATGAATTTCTCTAATCCTCTTTCCAATAGTAGAATATTGTAAATTTCTTGTGTGTTGGTTGTTGTACCATTCTCCCTCCATTAATAAGAAAACTGCATTCAAAACAATATTGTATACCATTGTACAGTGGTACCTCAGGTTAAGAACTTTGCTTCAGGATGAGAACAGAAATCGTGCTCCGGCGGCGCGGCAGCAGCGGGAGGCCCCATTGGCTAAAGTGGTGCTTCAGGTTAAGAACAGTTTCAGGTTAAGTACGGACCTCCGGAACGAATTAAGTACTTAACCTGACGTACCACTGTATTGTGCTGTTTTATGCATTGTGGCTTGCAGTTGATTTTATCAATCATAGTTTAGTAATTGTGATTGTTAAGAGTTAATTTCTATTAAATTATTATTTGTTTTGAGAGTGAATTTTATTCTGCATTATTATATTCTAATAAATTGTTGCACATTACTTTAGTTGGTATAAGCCGTTTCATGTTAAAGTTATGTTATATTATGACTTTTTGTACTGGGTCAGATTATTATATGGTGCATGTTGTTTCGTTGCATATTTGGTTGCTGTAACGCCGCAACCCCAGAGTCGGCCACGACTGGACCTAATGGTCAGGGGTCCCTTTACCTTTTAAACCACCTTTGTGTACTAATATTGAAAGGTGGTATACAAATTGAAATTGGAATTCAGATAAGTAGCGGCAGACAAACTTTCCTGAAATTTTGCTTACTCGTCCAAAGCAACCTTACTCAATAAAGATGTCGCCGCAGCACATTTGGGGTTATATTTTGGGACGCAGTCATAATTCACATGGAATAGTTGCAGTGAGTCTGACAGGTGTCCCGATTATGTCCCCTACATGCCCCATAATCCTTTGCAACACATGGGGATTCTGTGGCAGATGCCATGGCGTTCCTTAATAGGCCACCTGATGTGGAAAGTTTCTTGAAGACAGAAGATCCAATTGTACTGGCCCAATAAAACTGGTACCGTAGGATCAGAGGCAGTGAATAACTTTGGCGAAATAATATTCTTGAGGCATATCCCTTTCTCAGTTTTGATCCTTTTGCTATCTTGATGTTGTATTATTATTACAACTGGGTTTTCATGAATATAAATGTTATTACAGCTGAGTTTTCATATATCCAAGTAATACAGACTATTTATAAAAAGCCTGATACCAAAAGAAGAAGAAAAATCATATCATTCGCATTACTTTACAGCATTTGATGGCTTTATGGGGTAGCTAGGATGACAGGGGGAGGGTGGGAAGAAAGATAAGTTCCCACCGCTTTGGGATATCACCCTATATATATTATGGGGTAGAAGAAGTAAAAATGGGAATGCAAACAGCCTGGATTTTTCCTGTTACTAATCTCTCCCCACCCCCTGAAAAAAGCACCAAAGACTCAAAATGTCACAACCAAATGTCAAATCTAAAGGTGTGTCCATAGTAGAGATTAATTTGATGCTCTCACTAATTCTATTTCACCTCCACTCCAGTTGAAGGAAGCTGATACAAAATGACTTTCCTGTGAAAGTGAGAGGATGGAGATTAATGCCATTTTAAAAATATAATCTATTCCAGGGGCAGCCAATGTGACACACACACACCCCAAATTTTATTGGACTACAACTCCCATCATCCCTAACCATTGGTCATGCTGACTGGGGCTGAGGGGACTTGCAGTCCAACAACATCTGGAGGAATGCAGGGCCCCACCCTTGATCTATATTCCTTGACAAACATTCAGTTTAACTGAGAGATCTATACCTCACCTAGAGAGGGAGAACAGAATAGTGATAGATCTGGAAAATAAGTCCTCTGACAAACAGTTGAAAGAGTTGGGTGCATTGAGCCTCAAGAAGAGAAGATTAAGCAGGAGACATGATAGTGGTCTTCAAATACTTGAAAGGCTTCACTCAGAAGATGGAGCTAGCTTGTCTGTCCTGATCCAGAGGCCAGGACGAGACCTAATGTGTAGGAATAGCATGGATGCCAGCTGCTGGCAAGTTAGAATCACAGAATCTTAGAACTGGAAAGGGACCCAAGGGTTATTAAGTCCAACCTCCTGCAATGCAGGAATCTCAGCTAAAGCATCCATGACAAATGGTCACCTGAACTCTGCTTAAAATCCTCAAAGTAAGGAGAGTCCACCACCTCTCGTGGGAGTCTGTTCCATGGAAGAAGAAGAAGAAGAAGAAGAAGAAGAAGAAGAAGAAGAAGAGAGTTTGGATTTGATATCCCGCTTTATCACTACCCTAAGGAGTCTCAAAGTGGCTAACATTCTCCTTTCCCTTCCTCCCCAGCAACACTCTGTGAGGTGAGTGAGGCTGAGAGACTTCAGAGAAGTGTGACTGGCCCAAGGTCACCCAGCAGCTGCATGTGGAGGAGTGGAGACACAAACCCGGTTCACCAGATTACGAGACTACCGCTCTTAACCACTACGTCACACTGGCTCTTACTGAGCAGCTCTTACTGTCAGATTTTTTTCCCAAAAGTTTAGTCGGAATCTCCTTCCTCGTAACTTGAAGTCATTGGCTCAAATCCTACCCTCTGTTGGTTCGAGTCTTAGTAATTCCATTAGTGCAAGGATCTACAGTTGTACAATGGAACTTCCTTCTCTCCTCCCAGTGTGTGCCTTGATTTCCCCCGGGGGGGGGGGATCTGTTCAATGGGGTTGAGGGAGATTTAGCAGGTGCATGAGAGGTTTCATCCAACCAGGCGTCTACTCAGTCAACACCCTAGGGATCTCTTTCCTATCCCGGCAAACAGAAGGAGAACAGCACCTTTAAAAAAACTGTTAACTTCTTCTCCAAAAGTTTCTCAAAACCAGATGGAATAATAAAGGTAGACATTTCCCTCCGTTAAGCGCCAGCAGAACCGCCGTTAGTATGCTAATGGACAGATGTTTTCTTAAAGAAGGGCTAAAAGAGATAAAATGTGTCAGGAGGAGAGAAAGAATGGGGCTGGGATGTCCAGCATGGATATGGAGGAAGCTGAGAAATTCATCACGGAGCCTTCCACAGTCTTTTCATATAAGTATCGTTAGCGGGCTATATGCTGTGGTAATATAACTCCCCCATGATATGCAGCACAGGAGAACAGTGTACATTCAGACTCTGAAAGGTAGTTTTAAAGAAAACACTTGGGCTATCCATTGCACTAGCAGCAAGCGTTTAAAGACTGAAAACAAGGTTTTATACTTTAAGTCGTTGACATACAAGGGGAATCTCTGAAAGGTGGTGCTTTGTCCTGGATCGTCAATTGAAAAATCACTCCTTTTTGCAACAAACTTTGGGGTTTGTCCAAAAACAGCTCATCAATTCCACTGGTTTACAAAAAAAAAAAAGAAGAAGCTTAACAATTGGGTCTCAACAATTGGGGTGTCCTGGTTTTTACTTTTTGAAATATGGCAACCCTGCGGGAAAGGAATCCACGAATGATTTGGCAGGGGTTTGAATGAGGATGACTCACAACCTAAATTTGTTCTCCATTGGACTGCTGCAAATGTGCGTTGCTAAAAACATAGATGTTTCTCCTTGCTCTTCCCATAATATCTCATACATTAAACAAGGAAATGCTCTGTACCGGTTGAATCTCTGCCAAAGCGATCGGAAACGAACATATGCACGGTCTCTTTGCTTGCAAACACACAATTGTATATTCTTCCGATCCAGATCATATACAGGATGTCAAATCATGGCTTTTATTAATTTAGACTTGTTCTTTTTACTTTTTTAAACCTTTCTGGAGGGGAGGAAGGAGACAAATATTGGATCTGGCACATTCTTACCTTATTGATCTACTGTAGAAGAAGAATAAAATAGCTTACAATAGGAAGAACTGTCAAAATAAATACAGCTCAAAAGGGCAGTCTCTCTTAAGTGCGGTGGTGCTATTAGGGTTGGATAGCAAGGCAGAAGACCCAAAACAGCCCCCAGAGGGGGCAGCAAGCCATGGCATGATAGGAAATGCAGTGCTGCACAAGATATGGTTGCTTTTGCAACCTAGAAGAAGTATTCTAGTGCTCAGCATTCTGCAATCCAGCGCTTTTTCAAAGAGAAAGCATATAGTACGTACAACAACAGAGAAACAGCTGAACAGCCACAAACAACAACAAATTATGTGAACAAATAATAACTTCTCCAACACTCTGGTCATTTCATTATTATTTAATTTCCTTTATGAATTACTTCCTTTGAAGCAGCTCCATAATACAATAAAATTTATATGGAACAACTGCACACATGTTGTTGTTGTTCAGTCATTTAGTCGTGTCCGACTCTTCGTGACCCCATGGACCAGAGCACGCCAGGCACTCCTGTCTTCCACTGCCTCCCGCAGTTTGGTCAAACTCATGCTGGTAGCTTCGAGAACACCATCCAACCATCTCATTCTCTGTCGTCTCCTTCTCCTTGTGCCCTCCATCTTTCCCAACATCAGGGTCTTTTCCAGGGAGTCTTCTCTTCTCATGAGGTGGCTCAAGTATTGGAGCCTCAGCTTCAGGATCTATCCTTCCAGTGAGCACTCAGGGCTGATTTCCTTCAGAATGGATAGGTTTGATCTTCTTGCAGTCCATGGGACTCTCAAGAGTCTCCTCCAGCACCATTGATTCAAAAGCATCAATTCTTCGGCAGTCAGCCTTCTTTATGGTCCAGCTCTCACTTCCATACATCACTACTGGGGAAACCATAGCTTTAACAATACAGACCTTTGTAGGCAAGGTGATGTCATGAAAACAATTAAAGCAATTGCCAATGGGGGAAAATTCAAATAGAGTACACATCCCCACAGAGATAACTCACAGAGAGAAGGCTTGTTGAAAAAGATGGGCATCTTCCACACATACCAGAAAGACCATTGAGATGACAATGGTCTGGGCTGCATCAATAGGAGTATAGCATCTAGATCAAGGGAAGTAATAGTGCCACTGTATTCTGCTCTGGTCAGACCTCACCTGGAGTACTGTGTCCAGTTCTGGGCACCACAGTTCAAGAAGGACATTGACAAACTGGAACGTGTCCAGAAGAGGGCAACCAAAATGGTCAAAGGCCTGGAAACGATGCCTTATGAGGAACGGCTAAGGGAGCTGGGCATGTTTAGCCTGGAGAAGAGGAGGTTAAGGGGTGATATGATAGCCATGTTCAAATATATAAAAGGATGTCACATAGAGGAGGGAGAAAGGTTGTTTTCTGCTGCTCCAGAGAAGCGGACACGGAGCAATGGATCCAAACTACAAGAAAGAAGATTCCACCTAAACATTAGGAAGAACTTCCTGACAGTAAGAGCTGTTCGACAGTGGAATTTGCTGCCAAGGAGTGTGGTGGAGTCTCCTTCTTTGGAGGTCTTTAAGCAGAGGCTTGACAACCATATGTCAGGAGTGCTCTGATGGTGTTTCCTGCTTGGCAGGGGGTTGGACTCGATGGCCCTTGTGGTCTCTTCCAACTCTATGATTCTATGATTCTATGATTCTATGATTCTATGACACTTGTCTGGTACTTAATGGGAGGGAGTTTCAAAGTGTGGGTACTGCTCAGCTAAAGGTGTGGCTCCAACTTTGCATGGAACAAACCTCCTGATGGGAAGGATTCTGTCTCCTGCAGATTGCAGCCACTGGTGGGGTATATCATGCCCCTCTCCTAATCCTGAACATTTTCACTGGTGGAAATTCAGTGCAACACTCATTTTATGCAACATGAACCTCTGCAGCCTCTGCACCTCTAAAAAATACCATATTTTTCCGTGTATTGGACGAGCTTTTTTGACTCAAAGAATTGGAAGAAACAAGACTTACCAACTATCGAAGAATGGCAGATGAACATGTTGGGCTATAAGGAACTTGCCGAACTGACTGGGAGACTACAAGACCAGAGAAAAGAAACGGTGGAAGAAGATTGGAAGAAGTTTAAGGAATGTTTGAAAAAAATATGTTAATATTTAAATCTTAGAATAGCTTTGGAAGTGGATATAGGCTGTAGGGTTAGAAGTAGAAGATAGTGTATTTTAAAATAGTATTATTTGTAAGTGATAAAATGTGAAGATTTTAATGGTAAAAGTAAGTGTGATAAAAAAATGGTTAGAAATTATGATATATGTAAACTGCTAAAGATGAGGTACAGTGCTACCTCGGGTTAAGTACTTAATTCGTTCTGGAGGTCCGTTCTTAACCTGAAACTGTTCTTAACCTGAAGCACCACTTTAGCTAATGGGGCCGCGCCGCCGGAGCGCGATTTCTGTTCTTATCCTGAAGCAAAGTTCTTAACCAGAGGTAATATTTCTGGGTTAGCGGAGTCTGTAACCTGAAGCGTATGTAACCTGAAGCGTATGTAACCTGAGGTACCACTGTATAATGAAAATCAGATGGGGGGACTTGGGGAAGCCCACTTAACAATGTTTAGGAAAAAAAGGAGAAGGCAAGAATTTGTTTGTATTGTTTGTTTTTCTGTTTGTGTTGTTTATTTGTGTTATAAAATGGGGGGGAAATGTGGGGGGGAATCACGTCAAAAAACTGGGGTCGTCCAATACTCGGATAGTGGCATGGGGGGGGGGAGAAGCGCTGCACCGCCAGCCAGCTCTTTGGTGGGAGCACGGCTTCCCCCGATGTCGTTGCATGCAGCGGGCGCTCCCTGGGCCATTTCCTGCACACGCCTGCATTGGGGGAAGTTGTGCTCCCAGAGCGCAACTTCCCCTGATGCCGTTGCGTGCAGTGGGCGCTCTCTGGGTTGTTTCCCGTGCATGGCGGAATCAGAGCGCAATGGTTGGTGGGAGCGCAAATTTCCGCAATACAGATGTGCACAAGAATTGGTCTAGGAAGTGTTTGGTCCATCTCCCCTCATTTTCCTAAAATTGAGCATCCTATAGATGGGTGTTAGTACATAAGTTGAATAGGATCCAAAACGCAGCAGTCTGATAGGTCCTAGAACAATAGGATTCAGAATGCAGCAGTCTGATTGGTCGTAGAACAATGCAGCAGTCTGATTGGTCCGCAGGAGCCACCCAATCCAGCTCCAGGTGGAAGTGAATCCGCAACCTGATTGGCCTACAGGAGAATCCCAGAATTAGCCAATCACGTGCAGCCCATTGTGTGAATAATGTATAGAAAGCAGATATTGTGGGGAAACTTTCATTCCTCGCTACTATGAGCTGAATAAAGAGCATGAAATCCACACTCGACTCCGAGTATATTTCAATGGGAAAATACGGTAATTTCTAGTTTGCCATTTTCTCCCCTATCCATTCCCAAGTATTTATCAGGGGAGAGGGAGGATATTAAATAGGGATCTGGATCACTCAGAATGGGGAAGTCAGAGGAGCAGGATTCCATGGAACAGCCTTCAACTGACTCTCTGCAGCATTGGCTTCCCACGATTCCTGGAGATCGCATTTTCACTTTAGCCCTGTAACTCTCAGCTTCCTCGGTGTTCCGAAAATAGAGTGTGCTTGCCCTGTATTTCTCTCAAGCTCTGAAGCTCACCAGGTGATTCGGGATGAGCTTTAATTGTAGGCTTGCAGCCCTAGCACTATGAGGATATTTTGAAGGGAAGCGGTTAAAAAAAAAAAATCATGCTGTGCTAAGCTGCATATCTGCAGCTCTGCTTCCAATGATATTTCCCAAGATGATTTTTTTCCCCCATTTCAAAGCTCACTGGGGGAAAAGGAGATGGAGGAAAGGGAGACAGAGAGGGTGAGAATTGCTAAAGCAGGTGTGCTTCACTGATCTGAGTCCTCCTCTGGTGATCTGAAGGAAGAGGTCTAATGATACAGAGGTTTAAGAATTGTGAGCTGAGAAGTGGAGCCGGGGGAGCGAGAGTCCTGGTTCATGAGGTATAAAAATGTCACACAAAAAAGAGATGGTTTCTGGTAAGTTTAGAATGCGGACATTTGATCCCCAGCAGAGAGAATTGCCACAAAGAAGGGTTTCAATAGTTGTGAAGGGGGCAGGTATGGGTGTGTTTTTTTACTTACTTGTTGCAATATTATTCCAACCTGGGCCAACGCCTGAAGGAGGCATTGTTGGGCACCTGCCGAGACCCATCCAATTAAACAAAACACCTGCAAAATGCCGGTTATTCAGTTTAGTTTCATACTTTTCCACCACTAGGTGGAGGCATTTGAACTTTCTACACCAGCCATTTTAGGCTAGTGCTGTTTCAGTTTTGGCATGATGGGAGATACCATACAAGGGCCAGATAAAAAGGCCCAATTGACAAGCTAGGCCATGTGCAGAGGAGGGTGACCAAGATGCTCAAGGGTCTGGAAACCAAGCTTTATGAGGGACAGTTAAAGGAGTTGGAGATGTTTAGCCTGGAAAAGAGGAGACTGAGAGGAGATAGGATAGCCATCTTCAAATATCTAAATGGCTGTTACATGGAGGGTGGAGGAAGCTTTTTTTCTCCTGCTCCAGAGGCTTGGGCCAAAAGCAATGGATTCAAGTTACAAGAAAGGAGATTCCGACTAAACGTCAGGAATCAGGTTGGGTGACCATCTGTCAGGGATGCATTGGTTGAGATTCCTGCATTGTAGAGGGTTGGACTAGAGGACCCTCAAAGTTCCTTCCAACTCTACAATTCTATGATAATGACGGCAGGTGGTTTGACCCTTTGAAGGCCCCAAACGAGGACTTCAAAGCAGCTCACAGGCAGCAAGGCATTGCAAAAACAGAGGGAGAACACTTTTTAAGCAGTGGTTTCAATGCACACTGAATCTTCCTGAACTGAGCAGGACTTGACACTCCACTCATCATCTGAGAAGTGGGGAAATAAATCCTGCTGCTCTTCCTGCTACCTCAGTTCCCTGCAGGAACTGTTGCATTGTCTGCACATTAAAGGGAACACCCCCACACACCCAAACTGTGTAGGATTTACACTTCCACTCATTCACTACAAACACTAGAACTGATGCATGCAGCATCAAATTTGAACTGCACCCAGATAGATAGATAGATAGATAGATAGATAGATAGATAGATAGATAGGCTGTTTGGAGTGACATCAGGAAAAATGTCCTTGCAGGGTGAATTACAACCCCTGAGAAGCTACAATTGGCCTGCAGGGAGAAGGTTCCCCACCCCTAGCCTACTCAGACAGGCTGCTGCTCTCCATGGCCTCAAGCACAGAGGTCTTTCCCATCATCTAATCATTTTAACTGGAGATGATCCTAAGGATTAACTTTGGGACCTTCTGCATGCAAAGTGTGTGCTCTGCTACCAAGCTATGAGCTCTTCCCATAGGTAAGCCGTAACCCAGACAAACACCTAGATCAGGGGATCTGACGTGGTACTTTCCAGGTGCTGTTGGTCTTGAGCTTCCATCATCACTAGTTGGCATGTCCAGTGGTCAAGGAGGATGAGAGTTGTCACCCAGCAGCATCTGAAGAACATGTCGCATTGGCTACCCCATCATAGGTCAAAGAGTTAGAGATGGCATCTATAAGTGGTCCAAGCATATAGTAAGGTTGGTGGTACAATAGCTTTGTAAACAAGCATTTTGGTTTCCCTGCGAATGTCCCGGTCCTCAAACACTCTGCACTTTATTTAGGAGAAAGCCGCACTTGCAGAGCTCAGGCAATGCTGGATTTCGGCATCAATGTTGGCCCTTGTGGAAAGTTAACTGCCTAGGTAGGAGAAGTGATCAACATTTTCCAACATTACACCATTGAGTTGGATTTGTGGCGCTGCAGAGGGGTTATTTTGTACTTTTTGGTGCAGCATTTTGGTTTTTTGGATGTTGAGTGATAGGCCAAGCTTTTCATAAGCTTCTGCAAAGATCTTTAGGATGGTTTGGAAGTCATCCTCTGAGCGTCTACACACTATGTTGTCATCAGCATACTGAAGCTCTGTGACAGAAGTTACGGTAACCTTACTCTTTGCTTTCAGCCTGCTCAGATTGAAGAGCTTTCCATCTGTTTGATATATGATTCCATCGATGGTGTCTCCGAAATTTTTTACACATAACTTGGGAAGACAGGCAAACTAATATCAGTGTACTGGAAGAAGCAAAGATCACCAGTGTTGAAGCAATGGTTCTTCAACATTAACTTCATTGGACTGGTCATTTTTGTGTGGATGCCTGATGATCGTCTTCCAAAGCAACTACTCTATTCCGAACTTAAAAATGGAAAGCATAATGCCGGTGGTCAACAAAAGAGGTTTAAAGACTATCTCAAGGCAAATCTTTAAAAAATGTAGTATAAACACTGACAACTGGGAAACACTGGCCTGTGAGCGCTCCAGTTGGAGAACAGCCTTTACCAAAGGTGTCATGGGCTTTGAAGACACTCGAACTCAGGACACAAGGGAGAAACGTGCTAAGAGGAAGGCACGCCTGGCAAATCCTCACCGTGATCAACTCCCATCCGGAAACCAGTGTCCCCACTGTGGAAGGACGTGTGGATCCAGAATTGGCCTCCACAGTCACTTACGGACTCATTGTTAAAACCGTGTTTATGGAAGACAATCTTATTCGGCTATGAGTGATCGCCAAAGAAGAAAGAAGAAGATAGGTCAAATGACCAAGGTGAAAGCTGTAATTAATGATGCCCAGCAATACAAACCAGTCTTTCCAGAGGTTCACAAAACTTGACTTTAAATTCCCACTGAATGTCAGCATATTACTGCAAGGCGTCAAACTCTGGAAGACCAGAAGAAAAACCATGATGACCCTTGTTAGAAATAATATCCTTCAGAAAGAAGGAATTGGGAGAGGAATGAAAATCTACAGTGGTAATGAATGACACTGAGAACGACTCTAAGCCCTTTCTGGCCAGCATTATATTTTATTGGCCTAGACAGTCCCATTCATTTTGAAGTCATGGGCTATGAAGATTACTTTTGGCGGAGTTTATTACAGCAGGTAATGAGACTATAAATCTGCAAGCTGTTTGCTTAGCTTTCTAGACAGTGTGAAGTTGAGCATACCTAAAAAAAATAAATGCCACTATTTAGGTTATGTTGAAAAGGAAGTAAAAGCAAGGCTTTAAAAAAAAGTATCATATATCCCCTGGATATTTACATTAGTGCCTCAGCTTATCGTACAGTTACCTAGCATATAGTTAAATATGCTTAATGGGAAATTAAATCCCAAATAGCTCAACCACCCCATACACTTCATCTATTTAATACACTGGGTGGAATTAATACTCTCTCCTGCCTTGGAGAAATTTCTGGAACGACAATGGGATATCAGCTCCACCCAAGGTGGAATAATTGCCACACACAGGAAGAACAAGGATATAGTTTGAGTGCCTCACTTGTAGTTTTATAAATCATTTAATGTGTCAACACAAAAAGAAGTTATTAATATTGCAGTTGTATAGGGGATTGTTATTATGAACAGAATGTAAAGGAAATTAATAGGATTTTGGAATGAAGAATTAAAGAAAACAATCAAATCATCAATTCTAGCATGTGGGGGGCCACTTTATCTAAATTATATTATTCGGTATTTGAATTATTGGTATTAATAATTGTATTATAAATTTGGTATTGTTATAATGAGGCTATTATTGGACTGTAATTGAAAACTAATAAAAATTATTATTAAAGAAAATAAAACTCTCTCCTGTCTTACCTTTAGGTCTCCCACCACATCCCTCTGTGGTCTTCACCCAACCCCATCTGAACTTCAAGTGTAAGCTTTGTGGGGCAAAGGCCAATATTCTGCGTATGTTATCCTATAAAACACCTTCCCTCTAGTCAGTTCCCTCTTCCCACTTCCCTCTAGTCACTTCCATCCTCTCGTCTCCTAGCCACCTGATCTCTCAACCATTGAGCCTTTTGCGAAGTCACCTTACCTAATCTCTTAGCCTTGAGACTGAGAGGCTGCCCATCTTCCAGTGAGAGAGAGTCACTCTCTTCCCATTCTTCTTCTTGCTGTTCATCTCCCAGTTCTGCCCAGCTATCGTCTTCCGAACTGTGCCCCTCAGCAAACCATTGTTCCAAATCAACACGACTTCACTGCTCCTGTGGAGTTTCAGCATCCTGGCCATGAGTGGGGGGGGGGGGGAGGTAGGCTTCCACCATTTCCTCATCAGAGTTGTACTCCTCAGACTGGTCTCTGACACTTGCTGACTGATGGCACTATGCAAATTAATAAAAATAAATGTGGACATTTATTTATTTCTTTAGATAGGATACGATACAATACGATACGATAATCTTTATTGTCATTATCCCATACAGAACAACAAAATTGAAAAATCTACATAAGACATTCAAAAACCAACAAGCCTGCTATCCCAACCTGGTTAGCCCCCTAAAAATTCTGATACCCCATTTTTAAATACAATATACTCCCATAGAGACTCCTTACACTGTGTTTAAAACCAAAATCGCATTTGGATAGAAACTGTTTCTCAGGCGGCTAGTCCTAGTCTTTATAACCCTGTACCTTCTTCCAGAAGGCAGAAGCTGAAAGAGATCATTTCCGGGGTACGCACTATCCTGCGCTATCTCTGCAGCTTTCTTATGGCACCTGGAAGCATAGATTTGATCCAAGGTGGGAAGAGTGCATCCAATTATTCTCTCCACAGTCTTTACAACCCTGGACAGCATTGCTTTTTTCCCCCTGACCATGCAGCTCCCAAACCACACACACAGACCATAAGTTAATATTTATTTAGCATCCCACCTTTCAAGGTGGTGTGTACATTGCCCTGTCCCTCCATATTTGATTCTCACAACAACCCTGTGAGGTAGGGTAGACTGAGAGGCAGTGACTGGCCCAAGATCACCCAGTGAGCTTCATGGCCAAGTGGAGGATTTGAACCCTGCTCTCCCAAGTCCTAGTCCGACACTTTAACCACTACACCACCCTGGCTCTCAATATTCATCATTGGACTGCACCAGATTGTGACCTGGGAAATGTTTCAGCACTCCATGCCATCAGCATTGGGGACCATGTGCTTGAAGGGGTAGACAACTTTGTCTTACCTGGGTTCCACCATAACCAGCAATCTTTTCCAGCTGAGCTGGACAAGTGTATTGGCAAGGCAGCTATGGCAATGGCTCACCAGCATGGAGAACCAGCGTGGTGTAGTGGTTAAGAGCGGTGGATGGTAATCTGGCGAACCAGGTTCGCATCTCCGCTCCTCCCCATGCAGCTGCTGGGTGACCTTGGGCTAGTCACACTTCTTTGAAGTCTCTCAGCCCCACTCACCTCACAGAGTGTTTGCTGTGGGAGAGGAAGGGAAAGGAGAATGTTAGCCGCTTTGAGACTCCTTCATGTAGTGATAAAGCGGGATATCAAATCCAAACTCTTCTTCCTCCTCCTCCTCCTCCTCCTCCTCCTCCTCCTCCTCCTCCTCCTCCTCTTCTTCTTCTTCTTCTTCTTCTTCTTCTTCTTCTTCTTCTTCTCCAAAAGGGTACAGTGGTATCTCGGGTTACATACACTTCAGGTTACATACGCTTTAGGTTACAGACTCCGCTAAACCAGAAATAATACCTCAGGTTAAGAACTTCGCTTCAGGATGAGAACAGAAATTGTGCGGCGGTGGCGCACCAGCAGCGGGAGGCCCCATTAGCTAAAGTGGTACCTCAGGTTAAGAACAGTTTCAGGTTAAGAACGGACCTCCGAAACGAATTGAGTACATAACCAAAGGTACCACTGTATTGGAGAACGTGATGCTAATGTCCAATACCAGCCTTGGGCCACCCATTGTGGACTTTTGGTTTAACTGAACGTGCTGGTTTGGCACCTGGAAGCTGTAATGGGTGTCAGAGGTCACCCAAGCCAATACAACCAAGTAGCCATAAATGAGATGCTTTGACAAATTGTGCAGGTCAGAGTTAAACTGAGGCATTGCTCAACTGCTCAACGCAGATATGCAAACCACATATACTAAGTTGGGAGTGCAAAAAATAATAAGTAAAAAAAGCAACAACCAGAAAACCCACAACTGTGAAATCAATGACCCACATTATTTAGCTGTCAAAGTCAAACTGTGCAGAAATGGCAATCAATGTGAATGTTAATTGCCAAAATTAATTCTACCTAACTCTCCCACTTATGCACAAACACACAGGCATAGCTCTCAGTGAGAACTGGTGGGTAAAAGCGGATGTCCTGACTGCAGCATTTCAGAAATGATGGATGGGAAGTCACAAGACTATATGCACCTCCACACCAAGAACACATGGCCTTTGTCCTCAAACGCCTGTGATATCATGACATCAAACATATCATTGGCCAGAAGTACTTCGGTTGCCACAACCAGTCAGACTGAAGGGCAGTGATGGGAAATGAGGGTCCGGGGAGAAGAAGAAGAAGATAGCACTAAGAAGAAGCAGATAGAAGAGGGACTACTGGACATCTTCAAAGCAAAGCAAAATATATTGCAATGAACATCAAAAATGTAAAGCACTTACTTTTGTACTCATAAAAAAACACCAGGCAATAAATTTTGGCTCCACCTTGATTTAAAAGCACACAGTCAATGTCTATTGTACACCACTAACTTATCAATGACTATGACTCATCCACACAGCTGCAAATAAAATGTTTTAAATGTGCTGTAACAAGACACTAGATGGCAACAGTGAGCTATGCAAAATTCAATGTATTTTTCAAAACGTTTTTTAAAAAAGCATTTTCACCGCGTTTTTTATATATGTGTAGATTCCACCTATTTCACAGCACTGAATTATCTCATATATATATATATATATATATATATATATATATATATATATTCAATTTTACACTATACATTTTAATTCAAACAATCATAATCATCAACATTTAAGATTCCCTGAATCCTTATACTTCCCTCCATCCCTCCATGGTTTCCATTATCAAACTTTTTTTCTACTGCATCATATGGTTTCTTCAATTTTCTTAAAATAGTCCATTTGTACCTTAGTTTTTAGTTACTCAAATCCTGCCAAAGTTTTTAGTTGTTTACAGTGTTCTCTTAAGTAACTTATAATCCCCCCCCCCATTCCTTATTAAAATTTCTATCTTCCTGGATTCTGATTTTCCTGGTCATTTTCGCCATTTCAGCAAAGTCCATCATCTTCATCAACCATTCGTCTCTGGTTGGAGATTATCAAAGTTCTCTTGCACCCTGCTATATTATGCAGACTACTTATGGGCTTGGGGCTCAGGTTTATGCTATATTTTTGCTGGGACTGTCCTCATCCGTTGACTACCTCTGCATTTCATCCCACAGGGTCTACCACAGGAGGAGTGTCGACTTACACCCAATCTATCTGGGTCAAATGCAATCACAGCCTGGGGTCGAATTCTTTTTTTAAAGACCTTCATCTCATAATTCACAGAGAATCACAATGCACACCCCTTCCACTTAGCACAATGTTTGACCAGCTCTCACAAGACTCTCTGCTGCTCTCCTAACCCGTAATTTGTTTTCAATCATAACCTAACCTGTCATTGTCATAGGAGGCCCCCAAAGGGAGAAGAGCAAAGTTTGGAGGCTGGCAGTCAGTGCCTGTGGAGAGAGGCAGGATGTTCAGAGTTGTCTACCATCGTGTTGTCCTTACTGTTTCCATATTTATTAGGAGATACACACACACACACACACACACACACTGCAAACATTTGGGTTGACAGGTGATCTAGAGCCTGACCTGATCCTGAATTGGGTCCAACGTTCTCCAGCAATAGCTTGTGCATCTCACTTTTTTGGGGGGGGGGTGTTTTCATATTTATACCCACTGGTTCCAAAGTAATATTTAGAATTAACTGTTTTTAATATGGAATTTTAAATTGTTGTAACCTGCCCTGGGACCTGATTGTGAAGGGCTGGCAAGAAATTGAACTATTAATAATAATAATAACAAGAACAACAAAAACTGTGAAATTTTTGTGATTTTTAAATTACGCTCACTTGAGTGAGGGATGTTTATGTTGCATCAAGAGAAGAGTAAAAGGTTTAAGTGCAATCTTATAGGTGTCTGCTTGAAAGTAAGGCCTAGTGAGTTCAATGGGGCTTGCTCCTAGCTAAATAAAGGCTAAATAGGCTCCTAGCACCCTAAAATCCCATGGACTGCAAGAAGATCAAACCTATCCATTCTGAAAGAAATCAGCCCTGAGTGCTCACTGGAAGGACAGATCCTGAAGCTGAGGCTCCAATACTTTGGCCACCTCATGAGAAGAGAAGACTCCCTGGAAAAGACCCTGATGTTGGGAAAGATGGAGGGCACAAGGAGAAGGGGACGACAGAGGATGAGATGGTTGGATAGTGTTCTCGAAGCTACCAGCATGAGTTTGACCAAACTACGGGAGGCAGTGGAAGACAGGAGTGCCTGGCGTGCTCTGGTCCATGGGGTCACAAAGAGTCGGACACAACTAAACGACTAAACAACAACAAAGCACCCTAAAATACACGTTAGACCTCATAAAATGTTGTACCCTTATTGGAATCTTGACCATAACTATATATGTAGAGAAATAGCACAGATATAGACATTTTGCTCCATTTTTTATTTTATTTTATTTTATTGGTGGGGAAACGGGAGAACTCCAAAACATGTGGCAGGCCAATGCCTTTATTAGGACTCAATGAAATGTAAGAAAATGGCAAGCAGGTTTTTGAGTTTTGACCCTATAAAGCAGAATTGGCCAAACTTGGCCCTCCAGCTGTTTTGGTACTACAAATCCCATCATCCCTAGCTAACAGGACCAGTGGTCAGGGATGATGTGAATTGTAGTCCCAAAACAGCTGGAGGGCCAAGTTTAGCCATGCCTGCTATAAAGCATGTAAGTGATCTCAAAAGCTCCATATCATCCTAGCACAACAGCAGGTGCTGTGGCAATTAACATCATGCCAGTTTTCTATTCTTCACCTTTCTCTTTCACACATAACCATTTTGCTTAATTTCCAGCTGGACAATAATTATTGAGACTGATTCTGAGCAATGGGTAGATGATGATGATGATGATGATGATGATTATTATTATTATTATTATTTATACCCTCCCTGGCCAGAGCCAGGCTGAGGGTGGCTGACACCAGTAAAATTACAGTAAAAACATAATTGGGGGGGGAACAAATTTAAAATACAGGTTAAAATGCAATTAAATGCAGCCTCATTTTAAAAGTAGCCCATAGATCAAAACCATAAGGGGTTACTGCCTTATCAGCCTGCCCGTCAAGGTCAGGAAGAGGCCAAAGTCTGCAGCTGCCAGCTCTCCCCTGCCTGAGTAACATCTAAGCCTCTCTGTTCCTGGCTGCACTCTGCAGTTGGCTGCAAACCTTCACTTGCAGCTGGCTCATTCCTGACACTCTGACACACTTCTGGACTTCCTCTTGCCTCTGATCCCTGTTTGGACTTGTTGCTTCCTTCAGCCCATAGACCCATTAGCTAGATTGTTCCCTGCCTCTTCTCCCTCTGTTTTGACTTCTTGTCAGCTACTCGGACTACCTCTGGCCCATGCTGGGACTTCGGTTGATCATGTGCTGGCACCTTGGACTGCCTTAGCTCCAGCCCTTGCCTGTGGCACCTCAGTCGTAAGTGGTCCTCTGCTACTGGCGCTGCTGCCCTGCCCTTACCCGGTCCTAGCGTTCCTGCCCAGGACCCTTGCCATTCATACCCTGGATCATGACAGTGGGGGGCGGGACTTCAGGGGAAGAAGGATTATCCCCACTGACATATGCCTTTCATCAGCAGAGAGGAAGTGTTGAATCCACCACTAGCAACAAGAAATGGTATATCATATGCATCTCGTTTTTTTGGAGGGGGGGGAGAGATCTCTTATAGACTTTGATTTTATGGTTTGTAATTGCACTATGAATAATTTTTATACTTGAAATGGGTTGAGAGCCTCTTGGGGAGGGATAATCTTTAAAATGCTTCCATATAAATATCTAAAAATAAATTCTCCTATATAAATATAGAAGTAAATAAAATTAAGTGCAAGAAATCAATCAAGCATACCTTAATTTATTCATCTCGTGGAACTTCAGGACCTGATTGCTAATAGTGTTAGCTTTGGAAACAATTAATGAAATGCGCACAACACAAGTTAAATCAGATTATTTAGGAGCACCAAGTTAGAGTTTTGGTCTGTCCAGCTCAGTACTATCTACTGGGGTTGCCAACGTGGTGTTCATGGGATTCAATGTATCCTACTGTGCCTTCTGCAGCACCCACAAAAGGTCTCAGTACATCTCCAGTTTGTGGTTTTGCCATGCCCTACAGCAGCCATTTTGTGATATGCCATGACACCATGACAGTTCAGCAAAATTATAAATATGCTCACTGGTTCCAAAAGGTTGGTGGCCCCTAGTCATTGACTTTATTTTCTCTGTTCTAAATCTTCCAACATGAAGCTTCACTGGAGGTCCTTAAGTTCTAGCATTATCAGTAGCTAATGCCATAGAAGACAGAATCAGGATTCAAGATGACTTTAAAAGATTACAGCCCCTTCAAGTATCCCTATTTTCCAGCAAGGTCCCGAGATTTAGAGAAGCTGCCTCGGTTCTGATTTGATCCCAGAACGTCCCACTTTTCCTTAGGATGTTCCTATTTTCCCCGGAGAAATGTTGGAGGCTATGGAGTTATCCAACCCCCGAGCCATCTGAAGGCAATCCTGTATAGGGAAGTTTTTTTAAAACAATGTTTAATATTTTATTATGTTTTTATATATGTTGGAAGCTCCTCAGAGTGGCTGGGGCAACCCAGTAAGATGTGTGTGATTTAAATAGTAAAGTTATCATTATGGAATGGGACGTCCCTATTTTCATCAGATAAATGTTGGAGGGTATGAGATTGGAGAACCGGGCCAAAGTTAACAGAATGAATCTCAACAGGGACAAATGTAAAGTTCTGCATTTTGTGTTGTTTGTTTAGTCGTTTAGTCGTGTCCGACTCTTCGTGACCCCATGGACCAGAGCACGCCAGGCACTCCTGTCTTCCACTGCCCCCTGCAGTTTGGTCAAACTCATGCTGGTAGCTTCGATTTGGGTGATGAGTGGGAAAGCATCAGAGGCTGAAGAAGAAGAAGAGTTTGGATTTGATATCCTGCTTTATCACTACCCGAAGGAGTCTCAAAGCGGCTAACATTCTCCTTTCCCTTCCTCCCCCACAACAAACACTCTGTGAGGTGAGTGGGGCTGAGAGACTTCAGAGAAGTGTGACTGGCCCAAGGTCACCCAGCAGCTGCATGTGGAGGAGCGGGGAAGCGAACCCGGTTCACCAGATTACGAGTCCACCACTCTTAACCACTACACCACGCTGGCTCTCAGAGGTTGGATGGCCATCTGTCAGGGATGCATTAGCTGAGATTCCGGCATTGCAGGGGGTTGTATTTGATGACCCTTGTAAGTTCTCTAGAACTTCAATCTAGTTCTCTACATTTCTATGAGTGAGGCGCAAAACCTTTTCCTCTACCCACTTTCTCCATGCCATTCCATCTTTACACCTCTTATGCCTTTTCTCCAAGCTAAAAACTCCCAAATGCTGCAACTTCTTCTTGCAGGGGACCCACTCCAATCCCTTCGATCATTTTGGGTGCCCTTTTATTCAAGTAGCAGCGTCTACAATTAAGTGCAAAAAAAGGAGATGTGAGTTAAAGGACTTATTGTTTCCGCATTATTTCCAGGCACTCTCTGATGGCATCTTAGCAACTTCCTATCTGATATGTCTTTAGCACCTGCCAATCCCCTTTCCATCTTCTAAAATGCTCGCCGCTAGGGATAATCTCACTGAAGCAATTACTCATGATAGGAAAATGCGACTGGGATCGGGCAGTCAATAAGGGTGATATGTCAGAAATTGTGATGGACTGTGGGAGATGAGAGTGGGTAACAGAAAGAACATGCAAGGATCAGAGTCCACTCTGGTAGGGAAGGAAATTTCTCCCAAGGAGAGCTTGATGCCTGGATTTGATTAGTTTTGCATGTTCCTCGCTGGCTGCTTAGAGGGGGGAAAGTATTAAAAAGAACAAAACTGCACTCCTCTACACGGGAGGTAATATTTAAAAATGTATGAGCAACAGCCATCAAAG
The DNA here is from genome assembly GCF_964270895.1 of Podarcis filfolensis. Classification (NCBI taxonomy): domain Eukaryota; kingdom Metazoa; phylum Chordata; class Lepidosauria; order Squamata; family Lacertidae; genus Podarcis; species Podarcis filfolensis. Next base: position 92,788,620 of record NC_139607.1, on the reverse strand, counting down.
CCCTGTGGCTTTTCTCCATTGCAAGACAATTGAAATGTAATGGAAATCCTATTGATTTTCAGTGGGGGAAACTGCAGGATGCCAATTGTCCAGAATCCAGTGTTGTTGCTCGAGGTGGAATTGCACAAAGAGAAGCCAATCACAGCTGCTCAGCTCCCCTGCGAAGTCTGCACCAGAATCCTGCCTTGATGACGGCTGCTTTTCTCCGACTCCTGATTAAATTGCTAGAAAATGAGATCGTTTGGTTGGCTTCGATATTCCTGAAGAGCTTGAGCTTACCTGTCTCCAGACTTTGATTTCCAGAGGTGAAGCCATGCTAGTCTCTGGCAGCAAAAGCAACAAAGAGTCTCACAGCACCTTAAAGACTAACAAATTTATCATGGAACAAGCTTTCGTGGTCCACAGCCCACTTCATCAAATGCACAGAGCATTTAGGGAGGGGCAAATTGATCAATTTTGATTCCTCTAAATTCCTCACTTTCTCCCCAACCTTTCAGTTCAGGTTGCCACATTTCCACATTGTGAGATATATATATATTTAAGTGTTCGTGACAATTTGCCAGCATTTTAGTGCAAATCTCTCCTAATATATTGGGGCCAGATTCAACTGAATAATTGTGCTAGTGGGAGCCAGCGTGATGAGTTGCACTAGCACAATGAGGCTTCCCCTCTCTCCTACACCCCCTGTGCCCCATTGGGAGAACCCCAGGACATCATGCAGGGGAAGGCAAGGGGAAGTAATTCTATCGGGCAAGCAGAGGTGTTTGTGATAATGGAAAGATCATATTAGCACTACTTTGAATCCCACCATTTGCATGCAGTTTTCCATATATATTTTTGCAAGCATTTTCCCTAGGATGTTTTCCCATGTTACTTGCATGAATATAGACATTTCTCTCTATACTAATAGCAACGCCTTGAATTCGGCCAGGTTGCAAATAGGCAGCTGGTGCAAATCTCTGAGCAGAAATGTTAGGAGAGCCAGTGTGGTGTAGTGGTTAAGAGTGGGAGACTTGTAAGCTAGTGAACTAGGTTCGCTTCGCCGCTCCTCCACATGCAGCTGCTGGGTGACCTTGGGCCAGTCACACTTCTTTGAAGTCTCTCAGCCCCACTCACCTCACAGAGTGTTTGTTGTGGGGGAGGAAGGGAAAGGAGAATGTTAGCCGCTTTGAGACTCCTTCGGGTAGTGATAAAGCAGGATATCAAATCCAAATTCTTCTTCTTCTTCTACATGTGCTGACTGCATTTAGTTTAATACAGTTAGAAGCACTGCATCAGGGTTCTCGATTCTGCAGAGGCTTCTATCCACATTTAGCTTCCTATAGTCAGAAGGGTTGCCATATTTCAAAAAGTGAAAATCCGGACACAAAAGATTTTTGGGGGGAGGGGGCAAAATCGCAAAAAAGGAAGTTTTTGAGCTACTTTGAAGGAAAATCACCAAAAACAAAACTGCTGACATGGGTTGCCATATGGTCTGGATTTTCCTAGACATTTTAGAAATTTTTGCCTGGGAAATTCAGGACTTATGGCAATCCCACCTACAGACATTTGTGCTAAACACACAAAGACTGGAGATGGGGACAAGCTCTGCTGACCTCCTGAATAGGGATAAGATCTTCAGGTGTAATAATGTGTGATGGACCTCCTGGAGGAGACTTGCCATAGTTGACAGGGCTGAAACTAATAGGAGTCAATAACAGGATTAGCCTTGGTTGGGTGAGGACAGGTTTCTCCAAATCCGATGGGACAAAGAAACATTAATGGCAGATCCTTTATCCCACCTTTATCTTGGTATGCCCCGCGGAGGACCTTAAGGTCCACAAATGACAACATTTTGGAGGTCCCAAGTCACAAGGTGGTTTGATTGGTCTCAACTAGGGCAAGGGCCTTTTCAGTACTGGCCCTGACTTGGTGGAACACTCTGTCACAAGAGACTAGGGCCCTGCGGGACTTGACATCTTTCCGCAGGACCTGCAAGACAGAGCTGTTCCGCCTGGCCTTTGGTTTGGACTCAGTCTGACCCTTATGTTTCCCTCCCCTTATGGTTTTGTTCTATGGGCTACTTTTGAAATGAGGTTGCATTTTAAATTGCATTTTAACATGTATTTTAAATTTTCCCCCCCCCCTTATCTTTTTATTGTAATTTTAATGGTGTTAGCCGCCCTGAGCCTGGCTCTAGCCAGGGAAGGCGGGGTATAATTTTTATTATTATTATTATTATTATTATTATTATTATTATTATTATTATGCTCCTTACACCCACCTTCACCAAAGCAATTGGGTGGGGAGAAGGCTGGTCAGGTGACAGGATTCACCTCTCATCGGTGCCACCCTTCATTAATTGTTGCTATAGATAAGAGGGCTGTGTATCAAATGTCACAACATTATGTAACTGAGTTTTGTGAACTGTCTTTCCCACACACTTTTGAGATGTGCACACTTCACACAGAGAGATGTATGTTATGTTCAAATACACCCAAGTCTTGGGAGACCCAGAATCCTATAGTAAGATCCACAAAGATGTGCAGCATAGTAAAGGTAAAGGTACCCCTGCCCGTTCGGGCCAGTCTTGCCAGACTCTAGGGTTGTGCGCTCATCTCACTCTATAGGCCGGGAGCCAGCGCTGTCCACAGACACTTCCGGGTCACGTGGCCAGCGTGACAAGCTGCATCTGGCGAGCCAGCGCAGCACACGGAACGCCGTTTACCTTCCCGCTGCTAAGCGGTCCCTATTTATCTACTTGCACCCGGAGGTGCTTTCGAACTGCTAGGTTGGCAGGCGCTGGGACCGAACGACGGGAGCGCACCCCGCCGCGGGGATTCGAACCACCGACCATGCGATCGGCAAGTCCTAGGCACTGAGGTTTTACCCACAGTGCCACCCGCGTCCCTGATGTGCAGCATAGGGTCCAGCAGATCTCTGGCTCAGCTAGCTGATTCCCAACCCTGGCTCAGCCAAATATTCACTGGTGTAACTTGCTCATCCCAGCTTAGATGGCTAAGCCAAGGCCAGTGTAAGTCCAAAAAGGGGGGACATTCTGGAAGGGGCTGGAGGGGACTTAGACTGGATCCTCAGCTCATTCATTTCCATCATGTGGCCTGGCAACATGGCATTGGACACTATTTTAAAGATTTGTTTTCCCTCTGCCCTGGTTAGGCAGAGCAACAGCAGCAGCCCCACTGCTGGATGGGGTTTCAAAATGGTGCAACTTCACACCAGCTTAACTTACACTAGCTTAGTTTAGACCTCCCTTCTTCTAAGGGAGCACAGGGTTGCTCCCTTAGAATTTGTCTGTCACAGATGGAATCACATTACTGAAGTGCTAATAACTAAATGATCAACATTCCCCTGCAAAGATCTCCCGTTGGCAATGATAAGAAAGGAAGACGTACCATGCAAAATGTGCACCTTTCGCTTGAAAGCCAAAGTCCAAAGGCATCACTCTCAACCTACTGCCCACAGGTAGAATGCAACATCAGCATCTCTCAAACTATTTGCTGATTTCCAAACATAATCCATAAAGGGGAACCAGAGGCTCTAATGGATGCAACATTAATATAATCATAAAAACAACATTACATTAATTAGAACTTTGTAAATGCAGTAATTAAGATATTCGGGGACAGCTGTCTTGCCTGTCCCCAAACATTCCTGAGAAATCTCCCAACACTACTTACTTGAGAGCTGTCATCTGTCCAGTTTCTGGGAGAACCATCTGTTGGCGTTTTTTTCAATCTTGGCTGGCAAAGAAGATTCAAAGAAATGTGTCTAAACTCTTCTTTTACAAGAATAACAAAGGGAACAAAATCCCATATCTGCAAAACCCCAGTTGCGTGGCGAGTTCCTGCCACCCACCAGTAGAAATAAAGACACATGACACCATTATTTTAGGTTAATGGGCTAAAATTGGCCACAACTTTATTGGTTACAGATAAAGAGCAGTATTGGCTTAGGCATTGGTCCTAACCAACTATCCGGCTTCAGCCTGTTTGCTTGAAGACCAGGAAGGGTTAACACCAGGAGCGGGAGCCCTGCTGATGCACATCAACTAGGGACTCCCCCGGGGGTCACCGCTTGGGGGCGCACTTTAGGCCCTGGCCTCCATAGGCTTCGGACAAGGCCACGCCCCCCCCCGGAATCCTTTACTGGACTACCCTTCAATATTTGGGGGAGGTGATGGCGTTCCTCCCCCCCCCAACACATCTATATAACAATACCCCTACCAATGCCTAACCGCCAAAACCAAAGGAGTTGTGACGATTTGCTACGAGGTAGGCAAAAAACCAAATGGCCGGTGCCAATTTGCCAAGTGGAAAAAATTCCTACCAGGCCCCTTAACAGCGACCAATCAAGGTCCATAGCAAGATCAGAAGGGGAACCTTAAAGGGTGGGTGGGTGGGTGGGGAAAACTCAACAGCTGAGCAGAACCAAAGAGGGAGATCCCGGGGCCGTGCTTGCCTTAAATGAGGCAAGCCACACACCCTGAGCCAGCCGATTGGCTGGCTCAGGGGATGACGCGGCCCGAGGATTCCCCTGATCGTGCGGGGGTTGGAAGCCAGCCTCCGCGCATGTGTTGGGGGCGTGAACACCACTCCTCCCAAGGTCGAAAGTGGCTTTGTCAACACTTAGAATCATAGAATTGTAGAGTTGGAAGTCATCTAGTCCAACCCCCTGCAATGCAGGAATCTTTTGCCCAGTGTGGGGTTCAAACCCATGACCCTGAGATTGAGAGTCTCATTCTCTACCAACTGAGCTATTCCAGTTTGTCAAAGGAAGACAAACCATTGGTCCACATAGCCCAGTTGCGCCTACACAAACTAGCAGCGGCTCTCCACAATTTCTAAGAGACCTACCTGGAGATGCTGGAGATTGAACCAAGTTCTTTCAAAGCAGATGTTCTACCACTGAGCCATGGCTCTGCTTTCTTTGCCCACTGACTTGTTCGTGTGCATGCGAAGACAAGGAATGGATGGCTGTGCCTCTATTTTGGTTTCCTTCAGTTTCCTCTCCCTCTTCCAAGTTTTAGATCACGAAAACGATTGGCCTGCTGATAAAAGTGACCAGGGGTTTCAGTAGAACAATGTCACTTTTTAATTTCCAAAACTTTTGTTGTTGTTTAGTCGTTTAGTCGTGTCCGACTCTTCGTGACCCCATGGGCCAGAGAACGCTAGGCACTCCTGTCTTCCACTGCCTCCCACAGTTTAGTCAAACTCATGTTTGTAGCTTTGAGAACTCTGTCCAACCATCTCATCCTCTGTCGTCCCCTTCTCCTTGTGCTCTCCATCTTTCCCAGCATCAGAGTCTTTTCCAGGGAGTCTTCTCTTCTCATGAGGTGGCTAAAGTGTTGGAGCCTCAGCTTCAGGATCTGTCCTTCCAGTGAGCACTCAGGGCTGATTTCCTTCAGAATGGAGAGGTTTGATCTTCTTGCAGTCCATGGGACTCTCAAGAGTCTCCTCCAGCACCATAATTCAAAAGCATCAATTCTTCGGCGATCAGCCTTCTTTATGGTCCAGCCCTCACTTCCATACATCACTACTGGGAAAACCATAGCTTTAACTATATGGACCTTTGTTGGCAAGGTGAGGTCTCTGCTTTTTAAGATGCTGTCGAGGTTTGTCATTGCTTTTCTCCCAAGAAGCAGGCGTCTTTTAATTTCATGACTGCTCTCATCATCTGCAGTGATTATGGAGCCCAAGAAAGTAAAATCTCTCACTGCCTCCATTTCTTCCCCTTCTATTTGCCAAAACTATTCAATACTTATTCAAATACATTTATGAGTTTACAAAAATAGTATCTAAACTGCATCTTCTTCTGGAGTCCACTAAGTCTGATAAGCAATCAGGTGGCAAACATTCAAATACAGAGGACAATAGGTGATGGATGGAAAGGAGATCTTAGAACAGGGCATTAAAACTATATTCTCTGCGCCAGTCCTTTCTCAATTAGGTAGCAGGTGGTTTTTAGCCTGTCTACAAGGTTTTGTTGAGTGTGGCACAATATGATTCTATGATTCTATGACATCATTCCTTAAAACTCTTGGAACTCATTTGCCTTTACCCTCCTCTAGAATTGATTCAATTCAATTAACTTGCCTTCATTCATGCCCAGGTTCCAAAATGATCCTATAAATGTTGTTTAACCCTCCTCAACTTCTTTCTTATCTATTGAGATCCAATAACTCATTAGCTGTAGTTGGGGTTTTCCCTAAACAAGTGTTTACGACTGAGGCTATCTCACCCTTATTTTGTAGCCATACCACTCCCTCCTCAATGAAACCCCAAACTGAAAACTATTTTCATCATGGTAAAAAGAAAACGCAACAGTTTACAACAAGTCGCAATCACACGAACTGGGTGAATCTCGAAAATATGCAATTCAAAAGCCACTTTGTAGAAAATCACATGGGGGGGGGGGACAGCGAAACATCACATGTACATTAGGCAGAACCTCCTGCTGAATTGTTGGGAGAAAGGCACACTAAAATGCAGGTGAATTTATGTGAGGATTTTTTAATTGAAATTTTTATTTAAAAAAATATATATTAAAAACTTGCAAATTGATGTGGAAATGCACGGAACTGATTTTAAGATTGCGGGGAATGAGAAATGGAGAGAAAACAGATGGAAGTCAATCAATGAAATTTTATTACTATTTTCATATTGAGATATTTGTAGAATAAATTTGGAAGAAATTCTTCCAACTTTTCTCTTTTTCTCTCTTTTGTTCCTTTTCTCATGTATATGTGCTTATTTGAAGTGTATATGTGTGTATGTATTTGCAGTGTTTTGCTTATATTTTGTAACAATTATGTTAAATAAAATTAAAAGGGGGGAAAGGGGGGAAAAGAAAACAGATTTCACAGATTCATCTATGCCTACTTGTGAGGTAGGTTAAGGTGAGAGATAGCGACAGATCAAAGGTCACCTTTGCATTGAGAATGAGAGACATAAGTCAAGATTTCCCCACTCTGTATCTGGAATGCTAGCCCTTATATCACACAAGTTCTCAGAACTAACTAACAGACAACTGCCCTTATAACCTTCACCTCCTTTTTTTTTTTTTAATGACCCATGAGGACACCAGAATTGATGGGGGAAATTAATGGGTTTTACTCTGATTTTGTAGAGCAACTGTTAGTGATCAGAGAGTCTACTGTTAGCATTAAACAGATTCCATTAGAGCAAGTGAGTGATGCAAATACATCCTTGAAGCATTATAGTGGATATTTTTGGAACATGTTATCTCCCGAATGAACAAGGAGGTTTTGAGAAAGAATTTGCATCTTTGGAAATTAAGAGGGGGAAACGTTTCAAAACATCCTTAAAACTGATGGACTATGCTGAAATGGTGAAATTGACAGCTAAATTGAGAAGACAGAGTGAGAATTTGTACAAGGAAGAATGGAGGCCATGGATGGACTTCTCTGTTAAACTATCATCCATATATGAAGTAGCAGGTAGGATTAGAAATAGAAGCAACGGATTATTGAAAGAATTAATGATAATGGGGCTTAGATAATAAAAAACTATGTGTTCTAAAACAGCTAATAAAAAAGAGTAACAAAAAAAATCAGGAAAGGAGAGGTGGGAACTCAAGAAGGAATTATATGGTTTTTTTTTAAAAAAAACCAACAACTGTATATGATGACCAGAGTTTTGTACTATTTTTGGAGACTTAATAAAAATTATATATATAATAAAACACATCCTTAAATTTAGCATGGAGGAGAGAGATGAAAGGAGAGCTGTTGGCACTGGCTGCTATGGGAGAACCTACTCTATTTGGGGTGTATTTTCCTTCAAAAGCTCCTCGTCCTTTTCAATGAATTTTTGACAGCACCTGATAACATGTTAACCTGTTAATTTACATTTTCTTCTCCCGCAGCTTCATTTGTCCTCAAGCAGAATTATGATGTTACTTTATTCGCACGGTCACTCTTTGATCCTTGATTGCATGGGATCACCCATCTAACTGATCTAGGAAAATGTTGGGCTAACCCTCCATTGGCTTCACTCTAGGTAACCTTGATAGGTTACTGAAATATACTCGGAGTCGAGAGTGGATTTCATGCTCTTTATTCAGCTCATAGTGGGAGGAGGAATGGACGTTCCCCCAAAGTATCTCCTTTATATACATTATTTAAACAATGGGATGCATGTGATTGGCTAATTCAGGAATTCTCCTGTAGGCCAATCAGGTTGTGGATTCACTTCCATCTGGAGCTGGATTGGGTGGCTCCTGCAGACCAATCATACTGCTGCATTGTTCTAGGACCAATCAGACTGCTGCATTCTGAATCCTATTGTTCTAGGACCAATCAGACTGCTGCATTTTGGATCCTATTGTTCTAGGACCAATCAGACTGCTGCATTTTGGATCCTATTCAACTCAGTACATAACAGTTACTTAGCCTCATGTCATCATTCTATCCATGATTTATTTAGTTCATACACAGAGCAACACGTGTTCACACAGATAGATAAACATTTGCAACCTGCATTTTGGTATACCAACTGCTAGGAGCCACAGGAGAGATGTGTGCTCTTGTGCTTGGGGTTTTTCCACAGGCATCTGGTTGGCCACCAAGATGATGGACACGTTAAGCCACTGGTCTGATCCAGCAGGCTTTTATGCTCTTATATCTTTAAAAAAAAAAATCTACAAGACAGAAAATGAAAATTTTAAACCCATCGTACAAAAATGGATAACAATGAAAATCGAGATTTTAAAAAAGCAAAAGAGGAAACTGAACTAAGGTTGCCATATTTCAAGAAGTAAAAATCTGAACCTGAAAGTTGTTTTGGGGAATTCGCCAAAACAAAACAAAAAAAGGCAAAGTGTGATACTCAAACACACACTTCCTTGTTCTGTTGTAAAAAACCTGGACATTTCTCTGATTTTTCGTAATTCCGCCTAGATACTAATTTCGCCGTTGAAATCCTGGACATGTCCAGGAAATTCTGGACGTATGCCAACCCCAAACTAAACACTCTCTAAAATAGCACCATCTTTTTACAGCATCTGATGAGGTAGATGATATTTTTCCAATATCCAGAGTTCTTTTCCTGGAAATACTTCTTCCAGAAATGGAGGAATATGTGATGCAGTTGTATACAGAACAACATTTGAGCATCAATCCAGCAAGAGACTCTCAGCTTGCATTTGTCCATTGTATGTTCTCCTCCTCTGATAGCTACATATTCCTGGGGAACCATCCAAAACAGATATTTAGTTGGCAATTTTCAGGCAATTAGGGTGTCGTATCTCTGGCCTGATGAAGTTTCATCTTGAGTTTGCTCCATTCAGTGTGAAATGGGAGCTAAATATACAATGCTTCTCTTCAGGCCTTCACCACAAAATAAGCAAAACCTCTCCACGGAATTAATAGTGGCAGCAATTTCAACCATTGTCTTCCAGTAATAGACTCCTTGGACTTTTTATAGTGTCGACGCTGACCCACATGACTCGCCAAGATTCTGGCTCCTTAGTACATTAAAAAAATGAACTATCTGAGTTTCTTAGAGGCCATTAAAAACTGAAAAGCTTATTTTCAGCAGTGTAAAGAGAAGAAGGGTAACTGTAGGTAACTCAAACATTTGCAATAACCTATAGCTTCATGCGGGGTAGGGTCGCTTTGCTAAGTTCAATGTAGGGATGAGTCGTATATTCATTTGATTTCTATTTTAATGAGAACCTACCTAATTTCCACTTCCCAAACCAATGTGTACAAACCATAATATTCTTCAACATTTGCACTTCTCTAAATTTTCCAATGTTGATCCCATTTAAAACATATATTTTTAGAAGTGCTTAATCGGAAAAACTACTTGCAAAAGGGTAGACATTTAAGGCAACGGTCGGTGTTTGGTTCACGTTAATTATTGCAATTTCACCATGCAGATGACAATGTCATCGATGTAATGAACTTAATTTGTGTTATTAATCATGTAAGTTACATAATTTCACCACACTGGACTGTGAGATGAATATTGCCGTTTTTTTGCAGATGGCGAACTGCAGCAGAAAGGAAATACAGTGGTACCTCGGGTTACATACGCTTCAGGTTACAGACGCTTCAGGTTACAGACTCCACTAACCCAGGAATAGTACCTCGGGTTAAGAACTTTGCTTCAGGATGAGAACAGAAATCGTGCTCTGGTGGCGTGGTGACAGCAGGAGGCCCCATTAGCTAAAGTGGTGCTTCAGGTTAAGAACAGTTTCAGGTTATGAACAGACTTCCGGAACGAATTAAGTACTTAACACGAGGTACCACTGTAATGGAATATGCCACAAAAACAGAGTATAATAGAAAACTGTGCCTCAACACAGTCAAAACTGTGATTAATGGGAGTTTGCATTTTATATGAAGTACATCTACAGCTTTGTAATGCCAATGTTTCCCTCAACACTTAACTCTCGAAAGGATTTTGGGGGAACTGAACTCCACCCTGGCGTACCTGGCAACAACTCCCTACTGCTGCATATTGTCCCAAAAAGTACAGTCCCGTAGAGCTCCTGAACCATCCAAGCTGAGGTACATCAACACTAGAAATTGAGCAGACACAGCAGCTCAGCTCTGCTTCCCTTTTATACCTTGATTGCAGCATCTGGGCTTGATGAGGCAGGTTGACCCTCACCTGTATTGAGCCTACTCCAGCTGAGGAATTACACACCTTCTCCCAGAGCTAGCGAGCCACCTGGCCAGCTAGTGAGTAGGGCTGTGGGCCCTTGCCTGCCTCAGCTTCCTAGAGCATAGGCAAAGTCAGCCCTCCAGATGTTTTGGGACTACAACTCCCATGATCCCTAGCTAACAGGACCAGTGGTCAGGGATGATGGGAATTGTAGTCCCAAAACATCTAGAGGGCTGAGTTTGCCTATGCCTGCACTAGGCCACTGGAAGTAGTACAGTTCCCATCCTCCCTGACCACTGGTCCTGTTGGCTAGGGATCAAGTTTGCCTATGCCTGTCCTAGGGTGTACCTCCCACTGCTCCCTACGCCTCAGAGCCCACTGTGTTTGTGGAGACAAGGATCCTTCCGGCTCAGGTAATGGGTCTTGCTCCTCTGATTCCCTGCCGCCACTCTGTGAATACTTTTTATACCCCAACCTCTCCACCCCCATCTTGCCCTGGTGTCATGACTGCACTCAGTGCCGGATTTACATATAAGCTAAACAAGCTATAGCTTAGGGCACCACTCTCTTGGGGCCCACCCAAAAAACAAATAAAATAAAACCTACATAAAGCAACAGTGTTTTGTGTTGTGTACATATTTTGTTATGTGCAAATAGCTTTAGATACATATTAGGTCCATAAATTACCATAAAGCATATATTCAACACAAAAAACAGTGACAATTTGTTGTTGGCAAAGGACAGCTGGACATATAAAGGGCCCCATTACTTTCAGTAACTTAAGTAAAGGTAAAGGGACCCCTGACCATTAGGTCCAGTCATGACCAACTCGGGGGTTGCGGCGCTCATCTCGCTTTATTGGCCGAGGGAGCCGGCGTACAGCTTCCGGGTCATGTGGCCAGCATGACTAAGCCACTTCTGGCAAACCAGAGCAGCGCACGGAAACTCTGGTTACCTTCCCGCCGGAGCGGTACCTATTTATTTACTTGCACTTTGACGTGCTTTCGAACTGCTAGGTTGGCAGGAGCAGGGACTAAGCGACGGGAGCTCACCCCGTCATGGGGATTCGAACCTCCAACCTTCTGATCAGCAAGTCCTAGGCTCTGTGGTTTAACCCACAGCGCCACCCGCATCCCTTTCAGTAACTTAGGGGCTCATAAAACCTAAATCCGGCCCTGGCAGCACCCCTCACTGAGATCCTCTTCCCCATTGTCTTGCCAGTTCATGAGAATGTATAATTCAGGTACTTGGAATTGTCTTTGTTTTTGCATCAACCAATATTTGCTCAATTCCTAATAACCGATTGGACTTTGATCAATTTCAAGGCTGCTCCCAGCGAAGGCAGCAGGTCACTGGATGCCATTATACTGCAGAGCCAGAATGCTTCCTTGGGAAAGTATATTTCCACTGTTTAATGGCTTGTACACCAAGAGTAATCTGTATCTACGTCCATTTTTTGTGAGAACCATTAAGAAAGGTCAGGTTGTTATATTTAGGAAGATACTTTATTTCACACATTATTCAAAAGGGTTATGTCCAAGCCTCCAGCTTGGCTCAAATTACCAGCCTAAAGCTTTAAACTATGAAGCACAAGTTCAGAAGTCATACTTTGCACCCTTGAAAGCCCAGATACCTTCATCCCAGATGTGTGGGGAGCTGCCTGTTTTCTGTTTGCAACTCTTATATCATCATCATCATCATTTATTATTATTTATACCCCGCTCATCTGGCTGGGTTTCCCCAGCCACTCTGGGCAGCTCCCAACAGAACCATAATAAATACATCAAACATTTAAAACTTCCCTAAATAGGGCTGCCTTCAGATGTTTTCTAAAAGTCAGATACTTGTTTATTTCCTTGACATCTGGTGGGAGGGTTTCCACAGGGCAGGCAACACCACCGAGAAGGCCCTCTGCCTGGTTCCCTATAACCTCACTTCTCGCAGGGAGGGAACCACCAGAAGGCCCTTGGCGCTGGACTTCAGTGTCCGGGCTGAACAATGGGGGTGGAGACGCTCCTTCAGGTATACTGGGCCAAGGCCATTTAGGGCTTTAAAGGTCAGCACCAACATTTTGAATTGTGCTCGGAAACATACTGGGAGCCAATGAAGGTCTTTCAGGACCAGTGTTATATGGTGTCAGCGGCCACTTCCAGTCACCAGTCTAGCTGCTGCATTCTGGATTAATTGCAGTTTCCAGTTTACCCTCAAAGGTAGCCCCACGTAGAGCGCAATGCAGTAGTCCAAGTATCCAGGAACATCTTGGAGGGCCACAGGCTATAGACTAAAGTTTTCACAACTTAGAAGCTTCATTTGCAAGCTGCAAAAGTGTGTGTTTAGATTATATTTGGTGGGGTGTCATAGAATCATAGAATTGTAGAGTTGGAAGGGACCACAAGGGTCATCTAGTCCAACCCCCTGCAATGCTGGAATCTTTTGCCCAACATGAGGCTCGAACCCACAACCCTGTTTTGTTTTGTTTTTAAGAGGGACATACCAATGGTAGCATCAACAGCCTTTCTGTCAAGTTTTATATATGTATAAAGGTAAAGGTAAAGGGACCCCTGACCATTAGGTCTAGTCGTGACCGACTCTGGGGTTGTGGCGCTCATCTTGCTTTATTGGCCGAGGGAGCCGGCATACAGCTTCTGGGTCATGTGGCCAGCATGACTAAGCCGCTTCTGGCGAACCAGAGCAGCGCACAGAAATGCCATTTACCTTCCCGCTGGAGTGGTACCTATTTATCTACTTGCACTTTGGCATGCTTTCGAACTGCTAGGTTGGCAGGAGCAGGGACTGAGCAATGGGAGCTCACCCCGTCGCAGGGATTTGAACCGCCGACCTTCTGATTGGCAAGTCCTAGGCTCTGTGGTTTAACCCACAGCACCACCCACGTCCCTTTTTATATATGTATATTTACAGTCAATTTGTTATTTTAGCAGATTTATGCCAAAAGTTCCATGTGAAACTTTGGGGGGACATTTTTTTTCTAGCTTATTATCTCCAGAAGCCACATTATTGGACTCTCCCACACATCATGAAGCAGGGCTTCTTCTTCACCCAAGCATGGCAGAGGGAAAACAAGCCTTTAAATTAATAAAATTAGTAAATTAATCATGGAATTATCGAGTCAGAAGGGACCACGAGGGTAATCTAGTCCAACCCCTGCCATACAGGAATCTGTTGCCCAACGTGGGGTTTGAACCCATGACTCCAAGATTAAGAGGCTCACGCTCTACCAACTGAGTCATCCCTATGTTTTCTGCAGGGTTGCCAGGTCACATGACTGAGATGAATGGGCTTAGAATTCAACCTCTCTGGTCCTTCCTGCCCCCAAAACACCCCTTTTGGGGAACTTCCACTGGCCTCGGCTCAGCCAGTTGAGTCCCAGCTGAGCTTAGATGCAATGGGCCTATGGATTTAAGGCTGGCTGAGCCAGGAACCAGCTGGCTGAGTCAGAGATCCATTGCATCCCGAACTGCTAAACCTGGGGAACCATGCCATGGGATTGCCCCCTTAGTTCCCTTCTTTGAGGTTTAAAAGCCCAACCCTCTGGCATTTATTTATTTATTTATTTTAACCAACAACCAAAACACAAACAGCGAAAACAAACAGTGAAACCTCCCAGGCGACTGATACATTGGGTATACATAATCAATAACAACATATTCAAATCAACCCTATGTACAATGCTATATACCTTAACCATAGCTGTCAAGTGTCCCTTATTTGAAGGGACAGTCCCTTATTCCAGCGCCATGTCCCGCTGCTGTCCCTTATTGTTGGATGTCCCTTAAATGTCCCTTAAATGATGTCCTGTGAATTTCAAAGGAAGCAGCTCCTCTCCCTCCCTCCCTGCCGGCCAGGGAGGAGGGAGGCTCCAACTGTGTTGCTTGGCTGTGTTGCTCACCCAATAAGAAGTCTAAGAACGACTGGTGGGTGGAGCTTGCATGCCTTGTGTGTGGCTAGTTAATGCAAGCTGAGGAGGTTTTTGAATGCTGGACGCCATTTTGTTGCACGTGCTGCTGCAAACTTTGCAGTGCAAAGCCAGGCCGGGGAGCCATCTTAAGTTGAGGCTGCATAGGCCTTGTGGTGCATGTGATTAAGATTCTATTCAGTTGAACCTCTGGTTACAAAGTTGGTTGGACAGTGTTCTCGAAGCTACCCAGCATGAGTTTGACCAGCCTGCTGGAGGACAGGAAGACTGGAGTGCCTGGAACAGGTGAGGCTGCAGGTCCCTTATTTTGGCTGCTGGTCCCTTATTTTCAAATCTGTGTTAAGCTATGACCTTAACACTCCTGCCTTCACAAGGTTTATTTAACTTTTAACATTTTAATTGCCCCAAATTGTTGAAACCTGCCCAAATAATTCAATATCTTCTCGAACCAATCCTCCTCCTTCTCACTGACCTTAAACCCTTTCATTTTATGTATCTTCACAGTTAGATATTCTAAGATTATAATATTTTTTAATTTTTGGTTCACCCCTAGCTCTTCTGCATTTTTCCAGTTACTCACTATAACCTGTTTAGCTGCAATTAACATTGATTTTACCCATTTACATTCCTCTTTTGTTTCTAACTCGGTGCTACTCAGGCTAATAAGAACCATTAATTTAGATATTTCCACCTTCCTACCCATAATTCCCGATATGTCTATACCAATCTGTTTCCAGAATTCATTAACTAACGGACAATCCCACCACATAGGACTGTACGTTCCCATCACTCCACATTTCCTCCAACAATTCTTACTTCCAGATTTTGTAATATGATATAACCTTACAGGTGTGTAATACCATTTTTGTACCAACTTCAACCCTTGTTCCTGGATTATCCTAGAGGTCGGAACAAAAGGGTGGTTGCTGAAAGATTCTTTCCCAATCTTCATCTAAAATCGGTTCCTGAATATCTAGTTTCCAATATTCTTTCAAACCTTCCTTTGGTGATTTCTCTTTGTCTAATAACACCTTATACCATTTTGAAACTATTTTGGCCCTATCTGTCTATATCCTTTCATTAATTCTTCCTCTGGCATTTTAGCCCAAAATGCCCCTGCAAATAGTCTCTGCACCTCTCTTCAAGCGAAGGCATTATACATCAAAGGCAGAGGCATGTTAAATTAATGCACTGTCACGATAGCCAGAATTTCTTTGCCCATTAATTAGGCCAACTGGCAAATTAAAAACTTGGCTGGGAAACCTGCTATGCAAACTTAATAAATAAATAAAGTAAAACGTTTTTTTCCCCACCATCACCCTTCCATGCAGATGTATTGCTGTATTGACTAAAAAAAAGTTTTGTCATCCAAAACATAAAATGTTTTCTTAAGAATACAAAGTGTTGGAAAACAGAAGGAACAAATGAATTTCACATTTTGGATTGAAGCACACACATCAGGCTTAATGTGCTTCTCGGGGTGACTTTCGGCACCATTTTGACTTACATTTCTTCCACCACAGCTCAGAATTTAGACTTGATAACTATTGATTCCAGCCTTGCAACGTTCAGAATAATTAACAAGTGTTTCTTCTCAATCGCCCAAATACTCCCCCATGAGATTTTCATTCTCTATCCCTAGATTTCATCCCCAGAGATAATATGTCCTTTTGTTTGCTATTATGTTGCTATTTTATGTATTTTTGTGTTTTTTAAATATATTGTAAAGCACCCTGTGATCCTCAGGTGAAGGGCAGAATGGAAATTTAATGGACAATAATAATAATAGTAATAATAATAAACAGGAAAAAAACTTAGAGTCTGTTGCACAAGCCCAAGGGCACTCGTAAATACCTTCAGGGACACCATAGTGCTCATCGGGTATGAGGGGACGATCCCTGCCTTAGAGTAAACATAAAAGCAGATTAATAAAAACCCATTTAAACAGTCATAAAACAACAATGAAACTTCTTCCCAAAGCCTGAACATCAGGGCATTACATGCACAACATTAAGGTAAAGGTAAAGGGACCCCTGACCATTAGGTCCAGTCACGGACGACTCTGGGGTTGTGGTGCTCATCTCGCTTTATTGGCCAAGGGAGCCGGAGTACAGCTTCCAGGTCATGTGACCAGCATGACTAAGCTGCTTCTGGCAAACCAGAGCAGCGCACGGAAATGCCGTTTACCTTCCCGCCGGAGCGGTATCTATTTATCTACTTGTGCTTTGTGCTTTCAAACTGCTAGGTTGGCAGGAGCTGGGACAGAGCAACGGGAGCTCACCCCGACGCGGGGATTCAAACCGCCGACCTTCTGATCGGCAAGCCCTAGGGTCTGTGGCTTAACCCACAGCGCCACCCGCGTTCCCCTATGCATAACAACATTGGGCCCCCACAATTGCCCTCATGTCAGGTGCAAGAGTCCTATCACATCAAGTTCAGGGGGAAAGCTATAGCTCTGTGGGGGGGGGTATCTGTACTTGTGAAACATGAACCATTTATAAACGCCATCTACAACTTCTCAAAAGATTCCATCAACGGTGTCTATGCAAATTTTTACACATCACTTGGGAAGACAGGCAAACTAATACCAGTGTACTGGAAGAAGCAAAGATCCCCAGTGTCAAAGCGATGATTCTCCAACATCAACTTCATTGGACTGGTCATGTTGTGCGGATGCCTGATTATCGTCTTCCAAAGCAACTCCTCTATTCTGAACTTAAAAATGGAAAGTGCAATCCTGGTGGTCAACAAAAAAGGTTTAAAGATGCTCTCAAGGCAAATCTTTAAAAATGTATTATAAACACTGACAACTTGGAAACACTGGCCTGCAAGCCCTCCAATTGGAGAACAGCCTTTAGCAAAGGTGTCATGGGCTTTGAAGACACTCAAACTCAGGACGCAAGGGAGAAACATGCTAAGAGGAAGGCACACTTGGCAAATTGCACACCGGGATAGTTAAGTTGTGGGTGAACATATCAGACGACACAGCGATTCTTCAAACAGCTCTTGTTTATTCACAGGCCAGAACAGAACTGAACTGAAGGGTTCAGCCAGCCTGCTTATATAGAGCTCCACTAGAACGCAACAGTAACCATTTTCTGTAACTATCCAATCACTGAACGTCACTTTCGATCCCTTATTTGCATATGTGGACCTGAACTATCTACAGTATCCCCCTGCTGGACCAGGGTGAGAACTTCAGTACATAACAGGGATCAACTCTCTCCCGGAAACCAATGTCCCCACTGTGGAAGGACATGTGGATTCAGAATTGGCCTCCACAGTCACTTACGGACTCATTGTTAAAACCATGTTTATGGAAGACAATCTTACTCGGCTACGAGTGATCGTCAGAGAAGAAGAAGATCTGCTTGCCCAGAACCAGGTTCATTCCCTGGGTAGGACTGGGAAAGAGTATCTGCAGAAAACTCCAGATTTAATCCTAGATTATTTGGGGCATGGCTTGGACAGACTCCCAGCAGGAAGTCCTGCAAAGCCTCTACTAGTCATTGTAGACAATACAGAGCTGGACTGACCAATGGCCAGACTCAGCAAAAGGCAGCTTTCTATGTTCTTAGGTTCTTACTTGGAGCAGTTCCGAAAACAGAGATGGCTAAGAAGTGGAAATGGTACTGGTTTTGAAAGCTTTCAAATTGCTGTTAGCTTCACATGATTTCTCTCATCTATAAACATTTCCTTTTCCTTTTCTTTTTTTCTTTGCAAATCTATAATTCCATTGATTGTCACACACACAAAAACCACCCACCTCTAAATGCAAACAGAATATGCTACATTCCTCTAAGAGGGGATATGACGAGTCTGTCCGCTCTAAGATGCTGGAAATCTATTTCCACTGATCCTCTCATCTATTCCTGAGTTATACTTTTCGTAAATTAATTATCATTGCTGATACATGCCCAAACTGCTACATTCAGCCGATACAAATCAATGGCAAAATAGATGCTGTGATTAAATGAACAGGCAACACAATGACGATATGATGAAGCTAGTTTGGAACAGTTTGAAATGTCGTTCTCCTTCCTGCAGACTTCAGTGGTCATAATTAGTGCGGCTCCAAGCCCATTATAATCACAGCGTCTTTTTCATATAAGCGAAGAAACATTCATCAACGAAAGCTTTTGTTCATTATTGGCGGGGGTCCATATTAATCAGTGGGGGCTGCGAGCAGGGACACGAGGTTACAACTTGGCTTACGCTTGTCCATCTTTAAATGGGGAGGGATAGTGAGCAGGGCCAGATTTAGTTTTGATGAGGCCCTAAGCTACTGAAGGTAATGGGGCCCTTTATATGTCCAGCTGTCCTTTGTCAACAACAAATTGTCCCTGTTTTTGGTGTTGAATATATGCTCTATGGTAATTTATGGGCCTAATAGATATCTAAAGCCATTTGCACATATTGCCATGCAACCAGTCCATGCAGAATGTAGGCACCCTATATATAGAAATGATCAAACCAGTGATATTTTAGGGAGCAGGCTAGCAGGCGGGGCCCATGACTTACATCATAGGAGCCTACACAACACAAAACACTGTCGCTGCATGTAGGTTCTATTTTATTTGTTTTTTTATCTTATATTTTGGAAATGTACATCCAGGTTTTTTCCCCTTAAAATTTTTTGGGGACCCCCAAAACAGTGGGGCCCTAAATTATAGCTTGTTTAGCTTATACATAAATCTGGCACTGCGTACGTGTGTCCATCTTTAAATGGAGAGGGGAAAAGAGTTAAGAGACAGGTGGGCTCGCTTGTTCCTGTTTCTTCCTTGGCCTTTTCTGTCCACCCTCCTTCTTTGCAAAAAGAGGGACAAAAGGGGCCTCAAATCAGCCTGCCTCTGCTAATGGGAGTTGTAGCACAGGAGTTTTAGCTGGAGGGCGTCAGCATAGGGAAGGCTGGTATGTATCCACATCCAAAATGGCTGCTAGCCTTGCTTCAGTCTTATGTAAAATGGGTCATGGCAGGGCTGAATATACCAGAAAAGAAGTGGAGAAGGCTCATGGCTTTTATCACAGCTAGAACGCAACCCACCTGCTATTTTTCTTTGTATTCAAAAGAAAGCATTGCTGCGGAATTTTTCCTCGTTTATCTGAGGTCACTTGTTTCCTCAGATGTGTCATTCCCTGAAGTAACATGACTTTAGCCATGAATAAATCAACAATAGATTAATCTCCATAGGCCGGTGTAAAAACAAAACAACAACAAAAAAAACGAGAGGGAGAAAAAAAAGAACACCCAACAACAGAAGAAAACGAACACCACCCAGGAGAAAAGTAAACCATAAATAAAAGAGGAACGTGAACACAGGGAGAAAAATGCAACCAGCAAAAACTCATTAAAAATACATTTATATTAAGGGAAGAAAGAACTCTTGTACACAAAGCAA
Source organism: Podarcis filfolensis (assembly GCF_964270895.1). Lineage (NCBI taxonomy): Eukaryota > Metazoa > Chordata > Lepidosauria > Squamata > Lacertidae > Podarcis > Podarcis filfolensis. Next base: position 92,768,656 of record NC_139607.1, on the reverse strand, counting down.
TCTGGCGGAGTTTAAGCAATGCAGATATGACATTCACGGTATTGATCAAAGGGCTTATTTTGTCAGGGAAGTGTGTGATAAATGTTATTCCTACATAAATCCTGCCACTAACAGGACGTTGGGTCTTTCTTTTTTGGAACTCCGTGAGGAGGCTGGTTGACACGCTCAGAGAAAAGAAGTGAAGCTGAGATGTTCAGTGGGGATTCGAGATTAGAGGTGGGCCAAATTCTCGCTTGTTGACTGTCTTCATTAGTACTTGTCATTTCCTTCCCAGTCTCCATCTCAGCCAGTGTTCGAAATGCCTCGGAGAATCTTCCGGAAGTGCATGGGCAGCCTGCCTCTAGCCAGTGTGGTGTAGTGGTTAAGAGCAGTGGACTTGTAATCTGGTGAACCGGGTTCGCTTCCCTGCGAAATATTGAATCCCTGCGAATAATAAAGCGGGATATCAAATCCATGGTGTACTGGTTAGGGCAGTGATGGCCAAACTCAGCCCTCCAGCTGTTTTGGGACTAGAATTCCTATCATCCCTGACCACTGGTCCTGTTAGTTAGGGATGATGGGAGTTGTAGTACCAAAACAACTGGAGGGCCAAGTTTGGCCATCACTGGGTTAAGGTGTTGAGTTGAGACCTGGGATGGATGGTGGCTAACAGATTGAGGTTGAATCCTGACAAGACAGAAGTACTGTTTTTGGGGGACAGGGGGCGGGCAGGTGTGGGGGACTCCCTGGTCCTGAATGGGGGAATTGTGCCCCTGAAGGACCTGGTGTGCAGCCTGGGAGTCATTTTGGGCTCACAGCTGTCCATGGAGGCACAGGTTAATTCTGTGTCCAGGGCGGCTGTCTATCAGCTCCATCTGGTACGCAGGCTGAGACCCTACTTGCCTGCAGACTGTCTCACCAGGGTGGTGCATGTTCTAGTTATCTCCTGCTTGGACTACTGCAATGCGCTCTACATGACCCGGAAACTGTAATTAATCCAGAATGTGGCAGCTAGACTGGTGACTGGGAGTGGCCGCCAGGACCACATAACACCAGTCCTGAGAGATCTGCATTGGCTCCCAGTATGTTTCCGAGCTGACCATTAAAGCACTAAACTGCCTCGGTCCTGTATACCTGAAGGAGCATCTCCACCCCCATCGTTGAGCCCGGACACTGAGATCCAGCTCCGAGGGCCTTCTGGCAGTTCCCTCATTGCGAGAAGTGACGTTACAGGGAACCAGACAGAGTGCCTTCTTGGTAGTGGCGCCCGCCCTGTGGAACACCCTCCCTTCAGATGTGAAGGAAATAAGCAGCTATCGTCTTTTTAAAAGACATCTGAAGGCAGCCCTGTTTAGGGAAGTTTTTAATATTTAATGCTGTATTGTTTTTAACACTTGATTGGAAGCCGCCCAGAGTGGCTGGGGAAACTCAGCCAGATGGGCGGGGTATAAATAATAAATTATTATTATTATTTTTAATCTAAGACAACAAGAGATGTGGGGGCACATTTATTTGACCTGCAGCAGAATCAGGGGCAACCCCCAAACCAGCTAGGGAAACAGCTTGCTGTAGTTTTTAGCAACTCCACTGGTGGTAAACACAGCTGTTGTCAAACCAGCATCTGTTCAGGGCTGCCCCGAGTTCAAGTCAAGTCAAGTAACCTTTATTGGCATCACATAAGAACATTCAAAACACATTCAGAATAGATAGGCCAGTGCGATCTCGTCGCCACCCCAACAGCACAGTCACCCACCAAAGGGCAGAAGAGGCGAGCAATCCACCTCATCTCTGTGGGTTTCTAGCAAGGGCAGGATCCTGTAGCATACTTCGGCGACAAAAAATCAAATACAGAAACTTAGCTACTGTCTTGGTGAGCTCCTGGTCTCTCCCCTGTAATAAGAAGCGCATAACCTCCGTCTCTGGTTTCCATGTTGGAATACGTAGATGGTCTAGAAACTGTTGGCAGAGATAATTATACATTTTACATTTAAGGGCCATGTGAGCTAGAGTTTCCACCAGGTGGGCATCGCACGGGCAGATCCTATTTCCTTCTGCCAAACCTGCAAACCTACCCCAAAGGAGGTTAGAAGGATTAGAATTGAACCTAGCCAGCGCACAGCAACTTACTGTAACAACTTCATGGTGAGTTCCGGCACCTATTTTTTTGGGAAAAGCACTGCTCCTAAGAACTCTCAGAGATCTTTGGGGGGAAGCCAGGACTGTTTAAAGTGGTATCAGAGCTCTGGTGGGCACCACATAGGGGACCCCTGAATAAGGAAAGAGAGAAGAAGAGTTTGGATTTGATATCCCGCTTTATCACTACCCAAAGGAGTCTCAAAGCGGCTAATATTCTCCTTTCCCTTCCTCCCCCACAACAAACACTCTGTGAGGTGAGTGGGGCTGAGAGACTTCAGAGAAGTGTGACTGGCCCAAGGTCACCCAGCAGCTGCATGTGGAGGAGCGGGGGAGCGAACCCGGTTCACCAGATTACGAGTCCACCGCTCTTAACCACTACACCACGCTGGTGTAGGAAGCAGCTGAGACAGAGTTGCCGAGGAAGCCATGGGCAGGAGTGAGGCTTCTACAGATTTGAACGAGTGAGGAACTAGGGGGCAATGAAAAGAAAGATGGAACCGAGCCAGCTGGGAAAGTACGCTGGGGCTGACAGCGACTTGCCTGCTTGGCTCCAGCACATCTTTATCACCACATTTCCATATATATCCCCACCATCTGGTGAGCATCTCCCTAATTTAATAATATTGATGGAGTTTCTCATTACTTTTGCGACGCCCAATAAACCACAGGATATTCCGGTGAAATTGGCAGGACTGGATCTCTGCGTCTCCGGAGGCAGGTAAACGAAGCAAATGAAAGCTGGCAACCGAGAGAGAAAACACTCAAAGCAGAGGCCCCGAGCGCTGACAGGAGAGGATGGAGAACTTCAAAGTACCTCTTTGCACCGGAAAGACCTGATTTGCTTCATTTGCTGGAAGTTTAGACAGAGTCTCTGCAAAATAAATAAATAAAGGGCCCATCAATGTTGCTTTTCTGTTTAAACTGACGTGGTGTCCTAATTCTTTGCTTTGCTGAACACTGCTTTGGCTTTTTTGAAACAGAGAATAAACTAACGTCTGATAAAAAGAAACTCAGAATGATAAGATGCCAACATAGGAAAACGCTTCACGGTCAGAGCACTGCAGGGCTGAGCTGCCCATAAGGCAGCTTGATGCAGCCACCTCACATGGTGGAAACTCAAGAAGCTGCACCCCCGGGGGTGTCCAGCCCACCCTGCCACCGCCAGAGAAGAGGCAGCAGCACCAGCTTCTAGCGAGGTCTCATGAGATCTCACCAAAATCTCTCACAATCTCACCCAAATCTCATAGCGTGCATGAGATCTCATGGCAGGATTTTGGTGAAAATTCACTTCAGGCAGAAAAATGGGGAAGCATTGCCTCTTGAGAAGTGGTTTATCAAGCTCAGTACAGTGGTACCTCAGGTTACATACGCTTCAGGTTACAGACGCTTCAGGTTACAGACTCCACTAACCCAGAAATAGTACCTCGGGTTAAGAACTTTGCTTCAGGATGAGAACAGAAATCGTGCTCTGGCGGCGCAGCAGCAGCAGGAGGCCCCATTAGCTAAAGTGGTGCTTCAGGTTAAGAACAGTTTCAGGTTAAGAACGAATTAAGTTCTTAACCCAAGGTACCACTGTGCACTGAAACTCCATCCTGGGGCTTCTCTGACTGGCTCTTTAGACTCTCCCTCCTTGGCCCTTTTCCTCCTCCATGTTCTCCTTCACTGTTTTTGCTTGGGGTGAAATGTGTCCTGTAGCGCAGATAGAGAAGCCTGGGGGGGGCCCATATGTCGGCCCCCGGAACTGGCATAAGCCAACCTTGCTTTATCTGCATCTCTACCTCAGACTGCACATATATTCCTGAATTCTACTATATCAGGATGTGGTGGGTTTTTCCTTCCTTACCCTTGACACTAAAAAAAACCCAAAAACAAATCCCTGATAGATTTTGCATCTGAGAAGAACCGGAACCGATCCTTCCCATTTGTGGCAAGTTGGCATTATCGAGCAAAGGTTTTCTCCCTGCATTTAATTAGCAATAATGCTGCAGCCATTATGTATTTTGGTCAAGGCCTGGATCACAAACACACACTCTCTCTCTCTCTCCCCTGGCCTGGAAAAGGAGCTGTTGACGAAAGCTCTTGATAAGCATATATATCTAAGAGGCTCATTGGGGACAAAAATCAATGGTATAAATATTTACCAAGGCTTAAGGTGTGTAAATCATAGACCTTCCAGGGGAACAGAGTCTTCCTGTCAAACACTCTCCTTATTGATTACGGTTTGGACATTAATGCTTTCTTCCACTTCTGGCAATAACAGGAGCATGCACTAGCGAGGAACAGTTACTTTGAGCCATAAAAAAAAAGATACTGTCTGAAATATTTAAGCAGCCATCTCCTTCCAGTCTCAACTCAGGAACAATCAGATGCAATAAATATTGATGCATGCTTCAAGTGGTGAGAGGTTCCAAAGGTCAGCCTGAGCCAGGATTCGGTTTCCTGTGGATGTAAGAGCATAAGAGAGTTTTGGTGTCTTCATAACCCTGGTTTTATTTAGAAATAAGTGGGAGCTCTACTGCTGCCTTCCCCAACTTGGTACCCATCAGATATTTGGACCTACAATTCCCATCATCCTTGTCCATTGCCATATTGGCCGGGGCTGATGGGAGTTGGAGTCCAACAACATCTGAAGGGCACATTGTTGTTGAAGGTTGACCTACTGGGAACTTTATTGAAACAAAGAAAGAGATTCCTTGAAAAAAGCTCGAAATTATTAGCTGTGAGAGCATGTGGCTGTTTTTAAATGTTCTTAAATGTTTTGCTGTTCGTTTTTAATAATCGTATTTTACTGTTTTATTGTGTGCTGCCACAGGCTCCTGCGGAAGGGAGGGAGGGATAGAAATATAATAATAATAATAATAATAATAATAATAATAATAATAATAATATTAAAAAAAGATTCAGGAGCAGTCTGTACAGAAGCCACGTGTGAACCACCAGGTGGTTCGCCCCGGGTGCCAGAGAGGGTTCTTCCGCCACTGCAAAGATTCAAACCACAATGTCTGAACCCAGGACCGGACCATCCATGAGGCAGACTGAGGCAGCTGCCTTGGGTGGCAGAATCCCATAGGGTAGTGCCCCTGCAGAAGTGACAGCATTGTCTTCTGGTGAGATCTTGAAATTTTGCCTCAGGTGGTGAGATAGGCTGGGCTGTTCCTGCCTGAACCCCATCCTCACCTTTTCCAAACGGACATGCAGATTTGTCCCTCCATCTGGTTGTATCAAAATGAAAACTTGCCAGCCAGCAAGAGGAAAGGATCCAGCATGCATGAGTGTGAGTGATCAAAGGAATACGGCCTGCGATGTAGCTAGAAGCGTCTTATTGTCTGTGGATTAATGCTGTCAAGATGTTACAATAAGAGCTTTGCTGTAAGTGATGAGCTCCTATGAAAGAGTACCATTTTGGCTTTCTCTTCCCATTCAGTCTAACAGAGTAACCTACATAAACAGGCTTCTAAATTAATTAGCAGTGTTGTACAACAGCCCCCCAAGAAGCATCGTTTTCCCTCTCTGGGATCCTGAAAAGGGATGAAAAGAGATTATACTGTTCTTCCCATTTCCCATGCTTGTAGCTATATTCTTGTAATTCTGGTGGACTGATTAATAACTAATTTCAGTTCTGAGCTCTGTTGCTTTTCAGGATCAGTTCAAGGTGCTGGAGATGACCTATAAGCTTCCAATGACCCGGGCCTAGCACAATCCAAGAGATTACATCCACTCACATGTTCCATCACAAATGTCAATTAAAAAATGCCCTCTTAATCTTATCATCCAGGGCATCCTTCACCAACCTAGTGCCCTCCAGATGTTTTGGACCACCACCGATGATGGAAGTTGTTGTCCAAAACATCTGAAGGGCTGGTGTAGCTGGTCTAGGGACAGTCAGGACCACAAGACAATACAGAAATTGTCCTTCTGAAACCTTGTACCCTCCAGATGTATTGGACTACAACTCCCATCATTCCTGACCATTTGCCATGATACACACACACACACACACACACACACACACACACACACACACACCCTCCATCCAAACAAGAAACAGGCATGATCAGAGTTGAAGGATACGTTCCACCCAGGCAAACGCATTCAGGCTGCAAAGCCAATAAGGTGTGGGGCATGACCTAAGGAGAGGGGGTGTGGCCTAGGGAAAGAGGTGTGGCCTAGAGAGAATTCCTAGGGACTTAGGGTCTAAGCCATAGGGTCTAAGCTTCTCTACTCGTTCTCAGAATGCTTTCCGTGGCCCCCGGCTGGTTGCCCAGGAAAGTATAAAGACAAAGAAAAGTTTCTTACAGTTCTTTTTTATTTCAAACTTTACAGAGAGAGCCTGTAGAACCCAGCCTCTTGGATAATGGCATTGTCCCAAGTGAATCTCCACTCCACTTCCTCATTCGTCATCATCATCACCTCCTCTACAGGTGCCTTTGAGTGCCACCCGTCTTTGAGAGCCAGTGTGGTGTAGTGGTTAAGAGCGATAGACTCGTAATCTGGGGAACCGGGTTCGCTTCCCTGCTCCTCCACATGCAGCTGCTGGGTGACCTTGGGCTAGTCACACTTCTTTGAAGTCTCTCAGCCCCACTCACCTCACAGAGTGTTTGTTGTGGGGGAGGAAGGGAAAGGAGAATGTTAGCCGCTTTGAGACTCCTTCGGGTAGCGATAAAGCAGGATATCAAATCCAAACTCTTCTTCTTCTTCTTTGAGCTCTTTGCTCTCCTACTTTTGAGGCTCACCAGGTTCTGGGAGATGGTGGGTCTGGAATGCTTTCTAGTGACAACGTGCTAGCCAGCTGCTGCTCCAACTCTCCCTGATCCTCTTCTCCCATTATTTCCCAACTTTTACCCTCATCTGCCTCTGAGCTGTGACCTCCTGCAAACCACTGCTGTAAATCTATACTGCCTTCCTCTTCCTCCTCCCTGGAAGGGTCAGGATGGGGAGTCAGTCTCCACCACTCCTTCTCCTCTGCCCAGTTCCTGACATTCATGGGCCCTGGGCAGGCCAGTGTACAGCGATGTACATTGCTGAAAAGACTGCTGATAGCGGGCAGACTGACTTTCAAGGAGGCTTTCCAGTACTACTTGCCTTCTCCACCGAGGAACCAACTTTGCTTTGATTCATCTCTACCTTGAGAGATGTGAAAACACCTTGAAATTCATCTCATATGCCAAGAAACAAAAAACACATCCTATTGGTTGGAACATTGAGTGGCCCTTTGGGATTGCAACCATCAAAGAATAGCTAAGCCGTTAATGGGTTTTTTTTGCAAATGAGAATTGATAATGTTCCCGTTTACCCTTGGTGAAATGCCTCTGCACATTATTTCGCAGTGTTTACACTTGAAATATAACACTCACATCCATTGTGGCTTTGCTAGATATTGAATTGCCCAGTAAATATTGAATGGCACAAGGAAATACTAGAGTTTATAAGACATTGTACCATAATGTCAGATGGATTTGACTTCCATCACCAGGAGTGCTAGATGAATGACTATAACAACAGAACAAGAGTTCACGCTGGGGATTGATTGGTATTGACTACCCTGAAAGGCAGATAGATAGTAGGAACGGCCTATAACTGGAGTATCCAAAGGACCAGGCTGAGGGAGGAGTTAGCAATCAGCAGAAATCAAACTTAGCTCATTTTATTAGCTTGTGCCCAGTTCTCCAATCTGTTAAGGTCATTTTGAATTCTGGTTCTGTCTTCTGCGCCATTAGCTACCCCTCCCAGTTTGGTGTCATCTGCAAATTAGAAGAGCATCCCCTCAATTCCTTCATCCAAGTCATTTATAAAGACATTGAGCAACAACGGGACCAGGACAGAACCCTGTGGCACCCCACTTGTCATTTTACCAGCTTCCTTGTGAGAGCATCACGCAGGAAATTGTCAAATCCTTACTGAAATCAAGATGCACTAGGTCCACAGCATTTCCCTGATCCACCAAGTTTGTAATTCCACCAAAGAAAGAAATCAGATTGGTCTGGCATGACTTTTTTTGAGAAACCCATGCTGGTTTTTGAGAAACCCATGGGTCTTAGTAATAACAGCATCATTTTCTAAATGCTCACAGACCAACTGTTGAATTATCTGTTTTAGGACCTTCCCTGGTAGCGATGTAAAGGGTCTTCCTTTCCCCCCTTTTTGAAGATGAGGACAACATTCACCCACCTCCAGTCTGCAAGGACACTGCCATCATGTTGAACTGGGCCTGCCCATTTGGCGCTGCCCTGTGATAGGGCCTTTTCAGTGGTGGTTCCTGCATTGTAGAATGCCTTCCCTAGAGAGGGGGTGGTTAAGCTCCAGAAGGAAATTGAAAATGTTTACCTAGGCATGTGGTAACTGAAGAATACTGTTCCTATCAACCCTGGATAGAATCATGTTTCAATTGGACCAGCTTTTAGAAAGATTTTAACCATAAATCCATTCACTTTCTATGGCGGGTGGTGTTGCGGCCAGGCCACAAGCCACGGCAGTGATTCAATGAATGGCTGGGGCCGGATTTCCCAGCTGCCAATGTTGGCAGGTTTCAGGCGGTGGTTTCCTGCGGGTCAGGCCCAATTGAGTGGCGAATTCCCGTCCCCCCTCCCCCAGTGGAAATAAAGACACATGGCACAATTATTTAAGGTTAATGGGCTAAATATGACCACAACTTTATTGGTTACAGGTGATGAGCAGTATTGGCTTAGGCATTGGTCCTAACCAACTATCCGGCTTCAGCCTGTCTGCTTGAAGTCCGGGAAGGGTTAACCACCAGTAGGGGGAGTCCTGCTGATGCACATCAACTAGGAACTCCCCCGGGGTCACCGCTCGGGGGCGTGCCTTAGGCCCTCACCTCCATAGGCTTTGGACAGGGCCACGCCCCCCGGAATCCTTTATCGGACTACCCTTCGATATGTGGGGCAGGTGATGGCGCTTCCTCCCCTCTTCCATCTACAGAACAATACCAATGCCTAACCGCTAATACTAAGAAAGTTGTGATGATTTGCTGTGAGGTAGGCAAAAACCAAGTGGCTGGTGCCAATTTGCCAAGTGGAAAAATTCAACGGCAACCAACCAAGGTCCATAGCAAGGTCAAGGAACAAAAAGCTTAAAGGGCGGGAGGGTGGGAAACAGGAACAGCTGATATGCAGGAAAAGAGGGAGATCCTTGGCCGTGCCTGTGTTTAAATTGGGCGGGCCATGCCCCCAAAGCCAGCTGATTGGCTGGCCAGGGGGTGACACGGCCAGGGATTCCCCCAATCATGCGGGGGCTGGGGCTGTGACACCCGCAATCCCACCTCCTCTGCAGGGCAGAAGTGGCTTTAGCCAATGAGCACCTCTTGGGCCTGCTCCCGGGGGGAATAAATTGCAGCCTGCTTTGTTGGAGGAGTGGAGTATATTTCTGGCTTCACCCAATGCATATGCCAAACTGTTCACATCTGTAACCAATAAAGTTGTGGCCTATTCAAACCCATTAACCCAAATGCTGTTGTCCTGTGTGGTTATTCACTCCCCAGGGAACTGTGGGGTCATGGGGTCTTGGCACACAACTGTTTTTAGATGTTTTAAACTGAAGCTGTGTTTTAAACTGAAGCTGTTTTATAATATTTTAACTATTTTATAATGCCTTTGTTTGTAAATTGTGGATCTGTTTGCAATCTGTCCTTCGGAAGGAAGGTCGGGATATAAATTTGATAAGTAAATAAATAAACCATGGCTAATAGCCCTTGATTCAGGAAAGGGAAATTTCTCTCCATCACCACTGCTGTGAAACCAGTAGTGGGGAAATGGCAAAGATATCTATTTTGCTCCTTGTTTTTCCCATTCCCAATCTCAAGCCAAAGATCCTCACCTGAGAACTTTCTGTTCAGTGCTATATGAGATGGGAGTCCGTCCATGTTGCCTTAACCTTTCCTGGTCATGGTTAATTTATTATCACTGCAAATGCAGATGGCAATTCCTTCCTTCTTCACGTTCCTCTGGAGATTTGCCACATGAGGTATTTTTAAGTACAAATCCCCTAACATCTGCCTTAATTTAGTAGATAGGATCATTAGCGGCCATTATATCTAATCAACATCTAATCCTGGTAGAAGTGATTCATAAACAGGCTGATAAGAGAACACAAACGCACTTGATGATAAATGTTTATTTCCCTTGGATGAATTCCTCCATTAAAGCAAGAGAAAGCTGGCAAGTGGTTTTGCAAAATTTAAAGTTGAGCTGTCAAATTCAACTTGAGGAGGGGATGAACGCTAAAGTTCCCCACTCCTCTCTCTTTAACAGTGACCTAGGAAATATTACAACGTCCCTCCAAGACAGAATTTGGATACAAGATATAAAGCACATCTGCAACAGCATTTGCCCATCTCTGTTCCATTATTATCCTTGTTTCTTAGTAACATAGCATAATTGATAATAGCCATTGATACTTATTGACTATGACTTTGTCCAGTCCTCTTTACAGCCATCCAAATGGGCAGCCATCACTTCTTCCGATAGGAGCAAATTCCAAAGTTTAACTATGTGCTTCATGAAAAAGAAGAAGAAGAAGAGTTTGGATTTGATATCCCGCTTTATCACTACCCTAAGGAGTCTCAAAGCGGCTAACAATCTCCTTTCCCTTCCTCCCCAACAACAAATACTCTGTGAGGTGAGTGAGGCTGAGAGACTTCAGAGAAGTGTGACTGGCCCAAGGTCACCCAGCAGCTGCATGTGGAGGAGCAGGGAAGCAAACTCGGTTCACCAGATTACGAGTCTACTGCTCTTAACCACTACACCACACTGGCTCTTCTATATCTTCTATATCTCTTGAATTTTCCAACATTCAGCTTCAATGGATCCCCATGAATTCTACTGTTATGAGAGAGGGAGAAAAATGTTCTCCATCCAGTTTCTCTATTCCATGCATATTATCATGTTGCCTTTTCCACACCTTTTCTCTGAGCTAAAATCTTCCCAAAGCTGCAATCTGTCCTCTTCCATCCCCCCCCCACTCCCGCCACTTCGTTTGCCTTCCCAACTATCAAAAATCAACACTGTAAGCACCTTTGGACTAAAAATCCCTTTCCCCCCCTTGTTTTCTTAATTTTATTCTTATACTGTATAAATCTTCATGTTCTTGTTCTTTGGCAATCACTCGTAGCCAAGTAAGATTGTCTTCCATAAACACGGTTTTAACAGTGAGTCCATAAGTGAATGTGGAGGCTAGTTCTGGATCCACACGTCCTTCCACAGTGGGGACATTGGTTTCTGGGTGGGAGTTGATTACGGTGAGGGTTTGCCAAGCGTGCCTTCCTCTTAGCAAGTTTCTTCCTTTCGTCCTGAGTTTGAGCGTCTTCAAAGCCCATGAAACCTTTGGTAAAGGCTATTTTCCAAATGAAGTGCTCGCAGGCCGGTGTTTCCCAGTTGTTGGTGTTTATACTACATTTTTTTTTAGATTTGCCTTGAGAGAGTCTTTAAACCTCTTTTGTTGGCCATCCTTTGTTTTCTTAATTTTATTCTTATATAAATCATAAACAACAACAAACTGCACAAGCTACTAGAAATGAGGGAGAATTCAATTCGTTTCCAAGTTAAAGCCCATTCTATCAAAATTGCATTTTTGAAAAACAAAAACAGAACCAAAACACAGCTATACTTTGAAATCTGCACTTAATCTGAATTTTGCGAAATCCATGTCAGGGAATCAGGAGCAGGAGCAATGGGGAGAGAGGAATGGGAGAGCGAAGGGGAAGAATCCGAGGGCAGCGTAGGGGAGTATGACAGTGGCCCGAGAGATTCCATGAGCTTCTCCAGCGAATCAGAAGATTCCCAGAAGGGGGCGCCGATGGTCAGGGCAAGGGGGGTCCCAGAGGGGACGCACCAGAAACAAGGAGCCAGAGGGGAACCCCAAAACAGCAGTGGAGGATCGGGACCAGTTTCCCCACCAGAGCGTAGTGGGGGGGGGGAGAGTCACATGTGTCAGGGCCAGCGTCTCCTCCAGAGAGGGAGTCAGGGCTGACCACGCCTCCATTGGAGAGTGGAGGAACGGAAGGGAGGTCAGTTGCAGCTAGCCCCCCCGAAGGGGGAAGCAGTGACAGCAGCAGTGAAACGGTCAGGAGGAAAGCTGCTGGCTGGGCGCGCGCGCCAAGTTCAAATGTGCAGGCGCGCGGGACAGCAGGAGACCCGGATGGGGAACCAGCTCCTAAAGCCCACCGGAGGGAGGGAGACGGCTCAGGGGAATCAGCCTCAGAGGAGGCTAGAAGGGGCGAGACCCCGGCGGGCAGGCGGACCCAGAGGAGGAAAGAGCAGCGGAAAAGGTGGAGCAAGGCTAGAATTTTAAATTGGTGTCAAGGGGGAGGAGACTCAGACGGAGCATCAGCGGTCTGACAGTTGAGACGTAGAGCTGCGCGCTGCGGCTCTGGAAGTGAAACTGAACTTCAATAAAGACTTTTGTACTTAACAACGAAGCAGCGTTGGTCCTTTGTGAGCTGGGACCTAGGGTAGCTCTGACACCCACACTTATCTGAACTTTGTGAAATTAGCCTATTGCACAAATGCAACATTTTTATTCATTGCTGCACCCACGTTTGCCTCTGGGCCAACCCACCACTGCCTCTTGGCCCTTGTAAAGTTGCATAGAATAGAATGCAGCCCATCCTTCAGCCCTGAGGGATAGCTCAGTCAGTAGAGCTTGAGACTCTCAATCTCAGGGCTGTGGGTTTGAGCCCCATGTTGGGTAAAAGATTCGTGAATCACAGGGGGTTGGACTGGATGATCCTCATGGTCCCTTCCAATTCTTTGATTCTAGATACTACCACCTTATTCGGCTGCATGTACAGATCAGGCCTCTTCCGTGACGAAACTTGGAAGTGGAAAACCTCTTTCGGATCTGCTCTCTGTGCTTCTCCTTCCTTGTCATCTTTCATCTCCCAGCTCCCGCCCAAGCTGTTCTGCATACTTAGCATGTTTGATTCAATCTTGTGCAAAACCTCAAAAACATGGGAAGATGAATGTTTCTGATGGATCTCCCCCGCCCACCCCAGCTGGTGACATCTGCCACAACCAATTGGACTTGACATCCAGTTGAAGCAATTTCTTTGCCGGAGAGACGGGAATCTTGCAAAACTGAATTAAAGGGGAAAACAACAACAGGCTTTCCATGGCCCCTTAATCACAAGCATTCAAGGCCTATGTGTGTATTCTCTGTGCATCCATTGAATATGGATTGAAGTGAGGGAAGTGCCACATTGTAGAATCTTAATATCCTAGAGTTGGTTCTAGTAAGAGTTGCCATTCTGTCTCGGGCTTTTTTTGTGAAATGCATATTCTGTGATGTTCACAGAAGTTTCTTAGATCTCCAAATGTGTCCCAAGGGCCAAAAAAGTTTGGAATACCTGGTCTTATGTTTATAGTAAGAGACCTGGCTTCTCCGAATCTCTATATATGCCTGTCTCCACCACCACTGGCAGTGAATAGACTTCAGAAGGTGGAGGACTTTCCTTCATTGGAGGTTTTGAAACAGAAGTTGGAGGCCACATATCAGGGAATCTTTAGTAGTTATTCCTGCATTACAGGAGGTTGGACTAGATGACCCTTTGGGTCCTTTCCAACCCTAAATTTTTATGTTTCTATGATTCTATCAATCATCATCACCATCATCATCTAGTTGGCTGCTGTGAGAAACAGATGGTGAACTAAATGGACCTTTGTCTTGACCAGTCAAGGATGTTCTTAGAGCACTTGGATGCATTGATGGCACTATATAAATCATAATAATTTGTTTTGTGTGCACACACACATGGCTGCATCCAATGTTAATCATTCTCAGAGTAGACCCATCGAAATGAACAGACATGACTGGCAGAACAGTCCAATCCCACCCACCCCTTTTGCTGGTGGGTGGGGGGTTGAATTGGGCAGGGATGCTACTACGATCAGCCTCTTGCCATCTGCAGCCTTCAGAGTGTTGCCAGAATCACTCTGCCAACACAGAACTCCCACTTCTGCCCACCGAATGTGTAAAAAGGGGGGCACGCTTGGTCATGGATCCATTGGGGCCTGAGCCAGCCCTGCTACCATCACATGATGGCATTGGGCCCAAGATGGATCCCAATCACTGTGCCATCTCTAGACTGGCATCAAACTCTCTCCTCACCATCACCTCCCAACCCGGATACTTTGTGTGGCATTGCTGCTGATGTGGTGGTTGTTAGGAGCGTACTACTCTCGTGTAGGACCCTGGCAGAGACACATGCCCGGCTGCCATGTTCTCTCCCTCCTGGTCAATTGTTCAGGAGCTTCAAAACCAGGGGTAGGCAACCTAAGACCCATGGGCTGGATGCGGCCCAATTGCCTTCTCAATCCGGCCCATGGACGGTCCGGGAATCAGCATGTTTTTACATGAGTAGAATGTGTCCTTTTATTTAAAATGCATCTCTGGGTTATTTGTGGGGCATAGGAATTCGTTCATTTCCCCAAAAAATATAGTCTGGCCCACCACATGGTCTGAGGGACGGTGGACTGGCCCACGGGTGAAAAAGGTTGCTGACCCCTGTTCAAAAGCTTTCTCCAGCCCTAACATCACAGCAACTGATGCCAAAAGGCGTTAGCATGTTTAGGGATCCTGCAGAGTATTTGCAGTTCGTGTAACAGAACTCAGTAGCATAGCATTTTGGCTAATCTACTTTTATTTATATAATACACTCTGAGCATTCTGACTTAGCTCCTTCCTCTTTCTCATCAGACAGCAAAGAGCGAAAGGACAAAGGACAATAGTCCCAATTCACGGAACACAGTAACACAAACATCCTGTCTCCGTCACTTCCCACACTGTGAAATGAAAACATACACCATCATGTGATAGACAACAATCTCATGACTGCAAACATGGAGCAGGAATCTTAACAGTGGTAGCCCCACCCCTCTGCAAATCCCAATTTGGGGTGGGGAAGTTAGGAATGCTCTCTAGCTTAGATCCAAAAAAAAAAAAAATTCCTTCCAGTAGCACCTTAAAGACCAACTAAGTTAGTTCTTGGTATGAGCTTTCGTGTGCATGCACACTTCTTCAGATATGCACACGAAAGCTCATACCAAGAACTAACTTAGTTGGTCTTTAAGGTGCTACTGGAAGGAAAAAAAATTTTTGTTTTGACTATGGCAGACCAACACGGCTACCTATCTGTAACTAGCTTAGATCCGTTCATATCAATGGGTCTGCTTTGAGTTGAACTTGGTAAGAGATAACCCACAATGTTTTATGATCTTGCTATACATCATTTGCACTATATGTCATCACACTGTAGTTCTCATGGCTGTTGATAGATGGCGCTGCAAATGTGTAATATACGTGACAGAAAGGTGTCCTTGTGTGACTTATTCTTGCACATGTGCAAGAGAACTGGAACCGGATACGTTTCTGCATTGCATGTACAGATGGTGTCAAACAGGTGTTTTGCTACCACTTGTGTGGAAGCACTCCAGAAGTGGGGGGGGGGGAGCCCACAATCTTATTGCTCCATAGTGTGTGAATGATATCTGTATTTGTGGCAAGAAAGGAATTCAACAGAAAACATCAGGGGGAAGGGAAACTTCCCTGGTAACCATCTGCTAAGAGTACCGTGGATAGAAAAGAGAAGCAAGTTAACTGAATCAAGAGCACTTCCAATGCTTATCAAAAGAGAACATGGAATTGACAGACTGCTTTCTATTTTGGCTAAACCTGATTTCCGGATGTACTGCCTGAAAACCGAAGAATTAGTCCTTCCCTTGCAAGCAAATTACCTGGCACAGAGCTGCTTTATTTCATTCACTTCCAGGGATGGCGGGTTAATCTGCCCGACGGCTGCTTCACTGACTTTGTTATTACCACCAAATCAATTTGGGTCATTCCAACTCTTACGCCTCTAGATACTTACGCTCTGCACACAGTCCTATTCAGAATAAAGCTTTTCTTTTCTTTTCATTCGTCAGTCCCAAAGACACTTGTATCTTAAATCCCAATGCACGTTGCAAGTCAGCTGATTAGGGACTCTCACAGTTTCTATTAGTTGGCACAAATCATTCTTTCCATTCGTAGCTCGCTGTGTCCCATGGGCTCAGAGTGGGTTGTAGAAGTTGTTCCAAACATGCATATCAAAGGGTTGTCCCCTATAGTAGGGGTGGGAAATCTCTGGACCATGGACCAAGCATGTCCATCTTGGCCTCCCCAGTTGGTCTGTGAATGCAACTTGCTCAAGGCTTTCAAACATCCCCACCACCACCAGTTTGTCCTTTAAACCTCCCCAATTTGAAGCCTTGACTCTTCATTTCTACTGGCATTAAAACTAGTCAGAAAACTAGAAGTCAGAATACAGTGGTACCTTGGTTCTCAAACACCTTTTTCCCAAACGCCAAAAACCTGAAAGCAAGGGTTCCAGTTTTCAAATGTTTTTTGGAAGCCAAATGTCCGATGTGGCTGTTGGCAATTGTTTCCGGGGCGTCTGCACCAATCAGAAGCTGCATCTTGGTTTTCGAACATTTTGGAAGTCAAATGAACTTCTGGAACGGATTATGTTTGGTGCTTTTGTTTTTGCTATTTATTTTGCGTTTTTGAGGCTTTTTTCAGTTAATTTTTTTGTGTGACTGTGTGGATGATAATTTTTATCATCTACAATACTGTCTTGTTTATTTTATAGTACAGTGCATTGATTACAGTGGTACCTCTGGTTGCGGACGGGATCCGTTCCGGAGCTCCAGTCGGATTCCAAGGTTTCCACAACCAGAAGTGTCTGTTCTGCACACACACGCAGCGTGATAGAGCGTTTCTGCGCATGTGTGTGGCGTGATAGAACACTACTGCACATGCGCGCACGGCGAAACCCGGAAATATACTTCTGGGTTTGCTGCATGCGTATCCCGAAGGATCCATAACAAGAGGGGCACATAAGGTATAGCTGCCAACTTTTCCCTTTTCTTGCGCGGAATCCTATTTAGAATAAGGGAATTTCCCTTACAAAAGGAAAACGTTAACAGCTATGCATAAGTAGAGGTACCACTGTATTGCTTTCATTTTATGGATCAATGGTGTCGTTAGATAGTAAAATTAATGTTAAATTGCTGTTTGGGGGGTTGTTTTTAAAAGTCTGGAATGGATTAATCCATTTTGCACTACTTTCTATGGGAAAGCGTGCCTTGGTTTTGGAACGCTTTAGTTTTGGAACGGACTTCCAGAATGGATTAAGTTTGAGAACCAAGATACTACTGTAGCAGGTTCTGGGTTGTATATGCAGGGGAAGATCAGCCCAGGTGAGAGAGGTCAAGCACCCAATTCCCCGTCTACATAAAGGTAAAGGGACCCCTAACCATTAGGTCCAGTCGCGGTCGACTCTGGGGTTGCGGCGCTCATCTCACTTTATTGGCCGAGGGAGCTGGCGTACAGCTTTCGGGTCATGTGGCCAGCATGACTAAGCCGCTTCTGGCAAACCAGAGCAGCGCACAGAAACACTGTTTACCTTCCCGCTGGAGCGGTACCTATTTATCTACTTGAATTTTGACATGCTTTCAAACTGCTAGGTTGGAAGGAGCCAGGACCGAACAACGGGAGCTCACCCCATCGCGGGGATTCGAACCGCCAACCTTCTGATCAGCAAGTCCTAGGCTCTGTGGTTTAACCCACAGCACCACCCGCGTCCATAGTTTCCCCTTAAAAATGCAGATTTGGAAAGAGTGTCTTGATCTATAGGCCAAGCAACAGGAGTTTGCTTTGTTTTTCCTCCATCTGCCCGGTTTCTTTGACTTTGCACGTTCAAGCAGAAACCATCTCCCGTATTTAGAATGGAAAGTGGGTGGGGGCAGCAAGAACTCTGCCTCCCACTGTGGTTCAGGCTGCAAGTCAGCTTTATTTCTCAAGGAGCTCGGTTGATTTCAGGTGGGCAGGAAACAGCCTCTGGCAGAGCCCTGGCCATTAAAGCCAAAACCTGTTCCTGTTGACAAAGGACTGTGTTCAGAAGGCTCTGCTTTTTAAACATGCCTCCCACTAACTCATCCTGCCTCCTTTTATTGTCTGTCGTGACATTTCATCTGCAACTTTTGAAAAACGACCAAAGGGGGGGTCTTTCACTCTACAAAGCTGCCAGACCCCGCAAACGAGCAAGTTTGGCAACAAAACAGAAGAGAGGGGAGCAAAATCGATCCAGATGTTAGTAATTGGGAGAGTAGCATGAAAGGAAGATGGAATGGTAGGTGGGGTGGATTACGCACAACACAGTGAAATAGAGTTGGGAGTGGATTTCATGCTCTTTATTCAGCTCATAGTGGTGAGGAGGAATGAAAGTTCCCCCAAAATATCTGCTTTATATATATTATTTACACAATGGGCTGCACGTGATTGGCTAATTCTGGGATTCTCCTGTAGGCCAATCAGGTTGTGGATTCACTTCCACCTGGAGCTGGATTGGGTGGCTCCTGTGGACCAATCGTACTGCTGCATTGTTCTAGGACCAATCAGACTGCTGCATTCTGAATTCTATTGTTCTAGGACCAATCAGACAGCTGCATTCTGAATCCTATTGTTCTAGGACCAATCAAACTAGTGCATTTTGGATCCTATTCAACTCAGTACATAACACACAGGGTATGTACATAACACGCAAAAGGCATCATTTGCTGCTCTGCATCACCCAGTGGAAGAAACCTTTGATGAAATGATTGATTTGTTGTATGCCTTTTAGTTGACCAATTAATTAATGGATCAAATCCACACATGAACAAAAGGATGCTACATAAGAGGGGAAGCACATTTTGCTCGTTTTTGAACTACACACGTGCAAACATACACACACATATGTGGCAACAGGAAAGTTTAAAAGAGATGTCAACTTATAGGGGAGAGAGAAATGAGGATTAAACAAACTGATGGAGAATCTATCATGGCTACTAGCCATGATGGGTATGTTCTACCTCCATTATCACAGAATCCTAGAATTATAGAGCTGAAAGGGACCGCAAATCACATTAAGTATGAATTCAAATACAGTGGTACCTCGGGTTAAGTACTTAATTCATTCCAGAGGTCTGTTCTTAACCTGAAACTGTTCTTAACCTGAAGCACCACTCTAGCTAACGGGGCCTCCTGCTGCTGCTGCGCCGCCGGAGCACGATAGTTGTTTATTTCCATGACATCTGATGGGAGGGTGATCCACAAGGCAGGTGCTACTACCAAGAAGGCCCTCTGCCTGGTTCCCTGTAACCTTACTTCTTGCACTGAGGGAACTGCCAGAAGGCCCTCAGTGCTGGACCTCAGTGTCCAAGCTGAACGATGGGGGTGGAGACGCTCCTTCAGGTATACTGGACCGAGGCCGTTTAGGGCTTTCAAGGTCAGCACCAACACTTTGAATTGTGCTCAGAAACGTACTGGGAATCAATGTAGGTCTTTCAAGATCGGTGTTATGTGGTCTCAGCGGCCACTCCCAGTCACCAGTCTAGCTGCCGCATTCTGGATTAGTTGTAGTTTCTGGGTCACCTGCAAAGGTAGCCCCACGTAGAGCACGTTGCAGTAGTCCAAGCAGGACATAACCAGAGCATGCATAACTCTGGCAAGACAGTATGCAGGCAGGTAAGGTCTCAGCCTGCATACCAGATGGAGCTGGGAGACAGCTGCCCTGGACACAGAATTGACCTGTGCCTCCATGGACAGCTGTTCCATGATGCAGCCCTATTTCTCTTGCATAAGATCCTATCAGTGTCATCAGCACCGAACTTATTTAGCGCCTTTGCTGGCTACATGCAAAACTCCAAACTGCCTCTTTACAATCCTCACCCCAGCAAGTGGGATGCGGGCGTCAAGGTCCTTAATAGTAAGCAAGTACCTTGCTCCTGCCAACCTAGCAGTTCAAAAGCACGTCAAAGTGCAAGTAGATAAATAGTTACCACTCCAGTGGGAAGGTAAATGGCGTTTCCGTGCGCCATTCTGGTTCACCAGAAGCAGCTTAGTAATGCTGGCCACACGACCCGGAAAAAACTGTTTGCAGACAAACGTCAGCTCCCTTGGCCAGTAAAGTGAGATGAGTGCCGCAACCCCAGAGTCATCCGCGACTGGACTTAACGGTCAGGGATCCCTTTATCTTTTTACCCTCCAGCTGCCAGTATTAGCTAGAAAAAAACCCTGGGGGGTGTCATATTTTCACTTTTCTTCTTGTTGCTGTTGGAAATCAGAAAGCATGGGGAATTCAACCTGGAAAAACTAACATTACATTTTCTGTGGTTGTATCTGAAGTTCCCTACATGGCTGGTGCAAGTCAGGTTGGAGTAGCAGGGACCTGGAAGGGATGATCTCTTATGAAAATCCGTTGGTAGCAACCATGCTAGATCTTTAAGAATTCAGAATCAGTGGTCTGAATAAATCATCAGATACAGGGAATAAACGCTATTCAGACCATTGGCTCTCTTCTTTCTCTTCCGCTCCTGTAAGGCTGACATTTTAAACCCCAAATGTATCAATTCGCACACGAACCCCGACTTTAGCATTTTAGTTGATGGCATATGATCCCTATGAAAAGTCGATGTATACTAGTAAAGTTTGGCATCTCATAAATTTCCACCCTGAGTGGACAAAGGCACTGTCAAGCCTTATCATCTTTAGAATGGAGGCAGGAGACCTTGGCAAGATTCACTTCTAATTAAATTTTACTCTCCATTGAGCACTCTGTCGACTTTCGTAGCTTCTGGCAGGAGGAGGATAGCCTAGGGGTAGCATTCTCATCTCCGATAGCGCCAGAGGTTGTCAGCATTCCAATAAACATCCTCACATCTTACCACCACGTCAAAGCGGCTGGTTTTCTCCCGAACTTGCAAGCTCCTTAAGGGTGAAATCCAGCCCATTTCATGTTGCAACTGGAGAACTGACATTATACCTCTGAATTGGTTCAAATGGCAGGTTGGTGCAGAAGCCTCGAGGAAAGTATTATATTTTCACATGGGCCCCAATCTCTGAGTGGTGAAAGATTTGAAGGTACCCCTAAGTACCACTAGGGGGAAAAGCGCTGGTCCAAGTGAAACAGACCATTGTTGTTGTTGTTGTTGTTTACTCGTTTAGTTGTGTCCGACTCTTCGTGACCCCGTGGAGCAGAGCACGCCAGGCACTCCTGTGTTCCACTGCCTCCCGCAGTTTGGTCAAACTCATGCTGGTAGCTTCAAGAACACTATCCAACCATCTCGTCCTCTGTCGTCCCTTTCTCCTTGTGCCCTCCATCTTTCCCAACATCAGGGTCTTTTCCAGGGAGTCTTCTCTTCTCATGAGGTGGCCAAAGTATTGGAGTCTCGGCTTCAGGATCTGTCCTTCCAGTGAGCACTCAGGGTTGATTTCCTTAAGAATGGGTAGGTTTGATCTTCTTGCAGTCCATGGGACTCTCAAGACTCTACTCCAGCACCATAATTCAAAAGCATCAATTGTGGCAGGGATACTGGAGTGGCTTGCCAGTTCCTGCTCCAGGTGGATCATGTTTGGTCAAAACTCTCCACTATTACCTGTCCGTCTTGGGTGCCCTGCACGGCATAGTTCATAGCTTCTCTGAGTTATTCAAGCCCCTTCGCCACAGCAAGGCAGTGATTCATGAAGGGGGAACCAGACCAAGAGCTCATCTATTCCAGTATCCTGTTCTCATGGTTGCCAACCAGATGTTTATATGAAACCTGAAAGTCAAACCGGAGCTCCACAGGATTCTCATTTGCTATTCCTCACAACTGGTATTTGCACAGTCAAACAATAGTCATCTTGGCTAGGGTCCATTGAAAGCCCTCTCCTCCATGAATCCTCTTTTAGAAACCATCCAGGTTGATGGCCATCACTACATCTACCAGGGGTGAACTTCATGGTTTAACTTTGTGCTATGTGAAGTAGGTGTCCTGAATCTTCTAGCTTTGAAGCTTCAATGGTATTATAGGTGGGGGTACAGGACTTTTCTCTAGCCACTTCCTCCACACATATGTGGCTGCTGATGATAACATTTCCTACTCTAGCCATGACTAGGCTTGTGTGTAACTGAAATAAATACACATTCTTCCCTTATGTATCCTGGCCTGCAATTCATTTTCTGCCTTCTGCTGCTTCTCACAGACCTTCCAAGTGTCCCTATTTCCCAGGGACAGTCCCAGATTTACAGAAGCCATCCCAGTTTCTGATTTGATTCTGAAATGACCCGCTTTTCCTTGGGATATCCCTATTTTCGTTGGAGAAACGTTGGAGGGTGTGCACCTCTGAGATAAGTAGCTATAAAACCTTTAGAAGACATCTGAAGGCAGCTCTGTATAGGGAAGTTGTTATTTTTTTTTATTTACTGTTTGATATTTTATTGTGTTTTTATATATGTTGGAAGCTGCCCAGAATGGCTGGGGCAACCCAGTCAGATGGGTGGGGTATAAATATTATTATTATTATTATTATTATTATTATTATTATTATTATTATTATTAGGGCATCCCTATTTTCATTGGAGAAATGTTGGAGGGTATGTTCTCATGTCACATCTTAGATTGTAAGTGCATTGAGGCAGGGACCTGTTATCATATACTTTGAAAAGCACATTAATAGTACAGGGAAACTGTGAAGAATGAATTCCCAGCACAGCTGAACTGGGGCATATGTAAAGAACACTGCAAGAGCATTTAAAACTGTAAATACAAAGGCCAGACTTGGAATCAGAAGGCAGATGCCCTTAATAATCAGACTTAGACAGAACAGCTGTATGCTATGGGGGGATGACACCCACTTCATTGGCCATAGAAAGATAAATCGCTAGCAGCTGGTTACCTGAAAAGCGAACCATTGCACTAATGCCCCTACTTCTGTGCCTTTGTTCAAACGCCTCTTCTCTTAGGCTAAAGGGGAAAGGCCTGTTTATAGATCACATTGACAGACACGGCCATCTTCAAAGATGGTAATTTGTCCAGATTGGAGGAAATTAGCACTGACTGGTCACTGTGGAACAGTCAACACAGAGGCATGCTATTATGCTCTGACCGATTCAATGTCATACTGCCAGTGCCTTTGAAATATACTCCGAGTCAATTGTGAATTTCATGCTCTTTATTCAGCTCATAGTAGCAATGAATGAGACTTTCCCCAAAACATCTAGCTATATATACATTATTTACACAATGGGCCCCGCGTGATTGGCTAATTCGGGCTGCTCCTGTAGGCCAATCAGGTTGCTGATTCACTTCTTCCAGAAGCCTGATTGGCTGCTCCTGAATGCCAATCAGGTCGCTGTTTCACTTCCACCTGGAGCTGGATTGGGTGGCTCCTGCAGACCAATCAGACTGCTGCATTCTGGATCCTATTGTTCTAGGATTCAGCTCAGTACATAACAGCCTTCATTCAAAGTTGCAGCTGGGACAGGAACACCCTACAGCAGTCAGAAAGCTGTATTCTTATGTTAAAGCTGTAGGAGCCACTGGCCCAAGCTGTGGTAACCACCTGTCTGTGCACAGGGTGGAGAAACTGGTCACTGGGCAGATGATGTGAAGCAAGATGCATTATCAGGGTTCAAGGAGACATTTGAACCAAGCAAATAAGACCAACGCCCATCTAATCTAGTATCCTGTTCTCACATTGGCCAACCAGATGCCTGTTTGAAACCTGCAAGCCCAAGAGCCCCTCCTGCAGTTTTGAGCAACTGACGTTCAGAAGAATTGGTGCTTCCAACCATGGATGCAGAGCCTAGCTATCATGGTTAGTAGCCATCATAGGGAGTACACGGTAGGGGAGGTGTGGGATGAGGTTTGGGCAGAGTGGCCATGGCTGAGGAGGAGATGCAACCAGGGGAGACTCATAAGGGCCACATGGAGAGGTCTGGAGGGCCACATCTCTCCCCCCACCAAAGCTGGACTTCCCCACCTTTGACCTAGGCTGTTCACATGAGATCACAACCAGTGGCATAGCAAGGTCAGGTGGTACCCAGTGCGAAAAATTTCTGGTCACCCCACCCCCCATTGAAATCTAGTTGGACTCGCAAGAGACTGTGATCTAAAAGGTAAAGGTAAAGGGACCCCTGACCATTAGGTCCAGTTGTGACAGACTCTGGGGTTGCGGCGCTCATCTCACTTTACTGGCCGAGGGAGCCGGCGTACAGCTTCCGGGTCATGTGGCCGGCATGACTAAGCCGCTTCTGGCGAACCAGAGCAGCGCACGGAAACACCATTTACCTTCCCTCCAGAGCGGTACCTATTTATCTACTTTCACTTTGACGTGCTTTCGAACTGCTAGGTTGGCAGGAGCAGGGACCGAGCAACGGGAGCTCACCCCGTCGTGGGGATTTGAACCGCCAACCTTCTGATCGGCAAGTCCTAGGCTCTGTGGTTTAACCCACAGCGCCACCCGCGTCCCCGACTGTGATCTACTCACAGTAAAAAGACTGGCTGTGATCTACCCATTGTCATTGCCAATGTTGTTGAGCTTTGTGCGGGGAGGGTTTTTGTTTGCACTCCTGCCTCTTTTCTATCCTCTCCCTGCCTGCATGCATGCCTCCTACAGCAGCCTGGGAGTGCGGGGCTGCCAAAACAAAAAGGGAATGTGGGAAGGTGCAGCCCCAACCCTTCCTCTGATGGACTGCAGAAGGTGGGATTCACGGTGGGTGGCGTGCTGAATGTCACCCCCCTCGGTAATGACACCCAGGGCAGTCTGCCCCCACCTTGCTCCACCCCTGATCACAACTCCCCATACCATTTTGACAGCAGTGCAAGCCCGTTTTTGAAAGAGGCATTTGGTTTTGGTAAGAACCTTAAAAAACCGAAATAGCAATCTAATCTCTATTGCCCTGAACTTTGTGATTAAAAGCTATCTTTCAGATTTTCAGTACTGTGTCTGCTCT
The DNA here is from genome assembly GCF_964270895.1 of Podarcis filfolensis. Lineage (NCBI taxonomy): Eukaryota > Metazoa > Chordata > Lepidosauria > Squamata > Lacertidae > Podarcis > Podarcis filfolensis. The sequence continues at coordinate 92,743,737 of NC_139607.1, read as the reverse complement.
GCCTGAGCATTTCCGCAGATCATTTCCCAGCCACTGATGTTCTTCTCCTCTGTATTAATTATGTGCATGTTGGCATTCTCCTCATTTTTTATTTTTATTTTTAAATTGCCTGCTTGGTATTTCATCTCTCTAGCATGCTATAGGTACATTGCACCACGGGGAAAAGAGGGCATTTAAGAAAAGCTGGGAGGGAAAGCTCTTCCTTTAAAACTTCAGGCAATTGTTAATCTGCTTTTGAAACTACAACAGTTGTAAACCTGTGATTCCCCAGCTGTGCACAGGGGCACAAGAGTGTGCTACTACTATGGAGCCCTGGTGTTTTGTAGCATTTGTTCATTTGCAAATGCACAGTTTAGCAGCTGGGAAGCAGGCAGACAGTGGCTGTTAGAATTCCTGCTCCGTGACTGCAGTCGTGGGATTGTTGTCTATCCCACGATGGTGTATGTTTTGACTCCACAGAGTGGGAAGTGACGAAGACAGGATGTTTGTGTTACAGTGTTCCATGAAGTGGGACTATTGTCCTTTGTTTTTTCTCTTTGCTGTGTGATGCTAGAGAGAGAGGGAGCCATGTTGCAGTGCTCCGTGTGTGTTTATATGTAAATAAAGTTGATTAGCCAAAATGCTGAGTTGCTGAGGTCTGTTAAACAAGCTGCAAAGACTCCGCGGATCCCTAATTGTGCCGATGTCGGTTGGCATTGGTTACTGTGATGTTCAGACAGAAGAAAGCTTATGAAGCTCCCAAACAATCGACCAGGAGGGAGAAAACATGCCAGTCGGGCATGTGTCTCTGCCAGGGTCCTACTCAAGAGTAGGACAATCTCCTGACAAGTGCTAGTCCCAGTACAACATCAGTGCAGTACTCTGAGATCCTAAAAACTTGTCTTTGCCAGGCAGAAACCTCTCCAGCAACTTTCCCATCATCAACTCCAGAACTCAAATCCCTTCTTTTTTGCCTCCTCCAGCTTACCTGGCAGCAGGGGCCATCATTTAAATTTCCCACAATGCTGCCACAACACATAGAAGCTTAGGAAACTGACTTTTATCGAGTAAGGTCATTGGTCCATGTAGCTTAGTATTGTCCCTATACTGATTGGCAGGGTTTCAGATGGAAGACTGGAGGTGCTAAAGAGGACATATGTTCTACCACTGAGCTACAGCCCTGAAAGTTGTCTTCTACCAAGTCAGCCCACTGGTCAATCTAGCTGAGTATTAGCCTACCCTGATTGGAAACCGCTCTCTGGGATGTCTTTGGTTAGGGAACATTCCCAGCCCTACCCACAGACTCTGAAGATGGAATCTGTGACCTTCAACATGCAAAGCAGATGGTTCACCTTGAACCTACAAGCCTTCAGTGTCACTCCAAGGCATTGTGGCTAATTGAAACAGGAGCTCCTGGCCAAAGATGCTTTTTCAAAGCAGGGCACAGAGCAAGTTTCAGTGTGTGCCACTGCTAGAGCTCTGGCAGCTGCCAGAGAAGGCCATGTGCCAAGCCATAATTTCAGATCAGAGAGGAGGAGGTGGAGAGCTTCCTTGGGCAATGCTGGTTGAGCTTTGCTTGGTTTCATTTGCAAGGAAGTATCCTAACCGCTCACTGCCATCACTGAGGCACTGGCAGCCAGGACGCAACGGTGGCAGCAATGGAAGGTGGATAGCAAGCAAATGGGGCTCAAACCTTGTGCCAGCTTGAGGCTGGCACAGCAATGGGTTCACAATATTTAAAGGGCAGCTAAGATCATAACTGAGCTGGTGGTTATATCTGGATATTGCACATAAAGGATAACTTATTATTAGTTATACTCGCATCACTCGTCAACCCCATCTACCCTCAACAAAACCTCCCCCCTTGGCAACCCCCATCTCCTTCCTTTACACTCCACCCAACTCTATTCCTTCACAGCTCCTTCAAGCCCCCCACATCCCCTCGCAGCTGCTCTGTGTGCCTCCATCCCAGCTTTGCTCAAACCTCTGCTCTTATTTGAAACCGCCATTTTAAAACCTTCCTTCTCTTTTTCTCCCCTTTCCCCCCACCTTGACTTCATGGAAATCCAAGACTGTGATGCGGCGCTACAAATCCTCCAATGGGAGCTGCGTGATGACAGCTTTGCCTTTTTATGTATATAGGAAGAAATGTGTTCTCAAATATATAGTAATTTATACAAAAAATACCCTTGCTGTATTTTCATTCCATGCGCCATTGGCTGAGCTTCTTGTTTAACCAGATATACATTGTATTGTGATTGGTTTGGACTGGATACCCAGCCAGATGGGCGGGGTATAAATAATAAATAATCATAATAAAAAGTCAGCATGGAGCAAATGCAGTGGCACAGACAATCTCCCCAGCAACTTGTCTCCCTACCCAGTAAATAGCAGTGACCCACCTGCCAGAATATTAGTGTAGCAGCTCTGCTGCACCCTGCGAGCCACTTCTGGTAAAACATATACTCCATAATATGTACGTTGATAAATGTACAGTCACTAAGTTTGTGGAATGAGGTGGTGCATGTCCTGATTTAATTAGTTCACTGGGCCCAGTGCCTGGCCCGCTTCCTAGTTACTTGTGGAGTTGTCAATTAGCCACCATGTTAATTAAAACACAAGGGTTATGCTTTCCAATTTTCACCTTTTACCCCGTGCCCAGTTTTCGGAGAAGAAAATATGTCTTCCATTGCACTGGAAAAAAAGGAACGGTTCAGATGTTTGCCGTTTGCTTGCCTGTCAGCAAAGCGTCAATTCTGGCACGAGTTATGACAGGCTTAAAATGGGGGAAGTGGGGGGGGAGGAATCACCAAAGTACTTTGATCTTCTCCATCTGTTCCCAAGCTTTGTTGACGTTGGAGTCTTAGAACAAACAGTGGCAGCCTCTTTTGATTGTTGACAGCGTTCAATTAATTGCAAGCTTGGATGTGACTCTGGATTCTGTCCCCATAACACTGAATGTGATTGTCCGCATATGATTGTTGTTGACGGACACCTGAGTCTGTGTTATGGTGGAGCACGTCCTAGACCTCCAGGCCAGTGGTGAGTGGGACCAGAGGCAAAGAGGGGGTGTAGAACGATGACTGTAAATTTTGATAGCCTACCTACTGTACAAAGGTCACACACAAATTCACAGTCTGAGGGTGTCACGGTCCGGTTCACGGGAGATCAAAGTCCCGGCTGGGGACATTGGGATCAGGGGCAAGATGGCGGAGTGGGAGCACGAACAGGAGTTCAGAAGCCAGGAGTCAGGAAGCCGAGGGTCAGGAAGCAAGGAGTCACGGAGTCAAGGATCCAAGGATCAAGAAGCAAGGAGTCACAAAGCCAGGGGTTCAAGGATCAAGAAGCAAGGAGTCAGGAAGTCAGGGGTCCGAGGATCAAGAAGCAAGGAGTTACGAAGTCAGGGGTCCGAGGATCAAGAAGCAAGGAATCAAACACAGCAAGCAGGGAATGTGTTGATGTGGCAAAGAGCCAAAGGGAAATACTGACCTTATATCCCTTCCTGGCTCTTGCCACCAGGTGCTGTGAGTTACCAATCGACCTCACCTGTGCGGCTACACCTTGCCTCTTCTGAACAAACTTAGGAAGGCCCCAGTCCTGCAAAGTCCTACTGGTCACAGGGCTTGGCCCCGGCACGCACTCCTGACAGAGGGTACTCCTTGCTCCATTTCTGTCACAAGAAGCCTAAGTGACCTTTCTGGCCAAGACTGCTTTTTATCAGCTCTGGATGGTACATCAGAACATAGGAATAGCCTGCTGGATCAGGTCACTTGGTCCATCTAGTCCAGCACCCTGTTTGGTATCCAGATGCCTGCGGGAAACCAGGGAACAAAACAGAGAGTAAAAGAATCATAGAATTGGAAGGGACTCTGATGGTCATCTAGTTTAACTCTCTGCAATGCAGGAATCCATGGACTTTTTGCAGGAAGGAAAGTAGCAGGGCAAAACACTGTTAAGTATGAAATAACAACTGCCAACAGTTCAGAGTCAGTGCTCAACAAACAGCCTATGTTGCATATCCTGCCCACAAGCTTTGTGCAAACCGGTCAGGATGAATGCTCAATAAAAAAGATCATCTGGAAGGCTCTTGTGTCTAGAATTTTGGATCAGTGACCCAGCAGGTGTTCCTTATGCCTGTTTTGCATCTTCGAATCACCCCAGCTACATCTGCCTGCAATTTCACGCACCGAATCAAACGCATACGTAACCTGCTGCCAACCTGCACCAGTTTCCTATAGATGCCAACGTATCGGGGGCAATCTTCACTCTCTTGTTCAATATTGAGTTGCTCTGCAGCACCTAGGCATAGAAAACCCACCGCTTGCTGATGCATTTAACAGATAGCAGAAGGGATCCGTTTGCAAAAGTGTGAAAAAACTTGTCTTGCACACCAGATGTTTGCAGAGCTAAAATAGACTTCATCTGCAGGAGAGAAGAAATAGGAGGGGACAAAGGAGGTGTTCCGCAGATTGTGAATATTTCTTAAAGAGACCCATGGCAGCTTATGGAGGGCAGGCTTCCCCATTAGTGAATGTTATACTATTGCTAATTTCTCAAAGGATAAAGCGGAAGTGGGAACCACAAGGCTGGCAGACAAATGCGGCCACCGGGACTCCCAAACTATCCTAAGCCACAGCTCCACCTCATCCGTCCCATGCCACCGTCTCCACACCATGTCCCTAACTGGTGCTTAGTTCACACCTGTCTTGGGTGTTTTGCCATGGCTGAAATGTGTCCTTAAACTCTACTCATGCCTCTTCTCTAGTTGGAAGACAGAGGGGTGGGGGGGACTAGCATACAGTTATACCTCATTTTACGTTTGCTTCACTTTGTGGCTTTTCAGGTCACGAATGCGACAAACCCAGAAGTGTTTACACAGAAGCGATCTGTGTGCTTCGCGCAGGCGCAGAAGCGTTCTATCACGCTTCACGCATGCACAGTAGCGGCGCTCTACTTACGGACTTTCCGGGGTGCGAATGGCACCCCAAAATGGATCACGTTTGTAAGGAGAGGTACCACTGTATTGTACAAAGGCAAAATCAACAACAACAACAACAACAACAACAACAACAACAACAACAATAATAATAATAATTTGTTTATACACCACCCATCTGGCTGGGTTTCCCCAGCCACTCTGGGCGGCTCCCAACAGAATATTAAAAACAATACAGTGTCAGACATTAAAAACTTCCCTAAACAGGGCTGCCTTCAGTTGTCTTTCAAAAGTAAAATAGTTGTTTATTGCCTTGACATCTGCTGGGAGGGCGTTCCACAGGGCAGGCGCCACTACCGAGAAGGCCCTCTGCCTGGTCCCCTGTAACCTCACTTCTCGCAGCGAGGGAACCGCCAGAAGGCCCTTGGCGTTGGACCTCAGTGTCCGGGCTGAACGATGGGGGTGGAGACGCTCCTTCAGGTATACAGGACCAAGGCCATTTAGGGCTTTCAAGGTCAGCACCAACACTTTGAATTGTGCTCCGAAACATACTGGGAGCCAATGAAGATCTTTCAAGACCGGTGTTATGTGGTCTCGGCGGCCACTCCCAGTCACCAGTCTAGCTGCCGCATTCTGGATTAGTTGCAGTTTCCGAGTCACCTTCAAAGGTAGCCCCACGTAGAACGCATTGCAATAGTCCAAGCGGGAGATAACTAGAGCACTGTGGCAAGACAGTCTGTGGGCAGGTAGGGTCTCAGCCTTTGTACCAGATGGAGCTGGTAAACAGTAAACTGGTAAACATTCATTGCTCCAACTATTTGTACCACTAGCATTTATCCCCAGTTAAGAATGCAGCCCCCACATCTGGAGAAGGTTTACCCAGCCCTGTGATAAAGACTATAAGAGCCAGAGAAAACAAGATCACTGCAAGCTAGATTATGAGGATATTGACCAGCTGCAATGTGTTCAGCCTATACTGGCTAGGTCTGCTGGTATGGAGGGGGACAGATTCCCCGACCCACCCTGTCTGACCTATAAGGGAAAATGGAAACAGAAGTTGAGTCAGATCTGCAGGCCTACAGAGAAGCATTGGAGAAACTCTGGCTTGTGAGCCTAAAGAGAATCACATTTACCTGCCCTAGACCTGGCATAATCTACTTGCTGGACAGGTAAAGACACAGCTGAGTTGAAAGGTAGTTCACAGACACCACCAAACAGCGTGGAGTTATTGCCCCTAGGAAAGGAGCCTAACAGTGCAATCCTAGTCTTTTCCAACCCTACACATGTTGACTTGGAAGTAAGTCTCTTTGAGTCCAGCCAGGATTGCTCCCAGGTAAGTGCATATTGAATTGCAGCCTTTGTCCCTGAAAAAAGAAGGAAAACTTCAGTCTTGGCCAACAGAAAACAGTTTAATTGAACAGAACCTTTAAAAATTTTTATAGCATTGCAGGTTAGAACCCTTTTCTTTTTCCACCCATCTGTTAGTTGGCATTTGATGTAAATTAAATTTATGACCAAATTAGCCTGTAGAAAACTATCTGAAGTCTATTTTTCATCTCACCATTTCATTTCCTGCAGCTTCTGTTTTACAGTCTAGGGATCCAATAAAGTTTTATGGGAGCGCTAGTTTCTCCAATGAAACATCAACTTTCCCAAGCCAAACAGACCAGTAGACCCCTCTGGCAGCAGACAAAGAAGAGGTTTGGGCTTCAATCAAGTTGTGAAAAAATGGTGTTTTCCTGCCCCCAACTGCTTTTGTATGCTATGGGAATGTACATCTCACTTGTATGTCTTGTTACAACCTAGAGAGGAGATTATAGGGATACCTCAGAGTCCGAGCGAGTGCCCTGAGGCTCCAAACCTCAAGATAGAGGCATCCACCATCACTGATGTGCAGAATTGCACATCACTCATCTGAGGGCAGGAGATTTAAAAGCACCAGGTTTCCAGAGACCTGTGACCTGAGGGGTCTGTGATTAACACAGTGAGTCTATGCCAGCATCCACAGCAAGTGTCCTGATTTTCCTGGGACATCGCAGAATCACAGAAGTCATCCCAGCTTCTGATTTGAACCAATAATAATAATAATTTATTATTTATACCCCACCCATCTGGCTGGGCTTCCCCAGCCACTCTGGGCGGCTTCCAAAAAATATTAAAATACTATAATACATCAAACATTAAAAGCTTCCCTAAACAGGGCTGCCTTCAGATGTCTTCTAAAAGTCTGGTAGTTGTTGTTCTCTTTGACATCTGGTGGGAGGGCATTCCACAGGGAAGGCGCCACTACCGAGAAGGCCCTCTGCCTGGTTCCCTGTAACTTCGCTTCTCGCAGTGAGGGAACCGCCAGAAGGCCCTCGGTGCTGGACCTCAGTGTCTGGGTAGAATGATGGGGGTGGAGACGCTCCTTCAGATATCTGTGAATCTGAATCTGTGAATCCTTCAGATATCCCAGAATCTGTGTCCTCTTTGTTTTCATTATGCAATTCATCTCTCTCTTTCTCTCTGCATCAGTGGCTCCCCTCTTAGCTCAGTTGCTAAGAGAATGTAACAAAAGAATGATGGAGGTAGTGACTTGTCCTTGACTTAAATCGCTGGGTGAAAAATGACCGGCGGTGCCCTTTGCAAACTGCATTTGTGGAGCCAAACCAACCCCAGCAGGAGAAGGTTCTGGCTAATGCATTGAAGCAGCTCCACCAAATCTCGACTCAACTGTCTCTGCTGGAGGTAAGCAAATCTGGGCACAGCTTGGCCTGAACTCACTGGTGCAGCAGTTGGGACAGCAGATGGTGTTCTCTTTACAGATTCTCCAGCAATGGGCAGTGGACCAGTGTGACGACTGTGAGAAGCTCATAAATGTCACCAACTGTCATTGCCAGGATAGCTGGACAGGAAGCCAACTGAGCCTGTGGCCTCAGTAGCACGGTGAAGACCTGCACTGCAAAATGGTGTGGCTGATAATAGACCGTGTCACTAAGCTGCATCTTTTCAGGATTGCACTGGCTCCTTTTCATGATTTGTCCCTCAGCGTTTTATTTCAGCAGAGCGTTCTCTTCCACAGGGTCCACTGCCTGCCTCCGACTTTTGTCCCTGGCTGCTGTGTGTGCATACTTTGAAAGTAATGGGAACAGGCTCAGACCTGGCCTCTTGGCCTCACTTTGTTAAAATACCTCTGTCTCTGTATCACCTGTTCCCTGGTCTGGTCTCCTATCTTCAGACATCATGTTCTTTGCTCTGTTGTGACCAGCGCTCCGCACCCCCCGGCCAGAGCTCACAGGAGCTCAGCTTCAACACCTCTCAGGTGGGTGCCGTTGCCATTCTAGGAGAACAAAGGAAAAGCTTATGGTGAGTTCTGCCACCCCTTTTTCTTGAAAAAGACCCAGTGCTTTTTTCTGGGGTGACACAGGGGTACACATACCCCTAAACATTTTGTGAATCTAAGTTTGGCCTCATTGAGGGGCAGTATGAGTAGGAAAATGAGAGTACCCCTAAACATTTTTTTTTTTAGAAAAAAGCACTGAAAATACCACTGGTTATGACTGAGGTGGTAGGTAAGGAAAAGCCATAGCTCAGGACCGGCCCACCCAAGAGGCAAAGTGAGGTGACTGCCTCAGGTGGCAGGACCCAGAGGGGCAGAAGATCTGGCCTCCAATTCACTTCCACATGAGAAAGCGAGGGCCACCAACTTGGATGGCTTTAAAAGAGGACTAAACAAATTCATGGTGGGCAAGGCTATCAGTGCCTGCTAACAATGATGGCTATGTTCTGAAACAGTAATGCTTATAAACGCCAGATGCTAGAAGTTGCAGGCAAGGAGCCTGGTCTTGCATTTCGGTCCTATTGGCTTGGGTCTCTAGCTGTTTTAGGACTACAGTTCCCATCGTCCCTGACCACTGGTCCTGCTAGCTAGGGAAGATGGGAGTTGCAGTCCCAAAGCAGCTAGAAACCTAAGTTTGGGAAGCCCTGTGCTAGAGGACTTCCCAAAGGCATCTTTGCGGATGATACCTAGCTCTACCTCTCTTTTAAATCGGAACCAGTGAAGGCAGTGAATGTCCTGTGTGAGTGTCTGGAGGCAGTTGGAGGATGGATGGCAGCTAAGAGATTGAGATTGAATCATGACAAGGCACAAGTACTGTTCTTGGGGGACAGGGGACAGGCTGGTGTGGGGTACTCCCTGGTCCTGAATGGGGTAACTGTGCTCCGAAGGACCAGGAGTGCAGCCTGGGAGTCATTTTGGACTCACAGCTGTCCATGGAGGTGCAGGTCAATTCTGTGTCCACGGCAGCTGTTTATCAGCTCCATCTGGTACACAGGCTGAGACCCTACCTGCCCACGGACTGTCTCCCCAGGGTGGTGCATGCTCTAGTTATCTCCCGCTTGGACTACTGCAATGCGCTCTATGTGGGACTACCTTTGAAGGTGACCCGGAAACTACAACTAATCCAGAATGCTGCAGCTAGACTGGTAAATGGGAGTGGCCGCCGAGACCATATAACACCGGTCCTGAAAGACCTACATTGGCTCCCAGTACATTTCCGAGCACAATTCAAAATGTTGGTGCTGACCTTTAAAGCCCTAAACGGCCTCAGCCCAGTAGACCTGAAGGAGAGTCTCCACCCCCATTGTTCTGCCCAGACACTGAGGTCCAGCTCCGAGGGCCTTCTGCGGTTCCCTCACTGCGAGGGAGTTACAGAGAACCAGGCAGAGGGCATTCTCGGCAGTGGCGCCCACCCTGTGGAACACCCTCCCGTCAGATGTCAAAGAGATAAACAACTACCTGATATTTAGAAGACATCTGAAGGCAGCCCTGTTCAGGGAAGTTTTTGATATCTGATGCTGTATTGTTTTTAATATTCGGTTGGAAGCTGCCCAGAGTGGCTGGGGAAACCCAGCCAGATGGGCGGGGTACAAATAAATAAATAAATAAATTATTATTATTATTATTATTATTATTATTATTATTATTATTATTATTATTATTATATCTGGTCAGCCACTGTAAGAACAGGATTCAGGACTGGATGGATGATCAGATTGATCCAGCAGGCTCTTCTTATGATCCTACGACCCTGGCCACCACTGGCATATGGCCCTTGGAAGGTTGCCAAGAAGGAAATGTGGCCCTCAAGCTGATAAAGGTTGCATCCTGCACCTGGGCTACATGCTTACGTCACTGAAGACATGTGAGACTGGCTGCAATTTTAGCCACAGACACGAAACCAAAATAAGAGCCCCCCCCCCAAAAAAAAAACCTCACCAAAAGGGGGAGGAGTTTTCCGAGGAGATATTACCCCCCCAAAATTGGTTTTTTTAAATAGTGGTTGAGTTGTGTCAGCTCAAACGAAGTTCAATGGAATTTTTTAATTGCTCCATCTTTCCTAGCTGTGCAAAGAACCCTGTGAAATAAACCTTTTAACTCTTACATCGTTTTTGTCTTAAGGGTAATGAACCATATGTGAAGACATCTGTACTGCCTGCAATGCATGATCATTAATTAGAAAGAAGACAGGATACTTTATGACTACTGGGACACATACACACACAAAAATCAAAAGTAGCTGCAAAGAAAAAAGGGGGAAAGGGGAAAAGAGCACCATATGTATTCTTTCCATCATCTTTTTTTAAAAATAGGTGGTATATTTGATCATTTGTGGGTTACATTTGGCTGTAAAGATGAAATTCGGGGATGCAAATGTCATGGAAGCAATACCTTAAAGTCCTGTATGCCAGGAGGTCCTTCTCTGAATGCTTCCCAGATGCTGTCTGCCTCTATTAATTCAATGTCCAGCTTAAGAATCATAATATGAAAATGGTTTAGGGGTGAAGAAGTTATGCTCTAGATGTTGCTGGAGCAACTACAACTCCCATCATCCAAACTCCAGAACCCAAGAATCTAGAGGAAGGAACCTGGAAACCTGGGATCTGGGGAGTCCCTGTTCCCCCACTAACCCATAACAAAAGTAGAATCATAGAATCATACAGTTGGAAGAGACCACAAGGGCCATCGAGTCCAACCCCCTGCCAAGCAGGAAACACCATCAGAGCACTCCTGACATATGGTTGTCAAGCCTCTGCTTAAAGACCTCCAAAGAAGGAGACTCCACCACACTCCTTGGCAGCAAATTCCACTGTCGAACAGCTCTTACTGTCAGGAAGTTCTTCCTAATGTTTAGGTGGAATCTTCTTTCTTGTAGTTTGGAACCATTGCTCCGTGTCCGCTTCTCTGGAGCAGCAGAAAACAACCTTTCTCCCTCCTCTATGTGACATCCTTTTATATATTTGAACATGGCTATCATATCACCCCTCAACCTCCTCTTCTCCAGGCTAAACATGCCCAGCTCCCTTAGCCGTTCCTCATAAGGCATCGTTTCCAGGCCTTTGACCATTTTGGTTGCCCTCCTCTGGACACGTTCCAGTTTATCAGTGTCCTTCTTGAACTGTGGTGCCCAGAACTGGACACAGTACTCCAGGTGAGGTCTGACCAGAGCAGAATACAGTGGCACTATTACTTCCCTTGATCTAGATGCTATACTCCTATTGATGCAGCCCAGAATTGCAATGGCTTTTTTAGCTGCCGCGTCACACTGTTGGCTCATGTCAAGTTTGTGGTCAACCAAGACTCCTAGATCCTTTTCACATGTACTGCTCTCAAGCCAGGTGTCACCCATCTTGTATTTGTGCCTCTCATTTTTTTTGCCCAAGTGCAATACTTTACATTTCTCCCTGTTAAAATTCATCTTGTTTGTTTTGGCCCAGTTTTCTAATCTGTTGAGGTCGTTTTGAAGTGTGATCCTGTCCTCTGGGGTGTTAGCCACCCCTCCCAGTTTGGTGTCATCTGCAAATTTGATCAGGATGCCCTTGAGTCCATCATCCAAGTCGTTGAGAAAGATGTTGAATAAGACCGGGCCCAAGACAGAACCCTGTGGCACCCCACTAGTCACTCTTCTCCAGGATGAAGAGGAACCATTGATGAGTAAGGGCTTCCTCGTGAGTGTAAGTCCCCCCACCCAAAAAAGGGGTGTTCCATGGGTGTGACCAGAGAGGGTGGGCTTAGGTTGGATCCTAAACCTGTTCAGCTTAATTATGACATTCATTTTGTTAGTTTAGGCCCTGTTCTCCCAATCTGTTACGGTCATACTGAATCCTGATTCTGTCTTCTGTGGCATTAGCTGCCCCTCCCAGTTTAGCATCATCTGCAAATTTGATGAGCATCCCCTCAATTCCTTCATCCAAGTCGTTTATAAAGACGGTGAACAACAATGTGCCCAGGACACAACCCTGCTGCACCCCACTTGTCACTTTTTCCAGGATGACAAGTGAAATATACTCGGAGTAGAGAGTAGATTTCATGCTCTTTATTCAGCTCATAGTGGTGAGGAGGAATGGAAGTTCCCCCACAGTATCTGCTTTATATACATTATTTACACAATGGCCCCCACGTGATTGGCTAATTCCGGGATTCTCCTGTAGGCCAATCTGGTTGTGGATTCACTTCCACCTGGAGCTGGATTGGGTGGCTCCTGCGGACCAATCAGACTGCTGCATTGTTCTAGGACCAATCAGACTGCTGCATTCTGAATCCTATTGTTCTGGACCAATCAGACTGCTGCATTTTGGATCCTATTCAACTCAGTACATAACAACAAGGAACCATTAATGAGCACTCTTTGTGTTTGGTCAGTCAACCAGCTACAAATCTACCTAACAAGTTACCACATCCAGCCCACATTTTACTAGCTTCTCTGCAAGAATATCATGGCAGATTTTATCAAAAGCCTTACTGAAGTCAAGATACACTATGTCCAGAGCATTCCCCTGATCCACCAAACTCGTTTCAAAAAAAGGGAAAAAAAGAAACAAGATTTCTCTGGCATGACTTGCTTTTGAAAAACCCATCCTGGGTCTTAATAAGTACATTATTTTCTAAGTGCTCGCAGACCAACTGTTTAATTATCAGTTCTAGGAGCTTTCCTGGTATCAGTGTATCAGTGTCTTTTTTCCCCTTTTGGAAGATGGGGACAACATTTGCCTGCCTCCAGTCTGCAAGGACTTCACCTGTTCTCCAAGAATTCTCAGAGATTACAGACAGAGGTTCTGAGATTAGCTTTAATTCCCTTGGGTGCAGCTCATCAAACCCTGGATATTTGAACTTGTTTAAAATAGGTAGATGTTCCTCTACCACCTCTATTCCTATCCTGAGTTGCATCTACCAGCCCAACCTGCATAACAAGGTTATGTTGTTGTTGTTTAGTCGTTTAGTCGTGTCCGACTCTTTGTGACCCTCATGGACCAGAGCACGCCAGGCACTCCTGTCTTCCACTGCCTCCCGCAGTTTTGTCAAACTCATGCTGGTAGCTTCGAGAACACTGTCCAACCATCTCGTCCTCTGCCGTCCCCTTCTCCTTGTGCCCTCCATCTTTCCCAACATCAGGGTCTTTTCCAGGGTGTCTTCTCTTCTCATGAGGTGGCCAAAGTATTGGAGCCTCAGCTTCACGATCTGTCCTTCCAGTGAGCACTCAGAGCTGATTTCCTTAAGAATGGATACGTTTGATCTTCTTGCAGTACATGGGACTCTCAAGAGTCTCCTCCAGCACCATAATTCAAAAGCATCAATTCTTCGGTGATCAGCCTTCTTTATGGTCCAGCTCTCACTTCCATACATCACTACTGGGAAAACCATAGTTTTTACTATACGAACCTTTGTTGGCAAGGTGATGTCTCTGCTTCTTAAGATGCTGTCTAGGTTTGTCATTGCAAGATGCTGTCTAGGTTTGTCATAACAAGGTTATGGTGAGGATTAAATGAGGAGGGGGAGAACCATGCTCACCACCTTAATCTCCTTGGATAAAAAGGTGAGAAAGAAACACAATGAATCAATAATATGATATGAATAACCTGTGGGACAAGGGTAATGTGGAACCTTTAGCAGTGCCAGTTCTCTTCTGGTTTGCATGCATCCACTGCTGATCTTATCTCTCAAAAGGTTTTATAGGGAAGGTGATGATCTTTCAGATAATTGGGGCCTACATTTTCCGTGTAGCTTAACTAGTACCAACTGCAATGATGCTACCTCCTTTTTAGTCCTCTGCGGATTAAATTTTCCAAATGGCATTGGCCTTTTTTGTGACCACGGCATGTTATACAAGCTCTGCCCATGCCGCCGTCGATTCAGTCCATTCCTTTAAGCTTTCAGATTTAATAAACTCTCAAATTCTCATGCCACATCCCAGTCGGAAGGAGAGAGAGAGAGAGAGAGAGAGAGAGAGAGAGAGAGAGAGAGAGAGAAGAGGGGAAAGGGTCTCCAGAAGGAATATTTTCGCTTTGCTACGGCACTCCATTCCTATTAACACTGCAAACAGACCTTCGCGAATGAATAATTCAGAATTCAAACGAGCTGCGGAGGATTCACTCCCTGGTCATGTTCCTCCAACACACCATTTTACTGGCAAATATTGGGGATCTAGGGACAAGAGTAAATATACTCAAAATTCAGGACGATTTGCAACAAGATCCTTCCTGGAAATAGAAGAGTTCAATGTAGCAAAGGAAAGTACATAGCAGATTTTTGTAGCTTTGCATTCATAATGAAGCAGCATTGGGGAGGGCTGGTATTCAGAATGTCATCCGTCTTTTCAATACCAGGAATAAAGCCTGCCTAGCACAATATCTAGTCAGCCATTCTCCCAGGGACAGATGGGATTTTAAGATACGGTGTTGTGTTCTTTTGTCTGGAGTTTATTTTATGCATTCATGAAAGAAGGTGGTTGTGGATGATACCACAAGCCAGACTTAAGACAGTACGTTATTACTCTTCCATGACAATGGAGTGGTTTTCGTATTTATAAATGCTGTGAACCGTTTTCATATCAGCTCTATTCCTAAGGAGTCCTTGTGCGCCTGCTATTGAGACTGTATATTGCCATGCATCGCTTCTCATTTATTTAATTCTGCTTCTGAATTCGCTTCCCCAAAAATATCTCGACTGGATTTCACGTTGGGGAGGGGAACATCAACAATAAAAAATAATTCCATATGTAAAAACAATGAAAAATGATTCCATATATGGAAATCAAACACATATACAGGCTGCAATAAAGGGTTTGGCTTCCGTGGAGAAGGAAAACTCTGATCCTAAACCTCTGCTGCCTTGTAGCTATTCTCATTCATGAGAAAGGCTTCAGGAGGAGCCCTCAAGTTAAAATCCATACAGGCTGCCTTGTGGGACACTTTTAGGACAAGAAAAGACTCAGGAGTAAACCCTACACAAATCCTGAGTGGCGTCCCTAAGACAGTTGGATGGTGTCTTGTACACCTCCTTCCAGCAGCTCCGGCAGCCAAGCTGGTGTGAAACATATTGTTCTGCTTTCCTTTGGACCACATCAGCAAAACCAAGAAGGGGGCGTTGCCCTCTGGTCAGCCCAGGACCTCCATACACATTGCCCAGGCTTGTGCTCCTGAGAGGAGGCTCCCTCCATTGTCTCTCACAACAGAAAGATGTCAACAAGGAGAGTTCTACAAGTCCAATGGAATGAAGAGCCAGTTCCTGAACTGGGAGGTGTTGGAAACACCCTGTGGGACATCCCTACACCTGTGGGTGGCCCTGCCACCACTGCAACTTGCCCTGACCCCCTTTTTTGGTGGAACACTCTGGCAGAAGAGACTAGGGCCCTGAGGGACTTGACATCTTTCCGCAGGGCCTGCAGGACAGAACTGTTCCTCCAGGCCTTTGGCCAAGGCACAGTCTGACCCCCTTCTTTGGTAATCCTCACAGAACTCTAGCTCAATGGTTGCCATTAATTTGATTTGAATTGATTTTAAAATGAAATGATTTTAGAATGCTGTGTTACTTTTATTGTTGTTAGCCGCTCTGAGCCCGGCTTTGGCTGGGGAGGGCGGGATATAAATAAATAAAAATTATTATTATTTTATAAATATAAAAAGGTAAAGGACCCCTGACAGTTAAGTCCAGTTGCGGACAACTCTTGGGTTGTGGCGCTCATCTCGCTTTACAGGTCAAGGGAGCTGGTGTTTGTCCACAGACAGTTTTTCCAGGTCATGTGGCCAGCATGACTAAGCTGCTTCTGGCGAAACCAGAGCAGTGCACAGAAACGCCGTTTACCTTCCCACCGGATCAGTACCTATGTATCTACTTGCACTTTTTGGCGTGCTTTTGAACTGCTAGGTTGGCAGGAGCTGGGACCGAGCAATGGGAGCTCACCCCGTCGCGGGGATTCGAACTGCCGACCTTCTGATCAGCAAGCCCAAGAGGCTCAGTGGTTTAGACCACAGTGCCACCCGCATACCTTATTTTATAACTGTACTCTGCAGCTACTTTCATTTAAGGCTTCATAGAGCTACCCAGTGGAAGGAGTGCCTGTCCATTCATGTTTAGATTTATTATACTTACGAATCGCAACACAAAGTCCTGAGTTGCTTTACAACGAAAAGCAAAGCACACTATTAGATACACATAAATACCTAGCAATTCTCATGAGGAAAGGCTGCAGTGTTTGCGGACTTTTAGTTTAGAGAAGACCATCACCAGAGCTAGTCTGGCCTTGCAACAAATCAAGACAGAAATAAGAAGCCATTTTGGATTAGGAAGCATAGTTTAAAAGAGAGCTGAAGATCAGTGTGAAGCTGGCAAGGCCTTAGAGAGATGCACCCATTTGTTAGGAACAAGGATCACTCCATCCCAGCCATACGACTTACAAATTCATAACCAGAGGGTGTTTCTGGTGACAGCTGTTGAATATGGTTTTCCTTTGTAATGGAGATAGCAAATAAAGGCTTGTTCTTTTCATTACCAAAGGGCTAGGGTCATAGCTGTCAACGTTTCCCTTTTTTAAAGGGAAATTCCCTTATTCCGAATAGGATTCCTCGCAAGAAAAGGGAAAAGTTGACAGCTATGGCTAGGGTTGTTGATCCCTTGAGGTTGAGTCTCTTGTGACTTCCGGCCATATCTGTGTACAGTGGTACCTCGGGTTACATACGCTTCAGGTTACCAACTCCGCTAACCCAGAAATAGTACATTGGGTTAAGAACTTTGCTTCAGGATGAGAACAGAAATCGTGCTCTGGCAGCGTGGTGACAATGGGAGGCCCCATTAGCTAAAGTGGTGCTTCAGGTTAAGAACAGTTTCAGGTTAAGAACGGACCTCTGGAACGAATTAAGTACTTAACCTGAGGTACCACTGTAATGTTTATGGCAGATCCATTCCATGACCCGGCCCAGGATTCCAGAGTGCCCTGTTCTTCCTTGAGATATGCAGTAGGGAGTGGGATTAGAGAGGGAATTCTGGACTGTTACACACAAAGGCATCTGGCTGCCAAGCGGGTCTGTCAGGCAAGGATCCCCTCAGCTCACAAATCCTGCAGTACTATACCACTTGCAAAGCTGTCATTGGTTCCCCTTTTGTGAATCTATCCTCTGAAGAGAAATCTGCTAGCTGCCGTTATTACTGCCATTAGCTTTATGTCTATTTTGTGACGTTAACTGGCCTGTTAGTGTGTTTAATGCCTATTTAATTTTCTGGATGTATTTTAGAACGAATTATTAATTGCTGATTAGCAATAATGATTAATCCCTAAACTGTTAAACTAGTGCTGTAATGGTATTATATTATTAATTGTGTCTTGTGGTTATTGTACTGTGGTCTGTGGTTTCACTGCACCTCTAACAGACCCTCCAAGTGTCCCTGTTTTCCAGGGACAGTCCTGGGTTTACATAGGCTGTCCCGGGGTCTGATTTGACCCCAAAATGTCCCACTTTTCCTTGGGATGTCCCTATTTTCATTGGAGAAATGTTGGAGGGTGTAGCATTATCCACCCCCCGAGCTGTCTGAAGGCAATCCTGTTTAGGGAAGGTTTTCATGTTGTTTAATGTTTTATTGTGTTTTAGCAGTTCGAAAGCACGTCAAAGTGCAAGTAGATAAATAGGTACCACTCCAGCAGGAAGGTAAACAGCATTTCCATGCGCTGCTCTGGTTCGCCAGAAGCAGCTTAGTCATGCTGGCCACATGACCCGGAAGCTGTACACCGGCTCCCTCGGCCAATAAAGCGAGATGAGCGCCGCAACCCCAGAGTCAGCCGCGACTGGACCTAATGGTCAGGGGTCCCTTTACCTTTGCTTTACATATGTTGGAAGCCACCCAGAGTGGCTGGGGCAACCCAGTCTGATTGGTGCGGTATTATTATTATTATTATTATTATTATTATTATTACTACTACTATTATTATATAGGTCAACCCTATTCATCCCTATTGAAGAAATGTTGGAGGATATGCTCTGACTGCCAGCTGTTGGGCAACCACATGGAAGAGGGTCAATGTACTCATTTCCTGTTTGTGGCCTTCCCACTGGAGCATCTTCTGGGTGTCCACTGTGGAATGAAGGATGCTGAAGAAGACCTAGGGCTTTGCTGTGACCCAACAGGGCCCTTCTTATGTTAAGAGTGTCCCTGTTTACAGCTTCAAAATGTTGACGAGTCTACGCCACCGCCCCTGCAAAACAAACGCGATCACTTGACTGTGCATACAGAGAGACGCGTCATTATGCAAACATTTGCAATCATTCTCCGTTTGTTTCACAATCAAGCGTTACAAATTGCCTCTCGCATTGTTTAGTCTGCCTTTTCTGTGACTCTGATTGCACCTCGGAGACCATTAGGCAATGTTTACTTATTCTAAACTCCAGCCCACCCTGTTCCCAGAACAGTTGCCATTTGTAATAAATAAATACAGCACCTTAAATCCAGACAACAGCACATACAAGAAAGGAGACGCTTAACTAGGGACGCTCAGGTCTCCGGCATGAGTTGTATAGTCGGGGAAACGCAGGGTTGTTGGTGTGGCCTTGCAACAAAGGCAAAGAGTCATTAGGTCAAGGAGTGAGGGATGTGCCCATTTTGGTTTCTCGGTTTCTCATTTTTCCAATTTTAAGTTCAGGCTACCACATTTCCATAGCACTCTTTGTGAAAAGTCTTGGTGAAAATTCATCAATTTCTGATAATATACATAATACACCAGACCAGACTTGGGCTTGCCAGTCGGAAGGTTGGCTGTTCAAATCCCCACCACAGGGTGAGCTCCGGTTGCTCTGCCTCAGCTCCTGCCAACCTAGCAGTTCAAAAGAACACCAGCGCAAGTAGATAAATAGGTATCACTGCGGCGGGAAGGTAAATGGCATTTCTGTGTGCTCTGGTTTCCGTCAAGGTGTCCCGTTGCACCAGAAGCGGTTTAGTCCTGCTGGCCACATGACCCAGAAAGCTGTCTGTGGACAAACGCCAGGTCCCTCGGCCTGAAAATGAGATGAGTGCTACAACCCCATAGTCGCCTTTGACTAGACTTAACCATTCAGGGGTCCTTTACCTTTACCTTTACCTTACCTTTACCTATTAGTATATAAAGCCCTTAACAACTTGGGACCAGTTTACCTGCGAGATCACCTTATCTCATATTTGTCCACTCAGCCACTTTGATCTGCAGATCTGGCACTATAACAGGTGCCACAAAATACTCATTTCTAAGAAATCAATTTTTTAGTGTTGCAGCACCTACACTTTGGAACTCCCTGCCTTTTAACATTATGCAGGTGCCTTTGCTGTGCCCTTTTTGGTGCCTGCAGAAACCATTTTTGTTTCGACAAGGCCACCCAGATATGTAGAACACCGATGTGTGTTTTATTCAAATCTGCTTTTAGTTTAGCATTGATTTTAATTATTTCTGAATGTTTGAAATAGTTGTATTTAACTGTTACTGATCGTTGCTTTATTCCTTTTTTGTAAACCACGTTGAGGGCTCTTTTACAATCAAGTAGTATAAAAATGTGTTTGAAATAAATGAATGAATTTTTCCCCCACAGCACCTTAATCTAATGCATTTTTGTATGCTGTTCTCACTAGACGTATGCCTTATATATGACCTTGCAAGACAAATGTATAGGCTTGGTATTGGGCCTGTGGGGGTGAGGAGTTTCTCCAGCCCTGGAACAGCACCTAGCATGGCATCAATTTAACTTTTCTGCAATGTGGGGGGTTGGACTTGATGACCTTTGGGGTCCTTACAACTCTATGATTCTATGATTCTAATACTGACAGAAGCCTTCAATGGAATCATTTGTTCCCTGGCGAAAAAGAAAACAAGTGCAGAATTGGCTACAGAAATCAAAACCTCTTTACCTCTGTTTGTAGCCATCAACTCCTAATGTGTGCTGTTTAATTAGCTCTATGGCTTTAAAACACTATAATTACTCTTTGAAGTCTACTCTAAATTAAATGTGCCTTCAAGTGTTATTAAGAACGCTTTAAAGAGCTAACAAAAAAATTTATCTTTAGCGTGGAGGTATGTATAATTGTACGGCATCACCGCAAAATTCCTTTACTGACAAAAAAATGAAGATGAATAAATACATGATCAGATGCAGGGGCTAAGAACATAAGCAGAGTTCTGTGTGACGGGGCTGAAGGCTCATGTGGTCCAGCACCCTGTTCTTACAGTGGGCAATTAAGAGTAGCGAAATTGCAGCTAAGAAGCTCAAATCATATATATGACTGATACCCTTCTTTGGAAATTAAACCATTGTCCAGACTTTAACATTCAAAAACCTTAACTTGCAGAGACTTATGGAGGAATTAAAACATAATATTTACAGCCACGTGCTTCTCCAGGCATGGGCTTGCAGTCTCTTCTTCTAAATTCCAAACAATTGTCTTTTCCTCTGTGCTGGTCCCAGGGGGGTTACCATGCAGCGTGGTCTAAGACCGGTCCTAGGTCGAGGGTAAGGAGGCTGTCCGTCAGGGGCGAAGCGAGGTCCAAAGCGAGGAGTCAGGTGTGGTCAGGAACTCAGGAGCGCAGGTCAGGGTGCCAGCAGGAACAGGATACCAATGATGTTGCTCCCGCAACCTGGGTCTGGGCTGACTGGCCCTTTATCTCCTCTGAGGCCTAGGGCGGTCCCGGCCCACAGGTGACTCGCCTCTACTGGCCTTAAGGCGAGCACTCCTCCTGAGAGAACTTAGTTCCCTCTGCCTCTCTGCCCTGAGCCTCTGCAGCTCAGGAGAGGCTGGAGGGTTACCGGACCCAGAGGCAACCTCAGCTTCCTCAGATGGGACTGAGAGTGGAGTACCTGCAGGCAATGGGTCCTCAATCACCTCCGGAGCCAGAGTGGATTCAGCTGGTGTCTGCTCCTGAGGATCCGGCACAGGTGAGGGCCCTTCAGGTTCAAGCCCCTGCCCCAGCTCAGCCGGCCCTGGAGGCGGGGACTCCTGTGGAGGCTGGGATTCCCCAGGTTCAGCCTCTGAATCAGATTCCCAGGCCATCACATCCTCTCTTTCCAGAGCTCAGTATTCAGCCTTCTCTATCTCAGTTAGGCCATGCCTTGGAGTTCCCATGACAGATTTCCACTTTCCCCTTCTCCTGCAGCTTTCTTCCAAGCAGAGAAGCAGCACTCCTGCACTCGATTCAACTTAGCAGTGTTCACAGTGGATTCTAAAACACAGTCACCTTGCCTCACATAAAATGGAGTCTCTCCTTTGCTAGATACCTCCCATGTGACCAATGTTAGCCAATCCCAGGAGAACTACTAGAGAATTCTCTAGAATTCTGTTGCCAGCCAATCAAATTTAAGCACATAGGAATGCATGCAAGTATTTACAATGTCAGTGAATTAAGTTACTGTACTTAGCACGGCCTGGTGCCTATGGGAATAATCCCACAAGCAGGACCTGAGTGCAACATCACCTCTCCACACTTATGATCCCAGAAACTGGTATTCAGAGCATCCTGCCTCTGGCAGTGGAGAGAAAACACAGAAGTTATAGCTGGAAGCCATGGATAACTTCATCCACCATAAATTTTACTAATCCTCTTTCAAAGAGTTGGTGATCAATGCTGCCTCTCATGGGAGCAAGTTTCATGGTTTAACTAGGGTCTGTGGAAAGAAATACTTCCTCATAGAATCATAGAATTGGAAGGGACCCCTAGGATCATCTAGTCCAACCCCCAGCATCCATGACAGACGGCCATCCAACCTCTGCTTAAAATCCTCCAAGGAAGAAGAGCCCACAAGCTCCCATGTCTGTCCTGAAGCTTAATCTTTATTATATTTTGTTACTGTTGTTTTCCTCAGCTTTTTAAAAAAAAAAATTCCAATCAGTGTAACCTTTTTCTTTTTTCTTTCTTATTTCTGTAATACTTTCAATAAGATATAAGTATTTTTTTAAAAAAAAAAAGGTCTATGCTGAAACTTCCAACATTCAGCTTCAGCTCATAGCTCCCTTCATTATTCATTTAGGGGGGTGTTTAAAAGAGGTGGAGAAAAAGAGGGATGCCCGTCTCTGAAAACAACTTGTGGGAATGTTGAGGGAGGCAGGAGAGGATATATTGTTTATTAAATATCCTTCCTAACTTGCGCTGGCAGGTTCCTTTACTTAGCAGAGTTTTCACATTCCCCTTTTAAACACATGGCGGATAGCTGGTTGCAGGCTTGTGTAAGCCTCTCACTATTGGGTTCCTGGTAAGTTCCATTATATCCCTCTTAAAAGAATAAACATACCACAATCTTGTGTAAAATACAATCATACCTCGGCTTACAGACGCTTCGGGTTGCGCGATTTCAGGTTGTGCACCACGCCGAACCCGGAAGTACCGGAACGGGTTACTTCCAGGTTGCGGCACTTGCACATGCACAGAAGTGCTAAATCACGCCGAATCGCAACCCGCGCGTGCACAGACGAGGCGTTGCAGGTTGCGAAGAGCTTCCTGCACGGACCACGTTTGCAACCCGAGCATCCACCGTATATAAAAGAAGTTTACTCACACATTCTGTTCACACTTGGATCCCTGAAGGCAGACTTAGTTGCAAAGTATACGCATGTGGATCTATCCCATATGGGGATAATCCCAGTGTCTTCTGTTGGCTGGAAGCCAGCAGAGCATCTCTAGCTAAAAAGCTGCTCCAACAATGGAGGAAGTCAAAGAGAGAGAGTGCTGCATGCCTTGTCCTTTTTGTTACCTGGACAGATAAGGTCACTCCTACACAACTGGCAGTCTAAATGAACGCCACATGCAAACACATGCAACTCACTCCCGATGCACATAGCTGAGCTAGGATGTCACACACTAATAGGGGTAACGGCCACTAGGAATAAG
Source organism: Podarcis filfolensis (assembly GCF_964270895.1). Classification (NCBI taxonomy): domain Eukaryota; kingdom Metazoa; phylum Chordata; class Lepidosauria; order Squamata; family Lacertidae; genus Podarcis; species Podarcis filfolensis. The sequence continues at coordinate 92,720,676 of NC_139607.1, read as the reverse complement.
CAGATTTGGGTGACGAGTGGGAAAGCAACAGAGGCTGAAAGAGGCTGAAGAAGAAGAGGAGGAGGAGGAGGAGGAGGAGTTTGGATTTGATATCCCGCTTTATCACTACCCAAAGGAGTCTCAACGAGGCTAACATTCTCCTTTCCCTTCCTCCCCCACAACAAACACTCTGTGAGGTGAGTAGGGCTGAGAGACTTCAAAGAAGTGTGACTGGCCCAAGGTCACCCAGCAGCTGCATGTGGAGGAGCAGAGACGCGAACCCGGTTCACCAGATTACGAGTCTACCGCTCTTAACCACTACACCACACTGGCTCCCATAGTCAATGAAATTCAGAGACGGGTGGATTTGGAAGAACGGCTATGTTTCTGTTCATGTGTTCTTTCAGAAAGTGAAAGATGCTCTCCCTGCTTCTCAGCTCCCCTGTCATCCCAATTGGGTGATGCGAGGATGCTGGAGGCAGGGGAAATAGCAACAGGTCTTTGACACCCCCAAACGCACTCCAAGGGTGCTGGAGTGAGGGAAGGGAGTAGGGCCAGACACAGAAGTGATGGGAGTTGGTAGAAGACTGAATCAAAATGCAGGGGGAGCAGAGTCGCCCCCCAGCACCTCCGCCAATGAAATTTTATGAACCTTTTTAACTGGAATCTATATAGATGCCTTCCCAATAATGTTATTCTTTCCATCTTTATGTTCGGCCTGGTTTTGTCTGATAACATTTCCTGGTCAACCAACGGACAGGGGCTGTTACCAAAAGTAATGGCATGCAATAAAATGGTTCTACTCCAACAATTAAAGACATTTTACTATGTAATAAAATGAGGGTGGTTTCCCCCCCTAGCTCCAGTTGCACACCATTAATTCAGACACTAATTTGCTCGTGATATATTATTGATAGAGCACAAAAGCATTTTTTAATAACAATCTCTCTACTTTTTTTTAGAGGAAGAAAATGCCCTCTAATGTATATTTTAACATATTAATGCCCACATTCTTCACTGGGCTGCAACAGAACCTTTCCTAATTGAGACAAATATTAAAGAGGCTATTGATTAAATTCAAGCAGGTGGAATCGGGCCTCAGACAAGCAGTGATATATGGAGATGAAACATATATGGTCAAAGAGGGTTAGATGCAGTCTCTCCCACACACTCTTCAAGACCTCAGTTTCAGAGTCTGGTTTAAAAATTTGAACAAATTAATCTAATAGTCCTCAAGCAACTTAACTTTTTTCCTCCTTGTGCCGTGAACTGCACCCCAGAAAAAATCTCTAACTTCCCTTGATGCCTATCTTTTTCTTTTTCTTGAAGACATTGCCACACGCAGCTGCAGGAAAGGTGCATTCGAAATTTGCATGTCTCCGAATTTTGCAAGGCGGTTCTACAGCCAAAGAACGTATACAAGTGCAGGGGCAATATACAGGGAAGATGTGTGTGAAAATAACATCAGAAGAGCAGTGCTGAATCATGCCAAAGGCCCACACCCTGTTCTCACAGTGGCAGGCCAGATACGTTAACAATGGGAAGCCCACAAACAGGGCCTGAGCATAACAACTCTCCTCCGATCTGCAATTCCCCAGTAACTGGTCTTCAGAGGCACAGAACCTCAGGCAGTGGAACACAGGTTTTGTGGCTAGTAGCCACTGATAGTCCTACCCTAAATGATCCTCTTTGTAGAATCCTCCACATATTTTTCCCCTCCCTTTGTCATATCCCCTATATGGAAGTTTAGACGGTAAGCTCAGTGGAACAGAGTCCTGCCATCTTTATTAAGAGCCATGATACTGATGGTGCGTCAGGGACTGGGCAGAGGAGAAATGGTGGAGACCGCCTCCCCAGCCTGACCCTTCCAGGGAGGAGGAAGAGGAAGACAGTATAGATTTACAATAGGGGGTTGAGGGAGGTCGCAGCTCAGAGGCAGATGAGGGGGAAAGCTGGGAAATGATGGGAGAGCCAGAGCAACACCTGGTGTGCTGGGCCCGGGAGTAACCCAAGCAACGCGGTCCAGGTCCGGTCCTGAATCCAAGGGTTCCGCAAGGAGTCAGTCTGACAGGGCCAAGGCAGGACACGAGGCAGGAAACCAGGCAAGGACAGGTACAGGATCTCAGGCAGGTTCTGGCAAACAGCAATGTTGCTCCCGCAACCTAGGGCTGGGTCCGACAGCCTTTTATCTTTGTTGGGGTAGCGGCCGGTCCTGATCCCCCGGTGACTCACCTCCCTGTCTCGCCCGAAGGTGAGCACTCCTCCTGCGAGTACTCAGGTCTCTCCTTCTCTCAGACCTTAGTCTCTGCAGCTCAGGAGATGTCGGTGGGTTACTAGACCCAGGGGCCGCCTCAGCCTCTCCTGACCCAACTGTTAGTGGAGCAGCTGTAAGTGATGGCCCAGCTGAAGGCAACAAGGTCATCCCCGCATCTGGAGGCTCAGGCCCTTGACTCGTCCCAGCCGGTGCTTGTTGCAGGGGAACCTGTGCAGACTGGGGCTCTTCAGAATCAGGCCCCAGACTAGGTTCCTGAGGCAAAGGATCCGATGCGGACTGAGACTCCTCTGGTTCCGAGTCCGAGCCCGAGTCCCAGGCCATCACATTGTCATTAGAAAGCATTCCAGAACCTCCATCTCCCAGAGCCCGGCAAGCCTTAAAAGTAGGAGAGCAAAGGGCTCAAAGACAGAGGACATGTAGCAGCACCCGTAGAAGTGATATATGAGGAAGTGGGAGAGACGGGAAGTGGAGATTCACTTGGGAAAATGCCATTATCCAAGAGGCTGGGTTCTATAGCCTCTCTTTGTAATGATTGAAATAAAAAAGGACTGTAAGAAACTTTTCCTTGTCTTTATATTTCCTGGGCAACCAGCCGGGAGCTGCTGACAGCATCCTGACATGGTGCTGGGTTAATGTCAGTGATGGTGCTAACAGTGTCCTTGCATTTTACTGCAAGTCTATACAGTCGTACCTTGGTTGTCAAATGGAATCCGTTCCGGAAGTCCTTTCAACTTCCGATAACATTCAACAACCAAGGTGTGGCTTTCGATTGGCTGCAGGAGCTTCCGGCACTCAATTGGAAGCCGCGAAAGCCGCGTCGGACGTTCGGGTTCCAAAGAACGTTCACAAACCAGAACACTCACTTCCAGGATTGCAGTTTTCGGGATCCAAGGTATGACTGTACAGCAATTCTCCATCTCAAGTTGTCTGGTCTATATTGCTTTGGTCCACTCCCTCCCTCATTATCTGCTCAGTATCCAGGATGATGATCAAAGATGATGGGAGCTGTAGTCAAAACCATCTTGGAGCCTACAAGTTGCAGAAGGTCGCCCTAAATGGTAGGACCTATGTCAATTTCTGGAGGCTGAGTTCCACAACACACCCTTGCCCTGGTGCTTCCAAGGATTACTGGCCTCATGGGTGAAAGCAAAGTGGTGTTGGTTACCCAGGCCTCCCTGTGTTTAGATGCTACTGCTGAGAGTTGGGGCAGGCCTCTGTAATTTTGGTCAGGGGTCAGAGGGCTTGCAGGGGGGAAAGCAGGAGAGACCTGCTGCTTGCTAAGAATATGAGGGAAGTGATGAGTAGAAAGAGTAGAAAGGCACTAGAGTAGGGAAATGGTGCCGGAACATGTGATCCCTCGTTAAAAAGGGAATGTTTGAGCTTGCCCTTAGAGGAGCGTGGTCTCCTATCCGTTTCCCCTTCTCGCCACACATCTGAAAGAAGCCTTGCAGAAGTCTTGACCTTGAATAAATCAAATTCCACATGCACCAAAATGCATTTCAGATGCAGGGCTCCTTTGAGCTCAAGCTCAAAATCCCTTTTCCTTTCAGTTCTGATCGTCTGATTCTTTTACACCAGCCCATCAGAGAAGAAAGACAGGGAGGGGGAAGTACCCCCAGCACAAGCAAATATATATATTTCTCCCCACCACCACCACCTCTCTTTCCCATGAATATCTCTTTATTCATGATCACTTATAGCTTTTTATAGTGATGTTTTAATTAGGTTCCATCCACTTTTCCTATAATGATTCTGAAAGGGGAGGAATAATGGGAAATGGTTCGGCACCATCACAGTTGAATAAATTAACGGAACAAAAAATCAGTTCTTTCTTCTTTTTTTAGAATGCTGGCTTGCTTTGCTTTCAGCTGTGGATTGAGGAACAAACCCTGCAGGATGGAGTCAAACATATTTATTTATTTCGGCGCTGCAGGTAAGAGGAGCTGAATCATATTGAAGGCTATGCACTGGATTCAACCAAGGCCCAAACCAAATTGGGCCTATTTAGAGGGGCTTGGGTGTTGGATGAGTTGGGTTCGGACAGCCATGGTCACTGGAGTATTAGGTTGAAGGGGACCATCACCTACCCCTCCTATTTGAAGGGTATTCCATTAAAGCAGCCTTTCTCAACCTGTGGGTCCCCAGATGTTGCAAGGCCAGAGCTCAGGGATGATGGGAGCTGTAGTCCAACAACATCTGAGGACCCACAGGTTGAGAACCACTGCATTAAAGGAATCTGAGGGGCGTGGTCCCTGTCCGAAGCCCCAGATGGGGGGCTAGGGCCATGACACGCCCCCTAGCAGTGACCCTGGAGGAGTTCCTAGTTGATGTGCATCAGCAGAGCTCCCCCTTCTGGTGGTTAACCCTTCCAAGATTCCTGCAGATGAGCAGAAGTCAGATATAGTTGTGTGGTTTCCAGTGCCTAAGCCAATACCACTCACATTTTGTAACCAATAAAGTTATGGCCTTTTTCGCCCATTAACCTAAAATACTGTTCCATGTGTCTTTATTCCACTTCCGGGGGGGGGGGGTTGGGACCTTGCCGCGCAATAAGTTGGGTTCGGACAGCCATGGTCAGGCTGTATATCCGAGAGCAACCCACAGCTGCCAGCATTAGATGGAGAAGGAAAAGCCTGCAGAAACTGGGTCCTCCCTTAAAGAGGGCATGTACTGCGGTGAGACCTGGAAACCGATACCCTGTGTTGTGGGTGGATACGATTGGTCAGCCGCAACACCCGATTGGTAGGTCCCTCAAAGCTGGGTGCAATCTGGCCAATGGGATGCAGTCCAAACAGTTCAAGGGACCTATTTATGCCCATGCACGTGACCCACAGCTTCTTCTTTCGGCGCGTGCATTTGGAACACCCGCCCACCTCTCCCTATTTTGGGGGCTTGTGCGCTTGACCTTGCTATGCTGTTGTGTGTCATCTGTCGTTGGGACAGGGGCCTGGCAGGAATTTTCCCCACTTGGCTGATTGGCTGTTGCCATCTGGGTTTCACCTGCCGCGTAGCAAATCGTCACAACTTGTAAGGTTGCAGATAGGCTCAGGTTCAGGGGATAGGGATGGGAGAACGCTCTTGCCATCCCTATGTGAAGGGTATTCCTTTAAAGGAATCCAGGGACTCGATGGTTTGGTCAACCCCTGAGAGGGGGTTGTGCCCGTGCCTGAGTCCAGGGGGGCATTTGGGTGGCGGAGATAGCCTGTTCCCGGCTTTCCGCTTATCCAGGTGTTCACACTTGGCTGACCTATGCTGGACCTATCCTGGGTCAGCGCTACCTGCATGGCAGGGAACTAGTCAAACCAGAACCTATGCAACCAGTCGCTTTCTGTAATCAGTAAAGTTGTGGCCTAAATTCTGCCAAAAACCAAAACCAAAATTTGAGTCAGGTGTGAATTTATTTAGGGTGGAGGTTTCTAGGTCTGAACACACAAAAGGCAGGACCCTCCTCTGATCACCGGTGGTGTCTTCCAGGAGAAGCTAGGTCCAGTTTCTTTCCTGCCTGATGCCCCCCCATGCAGGATCACCCACTCTGCTCAACAGCGCTACACTTAACCAGGATGGAAATAAGGGCAAGTAGGGGGAGCAGTGGACTGGTAATGATGCCCCCCTCCAGCAGAGAGTGAAGGGCAATTGATGGCATGAAACCACAGCTCCCTTGACCCCACCCCACCCATCTCAGAAAGTGGAACAGAATAATAGGGCAGGTTTACAGACTCTCCAAGTGTCCCTGTTTTCCAGGGACAGTCCAGGATTTACAGAAGCCTTCCCAGTTTCTGATGCCACTAAAGAATGTCCCGCTTTTCCTTAGGACGTTACTATTTTCATCAGAGAAATGTTGGAGGTGTGGAGCTTTGCAACCCCTGAGCCAAGGAGATAAGTAACTGTACAACTTTTAGAAGACATCTGAAGACATCTCCACCTCCATCATCCAGCCCAGACACTGAGGTCCAGCGTCAAGGGCCTTCTGGCAGTTCCCTCACTGCGAGAAGTGAAGTTACAGGGAACCAGGCAGAGAGCCTTCTTGGTAGTGGCGTCTGCCCTGTGGAATGCCCCCCCCATCAGATATCAAGGCAATAAACAACTATTTCACTTTTAAAAGACAACTGAAGGCGGCCCTGTTTAGGGAAGTTTTTTATGTCTGATGCTGTATTGCTTTTAATATTTGGTTGGAAGCTGCCCAGAGTGGCTGGAGAAACCCAGCCAGATGGGTGGGGTATAAATAATAAATTATTGTTATAGGGAAGATTTCTAAAAAATGTTTAATGTTTTATTATGTTTTCATATATGTTGGAAGTTGCCCAGAGGCAACCTAGTCAGATGGGCTCATAGCTGTCAACTTACAGATTTGAAAATAAGGGACCAGCAGCCTCGAAAATAAGGGATCAGCAGCCAAAATAAGGGATTTTCAGAGCATAGGTATGCTCAACTTCTGAGCCCCTCTGAGCCAAAGGCAGAAAGCCCTGCCAGCAGCCAAACGAAGCCTCAAGCGGTGGTTCCCACAGCACAGCAACCCGGCAAAGGGGATGCAGCAAGGGAAACCACCATCACCTCTCCACTGGGAAGCGCTGAGCAAAGGCGAGTCCCCAGGCAACGCAGCCAATTTGATCGGCACAAGGCATGCAAGCTCCACCCCCCAGTCGTTCTTAGACTCCTTATTGGGAGAGCAACGCAGCCAAACAACACAGTTGCAGCGTCCCTCCTCCCTGGCCGGCAGGGAGGGAGGGAAAGGAGTTGCTTCCTTTGAAACCCGGGAAATTTAAGGGACATCATCAATAAGGGACTGCAGCGGGACACAGCACTGGGATAAGGGGCTTTCCCGCCAAATAAGGGACGGTTGACAGCTATGGATGGGCTGGGTGTTGTTGTTTGTTGTTGAATAGGACGTCCCTATTTTTATCAGAGAAATGTTGGAGGGTATGCTGGAAGCCAGAGATACAGAGGCTGGTCTTGCTCCATGTTGGACTCAGAGCTATGGCTTGAGGCTTCCCTAGAAACCTAACAGGAAGGCAAGCTCTATTCAAGTGTGAATGCTGTGAGACCTTCTATCCTTTGCTCAGTCTCTGCTGTAATCTGTTGCTACTCAGAGATCGGGGTGACATGCAACAAACAGTGCCTCTGTGCAAACCTCGATATTTCAGGCCTATCCTCACCTCAAAGAAGGCTGCGATCCCAGGCAACACCCTGGGTGCAAGGTCTATTGAACTGCATGGGATTTGTCTCTGAGTCTCAAATGCATCAACTTGTGCTGATAACCTCATTCAGTCCTTTTGAGAGGCTTCACGGTTTTATTTTTATTTTTTTAAAAAATTGTACTTGCCGTTTCGGTAACAAGTATTGAAATTCCAGTCACTTGCTGCTTTTATGTTTTATCTGCATTCCGATCAATTCATTAGGGCCCACGCGGCTGGTTTAGTATATTATCAGCATAAATTTATGCACTCCAGCCTTGCTCAACAAATTCAGCCGATCAGCCCAATTTGCAAGGGTGGTCGGTTGACTGTGCCAGACAGCATTAGGGTGACAAATTCCCGTAATCGCTGGAAAGCAAGTCAAATCTTGCCTAGCATTCAGGTATGTGAAAGCAGAGAAGTTGCATCTGTCGAGCATGTGCCGTTTCACCTTTCCCACTGCTGGAGAATTGTTTGCCGTTTATTTAATTTATCATACCTGTATTAGAAAGCAATGAGTGGCTGGATTAACTGCTCTGAATTGATTACAGCTTCCAATAAAGTGTTGTTGTTTGCTCATCTGCTGAGCTCTGCCATTAACGGCTGTGCTTTTCAAAGCAGATGGGAAAGGAGAGAGATCGAAATGACCACGGGGGCCTAGAATAAATAAAAAAGGTTTCATCATGACATCATACAGTAGCGAAGATGGAACAGGCTGAAGACATAGCTGTCAACCGTCCTTTATTTGGCGGGAAACTCCCTTATCCTAGCACCGTGTCCCACTGCTGTCCCTTATTGATGAGTGTCCCTTAAATTTCCCGGGTTTCATGCTCTCCCTGCTCGGAAGGGAAGCAGTGGCTCGGGGTCCTCCGCCACGAGAGAGAGCGTGTGCACGAGCTGCCGTATCGCCGTCTGTCCCTTTTCCCCCTCAGGGGGGCACGTCGTGCGGAGACGGGTGGCGGTGGGCAGGCAGGCAGCCCCTCTCTTGCAAAACTTCTGCCGCACTGCCAGAGGAAGCCAGAGGTGGCAGCGGCGGTGGTGGCTGAGGAGGCGGCCTGAGGGAGGAGGAAGAGGAGGGGATGGGGAGGGTTGCAGAAGGGCGGCACTTCAGCGGCCGCCGTGGCGCCACAACCGCCTCATGCCGGGCTCGCGGGTGGCGTGGGCTAGAGTCTCTCTCCCTCCCCCCCCCCCTCGGACGGGGAAGGGCCGATGGAACTCCTCGCGCTAAGACGATGGCAGCCCCGACGTGCTGCTTAGCATACCCTCCAAGCAGTGCAGCATCTTAAAGCAGTGATCTCCCCCTCTGTATCCCTTTCATAACTCTATTTTTATAAATCATTTGTCCATCCATGGTTCAAATTTTTACTACAAGTTTTCTGTCAATCCTACCAATGTATGTAACTATAATAGCTTTTCAACTAAATTATAAACTTTCCCCATTCTTTATTAAAGAGGTCCTCTTCCTGGTTTCCAATTCTGCCTGTAAGCTTTGCCATCTCAACATCGTTCATCAGTTTTTTCTGCCACTCTTCTTTGGTCAGAGTTGTAGACTCCTAAGATCATCTAGTCCAACCCCCTGCAAAACACAGTCGGTGGCAGCAAAAGCAGCATGGCTCCATCAGTGCCGGATTTCTGTATAAGCTAAGCAAAATCCCTTATTTTGGCTGCTGATCCCTTATTTTCGAGGCTGCTGGTCCCTTATTTTCAAATCTGTAAGTTGACAGCTATGGCTGAAGATCCTATAGCAAGCTCTGCTGGGGTGGGTGGGTTGGGATCCAGCAGATCTCTCCCTGAGCTGACAGGTTCCTTGTGCAATCATCCTCCACCGAGCCAGAGATACACCAATTTATCTCCTCCATTCCCATTCAGCTGGGACCCGGCAGGCTGAGCTGAGCCCAGCGGATTTTAAACTGGTGCAAGCTCTTGACTGTAAGTGAGTGGAGCAATCAGTGTACTTCAAAGCCCATTAAGGGTTGCCAACTTTTTTTTACCAGCACTGCTCCAGTGCCCTCAACAGCAGCTTGATGTGCAGCTTTTAAGCAGTGATCCTATTTACCTGCTGTGGCGACCACACAGGGTCCCCGGACGTTTAACGGTCTATTGATCCCTGTGCCACCACTGTGCTCGCTTCCCCACTGCCACCAACCAGTTACTCTCTGGTAAAACACCGAGTCCAGTCAGTTGTTAAAAGTGAACAAAAAAACCCAAGAAGTTTATTTTACAAACATTAACAAGTTTATGGTTTCTCAGATAATATTCCTGTCAGTATCTTAACTTTAGTTTCTTTACCAGCCTATACCTTCCTAATACCTTCTGACTGATTATCTCAGGTGTTTGACTGACTCCTCTTAACAAATTCTCTCACACCAGACTAGCCCAACCCACAGACTTCTCTTCTCTGTCTCTTCTAACTCCAGACTGTCTTCTCAACAACTCTTACTCTCTAAAAAAAGCCTCTGTGCTTAAACCTTATACAGTGGTACCTCGGGTTACATACGCTTCAGGTTACATATGCTTCAGGTTACAGACTCCACTAACCCAGAAATAGTACCTCGGGTTAAGAACTTTGCTTCAGGATGAGAACAGAAATTCTGCTCTGGCAGTGCAGCAGCAGTGGGAGGCCCCATTAGCTAAAGTGGTGCTTCAGGTTAAGAACAGTTTCAGGTTAAGAACTGACCTCCAGAACAAATTAAGTACTTAACCTGAGGTCCCACTGTATACAGTTAACTCTGTCCCCCTGGGTTCCCATTGATTAGTCATTTTACAATTAGTTAACCCTTTCCCTATGAACCCAGTATGATGTCACACACATAGGAGGGCAAACGCCACACCTGCCATGGAAAAGTTTCACCTGAGTTGCTGTAAAAATGTCAAACGTCTTGCTGTGTTTCCCATTGGACCACATTAGTGAGGCCTAGAGGGAAGGTCTTACGATATATCTTTATTGTCATTGTCCCATGCAGGACAATGAAATTGCAAAACTACATAAAACTACTACAAAACTACATAAAACTACTACAAAAAACATTCAAAAACACCCTAAAAACTCTAAAGTCTTGTTGTCTGAGCAGCCCAGGACATCCATACACACTGCCAAGGAGGTGACTTCAGTGCTGCTAACACAGCAGTTTGACTTCACCCCCAGAGGCGCACTCCATTGTCTCTCAAGACAGACAAGTGCGAACAAAACCTGTGTGTCTATGCTAAGTATTTCCTACCATATAATAATTTTTGCAAGGAAGAAAGTGGTACTGTTGCAGTTCTTGTGACCACCTATTGGTAGGTTAGCAAGTGGATGTGGGGTTTCGTTGGCAAGCAATGTGAGTGGAGGTAGCAGCCCCTAGACATGTATTTGTGTATTCATAATAGTTCTGTGGATTTTAGCTGTGCTATCTACAATGTTATTACGTACGGTGCTTAGATACCTCATTTGACTGAGAGCTTTAGAGATCTTTATAAACAAATGCAAAATATGTTGAAGAGCACCCTAAACGGCCTCGGCCTCTCTCCACCCCCAGTCTTCACCCCCATTGTTCTGCCCGGACACTGAGGTCCAGCGATGAGGGCCTTCTGGTGGTTCCCTCACTGTGAGAAGTGAGGTTACAGGGAGCCAGGCAGAGGGCTTTCTCGGTAGTGGCGCCCTCCCTGTGGAATGCCCTCCCATCAGATGTCAAGGAGGTAAACAACTACAGTCATACCTCGGATTGAAGTAGCTTCATGTTAAGTATTTTTGGGTTACGCTCCGCCTTACTTCCGGGTTTCGCCGCTCGGGCATGCACAGACGGTCAAAATGAAGTCACGGGCATGCGTGGCTTGCGTTCACTTCAGGATGCGAACAGGGGTCCGGAACGGGGCATCCAGAGGTACCACTGTACCTGACTTTTAGAAAACATTTGAAGGCAGCCCTGTTTAGGGAAGTTTTTAATGTTTGATGTTTTGTCGCTTTTTTATATATTCTGTTGGGAGCCGCCCAGAGTGGCTGGAGAAACCCAACCAGATGGGTGGGGTATAAATAATAATTCTTTATTTTTATTATTACTGGGCCTTTTCTAATATATTATACTCTTCAAATCCAGCAGAAAGTGTGCGTCCTCAACTCTGGTGTTTGAACACAGTTCCTCTCCTTGACCCAACCATCTCTGCAAACAAACTTCCTACGTCCTGCCATAGCCCTGTAACCCTTGCCTTCCTCTTCCTGCCTGATCAGACTTTCACGCTGCCAAAAGGAACAGGCCTGAGAAGTGGCGCCGCATGCATCCCACACAAATTGCACAAACTAAGAAGAATAGGCACCAGAGACATTTTGATTTCGCATAAGCCATTTCCCCTTCGCTGCGTGGAGCGCTGCAGCCACCTTCCACACGAATGATCTTATAATGACACCAGGTGTCTCCATTTTAATAACTGTCTTCTTTAATCTGTTAGGAAGTACCTTTGGGGTTAGCCACTGCTGTGCAAGACATCCTGCCTGAGCGCTTAGTAAATATTATTCTCAATCTAGAGACCAATCAATTACTGACAGCTTTCATCTGTAGCCGTGTGCTTTGTTTTCCTTTTACCTCTTAATGTAACTCCGGCCTTAATTTCTACACTTCATTTCCGCACAGCGAGCATTTGTTTGTTAATATTCCATAATGGAATGACATCTGGGATTCAAAGAATCATAGTATTGAATAGCTGGAAGGTACTCATAGAGTCACCTAGTCCAACCCTCTGCAATGCAAGAATCTCATCTCAAGCATCCATGACTGACGGCCATCCAACCAATGTCTAAAAGCCTCCAAAAAGGGAGAATTCACCACTTTTTGAGGGAGTTCGTTGTACTGTCAAACATCTCTTACCATCAGAAACTTCTTCCTGTGTTTGTTTGGAATCACCTTTCTTGCTGCTTGAGTCCATTGGTTCAAGTCCTACACCATGGGTAGGCAAACTAAGGCCAGGGGGCCAGATCCGGCCCAATCGCCTTCTAAATCCAGCCCGCGGACAGCCCGGGAATCAGCGTGTTTTTACATGAGTAGCCCTTTTATTTAAAATGCATCTCTGGGTTATTTGTGGGGCCTGCCTGGTGTTTTTACATGAGTAGAATGTGTGCTTTTATTTAAAATGTATCTCTGGGTTATTTGTGGGGCATAGGAATTCGTTCATATTTTTTTTCCAAAATATAGTCCGGCCCCCCGCAAGGTCTGAATGTCAGTGGACCGGCTCCCTTCTAAAAAAAGGTTTGCTGACCCCTGTCCTACACTTTGGAGCAGAAGAAAACACGCTTTCTTCATCTTCCATGTGACAGCCCTTTAGATATTTGAAGATGGCTATCACATCACCTCTCAGTCTTCTCTTCTAAAAATACCCAACTAGGAGGCTTGGCTTCCAGGCCGTCGAAATCAGTGGCATACCCTCTGACATTTTTTCTGATGAAAACAGGGACATCTATTCCATAATAATAATAATAATAATACAGTGGTACCTCGGGTTAAGTACTTAATTCGTTCCGGAGGTCCGTTCTTAACCTGAAACTGTTCTTAACCTGAAGCACCACTTTAGCTAATGAGGCCTCCTGCTGCTGCCACGCTGCCGGAGCACGATTTCTGTTCTCATCCTGAAGCAAAGTTCTTAACCTGAAGCACTATTTTTGGGTTAGCAGAGTCTGTAACCTGAAGCGTATGTAACCTGAAGCATATGTAACCCGAGGTACCACTGTAATAATAATCTTATTATCTATATCCTGCCCGTCTGAGTGGGTTGTCCCAGCCACTCTGAGCAGCTTCCAACATATATAAAAACATAAGAAAACATTAAACATAAGAAAACAAAGTTCCCTATGCATGGCTGCCTTCAGATGTCTTCTAAAGGTTGTATCTTCTTGATATCTTCTTGGCTTGGAGGTTGCATAACTTCATACCCTCCAACATAATGAAAATAGGGACGTCCTAAGGAAAAGCGGGGCATTCTGAGATCAAGTAAATTCTGTAAACCCGGGACTGGCCCAGGAAAATAGGGACATCTGAAGGGTCTGCAGTGGGGCATCTGAGACGAGAGCCTTCGAGTTGGGCTGAAATTCACCCGGCATCAAGGTCCAGACAAAGCCAGTTAGGAACCCATCTCATTCGCTCGGGCTGCATCCTGAAATAAAATTGAAGCTCATACTTTCCTCTGCAAAGAAAGCTGTACCGGTCTGCCAAATCTGTCTGAGGGTGCCGTGTGCAATTAAGCACCTTTCCGATGGCTGGCTTCCAGGCAGAGATGTAGCAATGCACAGCATAATCAAAGGTATGTTGGTGGTGCTCTGATGCGCCTATCACATCCACTCAGTTAGCAAAATATGCCGGCTGCCAGGCTAAATGGTTAATGGCCGTTCAATCTATTTACGGAATAATCCTCCCTGCCACCCCTCCACTTCTCTTTCCTGTACTCTTTGCTATTTTTATCAGCCGCTGAGGGCCACAAGAGGCTCACACAAAGCGACTATTGAGGATCGCATCACACGGACCGTTCAGCTGGGGACATTGCATTGTTCGTGGTGACATTTTAGAGTCAGCGCCAAGATCTATTTATGAAGAAAACAGCCAGCTGATCCCTGCGGGACACAGAGGAGGGCGGGGAAGAGGGCATGAAAAAGAAGTCGCAAGGAAGTGGCTTTTATCAAAATAGATGAAAGTCTTCTTTGTTTGTTTCTGTTCTTTTGCTTCTTTGCCTGCATCAAAAACACTGTTTATGTCTCTTTCCTTGCAGAAGTTACCGCCATTGGAACATTACCTGGCTGGCTTTGCTTTTCAGAAGCTTTTGGAAGGCACAGCTAGGGCAAAGGTGGGCAACCTCAGGCCTTAGGGCTTGAGTGGGCAAACTAAATCAGCCCTGAGTGCTCACTGGAAGGACAGATCCTGAAGCTGAGGCTCCAATACTTTGGCCACCTCATGAGAAGAGAAGACTCCCTGGAAAAGACCCTGATGTTGGGAAAGATGAAGGGCACAAGGAGAAGGGGACGACAGAGGACGAGATGGTTGGACAGTGTTCTCGAAGCTACCAGCATGAGTTTGACCAAACTGCGGAAGGCAGTGGAAGATAGGAGTGCCTGGCATGCTCTGGTCCATGAGGTCACGAAGAGTCGGGCACAACTAAACAACTAAACAACAACAAGACAAACTAAGGCCCAGGGGCCAGATCCAGCCCAATCGCCTTCTCAATCCAGCCCGCGGATGGTCCGGGAATCATGTTTTTACATGAGTAGAATGTGTGCTTTTATTTAAAATGCATCTCTGGGTTATTGGTGGGGCATAGGAATTTGTTCATTTTTCCCCAAAAAATATACTCCGGCCCCCCACAATGTCTTAGGGACAGTGGACCAGCCCCCTGCTGGAAAAGTTTGTTGACCCCTGCCTTAGGGCAAAATGTGGCTTCCCAGCCTCTTGCCCTGGTCTCCCCTGGCCACACACTGTCATGGACTGGTTGGACACCGAGGAGTGGTGGGCAGAACCAGCTGGGGAACCACCAAGGGAAGAAGGCTTAGAACCTGGGGAGTGGTGTTGGGACAATGATTAGTGGTTGCAGGAAGAAGAGGGAGAAGACTGGGAAGAGGTAACAGGGCTTTGTGAGCTGGGAGAATTGGTGATAGAATCTGTCCAGAAGCAGAAGCAGAAGCAGGAGAGGATGGAGGCCAAGAGGCAGAGATTGGTCATGTTTGTGAAGAAGCACAGATGTCCCACCCTCCTGCTGCAACAAGCTCCCCTCCTGTCAGGGACCATGCTGAGGAGGAATGGTAGAAGCCTCCCCCTCCTCCTGATCTGGATCCTGAATCTTCCCAGGAGCAGGAGGACAGTATAGATTTGGAACAGTGGTTTGCAGAGGGCCATAGCTCAGAAGGCAGAAGCTGGGAAATACTGGATGGGGAACAGCTAGGAGAAGAAACACTGGAAGAGAGAGAGTTAACAGATTCGCCGTCTCTGGACAGCATTCTCCAAAGTCACAGAGAACTCAGAAAGTGGCAGAACAGAAAGCACAGAGGGTACAAGCTCAGATTACAAGATGTAGGAGTGACATAGATGAATAGGGACGAAAGGGGGTGTAATCCTTAATTGGGAACACTGCCATTTCTAGGTGATGTGTTCTTTGTTCTCTGTGATTATTAAAGTTGTGAACTGGTAAGACAACTCCTTTTCCTGCTTATCTACTGCCACAGGGTGAGGGAGCCGATTCCCTGAAGCCTGACACCTCCCCCTCCCATTATCCCAGAGCCAGAAGAGGCATGAAGTGGGAGGAGCAAAGGCAAACACACAAGTGCAGTCTCAGATTACTTGGGAAAGACCTGGGAGAGGAGAATACTTACGTGAGGAGCCAGGGACCTTCAGTCTCCTCAGCTGAGGAGGAGTGAGATCTACCAAAGAAGAGATACTGTGCTCATTAGGCCTGGCACTAAATACTGAATACTGAAATACTAAATAAGATGGATAACAATGTGTAATAGAAAAAGAAGCATGAAATTAGGTTAAAGGTGTGTGAAAGAAAGTAATAGAAATGGAAAGAAATTGCAACTGAGTAGATTGGAAGTCTAACACAAAGGTGGGATGAGGGGTGGTGGATGGTGATGGGAAAGGGAATTATCTGTGGGACTGAATGTAGGTATGTTTGTATATATTTAAGGATTGTATGAAATGTGTGTTTGTATGCTTGTATATTCGCAATATGTTTGTATTTTACAATAAATAAATTTAAAAATAAATAAATAAAAAGGCCTGGCACTCCTGAGCAGATCCTGGTTTTTTTTTCCTAATAAAGGGTTAACTTTGTCTGCTCCATGTGATTTACTGCTGGCTTGCTCCTGACAGGTCACATTCCTCAGCAACCATATTTCATATCCTCCTTGAGAGTTTTCAACTAGCAAGAAGGTGTCCTTGAACTCTGAATGGCACCTTGATTGTCCGGATGGAAGACAGGGAGGGGTGTGTGAGTGTGTGTAGAAGCAAGCCTACTGTGCCAAGGGAAAAGATGCATGTTTTTCTCCGCCCGGTTTTATCTCTGGTCCCACCCACCACTGGCACATGGCCCTCAGAAGCTCACTGAGAAGGGAACATGGCCCCCGAGCTGAAACAAAACTTCCCCACTTCTGATCTTTCACATTTTTTGAGTCTGTTGTCACCATTTCTCATCCAGTCCTGTGTTTGCAGCTGAACTTTGGTTACCTGAAACACCTAGCTTTGAACATCCACCCTCTGCTTTTGCATAACTCTAGGTGGCATTGCGAGGTGGGTAAAACCTCAGTGCCTAGGACTTGCCGATCATATGGTCGGCGGTTCGAATCCCCGCGGCAGGTCCCAGCTCCTGCCCACCTAGCAGTTCGAAAGCACCCCTAAGTGCAAGTAGATAAATAGGTACCGCTTTATAGCGGGAAGGTAAATGGCGTTTCCGTGTGCTGCGCTGGTGCTGGCTCGCCAGAGCAGCTTCGTCACGCTGGCCACGTGACCCGGAAGTGTCTCCGGACAGCGCTGGCCCCCGGCCTCTTAAGTGAGATGAGCGCACAACCCTAGAGTCGGACACGACTGGCCCGTACGGGCAGGGGTACCTTTACCTTTACCTTAGGTGGCATTGCAACAGCATTCCTGTTCTTCCTACTTTTCCGCTTCCCAACATCTGATTACCAGAACACTCTGTATATCCCCCAGGCATTTTGGATAAATGAAGGTGTACTGTAATACAATTATCTCACCCCACACACACCCCAAAAAAACCTCTGTTCCTTGGGGCAGAATTTGCCTGCTGTGTACAGGTGTTGGTTTTTGGCAAGCTCTCCAAAAATGAGGAATGTTCTGCATTAGCAGGATGGCAATTTGCTGAGACCTAATGCACAGGATTATTAGTGTATTATTATTTTTTTCAGATACTGCAGCAAAGCTGTTTATGACAAACCAAAAGGATCTGTGGCTTTGGGTGCTTTATCTCTCCTGATTAATACCCATCTGCACTTTATTCAGCTGGGTTGGGATGCATCACAGCTTTCAGTTCATTTGATTATAACAAAAGGAAGCCGCACAGACAAGCATCACCTGAGAAGAGGAATTTGCTGTGTATTTTTTTTTTAAAAAAAAGGCTAACCTTATCCTGCTTCTGTATCAGCATCCAAAAACTGTCAGAGAAGAGTCCCGCCCTTTTGATGGAACGCAGCGAAACTGATGCGTTCAACATTTGCTTCCTTTTAGTTGGTGTGCCAAGTCCTTGAGGGGGTGTGCAGTGCGTTGTCGCTGCTGCCAGAGGAAATCATGGCAGGTGCCAGCAAAAACGATGCCAAGAGCAATGGCCATTACAACTCTGAGCTGAAACTTTTCAGGCTGCTCTCCTGTGTTGTTTTTTAATGTAGTGTCAAACCAATCCCTTCTCAGGGACATAGGAAGAGCCTTTAGGATCCATCTGGTCCAGCATCCTGTTCTCACAGTGGCTAACCAGGTGCCCAGGAGAAACCTGAGAGCAAGACAGGAGGACAAGAGCCCTCTCCCGTCCTGGGAAGTCACCACCACCACTTCCTGGGCTTTGAGCCTTCTTGCCTTGGTGGTTCCCCAGCTGGTTCTTCCTACCGTTCTTCTGTATCCAACCAGACTATGACATGAACTGCCTTGTGTTGAGTCAAGCCATGGTCTGTCCAGCTCAGAATTATCTACACTGAGTGGTAGCATCTCTCTGAGGTTTCAAACAATGGACATTCCTAGCCCTACCTGGAGATTCTAGGGCTTGAACTTGGAATAATAATATTATAATAATTTATTATTTATATTTTTAAAAAAAATATTTTTTATTAACTGGCCAATCACATCAAATTAAATCACATCACATAAATTCCAAATTACAAAGCCAAATTTTTAAATTTTGTTGGGGGAATCCATACTTCAAGATCCAGAGGGGGATTCAGATCATCTTCTTATTACTGCATTAATGTCCAAATCAGTCCCAATCAGTCCAAACAAAATTCATAATTCTATCCAGTCTTATCTTGGTGTTTCCACATCATATCTTGTTCATATAATTTCTATTTTTCCTTTACGATCTCTTCTGTTAGTCTCCTTAAGCCGATAAGCAAAATAATAATCCTGTGTGGATTTCCCGTTCCTCCACTAAGTCCAGATGGTTTCCATATATCTCCTTCGTAGATAACATCGCTCTTTCCATCAAAAATTTGGCATTTGTCGCTCTTAAGTCCCACCAAGACGTTGATCCACGATATGTAAACAACTCTATTTCTCTCTTTCTCCTCCCAGACCCAAGAGCTCCAACAATGCCTCCCAAAATGGCGACGGCATTTTTAACTGCATCATTCCAAAACTCTTAGCTTTCCAGCTTCATCTTGAAACATTGCTTTGGTTCGAAAGTTTATCTCCACACAGCCTTAAATCCACAGCTTAAGTCCTTAGTTTCTGACTCATTAGGGGAGGGGATTCTTGTTAAATCACATAATAAAAAGGAAGGCAGGTTTTTCCCCCCCTCCCCCCTCAGTCATACCGTATCTTGACGTATCTTCTCATATTTTATTCTTGTCTTGTTATCAGAGATCTCTTCTGTCAGCAGTCTTTACTCCCCTTTTTCCTTGAAGCATGTGCGATTTATCTCGTCCAAATTGTTTCTTTTGAAGATGCTGGCAACTAGCGGCGTGAATCAGGGACGGTGTCCAGGAGTGCCGAAATCCCACAGGAGGGCTTTGTGCCTAGTGCCCCCACCCCCACAAATTTGGGGGTGGTATAGGACACAGCAGGCAAGGGCCGCCCCCCCCCCACAATCCTGGGGGGGTTAAGGAGGCTAATTACCCCCATCATAGCCTCCAAATTACCTCGTGTGGGTCGGAGAGATGTTATTGTCAGCCATCTTCCAATGCGCCACCTAGTGGCCCCCCATAATTTATTACTTATACCCCGCCCATCTGGCTGAGTTTCCCCAGCCACTCTGGGCGGCTCCCAATCGAGTGTTAAAAACAATACAGCATTAAATATGGAAAACATCCCTAAACAGGGCTGCCTTCAGATGTCTTTTAAAAATAGGATAGCTGTTTATTTCCTTGACATCCGAAGGGAGGGTGTTCCACAGGGCGAGCGCCACTACTGAGAAGGCCCTTTGTCTGGTTCCCTGTAACCTCACTTCTCACAAAGAGGGAACCACCAGAAGGCCCTCGGCGCTGGATCTCAGTCTCCGGGCTGAATGATGGGCGTGGAGACGCTCCTTCAGGTCTACTGGGCCGAGGCTGTTTAGGGCTTTAAAGGTCAGCACCAACACTTTGAATTGTGCTTGGAAACATACTGGTAGCCAATGCAGATCTCTCAGGACTGGTGTTATATGGTCCCGGTGGACCTTCTGCATACAAAGCAACTGTTCTCCTGCTGAGCTACAGCCCTTCCCCTAACTCCCATTTTCTGCTTCTGAACATCTACTTTTGAGCCTTTGACCCCCTCTGATGTGTGACATCATCAAGATGCGAAACTGATCCCTTGATTCCTGCCTTCATTTTTCAACCTCCTTTTCTCTCCTTAATGATCCCGGTCTGAAATTATTTTGCCTATATATATCTTGACAGCCTCTCATGGTCTCATCTTTTACTTTTCACCTTTATTAATATAGACATAGGGACTGAATATAGAGAGTCTTCTTAAATGCTTAAATATGGAGATGACCTTCTGCTGTTTTCAATGAAAGATGAGGTGTCCTGCTTCACTAAATCCCTTTTCCTCACCAGTGGCAAATGGGATCATCTGACTTAATGATCATCACCTTTTTCCTGGCAAGACAAAAAGACGAGTATGATTTTTTTTTAATAAAAAAAAAGTTTGCCTTTCTGTGCTTTGCACTGTTAAAGAACTTCTGATAACTTTTGTTCTAACTACAGATATGAAGCCATCTCTCTCGCTTAGATCACCTCCACACTCTTTGGCAGGAGGAAGTCATTTCAAGCACACTTCGGGAAATTTAGGTTTGGCAATTAAAGCGAATTTAAATGCTCTGCTGCTTCAGTTCAACAAATCAACTTTTAAAAGAAATTGTTTTCCAGTAGTTAGGGAAGTGGTGAGGAATTGCATTGAGAAGTGTGGAATGAACCAACAACCAACAGGAAGAAATATAACACCCTAAAAGCAAATCAAGGACAAATGCTGGGTGCATGTTCATTGTTGTATAACCTCCCCACAAACAGATCAGAATGGATGTTCAACTAAGAGCATCAATTTAGAGTTCAGAATTATAACAATTTAAAATTTGGAATTGAATACAGTTAAAACATATGGGATGCGGGTGGCGCTGTAGGTTAAACCACAGAGCCTAGGGTTTGCCATTCAGAAGGTCGGCGGTTCGAATCCCCGTGATGGGGTGAGCTCCCGTTGCTTGGTCCCTGCTCCTGCCAACCTAGCAGTTCGAAAGCACGTCAAAGTGCAAATTGATAAATAGGTGCTGCTCCAGCGGGAAGGTAAACGGCGTTTCCATGTGCTGCTCTGGTTCGCCAGAAGCGGCTTAGTCATGCTGGCCACATGACCCGGAAGCTGTACGCCGGCTCCCTCGGCCAATAAAGCGAGAGGAGCGCCGCAACCCCAGAGTTGGCCACGACTGGACCTAATGGTCAGGGGTCCCTTTACCTTTACCTTTACCTTTACAGTTAAAACATAATACAGTCTCAAGAACAGGGTGAGTCCTGAAAATTAACATCTCAGGATTATTATATAGAAAAGAAAAGAAAAGGCATTAGCTCCTCACAATAACAATAAGAGTAATCCATCAATCTGAACATATATATTACTATAAGCAGCCCATATGTCCAAACAGATATGCAAACAAGATGAACAGTTGTAAGATATACAATCAAATGCAGAAAGGGCAGTAAAATCCAGAGCTCTTTTTTATGGTTGCTTGCAATGTATGGCTTGATGACTAGTTCAGTCTTAATAGGAACAAGATACAATGCACCAGTGCAACAAACAGAGAGCAGAAAGCTGAAGGCAGTGATAAAAAAAAAAATCGTCTAGCTGCTGCTCATTGCTTTCAAATCACCCAGAAACTTCATTTATTCATAAGGCATTGTGAGTATCTGTTCTCCATTCACTACAGGATCATGGCAGGAAAATCAAGAGACTGTCAGGATCAGGCTCCAGTGCTGGCGAGGCTATAGCACCCCGGAATCAAAGAAGGTAGGCGGGAATTTATTTATTTGTATTTTTTAAGTTATTGCCACTTTTTCACCTAATTGGGAAACCAGAGTTGTATGCAGCATAATGAAACCATCAACAAGAACAATTAAACACTGACAGCACAGAATTAAATTTACAGCACCGTATAAAATCAAGTGGTCTAAACCACTGAGCCACTTGGGCTTGCCGATCAGAAGGTCGGCGGTTCGAATCCCTGCGACGGGGTGAGCTCCCGTTGCTCAGTCCCAGCTCTTGCCAAGCTAGCAGTTCAAAAGCACGCCAAAAAGTGCAAGTAGATAAATAGGTACCACTCTAACGGGAAGGTAAATGGTGTTTCCATGTGCTGCTCTGGTTTCGGTGCTCCGTGCTGGCCACATGACCCGGAAAAACTGTCTGCGGACAAACACCGGCTCCCTTGGCCTGTAAAGCGAGATGAGCGCCGCAACCCCAGAGTCGTATGCGACTGGACTTAACTGTCAGGGGTCCTTTACCTTTACCTTTTTATAAAATCAAGAAACAATCTTTTAACACCACAGCCCCACTCATAGAACTTTTGGGTCACTGAGCAAGTAATTCCCCAAGGCCCGGATGAATATATACAGTCATACCTCATGTTACATCCGCTTCATGTTGCATTCTTTCAGGTTACGTCCCGGGTTACTTCCGGGTTTCATCACTCATGTATGCCCAGATGCGCAAAATGACGTCACATGCATGTGCAGAAGCGGCGAATCTTTTCATGTTGCGAACAGGCGTCCAGAACAGATCCCGTTCGCAACCAGAGGTACTACTGTATCAGTTTTCAACTTCTTCTTTTTTTGATTTTTTTAATTTTCAATGCAGAATCATAACAAAAATTACAAACATTGAATCCAGAATAATACTATACAAACAAAAATCCCCAGAACATATAGGGAAAAAAACAGAAAACGAAAAAAAAGCAAAGGAAACAAAACTAAACTAAACAAAAACGAAAAAGCACACATCTACAGAAAAAAAAACCATATCATTACGTACATAAACACAAATTGACTTCCTTTCTTTGTTCTAAGACCTCAAAAAATTTACTCTTACTGTATTGTTGTGTCTAATTAGATTACTTCCACCTTGGTACTTTTTTTTTTTAACAACATTTTTCTTTTTCTTTAACCCTGTAAAGCATCATTCATTACATACCAATATACTAACTCCAGAACAATGTTTTTTCATATACTCTTTAGCACAACCCCATTCTTTTAATAATTTCTGGTCTGATTGTCCCCTTATGTAAGCTGTGAGTCTTGCCAGATTTATGTATTCACAAAATTTAATTTGCCAATCTTTCACTGATGGAATTTTTCTGCCTTTCCAGTTTTTAGCTATAAGCATCCTGGCAGCTGTTGTTGCATAAAGGAATACTTTCCTTTGATTTTCGGGGATATCATTTGTAATTAAACCTAAAAGGAATGCCTCCGGTTTTTTTCTGAAAGATATTTTAAACATCTTTTTGAGTTCTTCATAGATTTCATTCCAGAATTGTTTAATAGGTCGGCATTCCCACCACATGTGAAACATTGTTCCTATTTCTTTTTTACATCTCCAACAGGTATTCGATTTTAATTTGTAAATTTTAGCCAATTTTACCGGAGTTAAGTACCATTGGTACACCATTTTCATAAAATTTTCTCTTATTGTATAACATGCCGTGAATTTAATATCATATTTCCATAATTTCTCCCATTGGTCCAGTCTTCAACTTATTATTTTTTAAATTTATTAAATTTGTATACCGCCCTATCTGCATAGATCTCAGGGCGGTTCACAACATAAAATCACAATTTTTTTAAAAAACAGAAAACCTCCAGCATTCCTCAGATGAAAACAGGAACATTTCTCCTTCCTGGCCCCAACTGACCCTCCTTGACCCCCCCCCCCCCATTTTTTGTCCTCCCCCCCCCCACGCAGGTCATTTTCTATCAGAATAAGGATGAGCATCACCGCCGTGGCACCAACAAGACACAGCACAGCCTTTCACTGTCCTAAGAACACCGCTTAATCCCGATTTTATCTATTCTATTCTATTCTATTCTATTCTATTCTATTCTATTCCTTGGTAGACTGACAAAAAGGAAAGCACACCCCCAATAAATAAATTTTATAAAGGAGCTAGATTAGATGCAGGCACACAAAGCATTTAAAAGAAAAAGAAATATCAAGACCCCTTGCACTCCACTCCATTCCCCCCTTTCCGCCCACCCAGGCCTCATCATGCAGTGATGGCAGCCTCTCCTCCTCCTCGCCCACTTTCCAAGAATTCATAATTCTGGAACTGTCCCTGGAAAATCAGGGCACTTGGAGGGTATTCATTTCCCCAGAGAGGGAGTTCCAAAGCCTGGGAGCTACCACAGAGAAGGCCCTGCCTCCATCGCCACCCACCAAACCACCCCAATTCGTAACCCCACAAGGAAGGCCTCCCCAGCTGATCTCAACACAAGCATTGGGGGATGAGGACTGCCAGGTACTTGGGCCCCAAGCCATTTAGGATTTGGAGAGCAGAGTTGGGTTTGTACAGAAAGTAATTCAACCTTGGTTCCCCTAAAGCTGTTGAACTACAACTCCCATCATCCCCTGGCCATTGGCTGAGAGAGCCACAATTCTCAGAGGTCTCCGGGAAGAGGGATTGGTTGCTAAACCACTCTGAGAATGATAGCTTTGAGAGGGGGGCAGAGGTCTCCTAAAAACTCCCAGAATCCTTGATAAAACTCCAGTTTCCAGGATACTTTGGAATCCTGGAAGCCAGGACTATCTAAAGTGGTATGGTACAGTTTGAAAGGTATGCTGCATATGGGGCTTTTGTTTTTTTGTTTTTGTTTTTTTTGAAAATGATATTTATTGAAGTTTTACAGACGAAAAGAGTTACAGAATTAAAAAAGAGAAAAAATAAAAAATAAAAATAAAAAAGGAAAAAAGGTACAAAAATACAAAGAAAAAATACAAAATACATGAAAAGTAAAAAACAATTAAAAACAGATCAATATTTTCATGTCTTATATTTCATTTACTTGTTTCCTGACCTCCTCACACCTCCCTTTTTTGTATTCCAGTTCACATGGTTAATTCAGCAAATCCTTTCCCTCTTTGTTTTTATCTTAATTCTATATCTTAACATATTATAACTTCGTATTTCATCTAATTATCAATCCATTTTTACATTTTCTTTTTAACCTTGTTGCTAAAGCCATTTCATTTCAATCCAACATCATTTTAACATTCATTAATTTTACAATGTTTCTGCAAATAGTCTTTAAATTTCTTCCAATCTTCTTCCACCAACTCTTCTCCCTGGTCTCGGATTCTGCCAGACATTTCCGCCAGTTCCATATAGTCTATCACTTTCATCTGCCATTCTTCCAAGGTGGGTAGATCTTGTGTCTTCCAATACTTTGCGATGAGTATTCTTGCTGCTGTTGTAGCGTACATAAAGAAAGTTCTATCCTTCTTTAACACCAATTGGCCGACCATGCCCAGGAGGAAGGGCTCTGGTTTCTTCAAGAAGGTATATTTAAATACCTTTTTCAATTCATTATAGATCATCACCCAGAAGGCCTTAATCATTGGGCACGTCCACCAAAGGTAAAAGAATGTACCTTCATTTTCTTTACATTTCCAACACTTATTATCGGGCAAATGATATACTTTTGCAAGCTTGACTGGTGTCATGTACCACCTGTATATCATTTTCATAATATTCTCTCTTAAGGCATTACATGCCGTAAATTTCATACCTGTGGTCCATAACTGTTCCCAGTCAGCAAACATTATATTATGTCCAACATCTTGTGCCCATTTAATCATAGCAGATTTAACCGTTTCATCCTGAGTATTCCATTTCAACAGCAAGTTATACATTCTTGATAATATCTTGGTTTTGGGATCTAACAGTTCTGTTTCCAATTTTGATTTTTCCACCTGGAAACCAATTTTTTTGTCCAAATTGTAAGCCTCCCTTATTTGATAATAATGAAGCCAATCTCGCACTTTGTCTTTTAATTTCTCAAAACTCTGCAATTTCAGTTTGTCACCCTCCTGTTCCAAAATCTCCCAATATTTTGGCCATTTGGCCTCCATATTGAGCTTTTTCTGAGCCTTCGCCTCCATCGGTGATAGCCACCTTGGGGTTTTATTTTCAAGTAAGTCTTTATATCTTATCCAGACATTAAACAATGCTCTTCTGACAATATGGTTTTTAAATGCTTTATGTGCTTTAACCTTGTCATACCACAGATATGCATGCCACCCAAAAACGTTATTAAAACCTTCTAAATCCAAAATGTCTGTGTTCTCAAGAAGCAGCCATTCTTTCAACCAGCAAAATGCTGCTGATTCATAATAAAGTTTAAGGTCTGGCAGGGCAAATCCACCTCTGTCCTTTGCATCAGTTAATATTTTAAATTTTATTCTGGGCTTCTTGCCCTGCCAGACAAATCTAGAAATGTCTCTCTGCCACTTCTTGAAACAGTCCATTTTGTCCAAAATTTGCAATGATTGAAACAAAAATAACATTCTTGGCAATACATTCATTTTTATCACAGCAATTCGACCAAACAAGGAAAGCTTCAAGTTTGACCATATTTCAAGATCCTTTTTCACTTCTGACCAGCATTTCTCATAGTTATCTTTAAATAAATTCAAGTTCTTAGCAGTCATATTAACCCCCAGGTATTTTACTTTCTTAACTAGTGTTAAACCCGTCTCCTTCTGAAACCTCTCTTTCTCAAACGGTGTTAAATTTTTCTCAAGAACCTTAGTCTTTAACTTGTTCAACTTAAATCCTGCCACTTGACCAAATTCCTCAATCAGTTCTAATACTCTTTTGGTACTAGATTCTGGCTCCTGTAATGTCAATACTAAATCATCTGCAAAAGCTTTAAGTTTGTACTGTTTAGCTCCGACCTGAATACCTTTGATCAGATGGTCCCTTCTAATCATATTTAGCAAAACCTCCAGGACCGAAATAAAAAGCAAAGGGGAAACTGGGCAGCCTTGTCGTGTCCCTTTCTCCATCTTAAATTCTTCTGTCACCACGTTGTTAACAATCAATTTGGCCTTTTGTTCTGAATAAATTGCACCTATACCATTTTCAAAACCTTGACCAACCCCCATCCCCTGAAGATTTTTCTTCATAAAACTCCAAGAAATATTATCAAAGGCTTTCTCCACATCAACAAATATCAAAACTGCTTTAGTATTAATGTTCACTTGCAGCTTCTCTAAAATGTTAATTATATTTCTTGTATTGTCAGACAAGTGTCTGCCCGGGAGAAAGCCAGCTTGGTCTTTATGTATCTCCTCAACTAAAACTTTTTTCAATCTTTTAGCCAATATATCTGCAAAAATTTTGTAATCCACATTAAGCAGGGATATGGGGCGGTAGTTCTTAAGTTGGGTTTTTTCAAACTCAGTTTTCGGTATAAGTGTAATGTAAGCTTCCTTCCACGACTCTGGCGCTTTTTCCCCCTCCAAAATTTCATTGCAAACCTCCTTTAGTGGTTGAATTAACCAATCTTTCAAAGATCTATAGTATTTTGAGGTTAAACCGTCCGGCCCTGGAGATTTGCCCAACTGCATATTCTGGATGGCACCTTCAACCTCCTGTTCCATTTTTTTATAGTTCAGCATTAACTTATTTTCTTGAGAAATTTTTTGTAATCCATTTGTTCTTAAAAATTGGTCTATATCAGTCTCTTTCTGTGGCCCTTGTGTATATAGTTGTTTAAAATATCTCTGGAAGCACTTTCTAATCTCCAATGGATTCTGTATATTCTTTCCTTCCACTTCCAAATTTGTGATGGTGTTTAATTTTTGTCTTTTTTTCATCTGCCAGGCTAGCAGTTTCCCACATTTATTAGCCGATTCAAATGTCTTTTGTCTCATCTGTTTAATTTTCCATTCTATTTCCTGATTTATCATTTTCATATATTGTACTTGATATAACTTTATTTCTCTCAGAATCTCTTGCGACTTTGGTTTCGCTCTTAATTTCATCTCTCCTTCTTTTATTTTCTCCAGAATTTTATCATTTTTCTCATTTTGAGTTCTCTTCTTTATTGCATTCTGTTGAATCAGAAACCCTCTCATGACCGCTTTGCTTGCGTCCCAGATTACTCTTTTTTCAACCGTGGTAATCAAATTTATCTCAAAATAGTCTCTCAAGATTTTTTGGGCCTTCTTGGTGACCTCTACATCTCTAAACAAGGTGTCATTCAGCCTCCATCCAAAGGAACCAATTGGTGTTAATTTCATCTCCATTCTCACAGCATTATGGTCGGAGCAAGTTTTAGGACAAATTTCCGCTTTTCGAATTTTAGGAGCCAATCCTCTAGTTATCCAAATTTGGTCAATTCTTGTCCATGTCATTTTGGCTTCAGAGAAGAAAGTTCCCTCTCTACCCAAGGGGTTCTTACTTCTCCAAATGTCAATCAAATCCATGTTGTCAGTCATGTCAAAAAAGGTTTTTGGCAGTCTGCCGTCTTTCGTGACTACCTGTCTTTGTGACTTATCCATATTTGTGGACACCACTCCATTCATATCTCCCATCATAATGATGTTATACTCCATGTAGTCCAACAATGTCTCATGCAACTTCTTAAAAAATTCAGATTTCCCCTCGTTTGGTGCATAAACTCCTACTATCAAGAATTTCTCTCCTTGAATTTGAATTTCAATTGCCACGAATCTTCCTTGGTCATCTTTAAAAATGAATTTCGGTGATAGGCTCTCTTTAGCATAAATTACAACTCCTCTCTTTTTAACCTTATCCGATGAAATAAACTCTTGACCCAATCTTTTGTTAATCAATACTTTCCTGTGTAGCCTTATCACGTGAGTTTCCTGTAAACAAATCAAGTCCAATTGTTCCTTTTTCAACAAATGAAAAACTTTTTTCCTTTTCTCCGGGGAATTAAAACCGTGAATGTTCCAGCTTAATAGTTGCAGAGACATGATGTCGTTATTTTGCTTCTCCTCCAACTGCGCCAAGTAATTGTTCTTGTTCTGTCGGTGGTGTCACTTTCTCTAGTTTGTCCAATCCCAAAGGTAGTGACACTAAGTCTAGTATTCCTGGTTTTAGTACTCTTGCCTCTTCTTCTTCAGCTTCCTTTTGTAGGTTTTCTCCGTGTTCTCTCAGAAATTTTTCTTTGTCTTCCACTGATCTTATTTTGATTTTTTTCCCTTTAAAGGTAAAAGAAAGGCCTTGGGGAAACTCCCACCTGAAAACAATTCTGTTTCCTCTCAGCAGGGCCACCAGCTCTCCGTAGTTAGCCCTAAGATCCAATAAATATTTCGGAATGTCCTTAAAAATCTCCACTCTTAATTCTTGTATCTCCAAAGTCTGCTGGAAATGCAGACTCAATATTTTATCTCTCTCTTCTTTTGTTCGGGGGGTAATCAAACAGTCTCTCACCCTGTTCTTTCTCCCTCCTCTTCCAAGTCTAAAAGCACTTACTATCTTGAAGTCTTGCTTATCATCCAGGTTCCAGAAGTCTGCAAATTCCTGTGTAAGAAAATCACTTAGGCTGTCTTTTTCAAGTTCAGGTACCGCCCTGATCCTCAAATTAGTCTGTTTCTCCTTCAGTTCAATGATAGACAAAAGCGACCGGTGGTCCTCAAGCTGCTTACATATCGGTGTTATCTTTTCCTCTACTGCCGATGCTTTTTCCTTTGCTTCCTCAGCTGTCTTTCGATTCAAAGTAGATTCTTGCAGCAGTTTTTCAATAGATTCTGTGTTTGAGTTCACCTTCTGCCCCAAGTTGTTAATGCTAGTAGTATTTTGGTCAATTTTAGTTGTTGCTTCAGTAACTTGTTTGCTTAATTTTTCCAAGGTTTCATAAATTTTACTTAATACTGAAGTAAATCCCTCTTCAGATGCCATTCCTTTTGACCCAGCTTGTGCAGGATCTTCCCCTTGTGGTGCGGAAGGGCCGGATGCAGATGCTCTGCGCTGCTGCAATACTGCACTGGTCTGCTGCAGTCTAACCTTGCCCGATCTTGTTGTTTTTTCCTGAGGCAAGTTTGCCATAACACTTTATCTGAGGATCAAGGTCAGTCCCACAGCCAAAGCTTGTTTTGCAGTGGAAATTTCCCTGGCCAGTTAGAAGTGGAAAATTCCCCAACTAGTTGTAGCAATTTCAGTGTTCCTCTAGGGGGACACAGTAACAGTCAATGGTATTACAATAAAGTTTCTTTTCCAACTTTCCAAAGTCCCCCTTCAACAAAATAAGCAACAGTTTCAAGTCCAAAGAAGCCCTTCAGAAGAAAAGTATCTCACTTGCAGAGTTAACTGTCAAAAAGTTACATTGTCCATAAACAGTGCGACTCTCAATACAGCAATTCTATTGATCCTGGCAGTCCGTTCCCAAGGATTAAGTGGCGGTCTTTATTCCCTTTTCTCTCCTTTTTTTCTTTTTTTTTTTTTGCAGGCAAAAAATACTTTCCCCTCTTCCCTCCCCTCTCCTGCAGTTCAGGGAGGGAGTTCTTTTGATTTGACGTTAGGATTTAAGTCCTTTTAACGCAACTCTCCAGGTCTTAGCTTAGACAGTCTTTGCTTTGATCTGTATACAGAAAACGGAAGGCGGACTTCCTGTTTACACCTTCCCGCTTCAGTGCCAAATTAATCCTTTTTTTCTTAAATTCCCCGATCTTTAAACTTGACCTACTCACAGGTAACTGTTTAGTAGCCGAATTGTCACAGGAAAAAGGTCAGCGCTCTCCGGCAACAGCTATGCGGCTTCACTCCACGGAAGAAGCAGTTGACTCTCAGCACCGCGCCAGGCTCCCCGTTTCACTCCGGAGCCCCTTACAGGGTTCCCTCGCAGATTGGGGGGCGCTAAAGGTGCCCGCCGAGTCCCACGGTCACAGGCTTTACCCGCCTGTGATTTCAAAGGGGTCCCCACTTCGCCGTAGCGGCAAGACCCGATTTCCGCGGAGCTACTCCCTCAGAACTAGAGGGAATCCGCCATTGCCGATGGCGCCGCCTCCGGAAGTCTTGCTTTTGTTAAAGATCCCTAGATGCACAGATTTAGCCTCAACAAACCACATTCCCAGGGAGATGAAATGACAGCTAAACCAGTTCAGGTATGAAGTACAGTCGTATCTTGGATCCCGAATGCTTTGCAAGTCAAACGTTTTGGCTCCCGAACGCCGCAAACCCGGAAGTTGTTAGAATTCTTGATCCAGGATTGCAGTCATGGGATTTTTGTCTTTCACATGACGGTGTATGTTTTGACTCCACAGAGTGGGAAGTGATGGAAACAGGATATTTGTGTTACTGTGTTCCGTGAAGCGGGACTATTGTCCTTTGTTCTTTTTCTCTTTGCTGTCTGATGCTAGAGAGAGAGGGACCCATGTTACAATGCTCCGTGTGTGTTTATATGTAAATAAAGTAGATTAGCCAAAATGCTGAGTTGCTGGGGTTCTGTCACGCAAGCTGCGAAGGCTCTATGGATCCCTAAGTGTGCCGGTGTCGGTTGGCATCGGTCGCTGTGATGTTCGGGATGAAGAAAGTTTCTGAAGCTCCCAAACAATCAACCAGGAGGGAGAGAACATGCCAGTCGGGCATGTGCCTCTGCCAGGGTCTTACTCGAGTGTAGGCTGAACTCCTAACAGAAGTGAGTGTTCTGATTTGCGAATGCTCTTTGGAAGCCGAACATCAGACATGGCTTCTGCGCTTCCGGTTGGCTGCAGGAGCTTCCTGCAGCCAATCAAAAGCCGCACCTTGGTTTCCGAACATTCTGGAAGTCGAATGGACTTCCGGAATGTATTCCGTTCGACTTCCGAGGTACCACTGTACAGGTCTATCCCAAGAGAAAACAGCTGGGAAAAGTAGACTTGGAGGGTAAGCACGGAGCCCGATGGATCTGGTCCAAACCAGGATATTGAGAACAAGGACAGAATCTCAATGCATAGCCATTTTCCTTCCCACCTTCCTCCCCGCTCTGCCTCTTATGAAAATTCCATGGTCGCCCGCCTACAATCTCATTTAGATGCCAATCTCCACATCTATTAAACTTTGAACATTACAAGGAGAAATTTAAATGGGAGGCATGAATGATTCTTATCTCTACATCCACTTGCAGAGAGGGGAGCACTCTCTCTCTCTCTCTCTCTCTCTCTCTCTCCATATATATTCTTTTAAAACTCGCCGTAATTATACCGTAATAAAAGATGAATAATGGGAATACAATTCCCATATAAATGAATCATAAGGCAGAGGGCTTTCAAAGATAAAATAAAATGGGGTCCACCTAGACGGAGGTGTAGGATTAGCGGTCTAAAGCAGGGGTCAGCAAAGTCTTTGTGGCTTGGACCGGTTCACGGTCCCACAGGTGCCGCGGTGGGCCGGAGTGTGCGCACGCGCATGCGCAAATGCACAAATGCTATTTCTGACGTTCCTTCTGGCATGGAGGAGGTGTGTGCAGCTTCCCATTGGCTGCAGGAGCTTCCTGCAGCCAATGGGAAGCCGGCCAGCATCGCGGAAGGCGGTCCCCGCTCTGCTCCGCGCCGGTTTAGCGCAGCGCATGGGAGCCGACCGAGCGGGCAGCGGGCGTCCAGGGGCCAGTTAAACGACCCCCATGGGCCACTTGTGGCCCATGGGCTTTAGGTTGCCGACCCCTGGTCTAAAGCATCTAATGTGGCTGCGCATTTCCACCTGTGTTTATTTATTACCTTAAAAAATAAAATCTAGTCTGTCCTCCATGGAACTCAAAGTGACTTACATGGTTCTGCCATGTGCTCATTTTATACCCGCAACAACCTTGTAAGGTAGGCCAGGCTTGGCGAGTGTGATGGCCTGGGATTCGGACTCAGAGGCTGAACCTGAGGAATCCCAGCCTGCACAGGAGTCCCCGCCTCCAGAGCCAGCTGAGCCGGGGCTGGGGCTGGGGCTGGGGCCTGAGCCTGAAGGGTCCTCACCTGTGCTGGATCCTCAGGTGCAGGCACCAGCTGAGTCTGCTCTGGCCCCTGAGGTGATGGAGGACGCATTGCCTGCAGCTGCTCCACTCTCAGCCCCATCAGAGGAAGCTGAGGTTGCCTCTGGGTCCGGTAACCCTCCAGCCTCTCCTGAGCTGCAGAGGCTCAGGGCAGAGAGGCGGAGGGAACTAAGTTCCCACAGGAGGAGTGCTCACCTCCAGGCCAGGAGAGGCGAGTCACCTGTGGACCGGGGCCGCCCTATGCCTCGGGGCAGATAAAAGCCAGCCAGCCCCAGTCCCAGGTTGCGGGAGCAACGTTGTTGCTAGCCTGTTCCTGCCTGCACCCTGTCCTGCTCTTCTGCCAGAGTTCCTGACCTCACCTGTCTCCCCGCCTTGCACCCAGCTACGGCTTTGACGGACAGCCTCCATACCGCACCAGTGTGGTGTAGTGGTTAAGAGCGGTAGTCTCATAATCTGGGGAACCGGGTTCGTGTCTCCGCTCCTCCACATGCAGCTGCTGGGTGACCTTGGGCCTGTCACACTTCTTTGAAGTCTCTCAGCCCCACTCACCTCACAGAGTGTTTGTTGTGGGGGAGGAAGGGAAAGGAGATTGTTAGCCGCTTTGAGACTCCTTAAAGGGAGTGAAAGGCGGGATATCAAATCCAAACTCTTCTTCTTCTTCTTCTTCTTCTTCTTCTTCTTCTTCTTCTTCTTCTTCTACCATCGACCTTGGACCGGACTCAGACCTCGCCTCTCAGTTAGCCCCCGGGACCAGCACAGCGAGAATGATAAGCTCAAGGTCACCCAGTGAGCTTCATGGCTGAGTGGGGCGTTGATTCTGAATCTCTGCTTCCCTAGAGTTAAGCTCTAGCCAAGGTGGTCTCTCAAGATGTTTTGGACTACAACTCCCATAATTCCTGAGCATAAACCATGCTGGTTGCAGCCAATGGGTGATGTAGTTCACAACATATGGAAGGCACCACATTGACTAACTCTGCTCTGACTGCTAGGCTAGATGGACATTCACAGAGTAAGCTAGGGGGATGTACACAATACACCTCTCCATTCAAACTATGCACAGTTGTACCGTATGCAGGCGGAGAGCAATTGCTTACAAATCCAGAGGGACGTTTATATTACGGCTGGAGGAGGAATCTGCTTTAAATGGATTTATACATTGAATTTTGCAGTCCCAATTGAGCTTTGCCCACATCAAACTGCCTCTGTCACTGAATTGCTTATGTCTGAGTCACTCACGCATTGGTGGGGTGTGTTTGTTTAAAATAAAATAAAAAGCCTAACTAATTATTTTCACAATCATATGAAAAAAAATAGAATTATAGAATTGTAAAGTTGGAAGGGACCCCAAGGGTCATCTAGTCCAACCCCCTGCAATGCAGGAATCTCAGCGAAAGCATCCATGGCAGATGGCAGACTCTTCGTGACCCCATGGACCAGAGCACGCCAGGCACTCCTGTTTTCCACTGCCTCCCGCAGTTTGGTCAAATTCATGCTGGTAGCTTCGAGAACACTGTCCAACCATCTTGTCCTCTGTCATCCCCTTCTCCTTGTGCCCTCCATCTTTCCCAACATCAGGGTCTTTTCTAGGGAGTCTTCTCTTCTCATGAGGTGGCCAAAGTATTGGAGCCTCAGCTTCAGGATCTGTCCTTCCAGTGAGCACTCAGGGCTGATTTCAGCGATCAGCCTTCTTTATGGCGATCAGCCTTCTTTATGGTCCAGCTCTCACTTCCAAACATCACTACTGGGACAACCATAGCTTTAACTATACGGACCTTTGTTGGAAAGGTGATGTCTCTGCTTAAAAACCTCCAAGGAAGGGGAGTCCACCACTTTCCGAGGGAGACCCATTCCACTGTCAAACAGCTCTTACTGCCAGAAAGTTCTTCCGGAATCTCCTTTCATGTAACTTGGAACCGCTGGTTGGAGTCCTACCCTCCAGAGCAGGAGAAAATAAGCTTATTCCCTCTTCCATGTGACAGCCTTAAGCTATTTGAAGAAGGCTAGCATATCTCCTCTCAGTCTCCTCTTTTCCAGGCTAAACATACCCAGTTCCCAGGGCTGTCTTAAGCATATGTGGTGCCTGGGTGCAAAGATCCGCCCAGTGCACACACACCCTCCCAGGTTGCCCAGTCCCAGGCGCAAGGAGGGCAGAGTTGGCCGACAGTCTCAGTGTCTTGCTGGCTCGGTCGCCCCCGAACTCACGGCACAGCAGAAGAGCCCGCCGCAGCGCTCCAACCAAGAGGCGGCCCGGATTCAACTCTCGGGAATGGCACCCCTGAAAGCCCAATGCCCGGGTGCCCCGCACCCTTAGCACCTATGGGTAAGACGGCCCTGCCAGTTCCTTCAACCGTTCCTCATAAGGCTTGGTTTCCAGACTCTTGATCATCTTGGTCGCCCTCCTCTGCACACCTTCCAGCTTGTCAACATCCTTCTTAAATTGTGGTGCACAGAATTGGACACAGTATTCCAAGTGTGGTCTGACCGAGGCAGAATAGAGTGGTAGTATTACTCCCCTTGATCTGGACACTATTCTTCTGTTGATGCAGCTTAGAAGAACATTAGCTTTTTTTTCCCTGCTGCATCACAATGTTGACAAATTGTATATATTATACATTTGATACATACAGTGGCGTGCGGTGAAATTTTTCATAGGGGAACAGTTAGGGCCATAGGCGACAGCTTGTGAGGGGGGGGGGCTTTGCGTGATCCGGCGCATGAGCATCGCACCTCCTTTCCTAAACTGAGCAAAAGTCTCTTGGACTTTGAGGCACCAGGAAAACGTTTAGGGGACTTGCCCAGTCCCCCTAGGTCACTGAATGCAACCTACCGAATACATACATCTAATTGCATATAACGCATATCAAAGAATTAAGCCCCATGAGGTGTTTCATTTCAATGGCATGATTTTGTAAGTTTTAATTCATAAATATTGTATTTCATTTATTTATTTTATAAAAGTGTTTTATGGTGAACTTGGAAAGCTTTCCAAAGTAGCTTTGCTCTCAGAACTCCATTCGTCGTCTTCTTCTTCTTCTTCTTCTTCTTCTTCTTCTTCTTCTTCTTCTTCTTCTTCTTCTTTATTGAATTTATATACCGCCCTGTACCCAGAGGTCTGATCCTTTTAAGAAGGATGAGAACAGTGGAAGGAGTTAGTATTTGTGATTTTGTGTGTTTGCGTAACTTTGATCGTAGCAAAGACCATTAAGATTGCTTGGACAACTGAGACAAAACACGAATAACACAGGCTATATGTATTGTAATAGGACTGGAGTTCAGACTCATTGCCTTGCAATGCATCTTTGCAGCTACATCCCGGCGTATCCTGCTGGGAAACGGCTCGCTTCGTATCACTCTCTGGATAAAGCCGATGTTCTCAAAAGCAAAGGGAGAAAGACTGCTTAATCCTCAAATGCCCCTGATGGGTCAGAACTACAGGCTGGTCTTTCTCACCCTCCACTCTCTAAGACTGCCCCAGGTCCTTCCCCAGCAACTTGAGGCTCCTCTGCCTTGTCTCTCTTTGCTCCACCTCTTCATTTCTCTCCATGTTCTAGGAGACCAAGGGGGAGGGGAACTGGTCACAGCAGGAGAGTGAGATTTCCTGGCTTCTTCAGATGCTTCATCTCTTCCTCTTGGCCCCTATTCTCTCCAGCCTCCGCTTCTGCCTCTGTTTCTTAACTGCTCTCTGCCACAGCCTCTTCCCGCTCACTAAACCCTGTTGCCTCTTCAGCTTCCGACACCTGCTCCTCCCAGTCTGCTCCCTCTTCTCCCTCTGACCACTCACCATCGTCCCACCACCAATTCCCTGGCTCTGAGCTTCATTCCACTAGGGGTTCCCCAGCCCTCCCACCACTCATCTGCTTCAATGACAGTGGCCTTCCAAAGACTGCCCAGAAGGAAATGTGGTCCTTGGGTGTTTTAGAAGGGGAGCTAAGCACGTAGCTTCCATTTTCAGTAGTAGCCATGCATTAGTACAGCACTTGGTTTGACCGTGTGATAGCATCGTTCTGGACCATTCCACTTCAAACTGCAGGAGGGGGTGCCATATTTTTGAATACCACAAATGCACCACATACATCGTTCCCTGCTGGTAGCTTAGCACTCTGTGCATAGGTCTACTTCCACATGCTGCTCTCCCTTGGCTGGACCAAGCCATTAGTCATCTTGGCTAGCTGTCTTCTTGCCTTGACAAAGCTAAAGATGTAAATGAAGCCCTCTTCTTGAAAGGGTAAACCAGAAGAATAAAACCGAACCAATTTCCCACTGGGGTAAAATGCTCCAATCCCCCCACCTGCCAATTACTTACCCTAGAAGTCCATTTGTTACCCGGTGTGGTCGTTAGTATGCTAATTATTTTGACAGTCTCTTTGAACACTGCTTGGAGGATTTGTGATTATTCAAAAGCAGATGTGCACTCTCCTTTAGTGCTTTCCATTTTCAGATGTAAATATTTCCAATATTTCTTGGGGGACTTTGTCTTTTGTCCCCCCCCCCCCCGGAGCCGAAGGGAAATTTCCATTCCATTTAGAATCAGGGTTGTTAAATTATTTTGCAGCTAAACTACAAGACGAAGAGGGACATCTGCCTCCAAATAATCTGGGTAGAGGGGAATGTAACGTGTGAGCCACTCATGGGAACACCTAGGGAGGGCTTTTTAAGACCAGTTAGCTCAGTTGGGTAGAACGTGGTGCTGATAACGCCAAGGTTGTGGGCTCAATGCCCAGGCAGGCCACCTGCATATTCCTGCATTGCAGAGGGCTGGACTTCCAACTCTACAATTCTATATTCTAAGAAGTGGCAGATTTGCCAAACCTGGCAAGGGTATTGTCAGGGAACTGCCATCGGAGCCAAGAGTGGAGGTAAGGCTCCCCAACGATGCAGGAGAAGGGACCAGCAGGGAGAGAGAGAACACTTCCTTTGGGGAAGGAAATCGGCGTGACACCAGGAAGAAAGGGGAGCAGGGAAGGACTTCAGAGAGATGGCTCCAAGACTCTTCTGCAGAGACCAGCGGGGAGAGCCCAGGACCTCCGCTGGCCACGCCCACTCTGCGCAGAAGACTTCCACGCATCCAGCCTCCCGCCTACCTCAGAACCCTGGCCCTGTTCTTTCCCTTTCCTCATGTAGATGGACAGGAGCAAGGGGAAGACGGACAGCTCCCACATACAACGTGAGCCACAGCTCCAGCTTCTTGCCCTTGATGGCATCGGAAGACACCATCAATCTTCAGTCACCCTCTTCTTTAGTTGGGACCTCGCTCGTTTTCCAACGATCCTATTTTTCTAGGGACTAGTGCCACCCTAACAGGGTAACAGGGTTGCTGGGTCAACCTACTGATGAATTACAGGTCATGAGCAAACTTGATACTGTTGAATTCAGACTCCTCTACTGGCGTTGGGAGTGTCTTTCTTAATATAGACTGTCATTGGTCCTATTTTACATCAGCTGTATGCAAATATTAATAAAGTGTAGAAATAAGCACACTGAGTGGGCGGGATCACACCCACCCTAATTTCCCTATGTTCAAAATTCTTTGCACATGAATCGATTCATATACCCCCAACTTGTGTCTAGGCGGTCTCGGTGCTTGCCGAAGCATTTCATTAGTAAATGCACGCAGGCCCCAGCAAAAACAGGACTCTCAGCACTCGCTTTTTGTTGCTTTTTCTTTCTCCTGTTTTATCATTGTGTTTATTATGATGCTGTGAGGTTTACGTTTTTTGCAAGTGACCTCATGAACTGCGTACTTAAAAGGGAAAGGCAGGATATAAATATATTCAATAAAAAATTTAAAATGTCAGCATGCCTTTGCTAGGGCTCAGGTTGGGTGATGTGAATGGACAATGATTTGTAATCCACTCTTGGTCCCCCTAAAGGCAACGGGAGCTGGCTCCCAATTTCTCCCAGGCAGCTGTTGCAAACAATGCATCAAGAACCTTGTGAACAATGTTGTGAGTTTCAGCGCCATTTGGGTGGGATTTTCAATGTGTCCCAATCTGCGTCTTCTTTCAGTCATTGTTTCTTCCCTTCATTATCTCCATTTCTTATTCATGTTCAGCTGTTCTTTCATTTGGCAGACAAATTCTGTCTACCCCTCTTTGAACACAACTGGGCCTTTTGTTTTATCCTTTTCTTTTCTCCAACAATTTGGTTTCTTCATAAGGGGGCTGCCTCTAAATGAACTGGTGGTGTTCACAGTCTTCAGGATGAATCATTTGCTGTTTCTAATAAACTGTGAGCAGGGGGGTGGGGGAGAAATTAAGGATTAAGTTCACCTTTCAGGGCGAACCTACCTAGCCTGACTTTCGAAAACAATACGGTAATTAAAACACAGCTATCCTTTGGAGTTTGCAGGTACTGGGGTAAAACGTGCACAGAAATGCATGTTTTAGTGAAAACAGCATTCAAAAATGCATTACTTTAGGCGAAACTGCATTGCAAAACTGAATGCATTAGGCAAAATCGCATACAAACATTTACATATTACGCAGGTTGAGACCCTACCTGCCCGCAGACTGTCTCGCCAGAGTGGTGCATGCTCTAGTTATCTCTTGCTTGGACTACTGCAATGCGCTCTATGTGGGGCTACCTTTGAAGGTGACCCAGAAACTACAACTAATCCAAAATGCAGCAGCTAGACTGGTGACTGGGAGCGGCCGCCGAGACCATATAACACCGGTCTTGAAAGACCTACACTGGCTCCCAGTACATTTCCGAGCACAATTCAAAGTGTTGGTGCTGACCTTGAAAGCCCTAAATGGCCTTGGTCCAGTATATCTGAAGGAGCATCTCCACCCGCTTCGTTCTACCCAGACACTGAGGTCCAGCTCCGAGGGCCTTCTGCGGTTCCCTCCCTGCGAGAAGCCAAGTTACAGGGAACCAGACAGAGGACCTTCTTGGTAATGGCACCCGCCCTGTGGAACGCCCTCCCAGAGAAAAACTACCAGACTTTTAGAAGACATCTGAAGGCTGCCCTGTTTAGGGAAGCTTTTAATGTTTAATAGATTACTGTATTTTAATATTCTGTTGGAAGTAGCCCAGAGTGGCTGGGGAAACCCAGTCAGATGGGCGGGGTATATATTATATTATATTATATTATATTATATTATATTATATTATATTATATTA
Organism: Podarcis filfolensis; assembly: GCF_964270895.1. Taxonomy (NCBI): domain Eukaryota; kingdom Metazoa; phylum Chordata; class Lepidosauria; order Squamata; family Lacertidae; genus Podarcis; species Podarcis filfolensis. Next base: position 92,681,027 of record NC_139607.1, on the reverse strand, counting down.
TAATTATTATTTTAGGAGATCTTTGCACTGAAATGCAGTATCATTTTTATAAGGACTTAAATTTCAAACTGACGTAGAAATGTGGTGAAGTGAACCTCAGACTGAGGAAGTAAGGAAATGAGAGTCATCAGAATTGACAGATCTGTTATTTTCTAATTGTGAGTGCCTGCCGATATTTTCAATTTGCCTGCAGGAAATTCCTGGGCCCGAATACCAAGTAATCTATAGCAATTCCCATACCCGTTCAGCCTGCTCACTCTCAGGCTGAAGCGAATACACACAACAGAATGGGTTGGAAGGCGGGTGATCCAGCGATGGTCGATCTACACAAGCCAAGAGTCCCAGAGCTCCCAGTGCCGCTCTCCTTTAAAAGGAGGAAGGCAGTCAGTCCAGTTCCCTCCCAGGCCTCTGCCTGAAGCTCACACCCCGGGTGCCACCTCCTGATTGGCCTGGAGGGTGGCCAATTTCACATCAGGAAGTGTGTTTTCGGAAGAGGAGGTGATGCTTCCATCCTTGGCTGCACGCATGGGCCTTTCTTTCCCCTGTCTTCGCCTCGAGCCACACAGTGCTATCCAGCAAATGGCAGCCTCACACTAGTTGACAGTAAGCCTTTTGTTATGTAGCCAAAATAGCACCACCCACTCACTAGAGGAAGGACCAGCAAGCCTTATGGAACCCTGAAGTTTGTAGACATACAACAATTTTTCTTTCTTTTTTTGCAGGAAGGCAAAACAGCCCAAACAGTGCCATCCATTCCTCTATTCAAATTCAAAATTCCAAGAATATTGGAATGAAGTAAACCAACCAGCCTGATATCACTGGCGCAGGGCAGGATCCAAATGAATTTAAACAAATGAATAAAAATATAAATAAAAAATTATTATTATTATTATTATTATTATTATTATTATTATTATTATTATTAAATGAAATGAATAAACAAGGATACAAAGTTTTATGGGGTATCATAGAATTACGCCTTCATATATACAGTCATACCTTGGGTTACAGATGCTTCAGGTTACATTTTTTTGGGTTACGGACTCGCCGAAACCCGGAAGTACCGGAACAGGTTACTTCTGGGTTTCAACAGTCACGCATGCGCAGAAGCACTGAATTACAACCTGCGTGTGCGCAGACGCAGCGCTGCGGGTTGCAAACTTGCCTCCCACACAGATCACGTTCGCAACCCGAGCATCCACTATACTTGACTTTGTGCATTTCATCCAAACTTGCATTGCATCATGGGTTTGGTTGTCTTAAAGCTGCACAAACCTTTTGATGTTCAAGCACATGTGAATTTCACACTATGTTGCACCTGAAGGCAACTAATCACTTAAAAGAAAACAGCTGCAGGGTCCAAATCTGGAATGTCATTGTCATTCTGATTTTGTGCCGTACCAGCTTTCTGCTGAAAATACACACAAACACACATTGGCTCCATTTGCCATTTTCAGAATAAGCCTGGTGGCGAACATGTTATGGATTGAAATCCTGTGACTGTTGTTTTTTTTCCAGACTAAAAGTGTCCTGTTTAAGTAGAAATGTGTGGATGAAGTAGCAAGGAGTTTGGCCCAGAGGTTAGAGAAAATCAATTATCTCTTATGCCCACAAAAATTGCATTCCTCTGGAACTCAGTTCAGTTCACTTCACTCGTTGTAGATCAGTGAGTTAAACAAAGTATTGAGCAATACCCTAATTGTTAAATGGGCAAACTTAGTTGGAACAAGGGAAGGGAAGCAAAAACTTTGGTCGATTTTGATATCAATGGTCAAGCTCCATTAACTTTTTGAATCACATATTTGCACGGATGGAAGGATTATTTTGTAAAGAAGTGTATAGCTGTACCAATATAATTGCAAGTGTTCTTTCTTTCTTTCTTTCTTTCTTTCTTTCTTTCTTTCTTTCTTTCTTTCCTTCCTTCTCTTTCTTTCCTTCTCTTTCTTTCTTTCTTGATTAATCAAATTTCCAAACACAGAAATTTAAAAACAGAAAAAGAAGATTTCTCCAACTTGATAGAAATATCAGTCCACCTTTGAACTTTCTGCCTAACTACACTACCCAAATCACACACCATCCTGAAATTCTACATAGAATGGAGGGTGCTGTAAGGTTTTAAAAATGCATAAATATTAGTAAAGCAGAATGTTCAAAAGACCTAACTGTAGGTTACCCATTACAATTGATTTTTAATTTATTCCAGTATTTATTAGAGTCATGCAACAGCTGAAAGATTCAACTTGGAAGCAGCCCAATATATTTTGTCTATGATGTTGTTATCATTGTTGCTGCCGCTCTGTGCCTTTCGAATTCAATTCATTATTCAGTACAAAATTATATCTGTGAAAAACAAAGCTTTCCCCTCCCTGTTCACTATAATGGGCAATCTGTAAGTGGCTTTTGTTTGTTCCCTCTTCACAGAAGTGGATGAAATTTGCAGACATGGCAGCTTTTTTTAGTAGATTAATCCTGCCAAACTGCAGGCATATACAGCCACGGGGTTTCAGGAGGGGCACATTTGAATTCTCATTTCTTTTTTTAAAAAAATGAAGAACTAATCTCACCGCATTGGCTATCTCCATTAGAAGTGATGAGTGTGAAAAAGGTCAATATGAGTGGAAAATGGATAACATATGGGAAACTAACAAGTAAGGAAGATGGAAAATGGAAAATGAAACCATATGGAGAAATTAAAGGTTATGTTTATGATTGGTTACATTATTACCAGGTCAATGAAAGGTTTAAACAAGATTTTAAAGAAAGAGGATTTGAGGAAAAGGGATCGAAATTTGAACAAGAAATATTAAATAATGATTTTAAAATTTTGTCCAAAATGTATCAATTGCTGCTGGAATGGCATTTGAAAGATGAGGAGGTTAAGTCGGTTATGATTCATTGGGCTAAAGGTTTTGGATATAACATACAATTGAGTGACTGGGTGAAATTATGGAAAGAAGGTTTAAAGTTTACTGCATGTAATGCATTAAAAGAAAATGTGATGAAAATGATGTATAGATGGTATATCACTCCTGTTAAGCTAGCGAAAATGTATAAAACTAGCAATAAATGTTGGAAATGTAAAGAAAAAGGTGGAACATTCTATCATATGTGGTGGGAATGTAAAAAGGTGAAATGTTTTTGGGAAATGATATATAATGAGTTGAAAAAAATGTTGAAATATACATTTATAAAGAAACCAGAATCATTTCTATTGGGAATGGTAGGAAGTGATATAAATAGAAAAGAATGCAAGCTTTTTTTATATGCAGTAACAGCAGCTAGGATACTATTAGCCCAGGAATGGAAGCAAGAAGAATTGCCAACGATTGAAGAATGGAGGATGAAGTTGATGGACTATGCAGAATTAGACAAATTAACAAGAAGGATTCGAAACCGGCGGGACCAGAAATTTACCGAAGACTGGAGTAAATTTACGAACTACATGAAAAGTATTTGTGATGATCAGATGACGTTTGTATGTTTGCAAGAAGTTCTGTGGGGAGTATTGTTGGAAATATTGTAAAAATGGAAAAGGAGATGATAAGTTAAGAGAGGTAAAGACAATACAAAATTAAGTAACGCATAAAAAGAGGTTAAGATGGAAGATCATCGGAGGTGCTGATGGAAGTAAAAAAAAGTGTATTTGTAATAATTTGTGTGGTACGTTTTGGGGGGGCCACCAGGGGGCGCATCGGAAGATGGCCGACAATAACATCTCTCCGACCCACATGAGGTAATTAAGAGGCTGCTATGGGAAGTATGCAGCCTTCCCGGCCCCCCCAAGGGGATGGGGGGGACTGCCTTGCCAGCGGTGTCCATAATTCACCCCCGGATTTGAAAGAAGGGGGTGCGGACACTTGGCACAAGCCCTCATGTGAAGCCGGCTCTTCCTGACGCTGTCTCCAATTAGCGCACTGGTTCGCTTTGGCTTGAAATATATAATTGGAAATATATAATTGGAAAGAAGCTAAAGCACATACATCAAGCGAAGATCGGGAGTTAAGACTGCTGATTAATGGATCTCTGTGAGTGGAGCGACGGGCGGGACAAATAAATCAAGTGATGAACCATCATTAAAAGACTGGTATGTCTGGAGTGAAACGGAAAGGGGGTGGAGGAAAAAACTTTTCTTTCTTTTTTGCCTTATGTGAGTATTAATAACCCTCCACCCCAGAGAGACGAATCGTTGCAATTTATTTATCACAAGCAGGAATTTAAGAACTGTGTGGAGTAAATTATTGTTCAAAGAGAGGATTGGTAAACATTGGAGAACAGAGGAAAGTTTTATGACGCAGTTTCAAATGGTGTCTCGCTAAGACAGGCTTGTCTAAGAAGGACGGGGGGGGGGAGGACCAGGGTGATCGGAATGCGAAGGATTTTTGGAATGTGATCTAGACCTGGCAGAGCCCTCTGAGATATGCTTGGCAAGCCTGGGGAAATCAACGGACAGACTGAGGTAAAGTTCTTTACGGAGGTGTGGAATGGCGTCTGTCCTTATGTGATATGATTTTTGGAGAGTGTAAAACCCACACAGAGGATGTTTGTTTTCAACCCGCTTGTGAAGATTATCAGAGATCGCAAAGAAATGAATATATGATAACAACAAGAAGATGAGGAAAGTAACAAAGAGACTATCTGGACAGAACTGGATAGAACTGCCTAATAAAAGCAGCAATATAAGTGATGTTTGGACCCCTTTTCGGAGCTTGAAGTATGGGTACCCCCAACAAATATTTAAAAATCTGGCTGTATAATTCGGAACTACTGTGATTGGAAATAATGTGATTTGATTGGCCTGTTAATAAAAATTATATTTAAAAAAAATTGTGTGGTACGTTTTATAATTTGTATGTTAAAATTAATAAAAATGTATTTTAAAAAATGAAGAACTAATCTATAACTTTTCTTCATTTTCTGCCAGAATTACACGAACTTTTCAGGCATATGCATTCTCTTCTGTGGGGATGAAACCCATCAAATTTCAACATGATAGCTGCAGCGGTTCTTCCTATAAAAGCAGAGTTATCATTCTGGGGTAGAGTAAGAATCATAGGGTGAAAAGAAAGACCATGAAAACCCATGAAAAACTATTCTCCTTGGGCAAGAGAGAACTCTCTATTGACTTGCATAGGGGGAAGGGGAACAGAAAGAACATAAATACTCAGGAAAGTTGGGTGGGGAAAATTTATGTATATGTACTCTGATACAAAAAAGTAAGCTTTGCTACTCATTCTGATGGCTTCCCTTGTCCAAATGTACATTGTGAAGGCTTTGCAATCCAGTCTCAGGGAAACAATGCATTACAAAGCAGGCATGGTCATTGGTATGGCCTTCCTGAGCTGGCCTGTGATTTAAGGAAAGAGGCAGAAGAATTTGCAGTTACTCGCTTTAATGGCACATAAAGTAAATGATCATGTTAACATTAAAGCAGATTAAATAAGTCACAGTGCATTAAATTACTTTTATCCAGCTCTGCACATTTCTCAGGTGCCACTGAGCTGAGAAAACAGCAGGGTTGGCTTATTTTGTGGGGTGGCGCGACATTGTCATTTCGCCTCCCTCCCTTCCCCCCTGCAGGATAATTCACTTTTTGTGCCAACTTGGCTCTGTAGCCTCCAGGGAATTTCTCCCCCCCCCCATCCTCAGCAGAGCTTCATGCAAAGCCCGGTGACCTTGGAACGTGGAAGGACATTGTACAGAGCCATCCAGAATCAATGGCCATCTAAATGCCCCTTGGAAGAATCAGTTAAGTGGTTTTTGCTCTGTCTCAAAGAGCCAAGCCAATATTAGTGTTTGTGGAGGGGAGAAGGGGATTCGTGGTAGCTGCACCTCCTTGGAAATGTCTAGTGAAGGAAGATGAAGTGATGTCACAGTGATGTGATGTCAGTACGTTTCCGAGCACAATTCAAGTGTTGGTGTTGACCTTTAAAGCCCTAAACGGCCTCAGTCTGGGATACCTGAAGGAGCATCTCCACCCCCATCTTTCTGCCCAGACGCTGAGGTCCAGCGCGGAGGGCCTTCTGGCTGTTCCCTCACTGCGAGAAGCAAAGCTACAGGGAACCAGGCAGAGGGCCTTCTCGGTGGTGGCACTCGCCCTGTGGAATGCCCTCCCACCAGATGTCAAAGAGATAAAAGAAGAGGAGGAGGAGGAGGAGGAGGAGGAGGAGGAGGGGGAGTTTGGATTTGATATCCTGCTTTATCACTACCCGAAGGAGTCTCAAAGCGGCCAACAATCTCCTTTCCCTTCCTCCCCCACAAGAAACACTCTGTGAGGTGAGTGGGACTGAGAGACTTCAGAGAAGTGTGACTAGCCCAAGGTCACCCAGCAGCTGCATGTGGAGGAGCGGAGACGCGAACCCGGCTCCCCAGATTACGAGTCCACCGCTCTTAACCACTACACACTGGCTCTCATCACAACTACCTGACATTTAGAAGGAGCGTTTTGTCACAATTTGTTTGTTAGACATATCGCTTGGCTGGAGCATGACAGGGGACACAGACGTAATCAAGTATCAGGGGGAACATTCAAGGGAAACACCTGCTGACACGTGTATTTGCTAACGCTGGAAATGTGCTTAGATGGAAATACATTAAGTTCAGGGTGGTTTCACTACTGTTTCCAATTGTTGACTTCTGTTAATAAAAGGAGCCTCAGCATAGCTAGCCGGCAGCTTGCTTGGAGCATGCTTGCCAGCGTGTTTCTGCACAGCTCACCTGCATCCAACCTCCTGTCATCTCCGTTATTCCTACAATGGACGTTGCACTTCATTTCACAGGCTCAGATCCTCCTGCTTAACAGCTCAAGCGGATCTGGTCCTGTGCAATGCTGACTGCTATTCCTTCTAGCTCATCATTATCTGCATTGACTGATAACAACTCTGCAAGGTTTCAGACAGAGGGCATTCCCCCAGACCTCTCCAAGTGTCCCTGTTTTCCAGGAACACTTCTGGATTTACAGAAGCCATCTTGGTTTCAGATTCGATCCTGAAGTACCCCGCTTTTCCTTAGGACGTCCTTATTTTCATCAGAGAAATCTTGGAGGGTATGGAGTTATGCAACTCCCAAGCCAAGGAGATAAGTAACTATACAAACTTTAGAAGACATCTGCAGGCAGCCCTATATAGGGAAGTTTTTAAAAATGTTTTATTATGTTTTTATTTATGTTCGAAGCCTCCCAGAGCGCCTGTAGCAACCCAGTCAGGTGGGTGGGGTATAAATGATAAAAATATTATCATTATCATTGTGGAATAGGATGCCCCTATTTTCATCAGGGAAATGTTGGAGGGTATGTTCTGAGGCCTACATGCACATGCCAAGGATTGAACATGGGATCTTCTTTATGCAAGGCGAATGCTCTACCACTGAGCCAGGGCCGCTCCTCCAAAGGACTGCCCAGAGCAAGACGTGAGCAAAGGATGATGTACTACTCCCCTTTGCCAATGATTGCTTCCTGAGAGCAGGTAGGTGAATAGACAAGGATAAAGATTCCACCAATGGTGTCTCCGAAAAAAATTCTGAGCTTCAAAATGGAAAGCATAATACTGGTGGTCAACAAAAGAGGTTTAAAGACTCTCTCAAGGCAAAGCTTTAAAAATGTACTATAAACATTGGCAACTGGGAAACACTGGCCTGCGAGCGCTCCAATTGGAGAACAGCCTTTACCAAAGGTGTCATGGGCTTTGAAGACACTCGAACTCAGGACACAAGGGAGAAAGGTGCTAAGAAGAAGGCATGCTTGGCAAACCCTCACCATGATCAACTCCTGCCCAGAAACCAATGTCCCCACTGTGGAAGGATGTGTGGATCCAGAATTGGCCTCCACAGTCACTTATGGACTCACTGCTAAAACCGTGTTCATGGAAGACAATCTTACTCAGCTATGAGTGATCGCCAAAGAAAGAGACAAGGAGAAGGAGCAGTAAGGGGCACACACTTGGGGTTGGCAGCAGGGGCCCTCTCAGCACATGGACGTCAGCATGAGTGGCGCATGTTCCTGACACACTCTGGCCCGGATCCTGAGCTTCCTGCTATACAAAGGAAATTCAGCCAGCCACTCCTGCTTTGAGAAGAGATAGCACAAGAACTATATTTTGATGGAAGGATCACCAACTGCCAACATGTCCGGGCGTTTATTCTCCGGAGCTCACAAGGTTTTCTTTTTTTAAAAAAAACACACGCTGAATCCATGATAGAAAGGCTTTGTCTTTTGGTTTCCGAAATCTCTGGTGTGGAATTTCACGTGGAGCCCCTTTTTTGCTCGCTGGCACTGTGCATCTTATTATGTACCTCGAGCCGAGCTATTTATCTCAAGCGCATTCGGAGAAGAAGGGGGAAAAGGCTGCCTCTCTTATCTCTGTCACTTCTTTGTGGCATGTTTTTCAGTTTTGAGTCCACCTCCCACCCACCCAAAGCAGAGGTTAAACAAAAGTTGGTAGAGAACGCTTTCATTTATCCCCCCAAAGATTCTTCCCTTTTTCCCTTTCATGCCACGCTTGACGTTCTTTCATCCCTTCAGTTAACATGCAAATACTAATATTAATGCCCAGCTGTGCTAAAATACACAAAAGTGCTATCTTGGGGGAAAGGTGGCTTCTTAGAAGTGGCAAAAGCCCCTACCATACTAGGCAGATGGCATTTCATCAGATGCCAGCTTCCTTTGATGCTTCAGTGCCATTGACTGACCCATTATGTTCCAAACATCCAAGTTAAGCAACTGTGTTATTTTGCATATATTATTTCAGTAGAACTCTGCTTACTTTGCAGCCCCATTCTCTCAGTTTTCGCTCCCATTTTTTGGATATATTGCACAAATAAGGTGAAAAGGTAAAGGACCCCTGGTACAGTTAAGTCCAGTCAAAGGCGAATATGGGGTGCGGCGCTCATCTCATTTTCAAGCCGAGGGAGCCGGCGTTTGTCCACAGACAGCTTTCTGGGTCATGCGGCCAGCGTGACTAAACCGCTTCTGGCACAACGGGACACCGTGATGGAAGCCAGGGTGCACAGAAATGCCGTTTACCTTCCCGCCGGAGTGGTACCTATTTATCTACTTGTACTTTGACATGCTTTCGAACTGCTAGTTTGGCAGGAGCTGGGACAGAGCAACAGGAACTCATCCCGTCACAGGGATTCAAACTGCCGACCTTCCGATCGGCAAGCCCAAGAGGCTCAGTGGTTTAGACCACAGCAGCACCCACATCCTATTGCACAAATATCATGCAAGCACTTTGCATATGCTTAAGGAGGGTGGAGCAACCCAGCTGCATTTTTGTCATAAACTGTGGAACGGTAACCCGGCTGTGAAATAAGTTACTTAAATGTCCTGGCAAGTCATAGGGATTCGCTTTCGATTTGGAACACAAATGGGGTGAAGGCTAAAGAATTTAATACATCACCCAAATGTGATTCAAATGTGTCCTTGGACTCTGATAATGCCTTTAGCTTGTCTGGCTGGAGAGGGGCATTTGAAGATGTACAGAAACTAGACTACTGTACAAAAGGTTAAACTGGCTCCCTCTTTACTGTGCTTTGGGTGGCAGGCAAGCACATTATTATCGTCATTTATTAAATTTATATGCCCCCCTTTCATGTGATGATCACAGGGTGGTTAACAACATAAGAATACAAAATGAAAACACAAAATACATAACATAATACAACAACCAACACCATTAACCCCTCACATATGATCAGTCCAAAAGGCTTCTAGGAACTGACAGCTTTTAATGAAAGGGCTGGTGCCATGCTGTTTTTATAGTATATGGTTTAATAGATAGATAGATAGTTCTATTAAGGTTTTGTTTTTTTTAATTATTGGGTTTTTCTTCTATATTTTTAGCTCTTCTCATTTTAACTCTAAGCCGCACTGAGGCCCTGTCAAGGAAAAAGATGGGGTATTATCAACAACGACAACAATAAGTGAAATTTGCATTTGTTTTTCCACTCACTTTTGCCTCAGACTCCACCTACCACTGCATAATATGTCAAACTGCTTTTAGACCCATCTCTTTGGCCACAAGAGATCTCAACAATGCCTTGATTAAACTTCCAGGACTCTTCGAAGCTCTTTTTTAAGCCATGGATGGGGAACCTCTAGCTCTCTGGCTGAGGTTGGACTCCAACTCCCACCAGTCCCAGCCAGTATGACTAATCCCAGGATGTGGGAATCAGGGATCCGGTGCGGTATAATGTGGTGTCATGGCTAAAGTGTTGTTGGAGTAGCACCTAGGAGACTGTGATTCACATTCCTGCTCACCAGATGGCCATGAGCCAGTCACCATCTCTCAGCCTGACCTACCTCACAGGATTCTTGTTTTGAAGATAAGATGGAGACAGTGAGGAGCCACATAAGCCGCCTTGAGCTGTTTGGAGGGAAGAGTGGGATAAAAAAGCAAAAACAAACCAATAAAGGAAGTAGATTCTAACTACAGTGGTACCTCGGGTTGCATACGCTTCAGGTTACCTACGCTTCAGGTTTCAGACTCCGCTAACCCAGAAATAGTACCTTGGGTTAAGAAATTTGCTTCAGGATGAGAACAGAAATAGTGCTCCGGCGGCGCAGTGGCAGCAGGAAGCCCCATTAGCTAAAGTGGTGCTTCAGGTTAAGAACAGTTTCAGGTTAAGAACGGACCTCCGGAACGAATTAAGTTCTTAACCCGAGGTACCACTGTAAATATCAGGAAGAATTTTCTGATAGCAAGAGCCATTCGAGAGTGGAACAGACTACTTCAGAAGATGGTGAACTCTCCTCCATTGGAGGTAAGCAGACGCCAGATGGCCATCTGTCAAGAATTCTTCAGCTGCGATTCCCACATTGCAGGGAACAGACTAGATTACTCTTAGGATCCCTTCCAACTCTGCAATTCTATGGTTCTGTTTGGCATCTGTCTGTCTTGGGAGACGCTGGAAGTGTGCACCTTTGGGCGTGAAGTCAAACCACTGGAGGGTTACAGTGCCTGCTGTGGCTGTAGAGACAGATACAGGAGAGACATGTTTTGTTGCAGCTGAGGCAGATGAAGGCATCCAGTTGTGCTGCTGCAGATGCACCATGGCGTTTCTCTTCCCTGCGGTCCTCCCAGCGGTCCTTCCTCCTCTGGTCACTGCTGCAGATACACAACCTGACTCCAGGTGCTACTTGTTGGAAAAACGCCCCCGGGAAGGGTGTCAACTTCCCAAGACACTGGGGCTTCTTTCCAGTGGTCACTCTCTGGCTGGAATCCTCCCTCAGTCCAGGGTCACCAGTAATAAGTGACCCCTCATCCTGAGAGGAGCACACTAATCTTCTGGCATCCCATCACAGAAGAAAGAGACAGTCAGTAGTCTACTCACTACTTTATTCAGACTGTACACGCAGCTCTTATAAGCATGTCTGCTCTCCTGAGCAGCAAAAACAAGAGTCTCCGACTTGACTCACACTTCAACTCAGAAGCGAAAGTAACTCTCCGGTTACATGAGAACTGGCAGAGACTTCCTGTCTCACGCTCAGAGACATCACATGATGTCAACAATGTAGCTGCTCTTCGCAGCTGGTGAGATATAAAATCCCGACACTACTTCCATGATTCCATGAAATAAACCTGTGAAGAGCTGCAGATTCTCCACCTCTGCTTCAAACCAAGTTTTCTACCACCCCTCCATTGACACATTTTCAACCAACCTTACCCAAGGACCAATCCTGTATATTACAATTATTAGGAGTTTCACTGGGGTGGGGTAGGGGCTTAGCCTTTGTATTGTAATTTCATGCACAATGAGTTACGATCAGTTTGGAAGACAGTTTTATAGGAATTTTTATGAGCCTTGTTTTATTTTAGCTGTCACTCCGTTGCACATAGGCTCAAAGTAAAATGTCTACAAAGAAATATTGGAAGATACGTGCTTGTTCTTATTTTACATTACCATACACACACACACACACACACGCTTTAACTATCAGTGGTAAAATGATTCGGAGTCCTACTGGTGTTGGCTGTGCCAGATTCCAAGGCTGACTGTTAAACAGGCAACAAGATGCAATATAATTATGGCACTCGAAATGATGGGAAGCAAATTGGCCCTTCAATTATAGATACACAAAAGCGGCGCCATTATATCCCAAGCAGTCGATTAATTTCTAAAGTGGTAGAAGCAGCCCCAGTCTACCAGTTCCATCCACGCTTCTATGCAGCAGCAAAATTTTAGCATGTAAGTGGAGTGCTATATTTAACAAGTTGAAGGAATGTTTTTGATGAATAAAATAATGAGAGCAGCCAGGCTGGATTGGAGTGTGCATGGAGGAATAACAAAAAGAAGTTTTGCAGGGATAAAGAAAGAGGTTGGTGTTATGAAAGGAGAGCCATTTGCAGAGATCCAAGAAATGCGGTCCAGATTTGAAGTGTTACTCGATGCTCTCAAATGATTTGCAAGGTATCATAGAATCTTAGAGTTGGAACCCCCTGCAATGCAGGAACCTCAGCTAAAGCATCCATGACAGGTGGCCATCAAACTTCAGCTTAAAAACCTCCAAGGAAGGAGAATCCAACACCTCGTCAGAGTCTGTTCCACTGCAGAACAGTTCTTACTGTCAGAAAGTTTTTTGAGTGTTTAGTCGGAATCTCATTTTTTAAAACTTAAATCCATTGCTTCGAGTCCTACCCTCTAGAGCAGAAGAAAACAAGTGTGCTCCCTCTTCCAGCCCTTAAGATAGTTGAAGATATCTATCATATCTCCTCTCAGTCTTGTCTTTTCCAGGTTATACATACCCAGCTCCTTCAAGCACTCCTCATAAGGCTTGGTTTCCAGACCCTTGATCACCTTGCATGGAGCAGCGCACGGAAATGCCGTTTACCTTCCCGCCGGAGTGGTACCTATTTATCTACTTGCACTTTGATGTGCTTTCGAACTGCTAGGTGGGCAGGAGCTGGGACCGAACAACAGGAGCTCACCCCGTCACGGGGATTCAAACTGCTGACCTTCTGATCGGCAAGCCCAAGAGGCTCAGTGGTTTAGACCACAGCGCCACCTGCGTCCTTAAGATGAGGTGCCCAGAATTGGACACAGGATTCCAGGCATGGTCTGCCCAAGGCAGAACAGAGTGGGACTATTACTTCCCTTGACCTGGACACTAGACTTCTGTTGATGCAGCCTAGAATAGTGGTAGCTCTTTTTTTTTGCTGCTGCATCACACTGTTGGCTCATGTTAAGCTTGTGGTCCACCAAGACCCCTAGATCCTTTCCACCTGTATTGGAGCAAACACTTGATTTCCAGGAGCAACAAAGATTTGGCAGCTTGTGCTTCTCCTTTTAGTTTGTGGGTTGGCATGGGCTTCTGCCACCTGCCCAGTCAAACAAGAAGCAGGTAGCCACCACAGGAGCATAGGGAATGGCTTTTAGTCTTTGGCAGGTGTGGTGATTGAAGAGGCAGCCTTGGAGGCAGAACTGGGAGTGCAGTGGACGTCTTAAAGCCTTTGCAAGTCTTGCTGTGTTCCCCTTCTAAACCTACCAGACTGAGCTCTTAAAGGGGGAGCATGGGGAATCTTGCAAAGCTGCACAAGGGATTTTGGCAGGTGGGGTTAAACTTTGCAATCATTCAAGAGCTGGAAAGGGGTCACAGCTCACAAGCAATCAGCAGCTCCCCAAACCTATAGTTGGGAGAATGAGCAGACGCACCAGAGAATAGACCAGATAAACAATCAATGTACAGGTAGTTAAATACTGATTGGGCATTTTATTTACTAGCCAGAAAGATAACAAATTTCCATCATACACAGCAAGAATATTATACTCACAAGATTTTAAGCAAAGCAGAAAAGATAATCAATCCTGTGGCTTTGATGTTTCTGGAGTGGCAGGAAATCTGCCTGGATGTTTCAGAAATGGCCCTGATTTTTATACTCTCACTAATGCACCAAATATTTTTATTCATTTGTGCTAAATATGCTAACTTCCTCGACCAAGCAATTTCCACCCTCCCCAGCACATCCTTCTATTACCTGCAAATGATATATGTAGATATTTTGTTACCAGAAAGTTCAATAATTGTCCAGACTAATTTCCCATTTTCTTTACCATTTAAAGCACTGTCGTGGCCTTTTCCATACCGTGCGACTACTTCTGTTGCGAAAACTTAACCACTTTCTGCCCTTTACAGTAATATGTCGACTGATGTTAAGAATCCTGAACCAGAGAGTGTAAAACAGAGCTTTAATACTTTAAATAGCCCTATAAAAGCTTCCATAGCCTTTGCAAATTTCCATATGCCTAAAATGTGTATATACTGAAGCATGTTTTTTTTTAAAAAAGTAAATTTAAAGCTCTAAAGATTTTACATTAATGTGCGCCTGGCAGTTGAGGATTTGACTCTGCCTTCTGTCATGACCTTTGTATAATTCCCTAAGAGAGAGATTTTTGACACTTCTTTTTTTAAAAAAGCAAAAACAACCCATCAACAACCTGTCTCACATAAGACTGAGAACCTATTAAACAGGAGAAGCAAATTTATAGTGAATAAAATGGCAGCATTTGCATATATCAAAGCCGAGATATGGAGGGGAAATTGTGTGAGACACTCTACCTGTTGACTATTAATCTGTTGGACCCGACTTTGTTGGTACTCTAGTCTTATAATTAGTCTGTTGTTGTTGTTGTTGTTGTTTAACAAACTAACCGTATTGGCCAAAAACAGCTTTTTGTATTGCTCCTTGATTGGCTTATGACTCCATGGCTAGTTCAATAAGCTACCAGAGATCTTTGCAGAAGAAAGTGGGTGAACTATGTAATTCCATTAGGGCTGTTCTCCTGACCCAAGCCAACCTAGAGAATACTCAAGAGCCAGTGAGGTGTAGTGGTTAAGAGCAGAAGACTCGTAATCTGGTGAACCGGCTTCGCTTCCCTGCTCCTCCACATGCAGCTGCTGGGTGACCTTGGGCTAGTCACACTTCTCTGAAGTCTCTCAGCCTCACTCACCTCACAGAGTGTTTGTTGTGGGGGAGGAAGGGAAAGGAGAATGTTAGCCGCTTTGAGACTCCTTCGGGTAGTGATAAAGTGGGATGTCAAATCCAAACTCTTCTTCTTCTTCTTCTCAAACCACACTGGCTCCATCCCAGCAGCAATGTTCAATTAGGGTTCTTTAAACTCTAATTGAACAATGATATTGATGCATATAGAGTCCTTCAAGCCAGCCTATCCTAATCTTCTACCATGAGCTGTTATCTTTGTCTCACAAAAACACATTTCAGAGTGTCGCTTCATGTCCTAAACTCCCTTAAGTAAAGGTAAAGGTACCCCTGACCATTAGATCCAGTCGTGACCAACTATGGGGTTGCGGCACTCATCTCACTTTATTGGCCAAGGGAGCCGGCGTACAGCTTCTGGGTCATGTGGCCAGCATGACTAAGCCGCTTCTGGCGAACCAGAGCAGTGCACAGAAATGCTGTTTACCTTCTCACCAGAGCAGTACCTATTTATCTACTTGCATTTTGACGTGCTTTCGAGCTGCTAGGTTGGCAGGAGCAGGGAGCTCACCCCGTCGCAGGGATTCGAACCGCCGACCTTCTGATCAGCAAGTCCTAGGCTCTGTGGTTTAACCTACAGCGCTCCCCGCGTCCTAATAAAATCCCTTAGGTAAACCCATATAAGGAAAGGAATGCAAATGGATCACGTGCAGCGAGGTGCTGCTTAGAGTTCTTTGTGTGCTTGCTTAATGTATATGCAATAAAGGAAAGACCATAAATGGTATGCTAATAGGGTGATGTAGCCAAGGATTGGAAGGATTTTGCTACGGTTTATGCATATGTAGTGCCTTAAGCAATAACAGAAATGTATATATGAAGGAGCCCCTCCGTTTCCAAGGGGCTCAGACTTTGGAACTGATTCCTCTGAGTCAGCTTGCTGGCCACCTCCAAATGTGCCACACTCCACACATTTATCCTCTGGCTGGTTGAGCATCCCTTCTTCTCCAGCCAGACCACCTTACCCAGCCTCTTCCAGTCTGTTTGGTTCACCTATACAGCTTTCCATTGAGATGGTGGTGTGAGCTGGGAGCTTCTGCACCAGCCACTCCTGACAACGGTCTTCAAATACTGGGAGGGCTGTCATGCAGAAGATAGTGCAGACGTATTTTCTTGCAGAAAGCAGAGACATCACTTTGCCAACAAAGGTCCGTATAAAGCCATGGTTTTCCCAGTAGGGATGTATGGAAGTGAGAGCTGGACCATAAAGAAGGCTGATCGCCGAAGAATTGATGCTTTTGAATTATGGTGCTGGAGGAGACTCTTGAGAGTCCCATGGACTGCAAGAAGATCAAACCTATCCATTCTGAAGGAAATCAGCCCTGAGTGCTCACTGGAAGGACAGATCCTGAAGCTGAGGCTCCAATACTTTGGCCACCTCATGAGAAGAGAAGACTCCCTGGAAAAGACCCTGATGTTGGGAAAGATGGAGGGCACAAGGAGAAGGGGACGACAGAGGACGAGATGGTTGGACAGTGTTCTCGAAGCTACAAACATGAGTCTGACCAAACTGCGGGAGGCAGTGGAAGACAGGAGTGCCTGGCATGCTCTAGTCCATGGGGTCATGAAGAGTCGGACACGACTAAACGACTAAACGACAACAACATTTTCTGATAGAACTAGAGCAGGCAGGTAGAAATGGCAAGGAAGCAGATTTCAGCTAAGCATCAGGAGATACTTCTTAATAGTGAGAGCTGTTCGACAATGGATCTCCCCTTTGCTGAATATATTTAAGCTGAGGCTGGATCTCTGTCCATCAGGAATGATTCTGCAGAATTATAGAATCATAGAATTGTAGAGTTGGAAGGGACCCCAGTCCAAGCCCCTACAATGCAGGAATCTCAACTAAAGCATCCATGACAGGTGGCCACCCAACCTCTGCTTAGAAACCTCCAAGGAAGGAACGTCCACAACCTCCTGAAGGAGACCGTTCCATTGTTGAACAGCTCTTACTGTCAGAAAGTTCTTCCTGATGTTTAATCAGAATCTCTTGTGACTTGAAGCCACTGGTTCAGGTCCTGCCCTCCAGAGCAGGAGAAAAAAGCTTGCTCCGTATTCCATGTGACAGCCCTTTAGAAATTTCACAACAGCTATCATATCTTCTCTCAGTCTCCTCTTTTCCAGGTGAAACATCCCCAACTCCCTCAACTGTTCCTCATCAGGCTTCATTTCCAGACCCTTGTTCATCTTGGTTTCCCTCCTCTGCTCACGTTCCAGCTTGTCAACATCCTTCTTAAATTGTGGTGCCCAGAACTGGACACAGGACTGCAGCTGTGGTCTGCCCAAGGCAGAATAGAGTTCCATAATGAGCAGAGAGTTCAGCTGGATGATCTCGACAGTCCCTTCCAGCTCCCAGTTCTATGATTTTATTTGCATGACTGTTCTTCAAAAAAAGCTTGATGGAGTGGGAACTCCTTTATTGCCAGACGTACAAGTAAGCCGTTTGAAAAATGTTCCCCAGCACAGTAAATAAAAGGCAAATAAAACATACAGACAATTTTTTTATCTAAAAAATAAATATATATATAAAACCCACTACGTGGTGAATGATTTGGTCCATGCATCACGGTTACCCAGGAAAAGACGCACTATGTCTCCCAGATTACATTGATTTGATTTAGCGAGTGCAGGCTACTCCCAAGAGACAAATGAGTGATGGATTAGAGAGCCTACTGTGAATATTATATCACACTAAACAGAAAGCAGGGATGGCGAAAGTACAGAAAAGCAATTCTATGATCTATAATTGAGTGACTATTTTTTATCAGCAACTTGATCTGAATTTTCTGCACCAATGGTGCTTTATATTGATTCGCCCCACTATTCCTGCCTGCCTGTTTGTACTTTTTCACTTAGCGGGAGCTGGGGTTCCAAATGAGCGACATAAAAATGGCTTGGGCTGGGGGGTGAGTCGGCTGCCTCTGTCTCCACTACCAGGCCTTGTAAGGTAAAGAACCCCTGGACGGTTAAGTCCGGTCAAAGGAAACTATGGGGTGTGGCGCTCATCTCACTTTTCAGGCCGAGAAAGCTGGCGTTTGTCCACAGATAGCTTTCAAGGGCATGTGGGCAGCATGACTAAACCGCTTGTGGTGCACGGAGGACTGTGACGAGTGCCAGAACACACAGAAAGCCCATTTACCTTCCCGCCAGAGCGGTACCTATTTATCTACTTTCACTGGTGTGCTTTCGAACAGCTAGGCTGGCAGGAGCTGGGACAGATCAATGGGAGCTCACCCTGTCATGCGGATTCGAACCACCGACCTTCCAATTGGCAAGCCCAAGTGGTTTAGAGCACAGCGCCACCCATATATGTACTGCATATGCTTTAAGAGCTTTTGCAAACTAAGCTAGGAGAGCTCAGTCAATAGAGCATGTGACTCTTGATCTCAGAGTTGTGGGTTTGAGCCCCACATTGGGCAAAGGATTCCTGCATTGCAGGGGTTGGACTAGATGACCCTTGTGGTCCCTTCCAGCCTAGACACTGAGGTCCATCTGGCGGTTCTCTCAGTGTGAGAAGTGAGGTTACAGCAAACCAGGCAGAGGGCCTTCTTGGCACTGGTGCCCTCCTGTCAGATGTCAAAGAGATAAACAACCATCTGACTTTTAGAAGACATCTGAAGGCTGTATCAATAAGTTTTTAATGTTTGATGTTATATTATATTTTATAAGTGTTGGAAGCCACCCAGAGTGGCTGGAGGAGCCCAGTCAGATGGGGAGCAAATAGTAATAATAATAATAATAGCTGCTGCTACTACTACTAAGGGACGTAGGTGGCGCTGTGGTCTAAACCACTGAGTCTAGGGCTTGCCGATCAGAAGGTCGGTGGTTCGAATCCCCGCAATGGGGTGAGCTCCTGTTGCTCAGTCCCTGCTCCTGCCAACTTAGCAGTTCAAAAGCAGGTCAAAGTGCAAGTAGATAAATAGGTACTGCTCCAGCAGGAAGGTAAACGGCGTTTCTGTGCACTGCTCTGGTTCACCAGAAGCGACTCAGTCATGTTGGCCACATGACCTGGAAGCTGTCTGTAGACAAACGCCAGCTCCCTCGGCCTATAGAGCAAAATGAGCACCGCAACCCCAGAGTCGTCCGTGACTGGACTTAACAGTCAGGGGTCCCTTTACCTTTTACTACTACTACTACTACTACTACTACTACTACTACTACTACTAGATGACCCTATAGGTTCCTTCCAACTCTTCAGTTCTATGATTCTATGACTTTTAAGAAAATGTAGGATGGAATGATTTGGAATAAATAAACTGAAGTCAGCCTCCCTCCCCACTTTCTGAAATGCTGTGCAGACCATTAACTAGCTCCAGGGACTGAACATCTCTTTGAAATGAGAGAGAGAAATTTTTTCTGGTAAGGACATCATTTTAATAATGATTCCTTGACCCCTGACCTTTCCTCCACCAAACCTAGAGGCCCGAACCCTGATGTGGAAAAGCTTTCAGACTGGAATCTCACTTCTGCCAGCTTAGATCAGGGAGAGGTCGCCGTCAAATTACCAACTTTTTAAGACGCACAGTTCAAGCTTAATTAAAGGCTTGATGAAAACGCCCTCGGTAAAATGAACTCATTCAGAGAGCAGATAATTTAAGATCCATGTACTGAGGACTACTTCTGCAATGCAGGGTATAAAAATTTTATTTGATCTTATATAAATTTAATTAGATAAGAAGAAGGGGAAGGTTCTCTCTTTTGTATGGATTGTCAAAACTATTTTTCCCCTTTCCAATGCGGTCATAATGTCAGTTAGATGGGTTGTCACTGAACCACTGCAGAATATGGGCTTTGGGAATGTCAATCTTCTGGCTTCTTGGGAGGGGTGGAGAGAGAGAGACCACCTTATAAGTCTGCAGGATAACTTGTTTTCTGCTGCCCCAGAGGATAGGGCCCGAACCAGTGGGTTCAAATTACAAGAAAGGATGTTCCAGCTATACATTAGGAAGAACTTTCTGATGGTGGGAGCTGTTTAGCAGTAGAATGGACAACCTCAGAACATTGTGGACTCTCCATCCTTGAAGGCATTTAAGCAGATGTTGGATGACCATCTGTCAGGGATTGTTTAGGTGTGATTCCTGCATTGTAGGGAGTTGGGCTAGATGACCCTTGGAGCTCATTCCAACTTTACAGTTCTGAGTTGGAAAGGACCCTGAAGAACATCTAGTCCAACCCCTTGCAATGCAGGAATATACTGCTGTCCCGTGCGAGGATCAAACTTGCAACCTTGGCATTATAAGCACCATGCTCAACTAACTGAGCTATCTGTCAGTATGCCTTTCAACTGATGTACAGCGACTGGACTCAATAACTGGTTCTGCCCCGACTGGAGCACTTTCAGAGACCTTCCAATCCTGGAAAGCAGATCCCAGTGCACTGACCCACAAGTGTGCATTGTGAGCGCCAGACTCATGCAGAGTAGAAATAACACGGAAGCTAGCTATGAAGCATAACTCCTTTTATTTCTAATAGCTACTACAAACTAAAGAACTACTGGCTTGCATGAGTGTTACAGCTCCCACTCAGCCATCTAGTCACTATATAAGACTTTCTCCACACACACAGTCACACAGGCAGTCAGTCAGGAGCGGAAGAGTAGTTTCTGCCCCCTCCTTTCTCAAAACATCAGATCAGGAGATTCTGTCAATGGGAGGGGTGAAAATATCAACACTATCCAGACCTATTATATCAGAAGCCCACTCCACAGTAACTCAGAGCAGGACTTTCATTGTGGCTGCCCCTGTTTGGTCAAACAGCATTTCTGTCCAGATATGGTGGGCATCCACAAACTGTGTTTTTCAGAAACAGTTTGAGACCTTTTCATTCCTACATGCTTACACACGCTGTGCTGTACTCTGGTGAAAGGGCCCTTCATAAGAGGGGTGTCGCGTATCTTCCATAGGCCCACACCCCACCAATGTCATACCCTCCAGTATTTCTCCGATGAAAATAGGGACGTCCCATTCCATAATGACAATTTTACTATTTATACCCCACACATCTCTCTGAGTTGCCCCAGCCACTCTGGGCAGCTTCCAACCTATATAATAACATAATTAAATATTTAAACATAAAAAACACCTCGCTGTACAGCAGGCATGTCCAACAGGTAGATCGTGATCTACCATTAGATCACTGGACGTCTGCAATAGATCACTGGTAGATCACTGGTTCCCCTCAAAGAAGCTCATCAACTTTGGCTCCCCCCCCCCCTAAAACAGGGTTTCCCTCAACAACTCAAGCTCAACAACTTCAACCTGAATCCCCCCTAAAGGGGGTAGATCACTGCCAGTTTTTAACTGTGAGTAGATCACAGTTTCTTGGGAGCTGGCCACCCCTGCTGTAAAGGATTGCCTTCTGGTAACTGTCTAATAACTTCATAACCCTCCAACATTTCTCCAACTTTGTTCCTACTCTGCCTTTCTCTTTACTGCCCCTTGAGGTGGATATATTTAAGCCGGGTGTAGAGGATGATGAGATTGGGTTGTAAAGTTTCTGCCATTTATTTTTTTTGCAGACACGATGGGTTATCTTTGACTTCCTTAGTGTTTTGATATTTTTGCTTTCCTTCTTCTTTGCTTCAGGTTTTTTCCTTTGTGATTTCTTACTGAGTACTGGATGATTTATAGCAGCTGGTTCTCCAATGAAAATGGGGACATCCTAAGGAAAAGTGGGGCATTCCGGAATCAAATCGGAAACTGGGGTGGCTTCTCTAAATCAAGGACATCCCTGGAAAATCGGGACACTCGGAGGGTCTGCAGTGGGGTCATAGCGCCGGCTCACATCTGGTCTCCTGCTAGTACAGCTTTATTTCAGATATGCTGCTTTGCTCCACATGCCTGTTTCCACTCAGTGCTATTTTTCTAGAAAAAGAGATGCTGGAACTCACCACGAACACCTCCTGAAATATACTCAGAGTCGCAAAGTGATTTCATGCTCTTTATTCAGCTCATAGTGGTGAGGAGGAATGAATGAAAGTCCCCTCAAGGTATCTGCTTTATATACATTATTTACACAATGGGCTGCACATGATTGGCTAATTCCGGAATTCTACTGTAAGCCAATCAGGTTGTGGATTCACTTCTATCTGGAGCATGATTGGGTGGTTCCTGCCAACCAATCATACTGCTGCATTGTTCTAGGACCAATCAGACTGCTGCATTCTGAATCCTATTGTTCTAGGACCAATCAGACTGCTGCCTTTTGGATCCTATTGTTCTAGGACCAATCAGACTGCTGCAGTTTGGATCCTATTCAACTCAGTACATAACACCTCCCTTGTTCTCCTATAATGGCAATGGCCCTCTGTGAGGGTCTCACACTTGACAGTGCCTCTGTCACCTCTCAGCCGCTTTCCTTTGCAGGGAAGTGAATAATAATAATAATAATAATAATAATAATAATAAATTTTTATTTATACCCCGCCCTCCCCGGCCAGAGCTGGGCTCAGGGCAGCTAACACCAATAAAATTAAATTAAAATAAAACAAAACAAAAAACAAAACAAAACAGTGGTACCTCGGGTTACATACACTTCAGGTTACACACGCTTCAAGTTACAGACTCCACTAACCCAGAAATAGTACCTCGGGTTAAGAACTTTGCTTCAGGATGAGAACAGAAATCGTGCTCTGGCGGTGCAGCAGCAGCAGGAGGCCCCATTAGCTAAAGTGGTGCTTCAGGTTAAGAACAGTTTCAGGTTAAGAATGGACCTCCGGAACGAATTAAGTACTTAACCCGAGGTACCACTGTAAAATAAAATAAAAGCGATACAAAGCTAGTTCTTTTCCCAGGCTTTCCTCCAGAGCCACCCCCCCATGCAATCAACAGAATTCAGATTGAATCATGGCCAAATTAAATGTAAACAACCCATTCCACTCCCAACGTGTGGTGTGTTTGTGTGTGTGTGTTTTGTGTGGTTTTTTGGTATGAATGGTTTAACCGTTGCACTCACTTTTCCCTTCCGCAGTGCTTGCCCAGTGCTCCCTGGTACGTCTTAACAGACCTGCCGGACATCAAAGGCATTATTTGGTTTAAACGACAGAGTGACATCCTTGGAAGCCTTTTTGTAAATATCCGTTTGAAAAATCCCAGCTGTCATAAAAATAACCAAGCTGTCAGCTCCCAAAGTCAGAGCGAAGCAAGGAGGTTAGCCGAAATGAGACCCAATGTGAAGAATTTCCCTGTCACCCTGTCCGGGGAGGCATCTGCTGTAAAGTATAGGCTCTCAAGTCAACAGGCGTTTTGATCGTGAGATGATTTATGTCAGCCGCCAGCCATCCAGCACGCATCTGTCACCCGGACAATGTGCTATAAAAGAGAATTTAATTGCTTCTGGATTATAAATAAAAATGAACATTGCGGGAACGAATTACACAATCACTGTTCATTTGTACATTGCGCTATCAAGGGCAAGGAAAACCAGTGGACAGAAAGCAGAGTCATTTTTCCCCCTTCTTCATTCAGCCAGGAGGGACCATCGGGAATGTTTTAATAACAAATGACAACCATCACATTTTGGGGCAGGAAAGAACCTGCTTTTTCCTTTTTTTTTTTCCTTTTTGGAGGGGCGATTCTCTGGATTGATGGACCAGGCCTGCGTCTTCAATCAGTTGCCACAGTTTGCTAATGGAGGCAGCAATCTGGAAAGGAAGGACTTGTGAATGTCACACACTAGAAAAACTTTACCTAGGAATGGGGGAGGATTCTGGTTCAACTGGCGGCAAAACTACCTGATCCGCAGTTCCCAGGGGTAGGGGCAATTTGTAAACCAAAAGGCAGTTGCCGCTCTAAAGGTGCGCCTTCCTCAGTTTTGCAGAGCTGTTCTCCAACTAAATATACATATGCAAGATGCATGTATCAGGTGAAAGTCTGCATAAGAAGGCATGTATCAAGGGAAATCACAAGTAAAAAAAATATGTGTATATTGGGCAGAATTTCATTAAAAATGTTTCTGTAAGGGGAAATGCACACTGAGGTGACTCGGAAACTACAACTAATCCAGATATGTGGCAGCCAGACTGGTGACTGGGCGCGGCCACCAAGACCATATAACACCCATCCTGAAAGAACTACATTGGCTCCCAGTACGTTTCTGAGCACAATTCAAAGTGTTGGTGCTGACCTTTAAAACCCTAAATGGACTTGGCTTAGTATACCTGAAGGAGCGTCTCCACCCCCATCATTCAGCCCGGACACTGAGGTCCAGCTCTGAGGGCCTTCTGGTGGTTCCCTCCGTGCGAGAAGCCAAGTTACAGGGAACCAGGCAGAGGGCCTTCTCAGCAGTGGCGCCTGCCCTGTGGACCGCCCTCCCGTCAGAGGTCAAGGAGATAAAGAACTACACAACATTTTGAAGAAATCTGAAGGCAGCCCTGTATCGGGGAGTTTTTATTACATTTTATATATGCTGTAAGCTACCTGAGGGGCTGGGGAAACTCAGTCAGGTGGGCAGGGTATAAATACCTCAGGTCATACCTCAGGTTACAGATGCTTCAGGTTGCGTTTTTTCAGGTTACAGTACAGTTACGAAGTACCAGAACAGGTTACTTCTGGGTTTTGGCGGTCGCGCATGAGCAGAAGACCAAATCACAACCCACACGTGCGCAGACATGGCGCTATGGGTTGTGAAAGCTGTGAGTTGCGAATGTGACTCCCGCACGGATCACGTTCACAACCCGAGTGTCCACTGTAATAAAATTGTTGATGTTGTTGTTGTTGAAATGCTGGTGATTTTTTTAAAAAAATCACAAAGTGATATAGAAATGTGGTGAAGTGAACTTAAGAGTGGAAAACCAAAATTGGCAGATCCATCCATCCTTAGTTCGGCATGCCATTCGTCTCTCAATGGTCTCTCTACCTGCAGCTGGTTACAGATTCCAGAGCGGTGAAGCCATCTTGAGTTACCATTTCTTGGCATGGGGATTGGGCTTCTTAATATTCCACAACATACTGTCATGATCGCATCAGACTAGTCAGGGGCGGATTTAGGTTTGATGAGGCCCTAAGCTACTGAAGGTAACGGGACCCTTTATATGTCCAGCTGCCCTTTGTCAACAACAATTTGTCACTGTTTTTTGTCTTGAATATGCCAACAAAGGTCCGTATAGTTAAAGCCATGGTTTTCCCAGTAGTGATGTATGGAAGTGAGAGCTGGACCATAAAGAAGGCTGATCGCTGAAGAATTGATGGTTTTGAATTATGGTGCTGGAGGAGACTCTTGAGAGTCCCATGGACTGCAAGAAGATCAAACCTATCCATTCTGAAGGAAATCAGCCCTGAGTGCTCACTGGAAGGACAGATCCTGAAGCTGAGGCTCCAATACTTTGGCCACTTCATGAGAAGAGAAGACTCCCTGGAAAAGACCCTGATGTTGGGAAAGATGGAGGGCACAAGGAGAAGGGGACGACAGAGGACGAGATGGTTGGACCGTGTTCTCGAAGCTACAAACATGAGTCTGACCAAACTGTGGGAGGCAGTGGAAGACAGGAGTGCCTGGCGTGCTCTGGTCCAGGGGGTCATGAAGAGTCGGACACGACTAAACGACTAAACAACAACAACAAAAGAGGATCTGGAAATTCCTGGAGGACAAGGCTATCAATGACTACTAGCCATGATGCTAGGTTTGTACTCTGAAGACCAGTTTCTGTGAGTCACAGGTAGGCAGAATACTGCTGTGCTTCCCACAGGCATCTGGCTGGGACCTGTGAGAAGAGGATGCTGGAGTAGAAGGACCATTTATGTCTTTGGCCCAAGTTCATCAGGACATGGGGTGAAAATGCACCCTGAAGATGGGCCACAGATTCTCCCCACTGTAGAGCAGAATCCTAATGAGAATTATGGCCACCCTAGTTTTCCCAGCACTACTGCATCTCCTCTCATTTTTCCAGGGTGCCCTCGCTGTTACTTAGCCAAAAATATTTTATTTGTGAAGGTCGAAACAATGCAGAGCCTTGTATGTTCCATCATTTTGAAACCAGCAAGAGGTGGTTCAGCTTCCGTTGGTGGCCTTAATGAGCGATAATGATGTGATGCATGATTAACTGGGTTGATAGCAAGTGCTTAGCAAGACTGATATCCCATGCCATTCAAACAGGACACTCATAAAAACTCTGCCATCTCCCATTTTAAAATGTTTGCTGAGTGACAAGTTTGAGAGATCACCTGAGTTTCCAGGACTGGCAGACGAAAGGAGGAAAAGAGCAGCCTGCAATGCTTGCATCTAGAGGGCTGTAAATTAGGAAAGCTCCTGTCAAAAATTGCTCAGCTGAACGGCAGAAATTTTAGAAATCTTAGTTCATTTGTTTTTAACTGTTCTGGACATGATCCAAACAGTTAATTGGGAAGAAAGAGCATCGCCATTACAGGAAACACCCAAGCTACACACCAGAAAAAACAAAGCTGGATCAAATACTATTCACAGTTTTCACTTTAAGGCAATGAACATCCTTCATTCAAGAATTTTTCAGCGATCGTGAAAATGCTTCTTCACTCAGATTGCCCTCACTATGGCATCTTTTTGGTTTTGCCTGCATGCATAGCTTATTTATGAACACCCTGTAACAAAATCTCATTCACCATGTGATCCCTTATTAGTCAATCATGGGACACAATAGCCCAGAGAACACAGAAGTCAAGGGGGAAAGACAGCACCCACTGGTATTTTAGTAAGCGAATAATAAAACCATCCAAAACATTTCATTTCATTTGACACCTGCAAAATGAAACTGAAAATATTGGGTGCAACCCTGGAGGGGAAAGGCTGCTTTTTCACACTGTTTGGTGCTCAGACTGGCTTCATAGATAATAATAATGGCATGGTTGCCTTCCCAATATTGTCCGCATGTACTTTTCTGGTTTATCACTACAACAGTGCCGGCAAATAAAACGTTTTAAGTGTGTCTTAAGTGCAATATACAAGGTGGCACTAGATGGCGATCATGAGCCTTATGGAAAATTCAGTGTGTTTTTAAAAGCGCTTTTTAAAATTAAATAAAGCATTTTCAGAACTTTTTTTATATGTGTGTAGATTCCACCTGCACTTCAGTAAAGCAAATAAATTAATTAGACGGTGCCTATATGATATCAAGCGACATAATAATTTGCCCACGTTAAGGAAATTTTGTCCACGGTATGATTCTTTTCCACCTAGTCATTTTGCTACGTCGGCACCCTATTTGCAAAAGTTAACAGTTCCAAAATACAGACACGCTTTCACTTACGCAAGATTAAATATGCTGCCTTCGGCTGTACTTGAGGGTCGATTTCAGAAAATTCCGCTGGAAAAACGCTTATGTCCATGTGAAAATGGCAGTATTGAGTCAGTGGCTCACGTGCTTCTAGCTTGCATGCTTTATAAAGATTTGAGGGGTGAGGTTATTACCCCTCTACTACTATCCATACCAGCTCGCTCAAGCATTGCTACTGTGATCTTTCTAACAGCACATCAAGATAATCAGGTGACAGCAAAAACTGCAAAAAATAAAATAAAATAGCAGGGGCAATTAGAATAAGATCTATTATTTGATTATTGATACAGATAGGTAGCCGTGTTGGTCTGCCATAGTCAAAACAAAAACAAAAAATTCTTCCAGTAGCACCAGTAGAAAATAACAGAACACCTCTAGTCATCACATACAGCTCCCAAGTTAAAACACTACAACGCATCATCAGAGATCTACAACCTCTCCTGGACAATGACAGTTCTCTTTCTCAAGCTCTGGGAGGAAGACCTTTCATTGCCTACAGACAGCCACCCAATCTTAAACAACTCCTAACCCACAATAATACTACAACCAGACGTAACACGGACACTGGCACCAGAGCCTGCAATAAACCCAGATGCCAACTTTGCTGCCACATACACCCGGACAACACCATTACTGGCCCCAACAACATCACACATACCATCTCGGGACTATTCAATTGCTCATCGTCTAACATTGTATATGCCATCAAATGCCAACAGTGTCCCTCAGCTCTCTATATTGGACAAACAGGCCAAACCTTACGCCAAAGAATAAACGGACATAAATCGGACATCAAGAATCACAAGACAGAGAAACCAGTAGGAGAACACTTCAATCTCCCAGGACATTCTATACAAGATCTCAAAGTAGCTGTATTACTACAAAGGAATTTCAGAAATAGACTGGAAAGAGAAGCTGCTGAATTGCAACTCATTACCAAACTTAAAACCATGGAGAGACCTGGTCTGAACAAAGACATTGGATTCTTATCTCATTATGCATGACAAAGCCATTTTACACCTTCTCACCCCTTGCTTTTTCCTGTAAGACCTATTGCAGTCGTTAAGAGTCGTCAACAGGCTCATCACAGCTATCTGCCAACCACCCATTCCCACCACCCTCCTGAGTAATACCCCTCCCCACCTTCTCACTATATAGAAGGATCTGGCAACTTCTGTTTCAGTGTATCTGAAGAAGTGTGCATGCACACGAAAGCTCATACCAAGAACTAACTTAGTTGGTCTTTAAGGTGCTACTGGAAGAAATTTTTGTTTGTTTGTTTTGATTATTGATGTAAACCTCCAGAATAAATTTTGTTTAGTTAAGTTTTTACCTCTATCTTCAGTACATTGTAATTTATTTTATTTTATTTTATTTTATTGCTATGATTCTTGCTATGATTCTGATTCTATGTCCACATTGGACCTATGAAGATGCCATCGGTTTCCACATGGACCTGCCTTCACATGAATCTCTGCAGGCATTCTTTGTGGAAGTGCCTGGTTCACTCAGAATAGGCAGACACCATTCTGATTTTCAAGGTCGTTATATACCGGCAGTGCAACTTTCTTCCAAGTTTAGCAGGTCTCTTCCCACTACCGCCCTTGCTTTCATTTCCCACCATTTGTCCTGTCTTCGAGATGATGGCAGAAGTCAAAAAAAAAAAAAAGAGGAGTCGCAAAGCCCAATCCATACTCATTAGGAGCAAGTGTTGGCATCGCCTTTGCCGGTGCTACCTTCAGCGCTAATTGATGTGTCATTAAACTTTGAAAGGAGAAGGTTCCTGCTCCCATGACAGCTGTTCCATTGTGCGGTGGGCTGAGAAAGAACACCATTAAGTGTAATTAAGGAAAGAGGCAGAAACATAAGGAAAGGAACCTTTCTCTCCTCAAGATGAAAAGCCCTCTGTGTATACAAAAAAATGATGATGGCTCATAGCTGACCCCATCGAAACGTCAATGAGGAGGCAGATGTCCGAGGGACTGGAATAAATGCCACCTCCCTTC
Source organism: Podarcis filfolensis (assembly GCF_964270895.1). Classification (NCBI taxonomy): domain Eukaryota; kingdom Metazoa; phylum Chordata; class Lepidosauria; order Squamata; family Lacertidae; genus Podarcis; species Podarcis filfolensis. Next base: position 92,651,793 of record NC_139607.1, on the reverse strand, counting down.
ATCCCATGCACTTCTTCCAAGCTGTTCCTCAACCACGTTCCTAACCCTTCAGAAATTTGTCCTCCATCCAGGTCCTTTTCTCCTTTGCTTCCCCTTCATTGACATTTTAAAGGCCAGGAGATATTGTGATTGTCAATCGCTATTCTGGGCATCTTCTTTTTTCTTTTTTTTCCCCCCCAAGGACTTTCCGCACAGATTGAAGAACTTTGGAAAGTCACCGGGTAGCAAAGGGGAGCTCTTGCAACTGAGCTAAGCCTTTCTCAAAATGAGAGGTTGAGATGGGCAGGTGGCCTCTGCTAAGGATTGGGGTTCGTGCACAGCCAACCACTTTTCTCTTCTCTCGGTGGGTTCCAATGGATCAGGGCAGAGAATCCAAACATATCAGCACTCTTGGTCTCACTGATGGGGTCCAAAGGAAAGCAGAGCAAGGCATTTGGCACCAGCTTGGCTGCAGGAGTTGCCAGAAGGCCTCAGCCCAGTATACCTGAAGGAGCATCTCCATTGCCATCGTTCTGCCCGGACACTGAGGTCTAGCTCCGAGGGCCTTCTGGCGGTTCCCTACCTGCGAGAAGCCAAGTTACAGGGAACCAGGCAGAGGGCCTTCTCGGTAGTGGCGCCCTCCCTGTGGAACGCCTTCCCACCAGGTGTCAAAGAGAAGAACAACTACCAGACTTTTAGAAGACATCTGAAGGTAGATTCCCTGTTTAGGGAAGCTTTTAATGTTTAACAGACTACTGTATTTTAATACTCTGTTGAAAGCCACCCAGAGTGGCTGGGGAAACCCAGCCAGATGGGCGGGGTATGAATAATAAATTATTATGATGATTATGATTAAGAATATAAGGAGAGTCTTGCTGGATCCAACCACAATGGCTGACCTTTGGAAGCCAGCAACCAGGACAACAGGAGTCTCCCAACTTTTGGTTCTCCATTATTTGGGGACATCTTGCCTCTTACACAGGAGCTACATAACAAAAGAACATAAGAAAAGCTCTACTGGGTCAGATATAAGGTCTGTATAGTCCAGGATCCTGTTCCCATAGTGGTCAACCAGATAAAAACATAAGAAAGACTCTTTTGCAGCAGGCCAAAGGCCTATCTGGTTGAGCATCCCGTTGCCCACAGTAGCTGACCAGATGCCAATGGGAAGTTCACAGGAAATGAGAGTGATATTCATCTCCCACTGTTGGGAGATAATCTGATGGGTGCCTCTGTGTCTCTAGATACCAAAATTCCAGAGTGGGGTGGTGAGTGGTGGGCCAAAACATGAGAAATAGAAGGCAATATGCACAGGGAAACAAAATTTAGGGTGTAGCTGGGGGGATATGGCAGGCATGAGCCGGTTACCACTGGCTTTCATTGAGCACTACAGAACAAACAAAAACACAGTTGGGACACTGGTGGCTCTGTGATCTAAACCACTGAGCCTCTTAGGCTTGCCAATCAGAAGGTCGGCGGTTCGTATCCCCACCACGGGGTGAGCTCCCGTTGTCCTGTCCCAGCTCCTGCCAACCTAGCAGTTCAAAAGCACACCAGTGCAAGCAGATAAATATGTACCACTGTGGCAGGAAGGTATATGGCATTTCCATGCGCTCTGGTTTCCATCACAGTGTTCCATTGTGCCAGAAGCGGTTTAGTCCTGCTGGCCACAGGATCTGGAAAACTGTGGACAAACACCGGCTCCCTCAGCCTGAAAGCGAGATGAGCGCTGCAACTCCATAGTTGCCTTTGACTGGACTTAACTGTCCAGGGGTCCTTTACCTTTACCATTACCTTTACAGAACAAAATATTCAGGGAACAATCTGGGACATAACTGAAAGTCCAGTGGGTTTAGAGGTTTGAGCTGGCTGCTCAAGTGCGGTCCATATGGCTCTCACAAGCCACTTTTGAGTTCCTATATCAACAATTTAGGAACTTTCACCATTTTGTAACTAAGCTAAGTTTTACTGCCTGGGCAACTATTCTGAAGCACATGAATTTGACCTTTTGAGAGTATGTAAGCTAACCATTTTTAACTCACCAAACGTATGGTCTTTTCCTACGCTGGGGTAAGAGGGAAACTTTGGAAAGAAACTTTTTCAGGGGACATTTTGGAACTTACTTTAAAGGGCATATTTTAAAGATTTAACAGCCTATATTCCCAAGCTTTACTTTGCTGCGTATTTTGTGACTTTAAATCTCTGCTGGTGTTCTCTCACCAAAGAGGCCTTGCCCCAAACCTGGATCTTGGCATCTAGGGAATTCTTCCTTTCTACCTTCTTTTTCCTTGAACCAACATGAAGTGCCTCTGATGGTTAGAAGCCACAGGCCATTGAGCCTTGCCTCACCAATCACTTGCTGGCATCGTCCCCGATCAGAACAGCATCCAATTTGAACAGGTTTGTTAATACACTGGGCTCCACCATTTAACCCGTTATTGCTCGCTCTTTCTGCACACCTTTCCATCAAAGTCAGGCAACGTTTATCTGTAAATGGGGAAAGGAAATGAGGCGCCGTTGTATTTTACCTGATCGTTAATTCATAGGTGGAGAGAAGGAGAGAAATCTGAATTGCTGCTGCTGCTTGTGTGGCTGCAGCCTGGATGAAAAGGGGCCGTTTGCAGCCAGCAGATACCATCCTCCCATTATTATTTCAGATTTGAAAACGACTTGTCAGAACACCGCAAGGTTCCTTCATGTTAAAGGGAGACTTTCATGTCCCAGTCTTACAGATTTAGAGGAGGAGGATGGAGGACGGAGATGGAGGGTGCCAGACTTTGTTTTCATGAGCCTTCCTGGACAAAAGAAATAAAAATGTGTAAAAGCGAGGAGAGAAAAGATGGGCAGCGGAGCCTTGCAGGCAGCATACGCCAAAGGATTCAGGAAGGAGGGAGGCCCCACAGCCTGAGGTGCAATTCATGGCTGCCACAGTTTGAACTGCCCTCCTACAGAAACAGTGCTTGCGGGTGCCTGCCTGATGCATTTAATGGGGGAATAAGTGCCTCTTTGCTAGCTCTGGGGGTGGTGATAGTACACAGAGATGTATTTGTTTGCCGGTTTATTAAAATGATACCCAGCCCTTCCTTCCAAAGGAGCCCAGGGTGGCAGAAAACAAATGATACAACGATAAAAGAAAGCATCTTAAAAACAACTTAAACAATTCCAGTACAGATGCAGGCTAGGACTGATGTCAGCCTCAAAGGCTTGTGGAAAGAGGAAGGTCTTCTGTGTTAAGGAATGCAGCTAATGGGAGTCACTCTCCCACATTCGTCTTTCCCAGCCTTGTGTGGAGAAGCCAGGGCTTGGACCTGGGACTTGAAATATGCAAAGCAGTTCTTGTGCTGCTGAACTATGGCACCTCCGCTTTTGTATTTGCACACACACACAAAGGCTGCAATTCTTATCTCAGTCCCAGCGACCTCAGTGCAACTTCTTCCCAGGTGAGTGTGCAGCCAAGAATTCTGAACCCTATTCGTGTTAAAATTCTGAAATGTTGCTTGTTATTCCATCCTTGCATTTGTTCCCTTTAAAACAAAATATTTCCAGTAAAATCTGGGGAGGGCAAACAACCCTTTCGTTGTTTATCTGCCTCCAGATTTCTGTGTCGTGGAACCGACTTAACTAACCCCTCGCCCAGATGAGGAATGCATTCTCAAATGTCCTTTCAGTTAGAGAAGGAAATATCGAAACGGCGACATTTTTAAGCCTACCTTCCTATTGATAGGAAGACAGATATCTCCTTGGGGTGTGTGGTTATTTGAGCGCCCTTGTTAATAACGGAGTCCCAGAGCTATTACCTCTGCGAGGGATGGATATGACTAGTAAGACATTGTAACAGCCGTGTGTGTCATGAATATTGTCACTGTGCAAGGGATTGTTTCAGATTCATGGCCCTTAGGGCTGCAAGCCATTTGTTTCAAGGCCACGGGGCCATGAAATGCAATATCTTAGTACCTGAGTAGTTTCCCTGGAATCATCTAGTCTGGCCTCTGATACCTTGCGCCTTCTAAAAATTGCATTCTGTGAAACTCCATATACATTAGCATAGAATCGTAGAATAGCAGAGTTTGAAGGGACCATGAGGATCATCTGGTCTAACTCCCTTGCAATGCAGGACTCTTTTGCCCAACGTGGAACTCGAACCCAGGACCCTGTGATTAAGAGACTCGTTATGTTGTGGGGAGGAATAGCACGTGTGTGTGGATGTAGGGACAGTGGGGAACAGATCTCACAAGTAGGAGAGAACTTTCCTTAAGTCTATCTCTAGAAGACGACACAAACTGTTCTGCTTAGGAATTTGATAGGATACTTGCTGTTCAAAGTACAGTGGTACCTCAGGTTAAGTACTTAATTCGTTCTGGAGGTCCGTTCTTAACCTGAAACTGTTCTTAACCTGAAGCACCACTTTAGCTAATGGGGCCTCCTGCTGCTGCCGTGCCGCCGGAGCACGATTTCTGTTCTCATCCTGAAGCAAAATTCTTAACCTGAGGTACTATTTCTGGGTTAGCGGAGTCTGTAACCTGAAGCGTATGTAACCTGAAGCATATGTAATGCGAGGTACCACTGTAAGTGTGTTAATTTGTGAGGGACTGAGGGTGTATTTTTTTGAATTTATTTATAGGTATTTCAATATACAAAAAGAACAATATGCTAAACAAAACGGATATTCTAAACATGGAAAAACCAGAGTGGTGCAATGGTTCAAGTTCCAAGCCAGGCACTCTCCAGATTGGGAGACCAGGGTTTGAATCCCCACACAGCCATCAAAATCATTGGGTGACTTTGGGCTAGTCGCCAGCTCTCAGCCTAACCTACCACACAGGGTTTTTTTTCATTGTGAGGATAAAATGGAGAGGGGAGAACCATTGGCCACTTTGAGCTCCTTGTGGGACGGGGAAAGGCGGTATATAACATGCAATGGAGGCATGTATTAAAAAAGCATTGTACCAAGCTACTACCAGATTACACCCTGCTTTTTCCTCCAAAAAAACCCCAAACACCTAGTGAAATTGTGTTGTAAGCTTTACTCACTGGCAGTTCTGCAGGGAGAGGTTTAAGAAAGCAGAGATTTCTGTTCTAAACCGTCTGCGTCACAATCAGAGCTGCTTCTGTTCTGCTGCAGTTCAGTTTCCACACAAAGCGGGTTTTTCCACCTCCATCAAGTAATAATAATAAGCCATAATGCCATAAAAATCCATACTCATAAAGTTACATAGAGGATGTGTGGCTTTGAATTACAGTAGTACCTCGGGTTACATACACTTCAGGTTACATACGCTTCAGGTTACAGACTCTGCTAACCCAGAAATAGTACCTCAGGTTAAGAACTTTGCTTCAGGATGAGAACAGAAATCGTGCTCCGGCGGTACGGCAGCAGCAGGAGGCCCCATTAGCTAAAGTGGTGCTTCAGGTTAAGAACAGTTTCAGGTTAAGAATGGACCTCAGGAAGTAATTAAGTACTGTGCTCTTCAGAGTAGCTTGTTCAAGGCTGGAAGTTTGTGGAGTGGCGGCTGATCATGTAGTGCAGGGCTGTTCAAGGTGCAGAGTTTGGGCTTTATAAATTTGTCCTTGTAGACTGCCCTTGGGAAGAAAAACACTTGTGGTCCGGTGTCAGAGATTTTATGGAAATCGGTGCAAGGTGCTAGGTTTTACGAACAATTATAATTGAGAAGTAATAATGTTGCAGCCTGCAGGTGGAGGTAATAGGACCTCTTCTGTGGCCCTGCAAAGCCATTGATATCTGAGGAGAAGAGATAAGTGCATATTTCCCCCATTTAAATAGATTCTAAAAACTTGAAAGTTGAAAACTTTGGCGGTGTCCCCTGCCCTCCCAGGCTCAATCATATATCACCCCAAAAATGTGACAGCACGCCATCAATAACCCTGTGAAACATGGTAGTTAAAGAGGCAATTATATATCGTTCTTGAAACTCTTTAATTTTCATAAAGCGTGTAGGTAACATTTTAGGGCACTCAGGAATAATTTTACCCACTTAACATTCCCTAATAATGTCCTTGAGAGCCGAAGCAAGGGACCTATCCTTATCTGTTCTATGGACATGATCCTGAAAATTCAAATGGTGGTTGGTTGTGGTTGATATTGTATCCCAACAGTGTAACGCTCACCCTTTCCCCACCCCAAAAGAGAGAGGGTGGAAACATAGAACTGAAGGTTGTCTCTTGCTAGCTATGATGGCTAAGAAGGTAGAAGGAAGGTAGAAGGAGTCACTGGTTTAGATGACTTTAGAAGAGGTCTAGGCAAATTCATGGAGAAGTCTGTCAGAACAAATGTCAGGTTCTACACTTAGGAAGGACTAACCAGCTGCACCAGTATAAGATGAGAGAAACCTGGGTTGCCATTAGTACAGTAGTAGGTACTAGTAGCTGTGATTCCTGCACTGCAGGGGGTTGGACTAGATGACCCTTGGGGTACCTTCCAATTCTACAATTCTATGGTGGCTATTAGCCATGATGGCTACGCTCTCCCTCCAAAGTTGCAGGTGGTGGTGCTTCTGAATAACAGAAGCAATAGGAGGCTCAGGTCCTGCTTGTGGGTTTCCTGCAAGGATCTCGTCAATATGAGGATATATCCAAGATCACATGTGTGACGTTAACATATATGAAAGAGTGCTGGAGGGGAAATAGTTATATAGGTTGCACAGACAGGACCCAGGGGGGTGGAGTCAGTGGGTCTATAAAACTAGTTCTGGGAGAAGTTCTGGGAGGAGTTCGTTGGGAGTTGTGGGTGGGTAGTTGGTTGGCTGGTTGGGAAAGGCAGTGGCTAATAGAGAGACAGTTAGGGCAGTGGGTTCTTGAGTGTGGGGAGGTAGAAGAGATAGAGGAAAATAAGACTAAGAAAGTAAAGAGCAACAACGTTTGGAATGCTGTAAAAGTTTTGTTTGTGTCTGAAATAAAATACACTCTTCTTTATTAATTGAAAAGCTGACTAAGACTGAAGTGATTTTACCAGGGAGGACCTGGTTGGTGGCAGCGTATTAGTGGTGTACGGGTCAATAGTCTGTGAGACGACCGGGGGCTCCGTACAAATGCCACAACATGAACTTCCATTTCAAAATAGGGGATTAAAAATGGGCCAACATTATAAATTTATTATATATTTATATATTATTATTATTTATTTATTTATACACTGCCCTATATGCGGAGGTCTCAGGGTGGTTCACAAACAAGACCACAACATATAAACCAAAAAGAAAAACCTCAATAAAAACCTCAATAAAAAACCCCAAAAAGAACCACATTCTAAAAGGGTGTTGGATGTCAATAAGATAAACCAAAGACCTGGTTAAAAAGGAACATTTTTGCCTGGTGGCTAAAGGTGTATATTGAAGGCGCCACGTGAACTTCCCTGGGGAGAGCATCCCACAAACGGGGAGCCACTGCAGAGAAGGCCCCGTTCTCGTGTCGCCACCCTCTGCACCTTTCCTGGAGGAGGCACACAATGGAGGGCCTCAAGATGATCTCAGGGTCTGGGTAGGTTCATATGGGAAGAGGCGATTCTTAAGGTATTGTGGTCCTTAGCCGTTTAAGGTTTACCTTAGGTCAAAACCAGCACTTTGAATTTGGCCTGGAAACTAATTGGTAGCCAGTGCAGTTGGACCAGGATTGGTGTAATATGCTCAAACCGTCTTGTTCCGGTGATGAACCTGGTTTGCATCCCATTATTTAGGAAAAATGGTAGTGGACACAGCTATACAGTGTTTTCCCTGAAAATGTCAGCATACCGAGAACATTTCATGGTAGCTGGGGAGAAAGGCAGGAGGAAAGTAATCTTGCAGCTGTGGGTGTTCCTCTTAATGCATTAAGTTATGTTCCTCTTAATGTATAGCCTAGACATAAGAATTGATGTGACCCTTTTGCAAAGGAACTGAATTGGCTTTTCAGTGCAGCGGCCCCAGCTAACATAGGGTTGCCCTCAACTCATATATTTTTGTGAACTGGCTGTGGTTTTGACCTCTTCCTGCATGCTCAGAGTGGATTCTATCCATCATAAATTTTCTTTTTTCCTATTACCCACAAAGCAATCCCAAAATATGATCAAAGCATGGCAAGTTATGAACAGGAGGGGATCCTAAATCACAGGCTGGCCGCTTAAGGCCACTGATTCAGTTCCTGGCGGAAAGTGTCGCTGTGGTCCTTGTAGATGAATTGAGCATTTAACAAAAATAAAATAACAGTCCTATAGTACATTATTTTTCATTCTCGTGGAGTAAAGCCAAATGAGTTTCACAGTTAGCACAGTGGTGGGTGCATGTTTAAAAAAAGAAAAAAACTTAAAAGATTCATTTAAGGTTTTCTTTAAAAAAAAAATCCTATGTGGCTCTGCTTTAGCTAAAAGAAAATCAAAACACAGAGCTCATCAGAACTTCACAGCCAAGTTCTAGACAGCCTTGTGTTGCAAGGCCTAGCAGAGATCTATAAGAACACCCAATAACTAGAAATGTTTAGAAAATGTACAAGCAAGAATATGCAGCACTCAACTACCTCTCCAGGTAAGAGAGAGGCAGCCTCCGCTCAAAAATATGAAACTAATTTCGATTTTGACCTAATAAAAGTTTTGCCCTGATATGAATTATGGAGGGAAGCTCCCTCACAAATCCACTGTGAACCTATTTGACTGCAATTTGGCAGACTTAGTTCCTACTGAAGGTGTTCCTGTGACTGCAAATTTCATCCACTTTGGGCAAAAGAAGGAAGTGATAACCCTGATTTTTTGCGTTCCCTATTATACTGAATTGGAGACACGACTTCTGCTTTATAAACAGCAGCTCTTTTTTTTTAAAAAAAACTAATTTTTATTAACTGGCCAATCACATCAAATTAAATCACATCATAGAATCATAGAATCATAGAATCATAGAATCATAGAGTTGGAAGAGACCACAAGGGTCATCGAGTCCAACCCCCTGCCAAGCAGGAAACACCATCAGAGCACTCCTGATATATGGTTGTCAAGCCTCTGCTTAAAGACCTCCAAAGAAGGAGACTCCACCACACTCCTTGGCAGCAAATTCCACTGTCGAACAGCTCTTACTGTCAGGAAGTTCTTCCTAATGTTTAGGTGGAATCTTCTTTCTTGTAGTTTGGATCCATTGCTCCGTGTCCGCTTCTCTGGAGCAGCAGAAAACAACCTTTCTCCCTCCTCTATGTGACATCCTTTTATATATTTGAACATGGCTATCATATCACCCCTTAACCTCCTCTTCTCCAGGCTAAACATGCCCAGCTCCCTTAGCCGTTCCTCATAAGGCATCGTTTCCAGGCCTTTGACCATTTTGGTTGCCCTCCTCTGGACACGTTCCAGTTTGTCAGTGTCCTTCTTGAACTGTGGTGCCCAGAACTGGACACAGTACTCCAGGTGAGGTCTGACCAGAGCAGAATACAGTGGCACTATTACTTCCCTTGATCTAGATGCTATACTCTATACATCACATAGATTCCAAATTACAAAGCCAAATTTTTAAATTTTGTTGGAGGAACCCATACTTCAAGATCCAAAGGGGGATTCAGATCATCTTCTTATTACTGCGTTAATGTCCAAATCAGTCCCAATCAGTCCAAACAAAATTCATAATTCTATTCAGTCTTATCTTGGTGTTTCCACATCATATCTTGTTCATATAATTTCTATTTTTCCTTTACGATCTCTTCTGTTAGTCTCCTTAAGCTGATAAGCAAAATAATAATCCTGTGTGGATTTCCCGTTCCTCCACTAAGTCCAGATGGTTTCCATATATCTCCTTCATAGATAACATCGCTCTTTCCATCATAAATTTGGCATTTTTCGCTCTTGAGTCCCACCGAGACGTATGTAAACAACTCTATTTCTCTCTCTCTCCTCCCAGACCCAAGAGCTCCAACAATGCCTCCCAAAATGGCAACGGCATTTTTAACTGCGTCATTCCAAAACTCTTAGCTTTCCAGCTTCGTCTTGAAACATTGCTTTGGTTCGAAAGTTTATCTCCACACAGCCTTAATATAAACAGCAGCTCAGAGCCCAAAACAAGGAGAAGACAGAAGTAGCTCAGAAATGAAAACATGCAGATACAAAGGAAATCGTTAAGCCTGTGCACACACCCTCCTTTATAGCAAAGAGTCTTCAAATTGCTCTAATCCTCTCTAATCACCAAGATCAACCTCAGTTTTGGTTTGGCTTCCAAGCACAAGACATTTTGTAAAGGTCAAGATGATGTTTCCCCTCATTCCATGTACAGAAGATAACTGGACTAGCAGCTGGATATTATTGCAACACTAGCAACAGAATATTATTATTATAATCATCATCACTGTTATCATCATCACCATTATTATCATCATTATTTATCATTGTCATTGATGTATTAATTGCCTTCTAAACCACTGCTTGAAGGTGAACTCCATATAAAATAATTGAAAATAGTTTAGAACAACAGATACATTTAAAATAAGACTAAAAGCCACTAAAAGTGAACGCTCGTGGTCAAGACCCATTTCTCCAGCTGCAAAAGCCTGCAGGAACAAAAAAAAACCTGCAATTGTTTCTGGAAAGTGCAGCTAATGGGCGCCTGTGAATATCTCAACGGGGATGGCATTCCAGAAAACAGGGGCATCCACACTAAAAGCCCTCCTCCAAGTTACTGCAGAGCGGGCTTCTGAGATCTTTGGAACTGGCAAAAGAAGCTCTCCTGAAAACAGCAGTGATCTGCTGGTTGTAGAAGGGGTTAGGCCGTCTCTCATATAACCTTGTCCCGAGCTGTGGAAGGACTAATGTGCTAGTAGCAACACATTGAATTTGACTCCGTAGCAAATCAGCCACCATTGCAAATCCCAGTTATAAACTGGCAGTAGTTTGCCCCCACACAGGGGCGTCTTACCCATAGAGGCTAGGGGCGTAGGGTACCAGGGAAGAGGCGGAGTCTGGATGCAGCACCTCCCAACATCAGTTCACCGCCCTTTCCCACCTCTGCTATTCAGAGGCCTGGAGCCTCCATCTGCTGTGGCCACCGTGGCATGAAGTGGCCAGCTGAGCCGGGAAGCGCCGCATCCAGCCTGGAGCAGCTGCCCTCCAGCCGCTGCCGCCTCCTTCAGCAGCACTGCCCTCCCTAAAAAAAGGTTGACAACTCTGGGAACCGGGGGGGGGCAGGAGGGAGCTTTGCATGATGGCACCAGATATGCTTAAGACGGCCCTTGCCCCCATAAGCCACCTAGCCATGGCATTCTGCACCAACTCTGGACCAACCCCAAGAATAGCCCCGCAAAGGGCAGAATTGATGCTTTTGAATTATGGTGCTGGAGGAGACTCTTGAGACTCCCATGGACTGCAAGAAGATCAATACCTATCCATTCTGAAGGAAATCAGCCCTGAGTGCTCACTGGAAGGACAGATCCTGAAGCTGAGGCTCCAATACTCTGGCCACCTCATGAGAAGAGAAGACTCCCTGGAAAAGACCCTGATGTTGGGAAAGATGGAGGGCACAAGGAGAAGGGGACGACAGAGGATGAGATGGTTGGACAGTGTTCTCGAAGCTACCAGCATGAGTTTGACCAAACTGCGGGAGGCAGTGGAAGACAGGAGTGCCTGGCATGCTCTAGTCCATGGGGTCACGAAGAGTCGGACATGACTAAACAACAACAGGGCACATTGCAGTAATTGTACTGTGAGGTTAACTAATAATATCACCCAGTGCACCAAAGGAAAGTAGAATAGTTTATGATGCATAGGTCATGTCTAGTAAACAGAGCTGTGCTCTCCAACAGGGTACAGTTGCCAGGCGACTGAGGAGGAATATATGTGGGGCTGCCCCCTCCAGCAACTGCCACCTGGGACTATTGCTGCATTCTGCCTACTGGCAGGGGAAACCCTATCGCCAGAACTCATGGCTTCTTCTAAAATGAGAAGGAAAGGGTTTACCTGTGTGTGCATAGATCGTACAGACATCAAGGCACATACGATTTGTTAAGAAAACTATTTGTTACCTCTCTGGGTCAACGTTGTGTTTTCTGCTCAAGTTGCCGAAGGCAGGAACACTGAGACCCAAAGCTGGTTTCCTTTAGTACATGATGCATTGAACAGTCCATACGATTTGCTTGCTTCTCTGCAGAGGAGTTTGGGATGCTAATGCCATCTGCTGGGCTGTGTTTGCTTAGCCAAGGAATTTGTGAGTTAACATTTCATATAGAACTGCGGACCTACAGGTCTACAGAACAGCATTTCCCAGGAAATGAAATTATTTGTGTTCCTTCACTTGTTCGTCAGGTATTTTCCCAAGAAGTGATTCAAAGCGACCTACAATGCAGAGACATACATGAAAACCAAGTACAGAAGCCAGAATAAAATAAGAACCTAAAATGCTCATCCGTAATACATATCAAAGGACGGATCCAGCTTAAACCGCTGCACAAAAAAAGAGGAGGAGGAGGAGATGCTTACATGCTCAACAAATTAAGTCCCAATGCCCTGGGCAAATGAAAATGTTTTTGTCTGGCACCTAAACACGGCCAAGCATTCCTTCCCTCACAGACATGCCTGACAGAGATGTGTGAGAGGGCCTTCTTGGTGGTTGCTCCCAGAGTCCCTCCCTAGAGAAGCTAGTCTGGCTCCCTCCTTGTGGTCCTCCTACCAGCAAGTAAAGACTTTCTTGTTTCAGCAGGCTTTTGAGAACTGACTGCTTTTAATGAAAGAGCTAGTGCAGTGCTGTTTTTATTGTAATCATTTGTATGGTTTTAATAGTTCTGAATGTGTGTATTGTATTGTATTGTATTGTATTGTATTGTATTGTATTGCTTGTGAAACATGGGCCACTTGTAAATGTCATCTCCAACTCCTTGAAAGATTCCATCAACGATGTCTCTGGAAATTTTTACACATCACTTGGGAAGACAGGCAAACTAATTCCAGTGTACTGGAAGAAGCAAAGATCCCCAGTGTCGAAGCAATGATTCTTCAACATCAACTTCATTGGACTGGTCACGTTGTATGGATGCCTGATTATCGTCTTCCAAAGCAACTACTCTACTCCGAACTTTAAAATGGAAAGCGTAATGCCGTTGGTCAACAAAAGAGGTTTAAAGACTGTCTCAAGGCAAATCTTTTAAAATGTATTTATTAACACTGACAACTGGGAAACACTTGCCTGCGAGTGTTCCAATTAGAGAACAACCTTTACCAAAGGTGTCATGGGCTTTGAAGACACTCGAACTCAGGACGCAAGGGAGAAACGTGCTAAGAAGAAGGCACGCTTGGCAAATCCACAACGTGATCAACTCCCGCCCAGAAACCTATGTCCCCACTGTGGAAGGGCGTGTGGATCCAGAATTAATCTCCACAGTCACTTACAGATTCATTGTTAAAACCATGTTTATGGAAGACAATCTTACTCGGCTGTGAGGGATCGCCAAAGAAGAAGTATTGTATTGTATAGTATAGTATAGTATAGTATAGTATAGTATAGTATAGTATAGTATAGTATAGTATAGTATAGTGTTGTGTTGTGTTGTGTTGTGTTGTGTTGTGTTGTGTTGTGTTGTGTTGTATTGTATTGTATTGTATTGTATTGTATTGTATTGTATTGTATTGTATTGTAATGTTTAGTTTTAATTCTATCAATGTTTATTTGTTTTTTAAATTATTTTCTCTATGCTTTTAGCTGTTTTTGTTTTCATCAGCATGCCACCTTGAGTGCCTGACAGGGAAAAAGGCAGGGTATAAAATAAAATATTGATGATGATGCCCTGCATGGTGAGCCACTTCAAAACCCACCTTCATTAACCCCTCTAAGCCAGAGGATCCCCATCCCTGCTCAAAAACATCCAGGGGGAAAAAGAGTTTATTGAATTACCTTTTCAAGGGAAACGGCAGCCACTGCAATTCAGGAAGAGAAACCTCAGATCAAAAGGCGTGGGGAGGGAAGTCGTCTGTACAACACTCAAAAGCCATTTGCATCAATTTGATGGTGCTGTCCAACAATTTCTGTGACATATTAAGTGCCGTAAAACAAAGGCATTCCATCACAGACACAAGCCAACGAAGAGGAGACAGCATGAGGGATGTGACATTCAAATGACAATCGACAGCCATAAAGGGGGCCAGGCGACAGTTGTCCAAATGTCAGCTCAATGAATGCGACTCCTCCATTTTCCATATTAGGAACGCTCTCATCCATGACAACCATCGCACAAACGGATATAAGGCTCCATCATTACAAATGCTTTTCTGCGAATGTCAGATCTGGGCTGGGTGTGGCAGAATTTGTTTCAGTCCTCATTTTGAATGGAGTGGACTTAAATGAATGTAGATCCGAATACAGCTAAGAGTGAAAAACTTTTTGGAATTTTTGCAGCATAGGTTCAGTTGTGGGTTGTTGTTGTTTGTTTTTTGGTTGTTGTTTTTTAAAGGAAGAAAAATGTAAATTTCAGGGGGAAATGAATTGAGGAGGGTACAAAATGCATGCAAGAAGAATGTTGTTGTTTAGTCGTTTAGTCTCTGCTTTTTAAGATGCTTTCTAGGTTTGTCATTGCTTTTCTCCCAAGAAGCAGGCGTCTTTTAATTTTGTGACTGCTGTCACCATCTGCAGTGATCATGGAACCCAAGAAAGTAAAATCTCTCACTGCCTCCATTTCTTCCCCTGCTATTTGCCAGGAGGTGATGGGACCAGTGGCCATGATCTTAGTTTTTTTGATGTTGAGCTTCAGACCATATTTTGAGCTCTCCTCTTTCACCCTCATTAAAAGGTTCTTTAATTCCTCCTCACTTTCTGCCATCAAGGTTGTGTCATCAGCATATCTGAGGTTGTTGATATTTCTTCTGGCAATCTTCATCCAGTCCAGCCTTTTGCATGATGAATTTTGCATAGAAGTTAAATAAGCAGGGAGACAATATACAGCCTTGTTGTACTCCTTTCCCAATTTTGAACCAATCAGTTGTTCCATATCCAGTTCTAACTGTAGCTTCTTGTCCCACATAGAGATTTCTCAGGAGACAGATGAGGTGATCATGCACACCCATTTCTTTAAGAACTTGCCATAGTTTGCTGTGGTCGACATAGTCAAATGCTGTTGCGTGGTCAATGAAGCAGAAGTAGATGTTTTTCTGGAACTCTCTAGCTTTCTCCATAATCCAGCGCATGTTTGCAATTTGGTCTCTGGTTCCTCTGCCCCTTCGAAAAAGAATATCTTAGGTAAAAGAGCATACATACATGGTACATGTCAACTGAACATACATGGTAGATCCCATACCTTCCACATTTGATATACAGTGGTACCTCGGGTTACAGACGCTTCAGGTTACAGACACTTCAGGTTACAGACTCCACTAACCTGGAAGTAGTACCTCAGGTTAAGAACTTTGATTCAGGATGAGAACAGAAATCACGCGGTGGCGGCGTTGTGACAGCGGGAGGCCCCATTAGCTAAAGTGGTACCTCAGGTTAAGAACAGTTTCAGGTTAAGGACAGATGTCCAGGACGAATTAAGGTCTTAACCCAAGGTACCACTGTATATAGTATCTATATATAATTTGGACATCTGCAGAGGTCCAGTGCAGTTGCTCCAGTCTTCAGCTCAGAACCCAGAACAGCTCAAAACCCATCATCTTCCCTCATTGCATGAGAGATACCCAAGCCATGTGTTGCTTAGCTGTGGGCACCCACTGGTAGAGATGGATGAATCTACCAGTTTTGTTTCCTCTTTTCCCCATCTCAAGTTCAGCTTGTGCATGTTTAAAATCCTAATGAGAAGCCATCAGCGTTCGACTGCAAATTTCTACCAAAATGCACATTCTTGTATGCATTTCTGCAAAGCAATTTTCACAAATCTGTGCACATTGCCTGCCTGGAGAACTGCATGGCAAAATTTGGAGAAGTGCAAAGGATGCCTATTTGTTCAGTTTGCATATTGTTTTAGAAAGAGAAAATCAAGTGAGTTTGCCTTTAGATGCAAACTGTGCCCAATTTTGCACCCATCCCTACTTGCCGGCATGGTCTCCCAAGAGCCCAGCTGGAGTGGGTCTTTACGGGCTCCTGGTGGGATCAATTGCAGCCCTTTTAAAGATACAGGCAGCTTGTTGTTGTTGTTTAGTCATTTAGTCATGTCCGACTCTTCGTGACCCCATGGACCAGAGCACGCCAGGCACTCCTGTCTTCCACTGCCTCCCCCAGTTTGGTCAAACTCATGTTCGTAGCTTCGAGAACACTATCCAACCATCTCATCCTCTTTTGTCCCCTTCTCCTTGTGCCCTCCATCTTTCCCAACATCAGGGTCTTTTCCAGGGAGTCTTCTCTTCTCATGAGGTGGCCAGAGTATTGGAGCCTCAGCTTCAGGATCTGTCCTTCCAGTGAGCACTCAGGGCTGATTTCCTTCAGAATGGAGAGGTTTGATCTTCTTGCAGTCCATGGGACTCTCAAGAGTCTCCTCCAGCACCATAGAGGGGTAAATCCCAGACCCAGAAAAATCACCCACACCCTGAAAAATCTTCTTTTGACCGATGTGTAAAGCAGCGATTTTTTGCCACGTGTCTATCCTCAATCCAGAATCAACACTAATATGCCACAAAGCGCTTGGTTTTCTTCCCAGGGTGGCCTCCATCCCAGTTGTCACTCTCTTAAGTCAGTGCACTAAAACTTAATTGCAAATAACCCTCTAAGCCAGCAGAGTAAAACCTGCTTTAAAACCCAAGGTGCTCATGATTCATCTTGTTGTAAAACACATCAAAGGATCCCAAGCAGTCCATAATTATGCCTCGGGGCCAGTTTGATCAGCAGTTGGAACAAGTGGAATTAAAAAGGAAACGCATTAATTCTTCGGGTGTATGCTCTTAATTATGGCTAAGCAAACGCGAACAACTTCTGGTTTGGATTTTTCCTTGGGCACTGAACGTACTCAAATGTCCAAACCACCTTCCCTGAGCCTTTTCTTTAAAACTAATAATAACAACCATGTGTCACTGAAAACCATTCAGGGATGGAGAGCTATTAAGATGAAAATCGAGCCTCCTGGAGACAGGCTTATCCAAGACGTTCCCCTGTAATGTAATACCTCGTCTTCCGCCAACACTGCGCAACCACCGTGCCTCCTGCGGAGCCGTTCGTTCGGAAACCCCATTTCTCTCTGCATAACGAAAGGCACTTTGCAGGGAGAGACAGGGGGTAGGGGGACAAAAAGAATATATTAAATATACAGAAGAGGTAAGAAGTCTTTGTAAGTTTCATGGGAGTTGGACGGGAAATAAAGGCAGTATGCCTGGCAGAAGAAAAGAGCCAATGCCATGAAAGGGTATTTCAGAAACAGTTTCTTTCAAGCCTCCTTTCAGTAGTTTGATGGACAGCCTGCAGCGCTGGGGACAGCAAATCTGGAGAGCTTGCAAGACCTCTGTTCTTGCGGTTGGCCAAATGAGCTCCCATCATCATCTCTAGTGGAGAGCGCATTCGCACATTGATTTTACACTTGCAAAGCTTGCAACTTGCTAAACTGAGCTGGGTATGTCATAGCATCTCAGATAGAGCCACTTCTACCCTTCGGAGGAGGTGGAGTTGTGGGCTTCACGGCCCCATCACGTGCGCGGCGGCTGGAACCCAGCTCCCGCGTGACTGGGGGGATTCCCGGCCGCATCACCACCTGGCCAGCCAATCAGCTGGCTCTGGGGGTGTGGCCTGCCTTATTTAAAGCAGGACGCAGCTGGGGATCTCCCTCTTTTCCTCTTACCAGTTGTTCCTGTTTTTCCCACCCTCCCGCCCTATAAGGTTCTCATTCTTTGACCTTGCTATGGACCTTGGTTGGTCGCTGTTGAGGGGCCTGGTAGGAATTTTTCCACTTGGCAAATTGGCACCAGCCGCTTGGTTTTCACCTACCTCGTAGCAAATCGTCACAACTTTCTTGGTATTGGCGGTTAGGCATTGGTATTGCTCTGTAGATGGAAGAGGGGAGGTAGCGCCATCACCTGCCCCACTTATTGAAGGGTAGACCGGTAAAGGACTCCGGGGGGCGTGGCCCTGTCCGAAGCCTAGGGAGGTGAGGGCCTAAGGCACGCCCCTTAGTGGTGACCCCGGGGAGTTCCTAGTTGATGTGCATCAGCAGGGCTCCCCCTAGTGGTGGTTAACCTTTCCCGGACATCTAGCGGACGGGCTGAAGTTGGATATAGTCAGTTAGGACCAATGCCTAAGCCAATACCGCTCATCACCTGTAACCAATAAAAGTTGTGGCCTTATTTAGCCAGTGGCGTAGCGTGGGGGGTGCAGGGGGGGCCGGCCGCACCGGGCGCAACATCTGGGGTTAGGGCAAATCCACGGGTTAGGGGGCGCAAATCCACGGGTTAGGGGGCGCAAATTACTTGCCTTGCCCCGGGTGCTGACAACCCAAGCTACGCCACTGTATTTAGCCCATTAACCTTAATAATTGCATCATGTGTCATTATTTCAACTGGGGGGGCGGGAACTCACCATGCAATTGCCACCCTCTTTTGAGAAGGACACTGAACCCATGGCTGGTGAAGATGCATCTTGTCTAGCGGGTCACATCTTGCAAAGTTCTGAATTAGATGGTGAAAGGCAGCATAGCCACATAAACATAAGACCGTAAGAGTCCCGGTGAATCAGGCCACTGGCCCATATAATCCAGTAGCCTATTTTCACAGATGTCTGTGGGAAACCAGCAAGCAAGACCCAAACACAAGAGCACTCTCTGCTCCTGGAACTTCCAGTAACTAGTATTCAGAACCATTACTGCCTCCAACCACAGAGGCAGAGCGCAGCAATCATTGCTACTAGCTAGTGATCACCTTGCCGGCAAAGGTCTGTATAGTTAAAGCTATGGTTTTCCCAGTAGTGATGTATGGACCATAAAGAAGGCTGACCGCTGAAGAATTGATGCTTTTGGATTATGGTGCTGGAGGAGACTCTTGAGAGTCCCATGGACTGCAAGAAGACCAAACCTCTCCATTCTGAAGAAAATCAGCCCTGAGTGCTCACTGGAAGGACAGATCCTGAAGCTGAGGCTCCAGTACTTTGGCCACCTCATGAGAAGAGAAGACTCCCTGGAAAAGACCCTGATGCTGGGAAAGATGGAGGGCACAAGGAGAAGGGGACGACAGAGGGTGAGATGGTTGGACAGTGTTCTTGAAGCTACTACTACTAATAATAATAATAATTTTTAAAAATATATATTTATAACCCGCCCTCCCTGGCCAAAATGAGTTTGACCAAACTGGGGGAGGCAGTGGAAGATAGGAGTGCCTGGCGTGCTCTGGTCCATGGGGTCATGAAGAGTAGGACACGACTAAACAACAACAACAGTGATAGCCTTGTCCTCCATGAATTGGTCCAATCCTGATTCAGTATTGTCTGCACTGCCTCTCCAGGTTTTCAGATGGGGTCATTGCCAGTCCTACCTGTAGATGTCAATAACTGAATCTGGGACAGCAGAAGTTGCATCATTGAGTGGCCACCCATTCCCCTCACGTTTCAGTGGAGGGAAAGTCAAAGTTTTCTCCTCACAATTTTTTGAGAGGTTCATTTGTTGTTTCCAGAGCTGTTCCCGTCAAAACAGCAGACACAGCAAGAGCCTTCTGGAACCTCGCACCGGCACTGAGGAGCCAGATGGAGGACCCAGCGATGCTTTGTAGGTGCGGCAGAATTGTCTGTAAAACAAATGGGATGATTGCTTCATTATCCACCAAGAAACAGCAGAATTATTTGCTTTCGTAGATCCTTCCCGGAGTGTTGTTTTGAAGAGCTCGTGCCAAATAGCATGAGATGGATGCTGCGTTGACAAGACGGGATGGGAAGAAGGGAAAGAACAAGCATAGGGTCCTTGTCTTACTATGTACACAACTTTCAAATCATCCATCCAAATTATCTTCGAAATAAGACTTCTTCTGAGACAGATCCAAATGTAATGCACATAACCTGTGATGATCACCTCAGGAGATGTTCGTATTTTTATGCTGCTTGTTATTATTCTGAGGTAAGAAGGAAAAAAGTGCAAGCAAATCACTATTACTGCCCTAAGGCCATCGATGCATGTATATTAAATTTACTTCACTCAGTTCTGCTGTCAGTAAGGAACCATAAGGATAACAGATTGAAGAGTACTGAAAAGTAGACAGGTTTATTTTGGAGAATCTAGGCGACAGAGGGAGAGCCCGCTACTGCTTTAGGCGGTAGCAGATGGAGAGAGGGAGCAAGAGGGTTCACCTGACCTCCAGTTGGCCATGTTGCTGTTGCATACAGAGATGGACAGGGGCAAGGGGACAAGGAGGTCAAAGTTAGCCAAAGTTATTGAGCTTTTTTAGTTTTGCCCAAAGTTGTTTGCTGAGCTTTTTTTTTTTTTTTTTTTTGCAAAATCTAAAAGTTTTTGAGCTATTTTCTTGATTTTAATGGACATTCCAGCGGTTTCTGCCCTGACACTGCTTCCAACTGCCGTATTCCAGCTATGTCCGGATCTATGGCAACCCTAGTTCCCCTAGTGCCAACCATCCACACCTCCAACAGTTGGTCATTTTCTCATTCTGTTCTTCCTAAAATCCCCAGGTGGATCTTCATGGGAGACAGGTGTATCTTAGGTGATTAAATAGTGAAAACAGCTGCAGTAATAAACTGACCCTTTTATGCCCTTCCTTTTACATCTCTGTCTAAGCTCGAGAAACTTTGACCTGTCTTTGGTGTGCTCTTCCAACTCGAATTTCTGCTGTATTTAATTCTTTTTAATAGCTCACTAGTGCTTTTGAACTGCAGCCACCTCAACACCTCCTCTCCATTCTGGAAGAAGGAAAGTTCACCCGTGTCGAAGCAATGATTCTCCAACATCAACTTCGTTGGACTGGTCATGTTGTGCGGATGCCTGATTATCGTCTTCCAAAGCAACTACTCTATTCCAAACTTAAAAATGGAAAGAGTAATGCTGGTGGTCAACTAAAGAGGTTCAAAGACTCTCTCAAGGCAAATCTTAAAAAATGTAGTATAAACACCGACAACTGGGAAACACTGGCCTGCAAGTGCTCCGATTGGAGAATAGCCTTTACCAAATGTGTCATGGGCTTTGAAGAAGCACGAACTCAGGACAAAAAGGAGAAATGAGCTAAGAGGAAGGCACGTTTGGCAAACCCTCACCATGATCAACTCCCACCGGAAACCTCTGTCCCCACTGTAGAAGGACGTGTGGATCCAGAATTGACCTCCACAGTCACTCAGAGACACACTGTTAAGACCGTTTTCATGGAAGACAATCTTACTCCGCTACGAGTGATCGCCAAAGAAAGACCTCCAGTCACTATCGCCTCTCTAAAAGCTGTAGCAAACAGCTTTTAGGTAATTAGTGCTCTAGGCGAACTAGTCTTCCTACCTAGCAGTTTCTGCAATTAACCTCCTACACCTTGAGGCAGCCTGTTAGATCTACACCTCATTTGCACTATATAGGTCTAGCACAGTGGTTCTCAGCCTGTGGGTCCCCAGATGTTGTTGGACTACAACTCCCATCATCCCTGAGCTCTGGCCTTGCTAGCTAGGGGTGATGGGAGTTGTAGTTCAACAACATCTGGGGACTCACAGGTTGAGAAAGGCTGGTCTAGCACATATATCCTGGAAAGTGAAGTTTGTCAAAGCGGCTGAGATTTGTTAAGCAACCCCTATTCACCTCACAGAGCTACAATTCCCAGAGTTCCCTGGAAAGAGGGATTGATTGCTAAACCACTTTGGGAACTGTAGCCCTGTATAGCGAATAGGGGCCTCCTGACATCTCTCAGTGCCCTTAACAAGCTACAGCTCCCAGAATTATTTGGGAGGAGCTATTTAAAGTGACACCACAGTGCTTTAAATGTATTGCGTGTCAGCCTGGTTAGCTCAGTTAGAGCATGGTGCTGATGATGCCAAGGTTGCAGGTTCGATTCCCCATATGGAACAGCTGCATATTCCTGCTTTGCTGGGAGTTGAACTTAGATAATCCTCAGGATCCCTTCTCCAACTCGACACTTCTATGAATGCAGCCCTAGTTCTGTCCTCTGGGACAGCAGAGGAAAGTCTTTGTCTGTTTCTGTGTAACAGCCCTTCAAGTGCATTGTCATCGGAGATATAACAGTGGCAAATGCTTTTAGGATATTATTACGTTTCTTAGAGAGAATTGAATCAGAATCAGAAAGGGAACTAAGTTATTGTGGAATCAATGGCTTAGCTTGAGTTTAACCATGTTATCCTCTATACCTGCTGCAACTTGTAACCTGAGCCTGGGTTGTGCATCTATCAGATTTATGCACTAAAGTCTTTGGCAGAAAACAAGCTGGGAGTTGGAGTTCTTCATCCAGCAGGTAGGACCAAGACATTTTTTTGAGTTTCCCACCACTGGTGCTGGCCTACATCAGGCAATGCAATTTTTCTTCCTGATATTCACATGTTCATTGGGTCAATGTTATCCAAACTATTGTTGGGGTGTCAGCACTAAGAGCATCCCAGGTAAGCCAGCAATGGATATTTCCTGTGCGAAGACCTAGCATCCTTGTTGTGATAGCACCCATTGCAAAAACCATTCTCTGTATTTTTCATCATTTGACGCAATACACCATGCTTTCTTTCTCGCTGGTGCCCTGCACCCACACAAGGTTGTATTAATTGCCTCCGCCTTTTTGTTTAGTTGTCTTAGTCGTGTTTGACTCTCCGTGACCCCATGAACCAGAGAACCTTGGAAACTCTCACTTTCTTCTCAAAGCTTCTCCTTTTTTATGTCCATGGAGTTTTCTTGGCAAAATACTGGAGTGGTTTGCCAGTTCCTTCTCCAAGTGGATCACATTTAGTCTAAACTCTCGGCTACGACCTGTCCATCTTGGGTGGTCCTGCACAGCATAGCTCCAAGCTTCTTGGAGTTTTTCAAGTCCCTTCACCATGACAAGGCAGTGATCCATGAAGGGGTGCCTCTGACATAAAGGTAAAGGTAAAGGGACCCCTGATCATTAGGTCCAGTCGTGTCCGACTCTGGGGTTGCGGCGCTCATCTCGCTTTATTGGCCAAGGGAGCCAGCGTACAGCTTCCGGGTCATGTGGCCAGCATAACTAAGCCACTTCTGGCAAACCAGAGCAGCGCACGGAAAGACCATTTACCTTCCCGCCGGAGTGGTACCTATTTATCTACTTGCACTTTGACATGCTTTCGCACTGCTAGGTGGGCAGGAGCAGGGACTGAGCAATGGGAGCTCACCCCGTTGTGGGGATTCGAACCACCGACCTTCTGATCGGCAAGCCCTAGGCTTTAACCCACAGCACCACCCGTGTCCCTTGCCTCTGACATAGGTTACATCAATTCTGCCTGGGTTTGTTAAATCAGTGTCTTGCTTGGTTTTTTAAGTCTAATCAGCCCAGAATGCTGACTTGGACATGACAGCCGATCAAGGACTCCATCAGCAGTGAGCACATCACATAGGGAACTCTCATGCAAGCTTCCATGGGAGTTATGAATTTGGGGGAGGCTGCTATACATAGTTGCTGGTTTTGGTGGGAGCCGGTCACCAGCTTAGATGGTTTCAGAAATGAATTGGGCAACTTTAAAGAGGATCGAGCTATCAATGGTCATAATGGCCACAGAATCACAGAACCATAGTAGTTCCCACCAAAGAAGAATGGATAAGTCAGGTGATGGACTATGCAGAGTTGGGTAAGTTAACAGCCAAAATACAAGAATTTAACGATGACTGTTTTGTGGAAGAATGGAAGCCCTTTTTGGACTCTTTAAGGAAATATTATAGTTGGATGAACTCATGAGCAGCATTTGAATTATGAGCAACAGAAGGAATTAGAGCTTATAGTATTGTTGTTGCGGTATAAGACAGAGAAGACATTGTGCAGAAGAGGGGAGGGAATCAAACACCATGGGAAATGGGGTGGGAAGTTGGGAAAAGACAAATTCATTATGTTTTGAAATATAGATGTTAAACATTTGAAAATTCAAAAAGAAATATATTTTTAAACAAATCATAAAAAGGTAAAGGTAAAGGACAGTTAAGTCCACTTGCGAACTGACAGTTAAGTCCACTTGCGAACGACTCTGGGGTTGCGGTGCTCATCTCGCTTTATTGGCTGAGGGAGACGACTTTTATCTGAAACTGGTCATGTGGCCAGCATGACTAAGCCGCTTCTGGTGAAACCAGAGCAGTGCACAGAAACACCGTTTACATTCCCGCCGGAGCTGTACCTATTTATCTACTTGCACTTTGACATGCTTTGGAACTGCTAGGTTGGCAGGAGCAGGGACCGAGCAACAGGAGCTCACCCCGTCGCGGGGATTCGAACCGCCAACCTTCTGATCGGCAAGTCCTAGTCTCTGTGGTTTAACCCACAGCGCCACCTGCGTCCCTCAATATCATGAGTGAGCTCCCGTTGCTCAATCCCTGCTCCTGCCAACCTAGCAGCTTGAAAGCACGTCAAAGTGCAAGTAGATAAATAGGCCAAATGACCCGGAAGCTGTACGCCAGCTCACTCGGCCAAGAAAGCGAGATGAGCGCTGCAACCCCAGAGTCGGTCACAACTGGGCCTAATGGTCAGGGGTCCCTTTACATAGCCAGTGTTTCTTTTTTCTGGGGGTACTCAAGGATACACAGTACTGACACCTTCTTTTTTCTAGAAGAAAAGCACTGATACATCGCCATTGCGCCTAGTAGCTTTTTTATTCTCCATCCTCTTGTGATACCATGTCCACTTTTTTTGGGGGGGTAACATCTTCTTCTGCCTTGCAAAGCTTACGCAAAAGTCTCCGATCAAGGTCACTCCCAGAGCCCTGTCTCCTCACGTATTGTTCCTGAGCCAACGTTATTGGCATAATCATGCAGAATATCAATCGTGCAGAAGGCAACCCGAGAGCCACTCTTTGTCCTGAACTGCAAATGTTGTTCCTGCGCTCCCTTCAGACACAACAAGCCACGTGCCTTGAATTATACACTATTGGGGTCCCAGTAGGGCCATCCGTTATTCATACATAAAAACTTCTTTTTTGCATAGTGAGCATCTCGGGGGGGAAGGAGGAACACAAGTCGCCGAGGGTTTTTATTATTATTTAGCCCACACATTGTTCAATTATTCAGGGTATTATTAAAATATGAACAACAAAGAAGTTGTGCATGGAAAATGTGTTTTAATTTTTAAACAGGGCGCCTTTTAACCTGTGTTTATAAGGCTGAAGTGCATCCTAATATCATGCAGATAGGGTTTTTTTCCCCTTTTCTTTATTCAATAAGTTATAAGAGGTTAGATTTTTAATCAGGTCAAATTCCCTCTCATCCTCACTACTTTTTTTTTTCTTTCCCCAGGGTCTGGCCCCAAAAGTATCTGGAGTTTGGATTTGAAGAAACATCTTTCAACAGAAGTTTGTAGGCCTGTCAGAGCTTTAAAAAAAATCAAGAGGATGAATGGGATGCTGAGACTGAGCAGGAACTATTTGAGAAAAATCACATGGGACCCAAATTGCGGAGACTTTTCGTGGGCAAGGTCCATCGCGACTGATGGGAGCTTTATGAAAACTCTTGCACCACTCCCATTCATTTTGACAGGGCACAGGGGAGAGAGATCTTCCCATTGCATCATGCTCTTATGGTTCCTTTTCCTTTTACCTGCATTGTATATACCGTATTTTTCGCTCTATAAGACACACCAGACCACAAGACGCACCTAGTTTTTGGAGGAGGAAAACAAGAAAAAAAATATTCTGAATCTCAGAAGCCAGAACAGCAAGAGGAATCACTGCGCAGTGAAAGCAGCAATCCCTCTTGCTGTTCTGGCTTCTGGGATAGCTGCGCAGCCTGCATTCGCTCCATAAGACGCACACACATTTCCCCCCTCCTTTTTAGGAGGGAAAAAGTGAGTCTTATAGAGCAAAAAAATATGGTATTTGTTCACTTATTATTACAATTATTCATATATCGCCTTCCACTTCAAAGAAAGACTGAGGTGGTTAATGAAACATCAAAACCATAATGAAAATGTACAATAATAAAAGCCATGACAATAGCAAAACGTATCAGTGAAACGAGCACAGAAATTAGATTAGCCACAGATGTCAGGAAGTGACAATAAGTGTTGGGGAAATCTTGGGTAAAGACTGTGAGGCTAGTTTGTTGGGGCAAACATGGTGCAAACCCACCAACTGCAGTCTCGCTTCCTCCAAGATCGTCTTCTTCCTTACAGCCAATCCAGAGTGTGGCATTACCTATAGAATCACAAAATTACAAAGTTGGAAGGGACTCCAAAATATACAAAAGGATGTTTCTTTCAATCTAGCAAGAAACCAAGAGAAGATAGTCTTCGATGGGCAGGCATGGGACTCAGCTACATTAGGGGGGGAAAAGCGTTTTATATGCGTTATAACACTGTGACACCAGATGGCGCTGTGGAGTCTTGTCCTTCGCCTATGTGATTTCCCACTATGAAGTTTAAGATGCGTTTCCCTAAAACACATTTTTGAGGTGTCTAGATCCATGTATACTGTGTATACATGTAGATGTGGTGTTGTTATATAGGTTGGCCAAAAGTCTCACTATGTGTAGTTGTATCATGACAAAATGCCCCTTTCTTTCTATTTATTTGACCCTTCCTTGCCAGTGTACATATCAAGTAGCTGTAGAGGAGAAAATACACTGGTTTGAGGTGATCAGCCATATCAGTAACTCCAGGCTGCTATTAGGCCTATAATAAAATCAGGGCCTTTCCAGTGGTGGCTCCCTGCTTATGGATGGCTGCCAGTACCTGCTAGCTTTTAACTGGACCTCAAACACTTGATGCATTTACTTGATGTTTTAAACTCATTATGAATTGCAATTTATACTTATGCCACTTTTGTACTAATGCAGTTTATTACAATGTTTTCAGATTATTTCCACTGCAAGCCTATAGAAGTTTACCTGGGAGTAAGCCCCATTCAATAGCAGGCAATTGGGGGGCAGCAGTGGCGCTTACCTGACAAATAGTCGGTCATATCACTGCTGCTTACGAGAAGACAGAGGGGAGTGAGGAAGAGGTGATGAGGTCAGCATGGTGCAAACACACTGGCAGGAGTACAGGATTGGCACAGGATTAGCTCCGCTGGTATGTTTGCACCATGGCAATCCTGTTACCACATCACCCCTCCCCCTCTACCTCCTGGTAAGCCTGATCATACCATCTGCTGCGGGCACCATTGAATTCCATTGGATTTGCTTCTGTATAGACACACATAGGATTGCACGGGTCATGTTTCCTAGATTGTGGGCTTACGGTCTGCAATTATGCTGCAAATGGATTTTGCACCATTAATACACTGTGAGCCAACTTGGGAGGGTTACTTGCTGAAAAGCAGCCTCTAAATGTCACAACAAACAACATGAAATAAATAATACAAAGGCAGAGAGCCTTGTGGCACAATGAAGCCATACACACACACACACACCCTGCCAATCTTTTCTGTAGAGAGAAAATGAGCATTATATTCCAAGTGACATTTTGCCAAAGTTATCTCCAATGCAGCTTCCTGGGTGAATGTCAGAAACTGTGACCACCAATACCCAAAAAATCTGTCCTTCCTCTTCTGATTTTTTTTTGTACTAGATTTGTCTTTTTTAACAAAATAGTTGTGTGGGAGATGGGGGACTGCTTCTGAGCTTCCCATAGACATCTGGTTGATCACTGTGAGAAGAAGATACAGGAGTAAATAGGCCGTCGGTCTGATCCCGCAGTATATCTCTCTATATGATAAGAATGTTAAGACTGTCGTCATGCTTCCTTCATTGGAGGATTTGTAGCGCCACATCCTGGATTTGCATAAAGTCAGGGACAGGCAGGGGAGCAAAAGCGAAGCCAGGTTGTACAACAGCAATGGCCATGGCATGGGAGCAAGCAGAAAGAGACACCGAGAGGGGGGAAAGTGATGTTTTAAAGCAATGGCAGACGTCTGACAGTGAAGGATGGAGGAAACTGAAATGCAAATGCCAGTTTCAAACAATGGCAGAGGTTTGAATAAAGCAGGGATGGAGAAACAATGAGAGGAAAAGTAGCCATTTTAACAATGACAGAGGTTTGAGCAGAACAAGCAGGGACTCACACCAAGCAGGAGGAAGTTTCAAACGAGATTTGAGTACAATTAGAAGGGAGTTTGTCTGTGTTGTGTTAGCTTTTTGATGTTTTAGCCATCTCTGCTGCTTCTCCTTTTAAAAACTGGGATTTTTAAAAAATATATATTTTTTAATTTAAAAAAACCCCTCCACATCCGTTCATCCTTTCTTTACTCAAGCATCTGCTATTGTTTAAACCTGGCATTTTCGTCTCAGCATCCCTCCACTCCCGCTTTATATATCTGTGCTTGAAGAAACTTTCTCAATCTGCATGGGTGAAGATGACAGCCAGAATGGGAAAGCTTACGACTTTCTGTTCGTTGGATTGCTTGAAATTAGGTGGTACCTGCAACTGTAACTAGGAAGAAAGAGGATTTATGCTACTTTTCAAATAGATGACAAACTCAGAATAAAATGTATGGGTAGGGAAGAACAGGACTCATGCAGTCATAAAGATTATCTGCTGTTGCAGGTTAAACGAGAGAGAGAATTTATGGGGTATTTATTATTAGCAGACAGACAATTCACTCTACATCACAGCTTGCGGCTTCCAGCGCAGGAGCAGAATAACTCAGCAGGGCTCCTGGACTGGGCTGGTTGCTCTCTGGTAATGTCATCCAATGAATCCAAATGTACACAGTTAATAAGGGCCGCATCTCACGTCCCTTTTCTTTTTAGTTGTACATCCAGAGATGTTGGGAACATGGCATGTGCCTAACAGAACAAAATAAATGTTTAGGGGACAGAAAAACTGGGAGGAGGGAAGCAGTGGTGCTTAGTTTAAAGCTAAGATGGAAAGCCTGTGTCTCTCCATCTGCTGTTGGACTACAACGGCCACCAGCCTCAGTCAGCCCTGATTTGGCAAACTCCTTGATGTCTCTCCTCCAACTCAGATTTGCCTAATGAATAATAATAATACTTTTATTATTTATACCCTGCCCATCTGGCTGGGTTTCCCCAGCCACTCTGGGCGGCTTACAGCACATAAAAAAATGTAGAACATTAAAAAATTTCCTGTGACAGGGTTGCCTTCAGATGTCTTCTAAAAGTCAGACAGTTGTTTATTTCCTTGAGATCTGATGGGAGGGCATTCCACAGGGCGGGTGCCACTACCGAGAAGGTCCTCTGCCTGGTTCCCTGTAACCTCACTTCTTGCAGGAAGGGATCCACCAGAAGGCCCTCGGAGCTGGACCTCAGTGTCTGGGCTGAATGATAGGGGTGGAGATGCTCCTTCAGGTATACAGGGCCGAGTCTGTCTAGGGCTTTAAAGGTCAGCACTTAATTTTCAGCGCTTAATGAATTTAATTTCAACTACTGGTGAAGATGCCTCCTAATGAAATGAACTTCCAAACAACTCATTCATGGGGAGTCAGTGATTGCAAAGGAAGTATGTTTTACTTGTATTTTTAAGTGGCGTTCGGCTTTCTAAAACCCAGCCTGGAATCACAAAACCTTCCCAATAAAGATTGTATTAGCATGCAACTACTTAAGTCCCTTGAGCTGCTCTGGTTCGTCAGAAGTGGCTTAGTCATGCTGGACATATGACCTGGAAGCTGTGTGTGGACAAACGCTGGCTCCCTCGGCCAGTAAAATGAAATGAGCACTGCAACCCCAGAGTTGTCTCTGGACTTAATGGTCAGGGGTCCCTTTACCTTACTTAACTCCTTAAGCAGATAACACCAATAGCCTGGCATGTCTTGGAAAGTTACGGTCAAAAGTTACAGTCCTCTTTATCTTTTCTATGCTACTGGCAATGACCAAACCCAATCCTATGCAAGTCAATGTGTGGATCCATCACATATTTTAATTCATGTTCAATATTTATACCTACACACCTGCCTATACACCTGCAGCCCCATCAAGGGAATATCCATCTGCCATCACACAGCTGCTCACTTGAGGCCCAGCTGCTTTTGCTGGGCTTTTCGACTGTGGGGGGGAGGACTGCAGTCCTAGGAGGAAAAGGCACACCCCTGGGAACAAACCAGCCAATTGCCAGAAGCTGGGAAATGAGACAGGATGGGAGCTGATGGGCACTGCCACGATGACCTTACGCAGCTTTCCCCAACATGGTGCCCTCTAGATGTTTTGACCATTGGCCAAGCTGGAACAGTCCAAGCAGTTGAGAAGCGCAGGGGTTGATATATCTAGGTGAGCATCTTTTTCTTGGGACTATAAATAACACATTTGGTTCAGGCACCTACCATTAGGGCAGGGTGAATCAGCTCCCGCCCAGAAACCAATGTCCCCACTGTGGAAGGACGTGTGGATCCAGAATTGGCCTCCACAGTCACTTACGGACTCATTGTTAAAACTGTGTTTATGGAAGACAATCTTACTCGGCTACGAGGGATCGCCAAAGGAAGAAGAAGAAGGTGAATCTGATGCCCAGGGCTGAACGCAGCCTTCCAGGCCCCTCTCTCTCCAGCCCTCAGGTACTGCGAGGCATCCCATAGTACAAGCGTCATTCTACTGATCCTTTTTGTAAAGGTTGAGGATGAAGTGTGTCCAGTTCTGGACGCCACAATTTAAGAAAGGTGTTGACCAGCTGGAATGTGTGCAGAGTAGGGC
The DNA here is from genome assembly GCF_964270895.1 of Podarcis filfolensis. Lineage (NCBI taxonomy): Eukaryota > Metazoa > Chordata > Lepidosauria > Squamata > Lacertidae > Podarcis > Podarcis filfolensis. The sequence goes on along the minus strand of NC_139607.1, from coordinate 92,621,199 downwards.
AACTAAGATGATCAAAGGTCTAGAAGACAAGCCTTATGAGGAACGCTTGAAGGAGCTGGGTATGTATAGCCTGGGAAAGATAAGACTGAGAGGAGATATGATAGACATCTTCAAATATCTTAAGGGCTGTCACATGGAAGAGGGAGCATGCTTGTTTTCTCCTGCTCTTGAAGGTGGGACATGAGGCAATGGTGAACTCTCATTGTTGCTCAACCTGAATCTTATCTCTGGTGTCAGGAGTCTGGTTCCCAGCGTAGTTAATTTAAAAGGATGATTTATTGTCAAAACAAACAGATCGCTCCAGGCGGCTCTAACACAACCTCTGGCACCATCAATCAAGATGACCCTTCTGAAGACTGCTTCCTGTGTCTACAGAAGATATTGAACTTACGAACCCTACATCTCTTGCTTTGCTTCCTGTCTAACAGCCCTCCCCTGGGCCGACTCTGAGGAGAGAGTGGATCAGCTCCCCCTTCCTCCCTTTCTGACAAACTACTTCCGTCTCTGTTTGCTCCTGCTTGAACTTCCTGAGAGCTCTGGCTGGATTCCAGCCTCTCTCTGCCATTCCCTTAACACTCAGCATTCCAAGGGTCAGGGGTGTTGTCACTAGCTGCTGTTCATCCTGCATGAAAGTTAACCCTCTCGGTTCCTGGTTGCTTTCTTCCATTGGCTGCAAACCGTCACTGGGAGCTGGCTCATTCCTGACATCTGGCTAATTGAAGATCTCTTCCGTCTGCCATCATGGTCTGGACAAGAGCCAGGACACCTCCTGTACAAAGGTAAGAGTCTGTATGATGCTGTATTGTGTTTTTAATATTTGGTTGGAAGCCGCCCAGAGTGGCTGGGGAAGCCCAGCCGTATGGGCGGGGTATAAATAATATTATTATAAGAGTCACATCCATGCTCCACACACTTTTACCTCCTAATCCTTCCCTCCTGCCATGTGCGCCCCCCTCCCTGAAGATTGTCCTCAAGGCAATGCATCCCTTGGGCTGAAAATGCTTTCCTGCCCTATTTTAAAGTTCTTTGAGCTATCTGCTCTGGGATGTTAAATAACGGGTGAGTGGGAGCCGATCCAGAACAGCTCACATTTACAGCTTCTCAATTATTGCAACTTCTCCCCAGCTGTAATTTATGATGGGCAAATGTTAACAATTTTTTTAGTAAAATCTATTGACTAATCATTACCCTTTGTGTTCCAGGGTAAACGAAAACCTGATTTGTATTCTCCCTAATCACACAATCAATTTTCAATCTACTCCTTCAAAGGTAATCTTGGTGCACGAGATCCCTTACTGGCATTAAATGCTGTAGTCTGGAAATCTTCCACACGCGCACATAAAAAAAAAAAGGAATTGATGACTCTGCAGTGATACTGTGTATGTGAAAATACTGTGTGTCTTACAGATCTGGACATCTGGAGTACATGGCACTCCTCATAAGAACATAGGAAGTTGCCTTAAAGGTAAAGGTAAAGGGACCCCTGACCATTAGGTCCAGTCGTGACCGACTCTGGGGTTGCGGCGCTCATCTCGCTTTACTGGCCAAGGGAGCCGGCGTACAGCTTCCGGGTCATGTGGCCAGCATGACTAAGCCGCTTCTGGCGAACCAGAGCAGCGCATGGAAAAGCCGTTTACCTTCCCGCCGGAGTGGTGCCTAATTATCTACTTGCACTTTGACGTGCTTTCGAACTGCTAGGTTGGCAGGAGCAGGGACCGAGCAACGGGAGCTCACCCTGTCGTGGGGATTCGAACCGCCGACCTTCTGATCGGCATGTCCTAGGCTCTGTGGTTTAACCCACAGCGCTACCCGCATCCCTCAGGAAGTTGCCTTACACAACATCAAAGTAGTTGTCCATGAAGCCTAGTATTGCCTAATCTAGGGGTCACCAATGTTTGGGGTACCACTGGACAGATTTGACATTTTTAAAAAAGGGCTGTGGGTGCCAGTCGCAAAAGGGCTACTACATGGCAGGGTACTACCAATCTAAAGTAACAGAAAGAAAGAGGCAGGGACATAAAACCATGCATAAAACCATGCAGCCATGCTCCCTTCCAGCAACAGCCACATTAGTGGGGAAAGAGGCAACAGATTGAAGCACAACAACCAGCAGTAAATGATGCAGATGAAACCAATTCCGCTAGGTTTTGAATATCTGCGAAAGCAAGTAAGTTTATAGCTGCCTCCCCAAAGAAATCAATGGTGGGGGGGTATTATCTGGATTTCTGCAGCAGGAATTAGAAAGTGGGGAGCCACCACCAAGAAGACCCTGCTTTGTGTAATGGGGCCATGGGCCATGTTCCCTGAGAGTACCAGAAGCAGGGCCTCACGAAGATCTAGGTTCACTGGTACCAAGGTCAGCTCTCTTTTGTGCACCAGTATCAACACCTTAAACAGATCCCAGTGCAGTGCTTTCAAAATTGATGAGATAGGGACCCACCTTGCTGCCTTTGACAGCTTCCAAATCATCTTAAAGGGCAGCCCCATATAAAGCACATTGCTCAGAGTCCAGCTCAGAGGTTATCAAGGCATGGTTGCAACAACATGAGAATAAGTATCTGGAAGTGGGACTTACATTGCCCTCCTGGCTACCATGTCAAATCATACTTTCTCCTGCACTCTGCAGCTGTTCGGCAAAGACCCTCGTTTGCAGATTCAGACGTGTGATTCTCACTAGATCTTCCTGTTTTCTTCTATCAAATTGTGGTTACATCTCCAATTGCATTGGTAGGTCTGCTCAAGTCTTGATAACTCTCTAAATTCTATTGAATTTGTTCCAAGTCAGGGTTAAACACCTGGCAGGACGTTGGTGAGGGGAAATGCAGTTTGACTGTTCTTTATAACTTCAAACAAGTACAACCCATCATCTAATTATTATTTAGCTCAATCACAGCGCAGCCAAAGATTAAGCTGTGAGGGTTTTAATCCATGCAACAACAAAAAGTCTCATTAAAAGAGAACTGTTTTTCTCCCTCCTTCACCCAAATTTCATTTAACAATCTGAATGAAGTCTGTAGAGTGGAATTAATGATTTGCATTAACATTTCAGATGAGCTTCAATATAAATATCAATCCTTTGATGGGTTATGAACATCAACAAAAGTTAGTTAAACCCTTGATCCCTTTCATAGCATTCTGGGTGATATCATTTACTGGAAAGCCAGTAGCCCAGAGGCGAAGTCATACCTTCTACCTATAGAAATCAACTCCAGTATGTAATTTATGAAATAAACAATTCAGAGTAATTTTCCATCGCTGAAGTTTGATCTTCAGAAGACTGGGAAGTTCTTGTAACACAGAAAAGAGAACAAAGTCTTCATGGATAAGTTAATGCTGGGAATATCTAAAATATGCTGGGAATATCTAAAAATAATAGTTGTTTTATTGATTATAGATTAGATATTATTTATTGTAACTGTTGAGTGGATTTCTGTTTAACTTTTATATGCTGATATTATTATTTTATACTATTCTAATGATTGTTGGATGTTACTTTTTTTATGTAGGTTGCCTATTTTAAAGTTATGTTTTATTATCACATTTTTGTATTGCATTAGATTGTTATAAGATGTACATTTTTTGTTTCTTCAGCTTGTAAACCCCCTTGAGGATTGTAAGATAGAAAGGCGGTATACAAATTAAAAATGATGATGATGATGATGAATAAATCCTGCATTGCAGGGAGTTGGACTAGATGACCCTTTGGGTCCCTTCCAGCTCTATGGTTTTACAGTTCTATGGAAGAGAGGAACCACTAATAGTGGGGCTTCTCAGGAAATCAAATGAAGAAGCAAGATATGTTGGGATGTTACTGCTGTAAGCCCCTCCGTCTACAGAGCCTAGGGCTTGCTGAGCGGAGGTCGGCGGTTTGAATCCCCGCGACGGGGTGAGCTCCTGTTGCTCGGTCCCTGCTCCTGTCAACCTAGCAGTTCAAAAGCATGCAGTGCAAGTAGACAGATAGGTACCACTCCAGCAGGAAGGTAAACAGCATTTCCATGAGCTGCTCTGGTTCGCCAGAAGCGGCTTGGTCATGCTGGACACATGACCTGGAAGCTGTACGCCGGCTCCCTCGGCCAATAAAGCGAGATGAGCCCCGCAACCCCAGAGTTGGCCACAACTGGACCTAATGGTCAGGGGTCCCTTTACCTTTAAGGACACCAAAGCCCCTGCTTCCCTTCATTCTACGGAAACTGAAACCTGGAAAAAGAACCCCTGGAGTTTCTCCCTGCTCAAAGATTGGAGAAGCACATACAATGGTACCTCTAGTTATGAACTTAATTCGTTCCGGGGGTCCACTCTTAACCTGAAACTGTTCTTAACTAGACGGGTGCTTTCGCTAATGGGGCCTCTTGCTGCTGCCGCTGCGCCGCTGGCACATGATTTCAGTTCTCATCTTGGGGCAAAGTTCTCAACTCGAGGTAACTCTTCCAGGTTAGTGGAGTCTGTAACCTGAAGTGTTTGTAACCTGAGGCGTTTGTAACTCAAGGTACCACTGTATTATGACATGGAAACAAACTGAGAGATTCATAGGATTGTAGAGCTGGAATAATCATCTAGTTCAACCCCCTGCAATGGCTATCTTAACTCTGATCAAAAACCTCCAGTGAAGAAGGAGAAGGAGAAGGAGAAGGAGAAGGAGAAGGAGAAGGAGAAGGAGAAGGAGAAGGAGAAGGAGAAGGAGAAGGAGAAGGAGAAGAATTTTATTTTTTATACTCTGCCTATCTGGCTGGGATTCCACAGCACATAAAAAATTGTAAAACATCAGACATTAAAAACTTCCCTAAACAGGGCTGCCTTCAGATGCCTTCTAAAAGTCAGATAGCTGTTTATTTCCTTGACAACTGATGGGAGGGTGTTCCACAGGGAGGGCGCCACCACCGAGAAGGCCCTCTGCCTGGTTCCCTGTGACTTCAGTTCTCGCAGTGAGGGAACCGCCAGAAGGCCCTCGGAGCCGGACCTCAGTGTCCGGGCTGAACGATGGGGCTGGAGACACTCCTTCAGGGAGTGGGAGCCAATGTAGATCTTTCAGGATGAACCTTATATGGTCCCGGCATCTGCTCCCAGTCACCAGTCTAGCTGCCGCATTCTGGATTAGTTGCAGTTTCCAGTTCACCTTCAAAGGTAGCCCCACGTAGAGCGCATTGCAGTAGCCCAAGTGGGAGATAACCAGAGCATGCACCACTCTGGCGAGACAGTCTGTGGGCAGGTAGGGTCTCAGCCTGCATACCAGATGGAGCTGGTAGACAGCTCCCCTGGACACAGAATTGGCCTGCACCTCCATGGACAGCTGTGAGTCCAAAATGACTCCCAGGCTGCACACCTTCTAAGGTATACTGTTCCATTGTCAAACAGCTCTTACCATTAGAAAGTTCTTCCTTTCTCCTTTCTTGTCACTTGACTCCATTGGCTTGGGTCCCACCCTCAGGAGCAGCAGAAAACGAGCTTCCTCCCTCTTCCAGACTTTCAGCTACTTGAGAATCTGAAGGGGTTCAGATCTTCAAATCTTCATCCATCCATAATAACACAGTTGATTACAGAAGAACATAAAAAGAGCCTTGCTAGAATAGACCAAAGGCTCGTCTAGTCCAACATACTCCTTTCACAGTTGCCAAACAGATACCGACGGACAGAATACAAGCAGAACCAATTTCCATCCATCTTTGGCTATTTTAGTGATTAGCAGCACTCAACCTCTCCCTTTCCAAAATAAATCGACATAAATGCTGTTTGCACTGCAGGATATCTCCCAGTAAAAAGGTAAAGGTACCCCTGCCCGTACGGGCCAGTCTTGACAGACTCTAGGGTTGTGCGCCCATCTCACTTAAGAGGCCGGGGGCCAGCGCTGTCCGAAGACACTTCCGGGTCACGTGGCCAGCGTGACAAAGCTGCATCTGGCGAGCCAGCGCAGCACTCGGAAACGCCGTTTACCTTCCCGCCAGTAAGCGGTCCCTATTTATCTACTTGCACCCGGGGGTGCTTTCGAACTGCTAGGTTGGCAGGCGCTGGGACCGAGCAACGGGAGCGCACCCCGCCGCGGGGATTCGAACTGCCGGCCTTTTGATCGGCAAGCCCTAGGCGCTGAGGTTTTTGCCCACAGCGCCACCCGTGTCTCCCAGTACCTGACTACAATTGCATTTTCATATTGTTTTTGGGGGGGGGCGGAATACTGCAAAGCAAAGTTATACACACAGCCATCCATAAGGGAAGCAGCTGACTCCTGGTTTCAGGAAAGTCTTCAGCAATCAATTAATAGCTTGATCGATCCAGCGTGGTGCAGGCAGCTTAATTGAAGAGATTCAGCACTTAAGGAGCTCGTATCGTTGGAAGGACGATCACTGTCAGCAAAGTAAGCAGCCTTTTGAAATGCAGCTGCCTCGCTCAGTTCCAGAACAGTGCGAGAGAGAAAGAGAGAGAGAGAAACAGTGTGAAATGAGTTATAAAGGCCATCACAGATAATTGACGTCCAGAGTGAAACCCTTCAACAGGAACATCGCCTACCAATAGTTCATGGACACCCACTGTCTCGACCGGAGATGTTGCCAACATATTGCATGTATATCCACATTCGGTAACTAACAGCAGGAAGGTATGAATTTTTTATCGTGCCATCCCAATGCTGGAGCCAATTCTTCCCGAAAAGCAGCGGCATTCTTTTAAAGACAAAGGGTAAGAAGATAATAAACATCCCTGCAGGGTTTTTTTTTTTAATTATGATCTAGCTGTTGCTCCTTGTCAGCCACAGGAGAAGGCATGTTTTATTAAAAATTGTTTACAGACAATGTGAGGATACAGAGAATTTGAAAGGATGGCAATAAAGAAAGCATAATTTGAGACACGTGGGATATCCCAGAAGTCTTGCCTGTTTAGGGCATCTTTGGGATATATTGCCTGAGATCTAAAGAGCCTGCGGATGTGTGTTTAAGTGTTTCTACATGTGTACTGGGATATCACCTTTCAACCTTGCCTCATCGTGTTGCATCAAATGTGAGATCCTCTAAATTCATTTGCAGTGACATTTGTTGTTTAGTCGTTTAGTCGTGTCCGACTCTTCGTGACCCCATGGACCAGAGCACGCCAGGCACTCCTGTCTTCCACTGCCTCCCGCAGTTTGGTCAAACTCATGCTGGTAGCCTCGAGAACACTGTCCAACCATCTCGTCCTCTGTCGTCCCCTTCTCCTTGTGCCCTCCATCTTTCCCAACATCAGGGTCTTTTCCAGGGAGTCTTCTCTTCTCATGAGGTAGCCAAAGTATTGGAGCCTCAACTTCAGGATCTGTCCTTCCAGTGAGCACTCAGGGCTGATTTCCTTCAGAACGGATAGGTTTGATCTTCTTGCAGTCCATGGGACTCTCAAGAGTCTCCTCCAGCACCATAATTCAAAAGCATCACTTCTTCGGCAATCAACCTTCTTTATGGTCCAGCTCTCACTTCCATACATCACTACTGGGAAAACCATAGCTTTAACTATATGGACCTTTGTTGGCAAGGTGATGTCTCTGCTTTTTAAAATGTTCAGATGTTTAAATAATAATTTATTATTTGTACCCTGCCCATCTGACTGGTCGCCTCAGTCACTCTGAGTGACTTCCAACATATATAAAAACATAATAAAATGTTAAAAAGCTTCATTACACAGGGCTTCCTTCAGATGTCTTCTAAAGGTTATATAGCTACTCATTTCCTTGACATGTGATGGGAGGGTTTCTACAGAGCGGGCGCCACTACTGAGAAGGCCCTCTGCCTGGTTCCCTGGAACCTCACTTCTCACAGTGAGGGAACCGCCAGAAAGTCCTCGGCACTGGACCTCAGTGTCCAGGCTGAACGATGAGGGGTGGAGACGCTCCTTCAGGTAAACTGGGCCAAGGCCATTTAAGGCTTTAAAGGTCATAACCAACACTTTGAATTATGCTCAGAAACATACTGGGAGCCAATGTAGATCTTTCAGGATGAACCTTATATGGTCCCAGCATCTGCTCCCAGTCACCAGTTTAGCTGCCACATTCTGGATTAGTTGTAGTTTACGAGTCACCTTCAAAGATAGCCCCATGGAGAGCGCATTGCAGTAGTCCAAGCGGGAGATAACCAGAGCATGCAGCACTCTGGCGAGACAGTCTGCGGGCAGGTAGGGTCTCAGCCTGTGTACCAGATGGTGTTGGTAGACAGCTGCTCCGGACACAGAATTAACCTGTGCCTCTATGGACAGCTCTGAATACAAAATGACTCCCTGGCTGTGCACTTGGTCCTTAAGGGGCACAGTTACTCCATTCAGGACAAGGGAGTCCCCCACACCTGCCTGCCCTCTGTCCCCCAGAAACAATATTTCTGAAACCCCCTGATGATCTGTCCCAGCAGCTTAATAAAGTGGTACCTCTGGTTGCAAACGGGATCCGTTCCGGAGGCCCGTTCACAACATGAAAAGAGCGCAACCCACAGTGGTGTGTCTGCGCACACATGGGTTGCGATTCACCGCTTCTGGGCATGCGTGTGATGTCATTTTGTGCGTCTGCACATACGCGAGCGGCGAAACCAGGAAGTAACCCTTTCCGCTACTTCCAGGTCCCGCGGGACGTAACCTGAAAGAACGTAACATGAAGCAAACGTAACATGAGGTATGACTGTATAGATGCTGAACATTGACTTAAATGTAACACCTCCTATGAGTCTAGTACAGTGGTACCTCGGGTTACAGATGCTTCAGGTTACAGACTCTGCTAACCCAGAAATAGTACCTCGGGTTAAGAACTTTGCTTCAGGATGAGAACAGAAATCGTGCAGCGGTAGCAGGAGGCCCCATTAGCTAAAGTGGTGCTTCAGGTTAAGAACAGTTTCAGGTTAAGCACTTAACCCGAAGTACCACTGTACTGACCCCCAAAATAAGAGTATTTTCATACAGTTCAGACAGCAGGCGGGGCAGGGCTGGCGCAAGTCCCGGGGGCGTGGCATGTGTCCTGGAAGCGTGGCACCCAGCGTGGGGGGGCAGCCGTGATGGCACCCCACCACGATCGCGCTGCCAGGAGCAGTACACTCCCCCCGCCCCCATCTTCCTCCACCAGTGTTTTCATAAGTTTTCCCCTTCCTCCATTCCATCCTCGATGCTGTCTGACTTGAAAGATGGAGGCCTTCCCTGCCTGTGCCTCCGAGGCAGGAGATAGCTCTGCCTTCCTCCAGCAACTCACTATGGGGCGCCCTAAAAACACTGGAGATGATAAAGCAGAAACGTATATTTACAGCAGCCTTTATAGGCTGCCCAGCCCTTTCAGCAAGTACGTACTGAAATGTATTTATTCCTTCTTTACTGCCTTCACGGCCGATTCTTTTTCCCCAAAATGTACTCGCGGAGTAAAAGGAAAGCAAGAGAGAGTAGAAGGGCAAAGAGCTGGAGTGGAAATGGGAAAAGCATGACTTTGAGGCTGCTGGGCCTTTTTATATCCAAGATGGCCATTTGCCCCAGGGCAGCGATTTAACTGTTTGGCCTCATCTGTCTGTCTGAGATATATGCATTTAGACTGGACAGGTCTGGCTCCAAGATGGCATGCCTTCCTCAGCAGGAAGGCAGGGGGCAATAGTCCTTGCTTACCTGCCCTGCCTCTCTCCACCTGGCTTGGGGCGGGGCCTGACAGGCTCCACAAAGGATAGCTGCTGCTGCTTGACAGAGAGGGCTCCTTTTCCAAATTGTTTTTATCTATGTCATTTTGAATTGTGATTGATATTAATGTTATGTTTTTAGTTTTAGATTTTTATTATTTATGTGGAAATTCTTTTCCATTTGGTTGTGCACCTTTTGATGTTTTTTATTTATTGTTGATGACTTCCGTTATGTTGGTAATTATGTACCGTATTTTTCGCTCTATAAGACGCACCAGACCACAAGACGCACCTAGTTTTTGGATGAGGAAAACAAGAAAAAAGATATTCTGAATCTCAGAAGCCAGAACAGCAAGAGGGATCGCTGCGCAGTGAAAGCAGCAATCCCTCTTGCTGTTCTGGCTTCAGCGATAGCTGCGCAGCCTGCATTCGCTCCATAAGACGCACACACATTTCCCCTTACTTTTTAGGAGGGAAAAGGTGATTCTTATAGAGCAAAAAATACGGTAGTTCTTGTCGTGTTGTGAGCTGCCTTGAACATTGTTTTAAGTATGGAAAGGCGGCATACGAATCAAATGATGATGATGATGATACCAGGGTGTGATGATACCAATTGTGACTTCCGGGCTGCAGCAAGATCTTGCAAGAGGTCCGTGACGTCACTGACATCTCACTGGAACCCGGAAGCCACCGCCATTCCTCCTTGCTTCTCCAGAGGCAGCAGGAAGGGCAACCCACCGCCGTTGGAACATAGACCACAGAAATGAGAAGTGGTGGCAGTGGCGAGATCTCATGCAAGCTCTGTGAGATCTCGCGCTTGGGGGGGGGGAATTGTCATCGCGCCACTCCTTGGTGTGTGGAGTGCCTCAGGGTGCGATTCTCTCCCCGATGCTTTTTAACATCTTTATGCGCCCCCTCGCCCAGCTTGTTCGGAGTTTTGGGCTGGGTTGCCATCAGTATGCCGATGACACCCAACTCTATCTGTTGATGGATGGCCATCCTGACTCGGCCCCAGACACACTGACCAGATGCCTGGAGGCTGTGGCTGGATGGTTACGTGGGAGCCGGTTGAAGTTAAATCCTTCGAAGACAGAGGTCCTCTGGCTGGGACGGGACGATATGGGATTGAGGGGGCAACTCCCATCTCTTGCGGGGGTGCAGTTAGTGCCAGCACCGTCCGTTAAGAGTTTGGGTGTAATCTTCGATACCTCCCTCTCTATGGAGGCGCAGATTACAGCTATAACAAAGGCGGCATTTTTTCATCTCCGCCAAGCTAAGCAGTTGGCCCCTTATCTCTCTCGCCCTGACCTAGCCACTGTGATCCATGCGACGGTCACCTCCAGACTGGATTATTGTAACTCGCTCTACGTGGGGCTGCCCTTGAGACTGACCCAGAAACTCCAGCGGGTGCAGAATGCCGCGGCGAGACTCCTTATGGGGTCTTCGCTGCGAGACCACATTCATCCGGTGCTATATCAGCTGCACTGGCTCCCAGTGGAGTACAGGATCAGGTTTAAGGTGCTGGTTTTAACCTTTAAAGCCCTATACGGCCTAGGACCCTCGTACCTACGGGACCGCCTCTCCTGGTATGCCCCACAAAGAAACCTACGGTCTGCAAATAAAAACATCCTGAAGGTCCCAGGCCTCAGAGAGGTTAGGCTGGCCTCAACTAGAGCCAGGGCCTTCTCGGCTGCGGCTCCAATCTGGTGGAACGCTCTGTCACAAGAGACTAGGGCCCTGCGGGACCTGACATCTTTCCGCAGGGCCTGCAAGACAGAGTTGTTCCACCAGGCCTTTGGTCAGGGCGCAGCCTGACTCCCTCCTCTGGCAACCTGCACAGAGTTTTGCTTAATGGTTGCCATCAACTTGATTTTAATTAATTTTTATAATGAAATATTTTTAGAATGTTGGTTTATTTGATTGTTTGATTATTTGATTGTTGTTAGCCGCCCTGAGCCCGGCTTCGGCTGGGGAGGGCGGGATATAAATAAAATTTATTATTATTATTATTATTATTATTGGAAGACACAAGATCTACCCACTGTGGAAGAATGGCAGATGAAAGTGATAGACTATATGGGACTGGCAGAAATGACCGGCAGAATTCGAGACCAGGGAAAAGAGACGGCGGAAGAAGATTGGAAGAAATTTAAGGATTATCTTAAGAAACATTGTAAAATTATTGAAGGCTAGAACGATGTTGATTCAGAAATTAAGGGGTTAAAAGCTGTAATGATTATGTGATTAAGAAAAGAAAGGCTAAAAATTATATAGAAATTAGGGGAAGGATTTGCTGAATTGACTTAATCAGAGAATGGAATACAGAAAGGGGAGGTATGAGGAGGTCGGGAAAGTAAGTTTTATGAATATAAGGGATGGAAACTATACTTGTTTTGTATGTGTTCTGTTTGGATTGTATGTATTTTTATTGTTTTTGTTTTTTATTGTTCTGTTTTTTCTGTTTTATATAAATTCCTAAACCTTAATAAATATATTATTAAAAAAAAGAGAGATCTCGCGAGAGTTCCATGAGATCTCGCGAGAGTTCCGTGATAACTCTCAGCACCTCACCGCAAGCTGCTGCCACTACTGCTTCTCCTTGCTTATCCGACAGCGGCATGAGTGCATAGGGCACCCATGGGGATGCTGCCCCTGTGGGATTCTGCCACCCGAGGCAGCTGCCTCAGTCCGCCTCATGGGCGAGCCAGCCATGATTGGATCCCGTCCCAGCGCAGTCCCCTTAAAAATGTGGGCTGAATTAAAACCTTGAGCCTCTCTGTCTATAGCCCTCCAGTTCTGCCAGGTTACAGCGGCCACCATCCCCAACTCTCGGGTGTTACTAAGCTTTCGTTGTTCCGCCTGGCCTTTGGCTTGGAATCAATTTGATTCCCTTCCCCTCTTTCTTTTTTCCTTTCTCCTTCTGTGTTGGAACTCCTATTTGGGGACTTCCCTGGCTTTTTTCTGGCCCATGTAAGACCAGTCTGGATAGTTAGCCTTGGTGAAGACTTGATATTTTTATCCCCCAAAAAGTTTTTGATTGAGTTTCCACTGAAATGAGGCTGCATTTTAATGTTTTAATGTTGTATTTTAATCTTGTGTTTTAAGCTGTATTTCAATCAATTGTTTTTATATTTGGTGTTAGCCACCCTAAGCCTCATTTTGGCTGGGGAGGGCAGGATATAAATAAAATTTATTATTATTATTATTATTATTATTATTATTATTATTATTATTATTTAGGAAGAGGTCAGGAAGGTGACCCCTTAGCTCAGTGCCCTGTGGGGGGGGGGACACCAGTCACACTTCCCTAAATCCACCTCTGATGGTACAGTGGTTAGAATGTTGGACTAGGACCTAGAAGAACCAGGGTTCAAATTCCCAATTAGCCATGAAGATAACTGGGTGTGGCCTTGGGCTAGTCACTGGTTCTCAGCTTAACCTACCTCACAGGGTTGCTGTGGGGGTTAAAATAGTGGGAGGATGCTATTATTCTAGAGTTAAGAATAAAATTGGTTCTGGAAGAACTATGTGTGCTATCCTGAGCACACGAAAGCTCATACCAATAACAAACTTAGCTGGTCTCTAAGGTGCTACTGGAAGGATTTTTTATTTTATTTTATTTTTGTTCCGGAGGAAAGCTGGGATATGAATGTAAGAAATGAATTAATTTTGAAGTGGGGAGAGAGAAACATTGTCATATATAACTCTGTAGAAACAAACTGGCTGTGTTTTTAAAACCTCTTCATGTTCCTGAGTGCAACTAGAAGAGATTGCAACCACACACACACTCCAGGGGATAGTCTGTACAATGGTAATATTGAACACTGCATACCAGGGAAGCAAATTTGCTCTGCCTGCAGTTTCTGTCTCTGCAAAGGGTGCTCTGTTTGGGCACCTTGCAATACATGCCTCTGCCTCTTGTTCCTCATGAAAGAAAACGACTTTCGCACTGGAACTACCAAAGCTGCATTTGCAGACACGTTGCTGCAGGTGAAGGAAGGTCAGTTTGCTCAGGGCAAAGTCAGGAGACAATCTTACGCTGCTTCTGTAGGGCCATCCATCAACAAAGCCGTGACGTGTGTTTGGGGGGGGCGGAGGATGGAAAGTACACACGGTTATAGTTTTATGCGCTGGGGGGGAGATAATCATAACCGTATCCCCGTAGGTGAAATAAAATGAAAACAAATAGCTTCAATCTGCAGCAAAACCTACAAACAGGACTGGTTTCCAGAACTCCACAAGCCGGCAGGATGATAAGCAGAAACAGTGGGCCTTTCTCTGCATATCCAACCCAAAGCCTTGCATCAAGGAATATGTTGGATTTGTTCATAGGGCATGTATGCCTGACTGCTTATGTGCTAAGCAACATCAGGAGATTGGGTCAACCTGAATTATCTTACTCTTGGAAGGCTGGCAATACTGGAGGATGCAAAACCAGTGGGCTAGGGAGCCACTAGGCCAGGCATAGGCAAACTCGGCCCTCCAGGTGTTTTGGGACTACAACTCCCATGATCCCTAGCTAACAGGACCAGTGGTCAGGGATGATGGGAATTGTAGCCCCAAAACTTCTGGAGGGCCGAGTTTGGCTATGCCTGCACTGGGCCACTGGAAGTGCATAGATATGCTTGCGGGAGAGGAGTATCCAGTTTCCAGGACTGGGTCATGTTGTGCCCTGACACTTTTTCATGTCATCGTTCCATCAGGCTGCCTCAGACACAGAGGTGAGATAGCATCTCCCTGTCAGCTTCATTGGAACACTGGCAAGCCTTGGGGTCTGTGGCATCCTGTGCAATGCCAAAGTTCGGGGGGCACCTCTTGCCTTCCATTCTATATGATAGTTGCAGAGTCCCCTGCAGCACCCCCAAGGCTCTGTACCCAGTGTGACCAAACCAGTAGTGCTCCCCTAAATCTGATTGCAATCAACTCCCATATGGTTCCTCCCCTCTTCAGACTGTTCCTTGCAGTGGCTGTCATGTCTGAATCAAGCTGTTTCATTGGACCGGTCATGTTGTTCGGATGCCTGATCATCGTCTTCCAAAGCAACTACTCTATTCTGAACTTAAAAATGGAAAGCGTAACGCTGGTGATCAACAAAAGAAGTTCAAAGACTCTCTCAAGGCAAATCTTTAAAAATGTAGTATAAACACCAACACCTGGGAAACACTGGCCTGCGAGCGCTCCAGTTACCAAAGGTGTCATGGGCTTTGAAGACTCTCAAACTCAGGACACAAGGGAGAAACACGCTAAGAGGGAGGCACGCTTGGCAAACCCTTACCATGATCAACTCCCACCCAGAAACCTAGGTCCCCACTGTAGAGGAACGTGTGGATCCAGAATTGGCCTCCACAGTCATTTACGGACTCACTGCTAAAACCCTGTTTTGGAAGACAATCTTACTCGGCTACGAGTGATTGCCAAAGAAGAAAGAAATTAAGCTATTTCCCTCTTCTCTCTTTGTCACTTTTTTTTCCCTTTTGTGGAGGCAGAGCATAGCCATTATAGCTAGTAGCCACCGAGAGACCCTCTCCCCCATAAATTTGTCTAATTCTCCTTTAAAGCTATCCAAGTTGGTAGCCACCTCTTGTGGGAGTGAGTTCCATAGTTTAACTCTGAGGACACCAGTCAAAAATTGACACACAAAGCCTACCAAATAATTACTCCTGTGCAACGCCAGCATGAGTAAAGGCTTTCCTTGTCCTGTCCTCAGATCAGGCAGGCCGCAGCAAGTAATTTATTGGTTGGTCCAAATCACATCAGCTAAATCAGAGTCCCATGACAGCACAGTTCAGGAGATATGGGCTGGCACAGTCTCCCACAAAGAGATCTGTTGTTTCAGCAAGGTGGAGAAGGCTGCTGAGACTTAAGAGGTCCAGCCAGTCTGGTCTTGCCATTAGCCCCACCTCAGCCCAAAGCTCGATCTGAACCCTTAAAGGACCATTGACAGCATTGGGGGTGCTGGGAATTCCTTCAGGGGTATGTTTGCCGAGACAGGGGAGTCTCACAGGGCCCTATCCTCTGGTCTGGAGGGTCCTGCAATGACTCTTTGAGAGGCAGCCCTTCCCCATCTGAGTTATCCTCTGAGATTAGGGGCTGAGATCAAGGCCAGAAAACCTTGGTGAAGATTTGACATTTGCATCCCCAAAAAGTTTTTTGATTTGAGTTTCTAATGAAATGAGGCTGCATTTTAATGTTGTGTTTTAATCTTGTTTTTAAGTTGCATTTTAATCCATTGTTTTTATACTTGGTGTTAGTTGCCCTGAGCCCGGTCTCAGCTGGAGAGGGAGGGATATAAATAAAAAAATTATTATTATTATTAAAACATGTCATACCCACATCAAGCAAGATTCGGCCTCAGAATCGTAGACTCCAGACAAGTCCACCAGCAAAACCTGTAATCTTCATCACGATGCCATATAAAGGTTAATAGAATGTTAAAAACAAAAAGAGCATTCACTCACCGGTTTTTCCTCCAATTCACTGAGATGCGGGCTTCTTGAATGCAGTACGTCAATAACCTGCAGTATATTTTAAGCGATTGAATAAAAAGTTATATTTAATTGGGAAATCAATGAGCAGGAGTAGGGCACTGAGGTCATATAGATCGTCTCATCCCGACCAATCTAAATCAGCTTGCCCTTTCCGCTGGTCTTCCATCATTGCATTTTGCCTGCCAGTCCCTCAAACAACTCTTAATTATGGGCCACGGCAATTTGTCTTCAAATATCACACTACGGTGGAATCTATGCATCAATAAATACAACTCAAAAGCTGTTTTCCACCCCACTGGAGAGTTAATTGCTTCCACGGCTGAAGCAGAGGCAGTAATTCTTCACATTTTTTGGAGTGGGGATTTTCAAGGTCCCACAGTGATTGACGACAAATATGAAAAGCAAACTAAAAGGGGGAGGATAGCGTGGGTGGGAAATACAAGGAGCTGTCCAGGGTGCTGGATCTATGCAGAACATTCATTACAAACTAAGAGAAGAGGGTCTTCTATCTCAACGGCAAAGAACATGTTTTGCATAAAGAAAGGTCATGGGTTTGATCCCTGGTTCTCTCCAGCTGAGAACAGGGGGGTGACCTGCTTGCAATGGCTCACAAACCATAACGAAGCAGCAATAATCCATTAAATTTTACAACAGTGAAAGACAGCACTGAAAAGAATCTCAACGGAAACAACAAAATGCATCAGAGGCTAAAATTATTGTATTTTATATAATGGGTTTTTAGTGTTACTATGTAAAAAAGCAGAGACATCACCTTGCCAACAAAGGTCCGTATAGTTAAAGCCATGGTTTTCCCAGTAGTGATGTATGGAAGTGAGAGCTGGACCATAAAGAAGGCTGATCGCCAAAGAATTGATGCTTTTGAATTATGGTGCTGGAGGAGACTCTTGAGAGTCCCATGGCCTGCAAGAAGATCAAACGTATCCATTCTTAAGGAAATGAGCCCTGAATGCTCACTGGAAGGACAGATCATGAAGCTGAGGCTCCAGTACTTTGGCCACCTCATGAGAAGAGAAGACTCCCTGTAAAAGACCCTGATGTTGGGAAAGATGGAGGGCACAAGGAGAAGGGGACGACAGAGGACAAGATGGTTGGACAGTGTTGTCGAAGCGACAAACATGAGTCTGACCAAACTGCGGGAGGCAGTGGAAGACAGGAGTGCCTGGCGTGCTCTGCTCCATGGGGTCACGAAGAGTCGGACACAACTAAACGACTAAACAACAACAACATGTAAAATTATGTAAAAATGTTGTATAAAAGTATACATAATGAAATGGAGTGTCCTGGAAGGGGGCGTATCTGGCTGGTTGTTTGGCTGGACACCTGAAAGATCATCTCACCTCTTATATACCCAATAGATTGCTGTGCTCTGTGGGTGACGGATTCTTGAAGATATTGCCTTAGCAGGAGGTCCATTCTGTACAAAAGCTGCCCTTTGCAACTGCCCTCCCCTTGAATATTAGATGGGTGTCATCTCTGTTGTTCTTTCCTTTTTCTAATATCATCTTTATTGATTTAAAACACAGTCATACATTACAAGTGAGTACAGCAGAGTTAAGCACAAAAATGAAAAAAGAAGAAAGAAAGAAAAAAGGACAAAAAAAGAATTAACAATAACAAGAAAATATCAGTTAAAAAAGCCAATTATTTATACAACATCATATCTTGTCCAGTAAAGACTTCTGTGAAAAACTTCCAATCGTTCTCATTGAACTTTTTATATTGTCTTGATTTTATCGCACAGTTTATTTTATAGCTTTTTCTATATATCCTCTAAGATGTTTATTCCATCATCTCCTTTGTCCTTTCAGTGCCTACTGAAGACCTTACTCTCTCCAAAAGCCTTTTAAAGTTGAGATCTCTTTTCCAACCTGCATCAAGCTTTGGAATTGCTGTTAGAAGTTTGAATAGCTTTATCATTCGTTCTTTCACTGCCCGAGCCTCCTTTGGGAGGGAAGGTGGGATATAAATTTAATGAAGAAATAAAATAAACAAACAAACAAACCCTGAAGATGAGAACCCTTTTTTTAGGAGAGAAGAGACGTCGCAACAGTTCCTTGCAGGTCCCAGGTGTTCCACACTAATTGCAAGACAAGCATTTTGTTCCCCCCACCCCCATTCCCTGGAAAACTCATCCCCTATATGTGATGTGTTTATCTGTTCAACCATCTTGTGGAAATGGGATCTCTTCCCACCTTGCCTTTATAAGTCCTGCATAATCGCACCCCAGACTCATAAAAGTTTAATTCGGTGGGAAACAATTGTCATCCCTCTCGGTTAACAAGGCTCCTTTGCTTTCCTTCGTAAAGTTTGTTCATTATCTGTTATCTCCAAAAACCCGCGTATCTCCTCTTTCCTTCCTCCATTATCAGACTTTATGGGCTCAGATTTGGGCCTCTGCGATGCTAGATGCCAGCAGTAAGCTTGACTCAGTAAACAACTTGCATTTATTTCACTGTAACGAGTTCAGCTTTTCCTCTGTGCTCTCGCAAGCCTGTACCTCAGTGGGGCAGCGAATTTGTACCAATGGGTCGTACCATTCTGGGGTGCAGGTGGGGCTCGGATGATGCAATTCTCTTCCGTCTGGGGATCATCTTCCCGCTGGGGTGTTAAGGAAAGGGTTAGACTTCAATCCTTCTTCCTGGCATGCTATTTATCGGTATGGAGATATTTTCATTAATTAATTGAGAGCATTGAGTTACATGAGCATTCACCCCAGGCAATATTAAGTGGTACAGCCCAAACACAGCTTTCCAACTCTGGTTAGAATTAGGTCTCAAACACAGGCCTACTTTACACATTCTGCAATTCTATGATTCTATTACAGTGGTACCTTGGTTCTCAAACTTAATCCGTTCCAGAAGCCAAAGCATTCCAAAACCAAGGTACGCTTTCCCATAGAATGCAAAACGGATTAATCTGTTCCAGACTTTTAAAAACAACCCCTAAAACAGCAATTTAACATGCATTTTGCTATCTAACGAGACCACTGGTCCATAAAATGAAAGCAATAATCAATGTACTGTACTATAAAATAAATAAGACAGTATTGTAGACGATAAAAATAAAAATTAATTTTTTTTCTTACTTGCACTGATCATTGTTTGGATGGGGGGCTTTTATCCATTTCCGCAGTCACACAATCAATCAATCAGTAGCTGAACTGGGTTCCACACAGTCACAAAAAGAAATGAACCGAAAAAGCCTCAAAAACAAAAACGCAAAATAAATAGCAAAAAAAGCACCAAATACAGTAGTACCTTGGTTCTCAAATTTAATCCATTCCGGAAGTTCGTTTGACTTTCAAAATGTTTGAAAACCAAGGCGCGGCTTCTGATTGGTGCAGGCGCCCCGGAAACAATAGCCAACAGCCACATTGGATGTTCAGCTTCCGAAAAATGTTCGAAAACCGGGACACCTACTTCCTGGATTTCAGTGTTTGGGAACCAAGGCGTTTGAGAACCAAGGTACCACTGTATTCTAAGCAAGTCAAAAGCAGAAAAGAGCAGGAGCCTGGATAGTCCCAAGTGAGCCCTGCTGGCTGGAGTTCTCTCCTACTAAGGGAGCTGTAGGAACGTATTGTCCCAGCAGAGAGGTGAAGCCCATGACATGCTGTGTAGGCTACATTGGCTCCCAGTACGTTTCCGAGCACAATTCAAAGTGTTGGTGTTGACCTTTAAAGCCCTAAAAGCCTTCGGCCCAGTAGACCTGAAGGAGCGTCTCCACCCCCATCCTTCTGCCCAGACGCTGAGGTCCAGCGCTGAGGGCCTTCTGGCGGTTCCCTCCCTGCGAGAAGTGAGATTATAGGGTAAACTGGCAAGAATGTACAGGACAAGTAGTAAGACATGTTGGAAATGTAAAGATAAAGATGGAGATTTTGACCACTGCGAGAAGCAAAGCTACAGGGAACCAGCCAGAGGGCCTTCTCGGTAGTGGCACCCGCCCTGTGGAACGCCCTCCCACCAGATGTCAAAGAGATAAACAACTACCTGACATTTAGAAGACATCTGAAGACAGCCCTGTTCAGGGAAGTTTTTAATGTGTGACATTTTATTGTATTCTTCATCTTTGTTGGAAGCCGCCCAGAGTGGCTGGGGAAACCCAGCCAGATGGGCGGGGTACAAATAATAAATTATTATTATAGGCTGACACAGCCTTTGGTATGGCTAGCTGCATCTTTATGGCAGAGCTACCTGGGTTATTAAAGGATGCTCTTTTGATTTTACAGTCCTTGAGGATGTGGAGATGTAAGTACTGCTGGGAATGGTGGTAAGAAGAAGAAGAATTTGGATTTGATATCCCGCTTTATCACTACCCTAAGGAGTCTCAAAGCGGCTAACATTCTCCTTTCCCTTCCTCCCCCACAACAAACACTCTGTGAGGTGAGCGGGGCTGAGAGACTTCAGAGAAGTATGACTGGCCCAAGGTCACCCAGCAGCTGCATGTGGAGGAGCAGGGAAGCGAACCCGGTTCACCAGATTACGAGTCTATCGCTCTTAACCACTACACCACGCTGGCTCACAGAATCACAGAAGAAGGCACCATCAGTTTTCACACACATATAAAAGCAAGAAGACACAGCCTTCTCCACACCAAATTCATCCTCTGCACATGGCAATGACCATGGCAAGCCTGAAAAATAGACACAATCCCACAAAGCTATGGAGTGAGACATACGCTGGCTAAGAGTCAGGCCCTCCACACAAGGATGCAGAAGTCTATTGGCATAGTGTGGTCCCTTCAATAAATTATACAAGACTTTATTAACATATGAAGGCATTAATGCTCCTAAGGAAGACTCCGGCTCAGTCTCTCTTATCAACACCATGGCCCAACAAGCCACACCACGGCGCGTTTCCTGCTGCAAATCAATCCAGCCTATCAGATCCTACAAGGGCATCGGGGACGAGGCAGAGAAGCGAAAATAAATAGCTTAATTACCTGCTATAATTTATTGGGTATAGGCAACGGAGTCAATGGATCTCCAAAATTAATGCACGCTGCCCTTGAAAGCATGCAGGAAATATAGCCAAGAATCTCTGTTTTTAAAGGGTGCTTTAAAAAAAAAAGAAAAAGGAAGAAAAAAAGAACAACTTTAAAAGTTCATTCAAATACATTGGGCTCCTCTGGGGGAAAAGGGTGGGATACAGATTAATTAATTAAATAAATAGAATTTCTCCTACCAGTCAAGAACTCCTCGGTCAGTAGAAGCATTTTTGTGGAACATTTCTCTCTTATTTCCAATGAACATGTTCAGGGTGCTAGAGCAAATGTCTCTATCCATGCACAACAGGAAAGTATTAGCAAGCTTGGGGGGACCCCAAGGTTTGCAGAAGTATGCGAAATCTTTAGCAGGGAATGGGGGCTCAAAATAGCCCAACTCAGGGGGCACAGAGTGTTGATGGGGGTGGGGACAAACCAAGGCGAGGAGGAATAGAACCTGGTTTGCTGGTTTCCCAGACACACCTGGCTGGCCACTTTGATAACAGAATGTTGGACTAGACAGGCCATTGGCCTGACCCAGCAGGTCTCTGCTTATGTTTTTATGAAGTGATATGGCCAGAATCATGAACAGGGTATCTGAAGGAGCATCTCCACCCCCATCGTTCAGCCCGGACACTGAGGTCCAGTGCCGAGGGCCTTCTGGCGGTTCCCTCCCTGCGAGAAGTGAGGTTACAGGGTAAACTGGCAAGAATGTACAGGACGAGTAGTAAGACATGTTGGAAATATAAAGATAAAGATGGAGATTTTTACCACATGTGGAGGACATGTGAGAAAATGAAACAGTTTTGGGAACAGATTTATAACGAATTGAAAAAAGATGTTTAAATAGACTTTCCCAAAAAAAGCCAGAAGCTTTCTTGCTAGGCTTGATGGGAGAGGAAATAGAAAAAGCAGATCAAAGGCTACAACTGCTGCCAGAACTTTGTTAGCCCAAAAATGGAAAGTACCAGAATTACCAACAATAGAGGAGTGGTAGACGAAGATGGTTGATTATGTGGAACTAGCAAAACTGACCTGTAAGATCCGAAATCAGGAGGAAACAAAATTCCAAAGAGATTGGAGTAAATTTATGGATTCTATAAATAATAACTGTAGAACTCTGAAGACTCTGGCAGGATGGAAACAAATCTTACGACATAGATAGGATTGGATACAATAAGAAACTGCGGGAAAGTAATTGACATAATAAAACCTGTTGAAGGGAAGGAAGGAAGTCAGTGCTCAGCAGAGTGTGGGGAAAAAATGTGGGTAAATGATGGTTGAATTTTACTGTACAGTGGTACCTCGCAAGACGAATGCCTCGTAAGACGAAAAACTCGCAAGACGAAAGAGTTTTTCGTTTTTTGAGTTGCTTCGCAAGACGAATTTCCCTATGGGCTTGCTTCGCAAGATGAAAACGTCTTGCGAGTTTGTTTCCTTTTTCTTAAAACCGTTAATACCCATGGAATCCGTGCTTCGCAAGACGAAAAATTCACAAGACGAAGAAATCGCAGAACGAATTAATTTCGTCTTGCAAGGTACCACTGTATTTTGTTTGTTTGTATTAAATGAAACACCAATAAAAAGCATTTTTTTAAAAAGAGACAGAGAGAGAAGTGAGGTTACAGGGAACCAGGCAGAGGGCCTTCTTGGTAGTGGCACCCGCCCTGTGGAACACCCTCCCATCAGATGTAAAGGAAAGAAGCAACAATCTGACTTTTAGAAGACTTCTGAAAGCAGCCCTGTTTAGGGAAGTTTTTAATGTTTGATCTTTTATCGTGTTTTTAGTATTTTGTTGGGAGCTGCCCAGAGCGGCTGGGGAAACCCAGACAGATGGGCGGGATATAAATTGTTGTTGTTGTTGTTGTTGTTGTTGTTGTTGTTGTTGTTGTTGTTGTAGCAGAGTGAAACATAGGAAGGTGTTTTGGGAACTTCCTCCCACACAAACAAGCAATCCATCTAGCTCAGTGTTGTTGACACTGACTGCCAGCTGCTGTCCAGGTTTTCAGGCACAGAGTCATTTGCAGCCTTCCCTAGGTGCCCTAATTGATCCCAGGACCTGCACAATGCATGCTGATTTTTGCAGGTGGCAATGGCATCGCCTCAATGCTACTGCCAATCATCTCCCCTACTACTGATCCGCCTAATGATAAAGCACATTGGAAACGGAAGGAACAGTTAGTACTGATGTAAAAGTCGCATCTAAAAAAAGCAGCTCAATTTGTGGCGAGTGTCTCCAAGCTTGGAATGTCTGTTTCTTAACTTTATGGGGCCCCTTTAGGCTTATCTTTTATAAACTGGAAGCACTTTGCATGCCAGCAGAAGAACCTTTGCCTTCAAGCGTGCATGGAGCAACAATTCCAGCTAGGGAGGGCAAGATTTGGATTCAAGAGCCAGAGACAACTTTCTGAAGCAAGTCCCCAACCCAATACCAGCCAGCTTGCTCTCAGGTCAGCATTGAGAAGGAATGGTAATGTACACTGCATTAAAATGTTGTTGTTTAGTTGTTTAGTCATGTCCAACTCTTCGTGACCCCATGGACCAGAGCATGCCAGGCACCCCTGTCCTCCACCGCCTCCCGCAGTTTAGTCAAACTCATGCTGGTAGCCTCGAGAACACCGTCCAACCATCTCATCCTCTGTCATCCCCTTCTTCTTGTGCCCTCAATCTTTCCCAACATCAGGGTCTTTTCCAGGGAGTCTTCTCTTCTCATGAGGTAGCCAAAGTATTGGAGCCTCAGCTTCATGATCTGTCCTTCCAGTGAGCACTCAGGGCTGATTTCCTTAAGAATGGATCGGTTTGATCTTCTGTCAGTCCATGGGACTCTCAAGAGTCTCCTCCAGCACCATAATTCAAAAGCATCAATTTTTATGGTCCAGCTCTAACTTCCATACATCACTACTGAGAAAACCATAGCTTTAACTATATGGACCTTTGTTGGCAAGGTGATGTCTCTGCTTTTTAAGATGCTATCCAGGTTCTGCGTTAAAATAGACTTCCCAAAAAATCAAAATTTGAGGCATGTGTCTTGCATGCAAACTAAGAAAATGTGCATCATCTTTTCCTGACAAAAATTTTTTTTTCCTGCCAGTAGCACCTTAAAGACCAACTAAGTTAGTTCTTGGTATGAGCTTTCGTGTGCATGCACACTTCTTCAGATACACGTGTGCATGCACACGAAAGCTCATACCAAGAACTAACTTAGTTGGTCTTTAAGGTGCTACTGGCAGGAAAAAAAAATTTTTGTTTTGACTATGGCAGACCAACACGGCTACCTATCTGTAATCTTTTCCTGAAATACTGTTTAGCCTAATTTAGGTTGCCTTGCAGATGGGCAAGATTACATCCACAACTGTACCTTTAAAGCATGTTCAAGATGCATGATTTCCCCCCAAATATTCCTAGGAAATGTGGTTTACCCCCTCACAGAGTGACAGTTCTAAGTACCCTTAGCAAACTACAGTTCCCTGTGGGTCCCCAGATGTTGTTGGACTACAACTCCCATCATCCCTGAGCTCTGGCCTTGCTAGCTAGGGATGATGGGAGTTGTAGTCCAACAACATCTGGGGACCGACAAGTTGAGAACCACTGCTTTGGAGGGTCCTCCCTGCTGACTTCTGGAAACCACCCAGCAACATTTTTTTAGCGTGTGGGATTATCGACACAACAGCAAGAATATCTTAACATCCTTAAGGGCTAGAAACTTGCTTTAAAAAAAATGAAACCTAACAACCAACACCATGTTCAGGACTCCCCACCACCACCAACCTTGCATTCTGTGAAATTTCAGCATACAGTGGTACCTCGGGTTAAGTACTTAATTCGTTCCGGAGGTCTGTTCTTAACCTGAAACTGTTCTTAACCTGAAGCACCACTTTAGCTAATGGGGCCTCCTGCTGCCACTGCGCCGCCAGAGCACGATTTCTGTTCTCACCCTGAAGCAAAGTTCTTAACCTGAAGCACTATTTCTGGGTTAGCGGAGTCTGTAACCTGAAGCTTATGTAACCTGAAGCGTATGTAACCTGAGGTACCACTGTACGCCCAGCCAGCCCTGGATCTAAGGTCTGAATGGAGGAAGAGCTACAGTTTGAGAGGGAGACATAGATAAATGATTTTTACACCTCTGCACCATGTTAAAGCGTTTCGGTACTGAGATTTCCACACACCCAGAGCATTTTTCACTGACTTCCCGATATCAGCACTCCTGGAATTAGCTCTGTTTCACGTTTCTTTCCTTCTTTCCCAGGAATCGCGGGGCCTCGTCCATCATTCGAGAAGAATAAAACGTCTCCCCTTGCCTCTGTTTACTTGCCTTTTCTACAACCTCGCTTGCATGTTAATCCCCCATAAAGCTCTGGTTGCATAACTTTTCCCAAGGAGAAGTCAATAAGCTCCTCCGGTCCTCATTTATCCACATTAGCCGGCAACTCGGTAGATCTGTAAACAGGAGTATGAATGTACGGCAGAGCATAGGTCACTGGTTCTCAAACGTTTTTCTCTGGGCCACACTTTCAGGATAAAAAAACATTTTTTTATTATTATTGATAAGAAATACACTGGAAAATAAAAAGAAGCAACTGTGCTTGGTTTATAACATAGAGCAGTGGTTCCCAATTAGCTAAGTACTGCCGACTACCTGTTTTTCAAAAGCCAAGCCATCTCTATGGTAGTTTTAGTTACGTGAATGGTGTTAATTTTATATATACAGTGGTACCTCGGGTTAAGAACTTAATTCATTCTGGAGGTCCATTCTTAACCTGAAACTGTTCTTAACCTGAGGTACCACTTTAGCTAATGGGTCCTCCCGCTGCCGCCACGCAATTTCTTTTCTCATCCTGAGGTAAAGTTCTTAACCCGAGGTACTATTTCTGGGTTAGCGGAGTCTGTAACATGAAGCGTCTGTAACCTGAGGTACCACTGTGCATTAAATTTTCTGTTTTACAATCTAGAATATTCATTTAAACAACCTTAAAATATCAATGACTTCCTTTCTTCTCTTTCCATGGTTCATTTTGCATAGCATAAATCCCGGCATATTTTATATAAACTAGACCAGACTTCCTCAACCTCAGCCCTCCAGATGTTTTGAGACTACAATTCCCATCATCCCTGACCACCGGTCCTGCTAGCTAGAGATCATGGGAATTGTAGTCTCAAAACATCTGGAGGGCCGAGGCTGAGGACGCCTGAACTAGATCATTCAGTATTCCATTATTACATCCATCGAAACTTATTTACACCATTGGATTTATCTTAATGCTGCCAACATTTTCCAGTGTGCACAATTCTCCCCCATATACAGTGGTACCTCGGGTTAAGTACTTAATTCGTTCCGGAGGTCCGGTCTTTTTTTTTTTAATGTATTTTATTAAAGATTTACTTGATTTACAAAGGTATGTGCAATGTTTCTCTCTCGTATTTTTTCACCCCAAGTAACACTTTTTTAAAAAACCAAAAAAAAACAAATTGGTTTCGTTTGTTGAGACATTAGGAAGAAGAGAGGGAAAGAGGTGGAGGGGGGAAAGATGAGTGGGGGTGGGGTCGGGTGGTGATGTTCAGAGGTCCGTTCTTAACCTGAAACTGTTCTTAACCTGAAGCGTCACTTTAGTTAATGGGGTCTCCTGCTGCTGCCGCGCTGCCAGAGCATGATTTCTGTTCTCATCCTGAAGCAAAGTTCTTAACCCGAGGTACTATTTCTGGGTTAGCGGAGTCTATAAGCTGAAGCGTATGTAACCTGAAGCGTATGTAACCCAAGGTACCACTGTATTCAATAAACATTTTCCAATCTTCTTTAAATGTATGTTCTTCTTGTTCTCTTATTCTATAAGTTAGATCTGCAAGCTGCACATATTCCATCAGTTTAAGCTGCCATTCTTCTTTGGTTGGGACCTCGCTCGTTTTCCAATGCCACCATACCCTCCAACAGGTCCCAGGGCAAAACTAGAACATGTGTCTTCCAGGCTGTGCCTGCACAAGTCACATGACCCACGCATCCAGCCACGATCTCACGTGTTTTGGGGCACCGTGCTCTCACATGAAAGCATGGCCACCAAAAACAGGATGTCCCAGACAGTTGACGGGCATGTGCTATGGACCTTGTGGGGTAGTTACACAGACCCCTGGAGTCCACAGACCACCTGTTTGGAACCACTGACATAGAACACAACTACTTTATATTATAAAGGTAAAGGGTAAAGGGAACCCTGACCATTAGGTCCAGTCGTGACCAACTCTGGGGTTGCGGTGCTCATCTCGCTTTATTGGCCAAAGGAGCCGGCGTACAGCTTCCGGGTCATGTGGCCAGCATGACTAAGCCGCTTCTGGCAAAACCAGAGCAGCACACGGAAACGCTGTTTACCTTCCCGCTGGAGCGGTACCTATTTATCTACTTGCACTGGCGTGCTTTCAAACTGCTAGGTTGGCAGGAGCAGGGACCGAGCAACAGGAGCTCACCCTGTCGCGGGGATTCGAACCGCCGACCTTCTGATCAGCAAGTCCTAGGCTCTGTGGTTTAACCCACAGCGCCACCCGCGTCCCTACTTTATATTATAATTAAACACAAAACCCCCAAATCTAACAGAATCTCAGCACCTACAACTCACATTATTTCCAAAACTTTTTTCCACACCCCTTTTTCTTTTCTCTTTTGCAATTACAACACATGGAACAACAATACTTCGTGTTTACTTTATATTATAGCAGGGGTCATATAAAACCTGAACATTTGTTTTTTAAAAGTTTACCCTTATTTTCATTTTCAGCAAGAGTCTATGTGCTGTAGTCCAGTTTTTCCTCGATAACCTACTCCTGGAAAAGTTTTTACCTATAGCCTGAGCCTATTTCATTGTGCATATTTGAACCTGCTCCGGCTCCATGTCCTATTGTAATAACAAATTGTAGTTTTTAGATAATGTATGTGTGCTAGTTTTTAATGATTCTTTCTTCAAACGATGAATAAAATTATTCAGCTGTTGATGGACCCTCAAATACTCCTGCAGAATGCAGCTTGTCTGAAATGAATATGTAAATGTTTTAGCACCATCTGATGGAGACAGGGCAGAACTGCACCATTTTATAAAACCAGATCGGACTAAGATTGTTTCCAGATAACCTGTTTATTCAGCATTCAGCCTGATTTGTTTGCACAAAGTTTATTGAGAACTATTTCTGTTTTGTCAAGCAGTTCAATCCCACCCCGACGCAAAAGCACACACATTTTCCCATTATTTTCCTTAGAGCAAAAAGTCAATTTGTTTACTGTGCAAGAGCGCCTAATCCACTTTAATTGTACAGCCTGCATATGCTTGCATGTGACTGAATCCAACCTGCAGGAAATGACCTAAGTCATTTGGGGTGTAACCAACCTAGGGACACGAGGGAAAGAATCGGTGCATATTTGAATATTCAAGCAATATTCAAGCAACTGGTTTGACAGCAAAATTGGCTGGGAGGTTTCCTAAAGCCATGCAACCAAGGCAGGGAAATGGGGGCATCTGCAAAAGTGGTTTGGGCAAGGTCAGCAGTTAGCAACACCTGCCAAACTTGAATGTCCTTTTAAAAAAAAGATTGAGATGCACACTCTCATTATAAACAGCTTATAGCCCATCTACTCTCAGCAGCCAGAAGCATCAGAGCTAGACACTGGAAGGAGCTGTCGGGAGTGGACATGGACCACTGGTATCAAATCATATGGGTCTTTTTTCAGGGGGAACTCACTGGAACTCAGTTCCGGCACCTCTCTGGTGGGTTTCATTGCCATTATAAGAGAACGAGGGAGATGTTCGTGGTGAGTTCCAGCACCTCTTTTTCTAGAAAAATAGCACTGGGTAAGTTACTTATAGGGACGCGGGTGGCGCTGTGGGTTAAACCACAGAGCCTAGGACTTGCCAATCAGAAGGTCGGCGGTTCGAATCCCCGCGACGGGGTGAGCTCCTGTTGCTCGGTCCCTGCTCCTGCCAACCTAGCAATTTGAAAGCACATCAAAGTGCAAGTAGATAAATAGGCAGGAAGGTAAGGTGTGGCGGGAAAGTAAACGGCGTTTCTGTGCGCTACTCTAGTTCGCCCGAAGCGGCTTCATCATGCTGGCCACATGACCCGGAAGCTGTACGCTGGCTCCCTCGGCCAATAAGCGAGATGAGCGCCGCAACCCCAGAGTTGGCCACGACTGGACCTAATGGTCAGGGGTCCCTTTACCTTTTAAGTTACTTATCTCCTTGGTTCAGGGATCACATAACTCCATACCCTCCAACAATTTTCTGATGAAAATAGAGACGTTCCAAGAAAAAGCGGGACATTCCGGGATCAAATCAGAAGCTTTGATGGTTTCTATAAATCTGGGGCTGTCCCTGGAAAATAGGGTCACTTGGAGGGTCTGGGCATGGCTTAGACGTGCAGTGTAAATATATGCAGCCCTCAGCACAGATCCCCCAGAGAAAGAAGAAGAAGAGTTTGGATTTGATATCCCGCTTTATCACTACCCTAAGGAGTCTCAAAGCAGCTAACAATCTCCTTTCCCTTGCTCCCCCACCACAAACACTCTGTGAGGTGAGTGGGGCTGAGGACTTCAGAGAAGTGTGACTAGCCCAAGGTTACCCAGCAGCTGCATGTGGAGGAGCGGGGAAGTGAACCCGGTCCACCAGATTACGAGTCCACCACTCTTAACCACTACACCACACTGGCTCAGATCCCCCAGTTAAGAGGAAGCTCACGCACTTGCCTATAGCTCCTGGGTTGTGCATGCAACCAGAAAGCCTGGTTATGGGATGTGGGAAGGCCTATATTGATGAACGCTTAAGAAAAATTGTTTCCTGTTCTCAACAGCCTGCTTGATCCAGATAAGAGCTGAATCTAACAGAACAGCTCGTTCCATATCTCTCTCTCTCTCTCTCTCTCTCTCTCTCTCTCTCTCTCTCTCCACACACACACACAGAGAGAGAGAGAGAGGGAGAGAGAGAAACATGGCTCTGCGATTTCGTTCCTTAACAGTTGCGCCCAGCATTATGAATATGGTAATTGTTGCCATCTGGCTTCGTAAATATCACCTGCCAAGAAGGAAGTGTAGCCATTAGCAAAGTCAGGACAATTCATAATCAGCAGTCGGTTTGGGCCTCCTGAGGTGGCGCATGCCAATTAAGGAGAAGTAATTAGACTTTAGTCCAACCGCCCTTTCCCTGGAATTTATTAGAAGGAAAGCCTTTCAGAACAATTTGTCCCAGCACATTTAAAGGGGGGGGGGAGAGAGAGAGATAATGCAGAGGGGGAGCAAATGGAATGAAGTAAACACAGATTTAACTTTTAAAGACCACTGGAGCGTATTTTGCAGCAGAATCGTATCCATCAAGCGCATCTAGCTGCCTCTTCTGATCGTCAGCTGTTCAAAGCAAGCCGGCACCAGAAGGACATTGCAGGTTCTAATACAAGCGAGGAGCCTGCAACCCTCAAGATGTTGGCAGACTACAACTTCCATCGGTCCCACTCCAAGCATGGCTGACAGGCATGGATGATGGGAGTTGTAGTCCAGCAATACCTGATGGGCAATAGATTCCCCCCCCCCAGGTGTAAAGGGTTCCAAGGTATGGAAGTAGCTCCACTCATTCAGGCTGGCCATTGGCTCATTCAACAAGAAGAACCATAAGGTTCTTCCTGTTTGGACTGGGATTTTGCCTGGGCCATACTTGTAGATGAGGTCCATTTCGGACCTGTTTTCTGGGTTCTGGGGTGCTTTGCAGAAGGAGCAGATCTACTCATGCCATGAACCAACGTTTGGTTTAAGGAGGTCTTGGTGGGCATGTTCTAGAGCCTGGGAGTTGCTGGCTAAGCATCCTCAAATGCATGGATCGTTCTTCCTAAGACAGTAAACTCCCGCACCTCTACGTCACTCGAAACAATTCCTAAATGGCTAGAAATATTTCGGCTAGAACATCAGGAATCACAAGACAGAGAAGCCAGTTGGAGAACACTTCAGTCTCCCAGGACATTCAATACAGGATCTCAAAGCAGCTGTCTTATTACAAAAGAATTTCAGAAACAGACTTGAAAGAGAAGTTGCTGAATTACAACTTATCACTAAACTGGAAACTATGGAGAGACCTGGTCTTAATAGAGATGTTGGATTCCTGTCTCATTACATATGCTAATCATCTGCATACTATCCCTTGCTTTTTCCTGTAGGACTAATTGCAGTCGTTAACAGTCGTCAACAGGTTTACCATACCCATTGAGTCAATCACCCATCTCCTACTACCCTCCTGAGAAAAACCCCACCCCATGCTCCCACTATATACAGTGGTACCTCAGGTTAAATACTTAATTCGTTCCGGAGGTCCATTCTTAACCTGAAACAGTTCTTAACCTGAAGCACCACTTTAGCTAATGGGGCCTCCCACTGCTGCACCGCCGGAGCACGATTTCTGTTCTCATCCTGAAGCAAAGTTCTTAACCCAAGGTATTATTTCTGGGTTTGCGGAGTCTGTAACCTGAAGCGTATGTAACCTGAAGCGTATGTAACCCGAGGTACCACTGTATAAGGGTCTGGTAACTTCTGTTTCAGTGTATGAAGTGTGCATGCACACGAAAGCTTGGGCCCATAACAAACTTAGTTGGTCTCTAAGGTGCTACTGGGGACGCTGGGTGGTGTGGATGGCGTTGTGGGTTAAACCACTGAGCCTAGGGCTTGCCGATCAGAAGGTCAGTGGTTCAAATCCCCGCGACGGGGTGAGCTCCCATTGCTCAGTCCCTGCTCCTGCCAACCGAGCAGTTCGAAAGCACAAAGTGGTACCTTTTTATCTACTTGCACTTTGTGCGCTGCTCTGGTTCACCAGAAGCGGCTTAGTCATGCTGGCCACATGACCCGGAAGCTCCCTCCGCCAGTAAAGCGAGATGAGCGCCACAACCCCAGAGTCATCCGCGACTGGACCTAACGGTCAGGGGTCCCTTTACCTTTAAGGTGCTGCTGGACAATTTTTAAAAAAATTTTATATAGAAATATTTCTTATGAACATTTCAAGGGACACTAGTTAGGACTGTCAGCTGAGTAAAGATGATCAATTATCTGAATTTTGGCTGATTGATGAGGGTATGGGGCCCTCCTGTTGCTCAGCAACGGGCAGGATGCGCCTCAAGTGGGGCGTTAGAGGGGGAGGAGAGCCAACAGGACTGGACAGCAAGGGCAACCTCTGACTCCTTTCTGAGTCTGCACTCACGTTGAGACTCTCAGCCTCTAGCTCTGTTCTGGGAGACCTTGTTCTACCTGGAACAAGCATGCGATCCCAGGGTCTTATGCTCAAGCCCCAGGCTGGGTGAGAGATTCCTGCATTGCAGGAGGTTGGAGCAGACAGCCCTTGTGGTCCTGTCCATGTTGATATTTTCACCCCTCCCATTGACAGAATCTCCTGATCTGATGTTTTGAGAAAGGAGGGGGAGGAAACTGCTCTTCCGCTCCTGACTGACTGCCTGACTCCGTGTGTGGAGAGAGTCTTATCTATGTAGTGACCAGACAGCTGAGTGGGAGATGTAAAACTCATGCAAGCCAGTACAGTGGTACCTGGGGTTACAGACGCTTCAGGTTACAGACTCTGCTAACCCAGAAATAGTACCTCGAGTTAAGAACTTTGCTTCAGGATGAGAACAGAAATCACGCAGCAGTGGTGCGGCGGCAGCAGGAGGCCCCATTAGCTAAAGTGGTGCTTCAGATTAAGAACAGTTTCAGGTTAAGAACAGACCTCCAGAACGAATTAAGTTCTTAACCCGAGGTACCACTGTAGTTTGTTAGTTTGTAGTAAGGTAAAGGTAAAGGGACCCCTGACCATTAGGTCCAGTCATGGCCGACTCTGGGGTTGTGGCGCTTATCTCGCTTTATTGGCCGAGGGAGCTGGCGTACAGCTTCCGGGTCATGTGGCCAGTATGACTAAGCCGCTTCTGGCAAAAGTATTTATCTACTTGAACTTTGACGTGCTTTCGAACTGCTAGGTTGGCATGAGCAGGGACTGAGCAACGGGAGCTCACCCCGTCACGGGGATTCGAACTGCTGACCTTCTGATCGGTAAGTCCTAGGCTCTGTGGTTTAACCCACAGCGCCACCCATGTCCCTAGTTTGTAGTAGCTATTGGAAATAAAAGGAGTTATGCGTCACAGCTAGGTTTATACTCTGCTGAGTCTGGTGCTCACAATGCACAGTTGTGAGTCCAGTGCACTGAGACCTGCTTTCCAGGATTGGAAGATCTCTGAAAGTGCTCCAGTCGCCTAGCCCAGTCGGGGCAGAACCAGGTATCGAGTCCAGTCGCTGACATCGGTTGAAAGGCGTACTGACATCCCAAACTCTACAATACTATGATTCCATGAGTCTCCTGACTCCTCTTGTCTCTCAGCCCCCTTGCTTCTATCACCTCCCACCTCGTCCCAGTTCTGCAGACTGTTCTTCAGTGTCCCACCACCAGGATCCGGGATCTAGGGGCGGATCTACACTTGAGGTTTTTAACGTTAAGGAATGGTTTCGATAACCATATGGGCACACAAAGTTCTGCTTTTAACATTCATAATGAGTTAGTAAAAATGTGACACCAGAGGGCACTGTAGAGCAACCAGCGACTAGCAGTGGGGAAGCTTTTAATGTTTAATAGGTTATTGTATTTTAATATTCTGCTGGAAGTGGCTGTATTTTAATATTCTCCAGAGTGGCTGGAGAAACCCAGCCAGATGGGCGAGGTATAAATAATAAATTATTATTAAGATTATTATATTATTATTATTAGGGAGATAACCGTTTTGACGGGGGGGGGGGGACAGAGGTAAGAAATGCTTTAATTTACAAGTATGCCCTGCGACAGGGACGCAGGTGGCGCTGTGGGTTAAACCACAGAGCCTAGGACTTGCCGATCAAAAGGTCGGCAGTTCGAATCCCTGTGACGGGGTGAGCTCCCGTTGCTCGGTCCCTGCTCCTGCCAACCTAGCAGTTCGAAAGCACATCAAAGTGCAAGTAGATAAACAGGTACCGCTCTGGCGGGAAGGTAAATGTCGTTTCCGTGTGCTGCTCTGGTTCACCAGAAGCAGCTTAGTCATGCTGGCTACATAACCTGGAAGCTCTCTGTGGACAAATGCCGGCTCCCTCGGCCAATAAAGCGAGATGAGCGTCGCAACCCCAGAGTCGGTCACGACTGAATCTAATGGTCAGGGGTCCCTTTACCTTTTTATGCCCTGCGACACTTTAGAACAAGGTATCTAATATCGTTCTAATCACGTTAAGGAAGTCAGTGTAGATCCAGCCTAAGTCGTCATCTTCTGTGCCCTCCTAGTGGGGGGGCCAGCTCTTAGGCAGCTGTCTCCTCCACTCTTCCTTATCCAGCCAGTCCCATGTGGCAGACTGAACTTAAGACTGAAAAAAATGGGGAAGAGGGGGAAACCGACAGCCATCCTTGTGTTGTGAATTTTCTCATTCCCTACTCAGTCTGTTGGCAGGGAAGTCAATGACCTCGTCATGACAACAGGACACTAGTAGACTGAACACAGGGGAAGCAGGACTCGTCCTGGGGTTGCCATTTGCCTTCTTCATAACATGCAGTTCAAGCCTTAAAAGCTCACATTGAATGAACTGTTATTATTTAACGTTAGAACCGAAAATAAAGTGGGCTGTAATATTCAAACGCAGCCACATGGTGGCGCCAAAGGACTTTGTCCCTAGGCATTCCTGAAGGTGCTCTATTCAAAGTTTTCTTTACCCAAAAGTGAGTTCTGCAGAGCAGGACTGCATGTTTGGTGTGTGTGTGTGTGTGTGTGTGTGTGTGTGTGTGTGTGTGTGTGAACTGACACCCCAGTCTTTGGACTGCCCCTTCCTTCCTTTCCCTTGGCTTATTAGAAACCGTGCATCAAAAGCCCAGCTAGGGAACTGCCAGTAACCATATTGGCATAATTGATTTGGAACCTGAATTGATGGAGATGGTTCTAAAACCAGGAAGTTCTCCCATTCAAGCCCCACGGAAGTGAATGGGAGTAGCACCGCAATGGAGTGTGTGGAAAGGAAGCTGATAAACCGTGCGACAAGAATAAGAGTCAAGTGTTGGGTGTTCCAGGCAGCAGGGTAAGTCCATGGATGTTACGGGACTACAACTCCCATCATCCCCACTGTTACGTACTAAGCTTGGATCCTAGAACAATAGGCAAGTAGGATCCTAGAATGCAACAACTGGTTGGCTTGCAGCAGCAGCCCAATCAGGCTCCAGGAGGAAAGCAGAATCAGCCAATCAGACGGGACTCATTGTGTAAATAATGTATATAAAAGTCTGAGGTTTTGGGGGGGGGAATTCAATCAATCTGCAATAAAGAGCATGAAATCACTGCAGGACTCTAGTATATTTCACCCACCTAGCTGAGCCAATGGTCAGGGGGGATGAAAGTTGTAGTCCAACAACACCTGGCGACCCAGTTTTGAAGGAGACTGCCTTAGGAGGCCTGAGGTGATGGGACGGGGGAGAAAGGACCCAATTTGCATCCTTGAGCATCTGAGGATGCTGCCTTAAGTGTCATAATAATAATAATAATAATAATAATAATAATAATAATAATAATTTATTATTTATACCCCGCCCATCTGGCTGGGCCTCCCCAGCCACTCTGGGCGGCTTCCATAAAAGCCAAAAATACAATAAAATATCACACGTTAAAAACTTCCCTGAACAGGGCTGCCTTAAGATGTCTTCTGAATGTCAGGTAGTTGTTTATCGCTTTGACATCTGCTGGAAGGGCGTTCCACAGGGCGGGCGCCACTACCGAGAAGGCCCTCTGCCTGGTTCCCTGTAGCTTTGCTTCTCGCAATGAGGGAACCGCCAGAAGGCCCTCGGCGCTGGACCTCAGCGTCATGGCATTCAGGGGACATGGGAACTATAGGGACTGAATTTCCCACGGAAGCCAAGTGCCCTGGACACACTGCCAATGTATGGTGACATCCTATGCTCCCCTGCACCCTGTTGGGATACTGCCAGGGAGACAAAGGCCATCACTGCCTCCACGTCGACTCCGGACGTCCACCGATCTCCCGTAGATACAGTATCAGCAATTAGCGACACGAGCTCCAGAAAATAGCTTCCCACATTCCTGGGCTGATGCACGCTCTATCAGCAGAATTCACACAGCGAAAGATGCACAGCAGGAGAGCATTTTTCCAAGTTTATTCAGCGTTGGTCAGAACAAAGAAAAACATGACTGCCTGCTTGCGTGTTCAAGCACAGAGAGAAACGAAAGCAATAGAAAACATAAACATCCTGTGAACAGGAAATACGCAGACTCTGTGACTCACATAGCCTGCTCCCTTTTAAGGTGGAACGGAAATATCCTAACACACCCTGGGTCTTCAGGCCATAATAATAATAATAATAATAATAATAATAATAATAATAATTTTTTATACCCCGCCCATCTGGCTGGGTTTCCCCAGCCACTCTGGGTGGCTCCCAACAGAATTAAAAGCATAATAAAACATCAAACATTTTTTTAAAAAAAAAACCTCCCTAAACTACTTGAAGTCTGATGGGTCTCTCTGGTATTATTTTCAGAACTGGCGGCAGGGTGCTGATGTAATCTGGATATGGCTAATGCTGCCTTGAAGCCCCTTTACACTGGGTGAGCTCATTCCAAAGTGGAACGCTTAAAAAGGAAAAGCAAGCCCCGGATTTTGCTGCCAGATTCCTATCGCTGACCCAGCCTTACATGAAAGTGGTTTGGAAGCTGGTGTAGAATACTGCAGCATGAATATTGGCTTGCCAAACCCATATAAAACCAGTTCTAAAGGGCCCGCGCCGGCAACCATACCTGCTTTTACAACCATAAATGACTTAGGATCCAGTTGCTTGAAAGAGAACCTCACCCTGAG
The DNA here is from genome assembly GCF_964270895.1 of Podarcis filfolensis. Lineage (NCBI taxonomy): Eukaryota > Metazoa > Chordata > Lepidosauria > Squamata > Lacertidae > Podarcis > Podarcis filfolensis. The sequence continues at coordinate 92,584,267 of NC_139607.1, read as the reverse complement.
TGAACTTGCTGAGGCATGAAGATCTGCAAGGGATGTGTTTGTTAGTTCATTGCCAAGTGAGGGTCATATTTCTACAGGGCCTTCCCAGTGGTGGCTCCCTGTCTTTGGAATCTGTCTGGCTCCGCAGTATAGTGGACGCTCGGGTTGCGAACGTGATCCATGCAGAAGGCATGTTCACAACCCGAGTTTGCAACCCACAGCGGCATATCTGCGCACGCGCGGGTTGCGATTCAGCGCTTCTGAGCATGTGCAAAGCACGATTTAGTGCTTCTGCACATGTGTGACCCCCAAAACCCAGAAGTAACCCGTTCCAGTACTTCCGGATTTTGGCGGGTCCGTAACCCGAAAAACCGCAACCTGAAGCATCTGTAACCCGAGGTATGACTGTGGTTAGTTTTCAGTGCCATCTAAAATAATATTACCTCTTTAACCAGACTTTGAATTATGAGGGGTTGTGATGTGTCAAGCTACTACAGTGGTACCTCAAGTTAAGTACTTAATTCATTCCAGAGGTTCGTTCTTAACCTGAAACCGTTCTTAACCTGAAGCACCACTTTAGCTAATGGAGCCTCCTGCTGCTGCCACGCCGCTGGAGCACAATTTCAGTTCTCATCCTGAAGCAAAGTTCTTAACCTGAAGCACTATTTCTGGGTTAGCAGAGTCTGTAACCTGAAGTGTCTGTAACCTGAAGTGTATGTAACCTGAAGCGTATGTAACCCGAGGTACCACTGTATACTAAAGAGAATGACTTACTATACTGATTGATTTTGTGTTGTTTTAATGGGCTTTTTAAAAAAAAACCTGGAACTGATTTTATATTTGATGTGCCCCTTCCCTTGCATCATGTGAAATGACACAAAAAAGCCTCACTCTGATCCAGGAAGGTGGATTTGAGTCACTCTTTTGATCCTACAAAAATAACGTCTAAAGAAGGAGGGGAAACAGCTTGTGCCACTGGTTTTAAGTGAACCGCATGGCCCTAGATGCCCATTTTATACATTTTCATTTGTAAGGACCGATCATTTTTCCAAGCTCAGGATGTTCCCTTTCGTCCTGTCCTTGGAAGGCGACCCGTTCAAAAGGGCTTGTCTTAATCCCAGGCTTTGTTGCTGTTCTCTGGCTTTTGTTTTCGCAAGGACTTCATAAGACCACTGACCTTTCCGTCCGGGAAAGGGAATCTTGATAAAATGGCTAATTAATGGCCTGCTTTGGCTCGCCCACTGGAGAGATTACGAGAAAACACACAGGGGAAGAGGATGTTAAATGGGATGGCAACAGGGAGGAGGGCAGTATAGAGCCAACCTCTTACTTACCTCCTAAGAACCTTTTACTGGGACGTGGGTGGCGCTGTGGTCTAAACCACAGAGCCTAGGGCTTGTCAATCAGAAGGTCGGCGGTTCGAATCCCCGCGACGGGGTGAGCTCCCGTTGCTCGGTCCCTGCTCCTGCCCATCTAGCAGTTCGAAAGCAAGTCAAAGTGCAAGTAGATAAATAGGTACCACTCTGGCAGGAAGGTAAACGGCGTTTCCGTGCGCTGCTCCGGTTTCGCCAGCCTTCCGAACTCTCCTGCCCACACCACCACCCTTCTCATAAGCACATAAGAAGAGCGTGCTGGATCCGGCCAGTGGCCCATCTGGTCCACTATCCTGTTCTCACAGTGTCGAGCCAAATTGCCCCAACAGGAAGCCGCCAACCAAGATTTGAGCACAAGATCCCTCTCTCCTCCTGTTTCCCAGCAACTGGTACTCGGATAATTGCTGCCTCCAACCATGTAAGCAGAGAAAGGTAAAAAGGTCAAGGACCCCTGGACGGTTACGTCCAGTCAAAGGCGATTATGGGGTTGCGGCGCTCATTATTGATTTGTTGCCCTAGCTGGAGCAAACAGGAGAGAATACCATCCATCTAATTCTGCCTCCACAAAATTTTAATACTTTTGATGTAACTCTCAAACTTTTCATTTTCATGTAGTCAGGGGAGTATTAGATTAGTTTAATTAGTAACATTTAATGCATGGCCACGATTACTCCTATACAGATGGTGCACAATTTTGGTTTTAATAATAATAATAATTTATTATTTATACCCCGCCCATCTGGCTGGGTTTTCCCAGCCACTCTGTGCGGCTTCCAACAGAACACCAAAATACAATAATCTATTAAACATTAAAAGAGTATATGTCAGGGGATCCACCAGACTCCCATGTTTCATTTAGAAACCAATGTGTCTAATGCTCATGAATGCTGAACTAAGTTACTGAAAGCAAGATCAGTCAGGAAAAATCCTGTTTATTTCAATCAAGGGTAAGGGTAGGTAAAGGACCCTTGGATGGTTAAGTCCAGTCGGATGTGACTATGGGGTTGTGGCGCTCGTATACCTTTCAGGCCGAGGGAGCCAGAGTTTGTCCACAGATAGCTTTCCGGGTAATGTGGCCAGCAGGACTAAACCGCTTCTGGTGCAATGGGACACCGTGACAGAAACCAGAGCACCCGGAAACCCCATTTACCTTCCCGCCAGAGCAGTGCCTATTTATCTACTTGCGCTGGTGTGCTTTTGAACTGCTAGGTTAGCAGGAGCGGGGACAGAGCAACGGGAGCTCACCCCGTTATGGGGATTCGCACTGGCAGCTTTCTGATCAGCAAGCCCAACAGGCTCAATGCTTTAGATGCAGAGCATGGCCATCGTGGTTAGTAGTCCCTGATCGCCCTGTCTTCCATGAATTTGTCTCTTCCCCTATCAAAGCTACTTGAGTTTGTGACTATCACTGTCTCTTGTGGGAACAAGTTCCATGGTTTAATTCTGTAGTGTATGAAGTGCTTTCTTTTTTCTTTCTTTTTATCTGTCCTGAACCTTCAAACATCCAACTTCTTTTTCCCCCCACAAAGGCAATTTCCAAAGAAACAGGAAGGAAATTGAAGGGGGGGGTTGAATTATTTTGTGCCTGGTTTACAGACCCTACAGGTCCATGTTGCCACCCTCTGAACTTCCCTAGGGTGGGGGACATAGAGAAGGGCCTCCGAAGACAAGTGCAGGGTCTGGGTCGGTTCATACGGCTGTGGGGTGTATGGCTGCCTCCCATTGTACTGAAAAACAGCCAATTGTTCCATGGCACAGCCTGAACAGGAAGATGGTAGGCAAAGATATTCTGAGAAGCTGGAAGGACTGGGTTCTGTCTCCAAACTGTATAGCAACAATGAAAAGCCCCCGCCATTGCTGCCACTTCCCAAAATTGGATTTCAGGAATATGGAAAGCTTTGGGATGGAAAAACAGCCGTCCGTTTTCATGCAAAAGGGTTTGGTACAGAAAACAAAACCCTGAGCTGAGCGTGTATTCAGAGGCATTGCTGCTCCTCTATTCTGGGGACCAAACTAGGTGATAAACCCGGTGTCATTTCATGTGTCTTTAAAATAAATTTTAAAAAGCTGCCTTGCTGCTTCAAAGTGTGTGAACTATGCAATTTGCCAGCACAAGAGGCAGTGATAGCCACCAACTCGGATGGCTTGAACAGAGGATTGTGGATTTGTGGAGAGCTACTGATGGCTACAGGGACGCGGGTGGCACTGTGGTCTAAACCACAGAGCCTAGGGCTTGCTGATCAGAAGGTCGGCAGTTCGAATACCCGCGACTGGGTGAGCTCCCATTGCTCAGTCCCTGCTCCTGCAAACCTAGCAGTTCGAAAGCATGTCAAAGTACAAGTAGATAAATAGGTACCACTCCGGCAGGAAGGTAAACGGCGTTTCTGTGCGCTGCTCTGGTTCGCCAGAAGCGGCTTAGTCATGCTGGCCACATGACCCGGAAGCTGTACGCCGGCTCCCTCAGCCAATAAAGCGAGATGAGCGCCACAACCCCAGAGTCGGCCATGACTAGACCTAATGGTCAGGGGTCCCTTTACCTTTACCTTACTACACACGGTCGCATGTCCCTTTACTTTACCTTTACTACACACGGTCACATTTTAACCAAACGAGAGGACAATTCAGATGGGCGATCCAGAGATCTCTGTCATTTTGTTTGGTCTCAGATCATTGTTGCTGAATTTGGGCAGACACATAAAATGTGTTGGCATCCGCCTGTCTCAGGAGACATCGGAGGAGTGTGCCTTTGGGGGCGAAGTCCAGCTATTAGAAGATCACAGCGCTTGCTGTGGCTGTAGAGGGACATGTTTTGTTGCAGCTGGGGCAGATGAAGGTGTCCGGTTGTGCTGACGCAACATGGCGTTTCTTCTCTCTGCACTTATCCCAGAGGTCATTCCTCCTCTATAAAACCCTCAATATCAAAGAGCCTTTCAGCCCCACTAGATGGCACTGCTGAATCTGGAAATGATCAAATATTGGTTTATCTTCACCAAAGTATCTAGAACAGGGATGGAAAACCTATGGCTGCCCAGATGTTGGATTCCCAACTCTCATCAACCTCAGCCAGCATGATCAATTATCTGAGATGATGGGGTGTTCAACATCATCTACAGATCCACAAGTTCCATTCTACCCAATCTAGAACCCTGGAGGAACTGAGTAAATATTACATATTGATTACATATTTTGTGGTTTTATATTTTGATTTTGTTCTGAGACCTCTGCGTATAGGGTGGTATATAAATAATTACATTACATTAGAAGACGTCTGAAGGCAGCCCTGTTTAGGGAAGCTTTTAATGTTTAATATTCTTTTAATATTCTGTTGGAAGCTGCCCAGAGTGGCTGGGGAAACCCAGCCAGATAGGCGGGGTATAAAGAATAAATTATTATAATTAATTAATTAATTAATTAATTAAATTTAATATGGACTAAGAGCTTGCTCCTGGGTTCTGTCACACTCAAGAGCAGAATTTTCTCAGTGGCAACAACTAGGCTGGGAAACCTAGAATGATTTGGGCCTTCTTAGTCTAGGTGGAAGAGAAAGATTAACAAATAAAAAACAAACCATAGAAGAGATTTATAAGACTATGGACTGTATGGAAAGAGGGAATAAGGAGGGTTTTTCCTCTTATTCTGTATCCAAACAAAAATGCCCCTCAGGAAGAATTCAAACCATATTGCTCAATACAGCCACCCATCTCTCAAGCACTGTGCGCCATGTAAGTTTTATGACATCTCATAGACTTTAATGAACATAACTTAATCGTCAAATTATATTCTGCACGCAAGAGAACACGACGACATTTGCTTTTACTGCCTTGGAAAGTCCGTGAAAGCAGTTCGACGACTTCCATGCGCGTTGCCACTGACATAGATGGTCCAAGCTTGCTTTTGTCTTGCTGCGCAGAGCAAGACGTTCACTTGTCTGGGTATTACTGTTTGCAGTATCTTCCGATACGTTGTTAACAGGGCGAGCCTAAACAGGTATGCTCAGGAGTAATTCATACTTAAGCCCTGCAGATATCACTCCCTAGGAAGCGTGTTTAGGGCAGCGTGCGCTAAAGGGTCTACTCGAGAGCAACCCTGCCTGAGGCTCACGGTCCACGTTTTAGTAACAACAGGTGTGAGTAGATGTTGTTTCTTTAAATTAGGAGAACTTGGCCGGCACTCAACAGATTCACGGGGCAAAGGGAAAGGATCCGCATTGAAAGGTCCGGCGAAATTCAGGGATGAAAAGAGTTACTTACAAAATCAGAAAGTCACGTACAATTAGTCATGGCTGCCGTCGAAAGAACAGCCTCCGTCGTAACAGGCTAACGTCAGACACATCTAGCAATTGATCACTGGACTAGGAGTTAGAACACTGTGCCCTAAGGAAAAATATAACCAGGGACTTCTCACATTCAGTAAAAAATAATGCCCAAATGAATTAAATATGTTTCAAAATGCACAGAAATGTCATCAGGATTAAGGAGGTGTAAAGTCGGTGTCATAATTTAGCCACTCTTGGACATGGTTGTATTTTTTCCCCCAACCAGTATAAGCAACATTTACCCAGTACCATTGGAGATGCCGTGTACATTGGTACCTTGGTTCTCAAACGCCGAAAACCCAGAAGTGTTCCAGTTTTCGAACATTTTTCAGAAGCCAAACGTCCAATCTGGCTGTCGGCTATTGTTTCCGGGGCACGTGCACCAATCACAAGCCGCGCCTTGGTTTTCAAACAGACTACTAGAACGGATTAAGTTTGGCGCTTTTGTTTTTGCTATTTATTTTGCATTTTTGTTTTTGAGGCTTTTCCAATTAATTTGTTTCTGTGACTGTGTGGAACCCAGTTCAGCTACTGATTGATTGACTGATTGTGTGACTGTGGAAATGGATAAAAGCCCCCCATCCAAACAATGACTATCATCAGTGCAGGTAAGGGGGGGAAATTAATTTTGATTTTTATCATCTACAATACTGTCTTATTTATTTTATAACGCAGCACATTGATTATTGCTTTCATTTTGTGGATCAGTGGTCTTGTTAGATAGTAAAATTCATGTTAAACTGCTGTTTTAGGGGTTGTTTTTGAAAGTCTGGAACGGATTAATCCGTTCTGCATTACTTTCTATGGGAAAGCGCGCCTTGTTTTTGGAACGCTTTGGTTTTAGAATGGACTTCCAGACTGGATTAAGTTTGAGAACCAAGGTACCACTGTAGATGCATCTAACAAGAGATGCAGAGGAGAATTGCAGCATCCCACCATGGCAACACGGACATTGCTGGTTCCCTGCTGATCTTCCAGAGGCATCTTTTAATGCAAGGACACCTCTCTCTGTCTCTCCAGGACAGTCATTGTTGCATAGGACTCGGTGTGCACGCCTAGTTAGATGTGTTTCCTGAGTTCTCTTAAGTGCCCCATCAGAAGCACTCAACGCCTGATACTTCAAGGGAGGGGTCATCCACAAAGTGCGACACATCCCAACTCACACAAACCCAGTTAGTGTTGGCCCCATGGAGAAGAAAATCCAGGGGCAGTTAGGTAAAACCACGGATGGGTAATGGTGCCTCCCCATGCTTTGCTGAACTACAGTTCCCATCAGCCCCTGCCAGAACAGCCAAGAGTCATGGGACTTGTAGTTCAGTAACATGTGGAGGCACACAGGTTACCCACCCGATTGAAAGGAAAATCAAATAAGTCAGGAGATTCAGAAACAGGTCTCCCACGTTACAGACAAAGGCTTCCATCTCGAATGCTTACTTTCCCATCCGATCACTCGTAGCTACGTTAGTCGCGATCGAAAACAGGAAAGAAGCAGCTTTCATAAGCTGGTCGCCTGGAGGAAATCCTTAACTGACCACAGGCGACCAGACGAGTGGCGTTTTATAGCCTTCCTTCACACGGCAAATGGGTTTCTCTGTGAGTACGCCATGTTGTCTCCCAATGAACCAGTTGAGTGTGGAGAGACGTGCATCTGTAAACACACCCGGCAATGCGCCAGGGATCTGCAGCTGGTCAAAGCTTCCAGCAAAGCGTCCTCCACACGTCTACAGACCTGTATCTCCCCTTACAATTTATAGCACCCATCCAGTGAAGGCACTACAAATATGTGTGCCACGTGGAAGTGCCGGCCAGGCCCTACAGTGGCTTCCAAACTGCACTGCAAATATGCAGTAAAAGTGGCGCACCATTTCCACATGTGACAGGGGAGCACACCTTTCTCATGCAGACCCATGTGTTAGGTGTGCCTGTGGGAAGCAAGCTGGGTTTTCCCCCACCACCCTCGCTCCAAATATTCAGAGTTAAGTAAGTAGAAATCAAGTCAGCTCAGGAGGGGAGGTATTCTGCATATTCCTGAATAGCACCTGGAGCCTAAGAATGTTATAAATCAGATGTGCTGGACACCAGAGGCTGCTTTATACAGAGTCAGACCATTGGTTCATCTAACTCAATATTGTCTACACTGACTGCCAGCAGCTCTCCAGCGTTTGAGACAGGGGTCTGTGCAACCTGGAGATGTTGCGGATTGAACCTGGGTCGTTCTGCATGCCAAGCAGGTGTTCTGCCACCCCAATCCTACATAGGTTTACACAGAAGTAAGTCCAGGAGTTCATCAAGGCTTACTCCCAGGTAACCGAGCAGAGAACCACAGCCTTAAACTCTTGGGTGGGTTTTCAAGCGAGTTGCAGGTTTCTGTTTTAGCCTTTGGCCAGCAGACCTTCCTTTCTGCTTGCAGGGAGCTTTTAAAACACGCAAGAGGCTGGGAATCAGGATTTCACACGAGCGAAAACCAAGAGGCATAATAAACAGGGGAAACAAGAACAATTGGCATTTTCATTTCAGAATCTCACCAAAAAACCCAAAACCCTTTTTATGTGTAGGGCAACCAAAGACAATCAGGAGATAGTTAAGAACTGATCCCATATGGCAACAAGCAAGATATGTATGTTAACGCACCAAACAACCTCTAACGTTATTCATTGCTGGCATGCATCTGCCTCTATCAACAACCCATGAACCAGGTGGTGCTTGTGTCAAAACATAACCACCGTAGGAGCAAGAGAGCCCTGTTGGATCAGACCAAGGCCCTGCCATCTAGTCCAGCGACCTGCTCTAAGAGTTGGCCAACCAGATGACTGCAGAAAAGCACTCTCCCTCGATTTGTGATCCTCAACAACTATATAGAGGCCAGTTAGAAGTATGGCAAGACAGGCTTTTGTGCTCATTGAACTTCCATGGTTTCTAGGGTGAAAATCCAGACACAAACGTTTTTGAGCTTTTTTTTTGTGGCAAAGTTCTTGAACTTTTCCGCCCAGACACCGTTACTGACTGCCGTATTCCGACTATGTCCGGGGAGTTCCAGACATATGTCAACCCTAACGGCGTCCCGCCCAAAGGATCCGAGAACTTTAGTTTCAAATCCTTGCTAGGATCCCTCGCCAGACTTCCGCTCTCACAGGGGCTCCTTGGACAAAGACATCGGTTGCTATGCCAATTTAATGAGAGCCAAACTTAACATGGCTAAAAGGCATGTCAGGGATTTGTTTTATTTAATCATAGGGGCATGGGGGGGGTCATTGGGACCACAACATGCAGGGCGGCAGTGGGGGGGGAGTTTAACCATTCCTACCCTGGCTGTTATTCTATTAAAAAAATCCCGCCCACCCCAATTTGGCTTAGGGGGGATTTTTCCTCCCTAATTCCAAGTCTTATAGCGTAGAATCGTATCATGGTAGCGTGGGACCCCCAAGGGGCATCTAGTCCAACCCTATGCAATGCAGGAATCACAGTGAAAGAATCCCTGGCAGTGATGGTTTTCATCAGAATCGTGGGAGGGAAAGGAAGGGTTAAAGAAATCTGGCGTTCTGTGGTCCCCCTGAGCTGCTTTCTAATGAACATCACAATCTGAGTGGACCCACTGAATTCAACAGCGCTTACTTCTGAGTAGACACAGCTAGGGTTGCACTGTAAGTCCTCCATATGCCCAAGGGAAGAGGGGATAACTATAAAAGACTACAATCCTATGCACACTTACCTGGGAGTAAGCCTCACTGAACCCTTGGCTTACTTCCAAGTAGACATGCACAGGGTTGGCAGCAGGCCTCCCAAATGCCAGCTGCTGGGTGGGGGTCACTGCACTGAGTTTCCCCCTGGTATCTGGGTGGCACCCACAAAATGCTGGACTGGATGGGGTCCCCCCGGCTTGATCCTGCTACAGAGCTCTCCTGATGTCCTTTACTGCTAAGGTGTAAATCTGCCCAGGGGCTATTAAGCAGGAACTGGAAGTTCTCCAGAGCCATTTCTGCCCTTAACAGACGCCTCATATTCGAGGCATTTTCTATGGGATCCATTAAACTCCAAAATAAAAAAGCGCCAGTGCCTCCGAAATTTGGGGGATCTGCCAATCCCCACAACCCTCCGACCCCCTTCTCTTTCAGAGCTCAACCTCCCTCCCTCTAAAGGCTGGAATAAGCAGGAACCCCCCTACTATACCCCGGGGCGTAATCGTAGGGCATGGCCGGCGGCGCAGGCGGGAGCGCGCACTCGGGGAAGAAGGGCGCAAAGGCCGCGGCCGGGACGTGCGCCCCCGCCGCGGCGCCGCTGCTGCTCTCGGGCGCCGCTGCCGGGTCCGAAGGGGCGGCGTAGAGGGCGGCGAGGGGCCGCAGGGGGCCGTCGGAGAAGAGCAAGTGGGGCAGCGGGTGCAGGGGCTCGTAGAGAGGCGCCTCCAAGCCCAGATCTGGCGGCTGCAGGCGGCTGCTGGGGAAGACCGGCTGCTCCGGCTCGGCGGGAGGGAGCAGGGCGCCGTAGTCGGGGACGGCCAGCAGGTCGAAGAGCTCCTCCGACGGGACGGGGCCCGCTGCGTCTTTCGGGACGGAGCTCGCCGCGGCCGGCTCGGTGAAGAAGGAAAGGGGCAGATTGCGGTTGCGGAGAGGCACTTTCTTCCCGCCGGTGGAGGCAGAGGGACCCGGGCCGCCTTCCTTCTCTCCCGACGGCCCGACGCCGCCGCCGCCCGCAGCGGCCCCGACGGCGCGATCGAAGCCCGACGGGCGCACGGAGCCGAAGAGCGCCGCCAGGCTTTTGCTCTGCAGCGCGCTGGCTTCGCGCTTCTGGGGCGCTTTGCAGTGCGCCGCGGCGCCGCCGGGGGGCGAGGCGGATGCCGACGCCGCGCCATGCGCCGTCCCAGCCGGAGTCCTCTTGTTAGCAGGATGTGGCTGCTGCTGGGAGCTCAGATTATTACTACTATTATTACTGTTGTTATTATTATTATTAGACGCCTCCTGGCTCCCGGGCGTTGCAATAGCCGCCTGGGCTCCCCCGATCATGCCGGTGCAGCGCTTGATCTGCTTCTGCAAATATTTCCGGTGGTTGACTTTGCGCTTGGATTTCACCGGCTTGTCCAAGGCTAGTTTGATGTTGCTGCAAGCCGAGTCGATAAAGCTCAGGAGGTCCCGGGTGGCTTCTTTGAAGTCCCCGGGGTCGCCCCCTCCTGATACTCCGGCTCCTCCGCCTCCTAGCAGGAGGGTCCCCCCGTCCTCGTAGCTCTTTTCCAGGTCGACGAAATCCCCCAGCCCCGCGGCGCCGGGGAAGCAAAACGGGATGAAATGGTGGTGCGGGTGAACCGCCGCCGCTTGCACCGCCATCGCCGTCGAGTGCTTTGCTCCTTAAAGAAGAGGAAAAGCTTTTTCTTCCCGAAATAAAAAAAAAAATGCAGGAGATAAAAAGCAAACACTGCTTGTCCGGCAAACACCCCTCGTGGCTACTTTCGGTACCCGGGAGGAGGAAACGGCCGTCGAGGCCAGCAGCCGGCGAAGCGCGGTGGCATTTTCTCTCTCCCTCTCTGTCCTCTCCCGAGCCTTTTTGTCCAGCCGCAGCCGCGCGCAAAGCAGCCTCCTTGGCTCGATCTCGTTGCCTGGGTCACCGATGCAAACTGGGAAGAGGCTGGACATCAGCTCTTGGCCTCGCTCCGACGGCTCTCCGACGGCACCCTCCCTCCTCCCCGCCCCATCGCGCTTTTACATTTGGCTCCCAGAGGAGGAGGAGGAGGAGGAGGAGGAAGAGGCTGCTGATGCGTCGTGGGGAGGAGGGACCACCACGCTTTTCAGATGGGGGGGGGGAAGGTTTAACCCTTTCTTGGGCCTGCCTTTGAAATAAATAAACCCTCCTTTCGCAAGAAGAACCTGGCTGCCGAATCAGGCTGGTGGCACGTCTAAGTTCAGCAGAATTCCAACTGTTGGAAACCGCAGGACGGGAGAGGAAATGCTGCTCGCTGGTTTGCCACGGGCTGCATCTATCCTGTTGACCTCTGTGAGAACAGGGTGCCAGACTACATGGGCCATGGGCCTGATCCCGGCAGTTGGGTCTTAGCATCCTGCTCTCACCCTGTGCAGCCAGATAAACCCCAATGTGAAGCAGAACTAGCAGGACCTGAGTGCAAAAGCTTTCTCCCCGCTTGTGATTCCCAGCAACTGCAATTCAGAGATGGTGGTCTTCATGGCTAGTAGGCATTGATTGCCTTCTCCTCCTTGGACCTGGGATGGCTCAGTTGGTAGAGTTCGAGGTCGTGACATTGGGCAAAAGATCCCTGCATTACAGGGGGTTGGACTAATTATTGTTGTTGTTGTTTATACCACACCCATATGGCTGGGTTTCCCCAGCCATTCTGGGCGACTACCAACAGATTATTAAAAACACGGTAAAACATCAAACATTGAAACCTTCCATAAACAGGGCCGCCTTCAGATGCCTTCTAAAAGTCAGATAGTTGTTTATTTCCTTGACATCTAATGGAAGGGCGTTCCACAGGGTGGGCGCCACTACCCAGAAGGCCCTCTGCCTGGTTCCCTGTAACCTCGCAATGAGGGAACTGCCAGAAAGCCCTCGGAGCTGGACCTCAGTGTCCAGGATGAACGATGGGGTGCAGACGCTCCTTCAGGTATACAGGGCTAATGCTGTTTAGGGCTTTAAAGGTCAGCACCAACACTTTGAATTGTGCTCAGAAACGTACTGGGAACCTAGGTAGGTCTTTCAGGACCAGTGTGATACGGTACCTCGGTGGCCACTCCCAGTCACCAGTCTAGCTGCCTCATTCTGGATTAATTGCCGTTTCTGAGACACCTTCAAAGGTAGCCCCACGTAGAGCGCATTGCAGTAGTCCAAGGGGAGATAACTAGAGTATGCACCACTCTGGTGAGACAGTCCGCGGGCAGGTAGGGTCTCAGCCTGTGTACCAGATGGAGCTGGTAGACAGCTGCCCTGGACACAGAATTAACCTGTGCCTCCAAGGACAGCTGTGAGTCCAAAGTGACTCCCAGGCTGCACACCTGATCCTTCAGGGGCACAGTTACCCCATTCAGGACCAGGGAGTCCCCCACACCTGCCCACCCCCCAAAACATTGCCTTCATAATTCTATGAATCTGTCTTTAGAGCCATCCAAGTTGGTAGCCATTGCTAATGGATCCCAAATGGAGCTTCTTAATTATGGATCTTCTCAATGTCTCAGCACCCTGGGGGAGAACCACCCACACCACCCTAAATCCCTCGCTGGTGGGAGCATGGGCGTGGCCAGAATTTATGTTAGGGGAGCAGAACCAAGCTATCTGCACCATGATTGGTCAGTTAATGAAGTATTTTATGTGGAGTTTGGAACTGACAGGGTCAGTACTCCGGTGTGTCCTGTGTCTGAGAAGAAAAGGAGGGGGAGCAGAAGGAGGGGCTTGTCGCAGAGAAGTGACGCACAAAGTCTTTCTGTTTCCTCACTCAGTTTCACTTCTCGGTGAGCAGCAGAAGCTGCGTGTGTGCTCCTGGAGCACGGAAGAGAATGTCTGAAGTTTCGGACGGTTTTATTGCCTTGTAAATAAACGCTTCTAGAGATAAGAACTGAGCTGTCATTGGACTTGATTTATCCCTCATCTCACACGGACGGGACCGCTGCAGCTCTGCTCCCCTGCCGCGTCAACTTCCAGCAGAGCGACGCAGGGAAGTGTGACTGGACGCAGGGGTTTGATTTATGCAAGATTTTATTTATTACTTGGCTACAACCATGGGTGGGAGCGAATCCCATAATTCAACTAGGCGGTGTGTGAAGCAGAAGAGAAGAAGAAGAGTTTGGATTTGATATCCCGCTTTATCACTACCCGAAGGAGTCTCAAAGAGACTAACAATCTCCTTTCCCTTCCTCTCCCACAACAAACACTCTGCAAGGTGAGTGGGGCTGAGAGACTTCAAAGAAGTGTGACTAGCCCAAGGTCACCCAGCAGCTGCATGTGGAGGAGCGGGGAAGCAAACCCGGTTCACCAGATTACGAGTCTACCGCTCTTAACTACTACACCACACTGGCTCTCAGCAGTACTTCTTTAGTCCTGAATGATCCAACATTCAGCTTTTTTGTGTGGTCCAGAATTTTATCCACTTTGTCTATATATATTCTCTATATATATCACCATATATAATTTTGTAAGCCTCCATCATGTCTTTTCCTACTTGACTTTTCCAGCCTGTGTTCCCATTCAAGGCACACTTCCGGTAGCCATAGGCAGTGGGTGGAGCCATAGGCATGTGGGTGGAGCAACAAATCTGACCTTGAACACTAGGCTACATTCCAGCCACACAGAAGTCAGAGGTTTGCACACATAAACCCCTCCATCCGCCATCCTGGAAAGCAAAAGGCATTATCAGATTTCAAGGGCACTTTCTAGCCGGGCAGAAGAAGCACCCAAGGAGTGTGAGGGGCAGGGCAGGTGAGGGTTGCGGTGGCCTGGGGCGACACCCGAGGGCCAGACAGAGAGGATCAAAGTGCTCCATCCGGTCCCTGTGTCTGAAAACCCACAAGCCTGTGCTAGATTGCACACTATTGCTTTGCAGTACGTACAGGAAAAGGGGTCTGTAAATAAATGTTTCCTTATAGGATGTTTTGGGCCACAAACTCCCAGGAGAGCATGGTTCAGAAAGGCGGTCTATATAAACTTTGCAACACCAGCACTACTTGTTGTTGTTTAGTCGTGTCCGACTCTTCGTGACCCCGTGGACCAGAGCACGCCAGGCACTTCTGTCTTCCACTGCCTCTCGCAGTTTGGTCAAACTCATGCTGGTAGCTTCGAGAACACTGTCCAACCATCTCGTTCTCTGTCGTCCCCTTCTCCTTGTGCCCTCAATCTCTCCCAACATCAGGGTCTTTTCCAGGGAGTCTTCTCTTCTCATGAGGTGGTCAAAGTATTGGAGCCTCAGCTTCAGGATCTGTCCTTCCAGTGAGCACTCAGGGCTGATTTCCTTCAGAATGGATGGGTTTGGTCTTCTTGCAGTCCTTGGGACTCTCAAGAGTCTCCTCCAGCACCATAATTCAAAAGCATCAATTCTTCGGCGATCAGCCTTCTTGATGGTCCAGCTCTCACTTCCATACATCACTACTGGGAAAACCATAGATTTAACTATACAACCAGCACTATTACAACAACCTAAATAAATGCAGTAATTAGGTTGTTGTTGTTGTTGTTGTTACTAATTACCCACCCTTCATCCTAAGGTCCCAGGGTGGGTTGCAACAATCGAAACACAGTTTTAAAAACGGTTTATTCAAACCATCACAGAAATAAGTTGGATCCTTATATACCACTTCATATTTCAACGATAATCTCTAATAATTTTATTATCATTTAATAATACGCCAATATTGTGAAAACCTTTCCCATGGTGTGTCACATTACATTATTATACGATTGCATATTAATAATCTGTATTATTAATCTGTATTATTAATCTTTTTTTGCTACCGGTGAACCACCCTGGCTTTCCGGTTTGCTGCGGTTATCTGGGTGGAAGGAAAGGGACCTTGCCATGTAGCAAGGAAAAGGCAAATAGATTAGAGTTTTGGCTTTTTGATGAAAGTGGTGTGGGTTTTCTCTCCCCCCCCCCAAGCGATGGGAAAATGAGAGGGGCCAAACAGGTGTTCCAAACACACATTCTCATTTCCTGCTTGCGTCTTAATCTGCTCGTCAATCCGGCAAGTCGACTCCTGGCGCATTCTTCCAGCAGTGGGAATTTCTGCCCTTGCCTGACAAGTATTATGGGGAGGCTTTGACATACAGCCTCGCAGGACCTAAATAGGCCGGTCTATTCTTCGCCTTCCCTGAAAGAGAGCTTTGTGCCAAAGCTTCATTAAACTGCACCACACAGGCCTCCAGAAACCCTCCGAGGGGAGGAGGGAGGGGCTCTCAATAATGAACAGTCGATTTAACTGGAAAAGCTGCGAGAGCTGTTAAATTAAAAGGAAATAAACTGTGCTTTGCGCTCGGTGACCTAAAAGGGGAGGGAGGGTCTGTGCGGGCTTTGCAGAAACCGGACAGGAAGTCTGGACTTTGCAAGAACTTGCCATGCTCACAACCCAGCTTGCGGGAGGCCCCTTCGAAGAAGCTGGCAAAATCCGGTGCTTTGGAGAGTCCGTGGTGTGGTGTCCCACATCGCAGACCAGGCAAATGGGCAGTGCGGTGCATCAGTTAAAGGTCATTGGACGGGGAGTGGGAAAATCCAGTGTTCAAATCTCCAGTTGGAGGAGAATGACAGTCAAAGAAGCAGCATTTTTTATAATTATTTATTTATTTATTTATTTATTTATTTATTTATTTATACCCCGCTCATCTGGCTGGACTTCCCCAGCCACTCTGGGCAGCTTCCAAGAAAATACAGTGGTGCCTTGGGTTACAGGCGCTTCAGGTTACAGACTCCGCTAACCCAGAAATAGTACCTCGTGTTAAGAACTTTGCTTCGGGATGAGAACAGAAATCGCGCGGCGGCAGCGGGAAGCCCCATTAGCTAAAGTAGTGTTTCAGGTTAAGAACGGACCTCCAGAACAAATTAAGTTCTTAACCTGAGGTACCACTGTATTAAAATACAGTAATGCATCAAATTTTAAAAGCTTCCCTAAACAGGGCTGCCTTCGGGTGTCTTCTAAAAGTCTGGTAGTTGTTGTTCTCTTTGACATCTGGTGGGAGGGCGTTCCACAGGACGGGCGCCACTACCAAGAAGGCCCTCTGCCTGGTTCCCTGTAACCTCACTTCTCACAGTGAGGGAACCGCCAGAAGGCCCTCGGCCCTGAACCTCAGTGTCTGGGTAGAATGATGGGGATGGAGACGTTCCTTCAGGTATACTGGACCGAGGCCGGTACTGTTGTCGGATTTAAAGTTGGACTGAATGACCAAGGGTCATCTAGTGCAACCCTCTGCAATGCAGGAATTGCAGCTAAAGAATCCCTGACAGATGACCATCCAACCTCTGCTTCAGAACCTCCAATCCAGATATGCAGGATGATATGAAAAAAACGGGGAGGAAAAGTAATAGTCTTCCGAGTTGGGCAAAACATCATTCCCCCAACCCTAATTCTGTGCTTTGTAAAGTGTGGTGCACATTAACAGAGCTATAGAATCACAGAAGTGTTGAATTGGAAGGGACACCAAGAGTCCAAACAGCGAATACAACCACCGTCTATCTAGTAATATCAATCCCAGGTCCAATTATGTAGGCAAAACCACAGCAAAAAAAAAAAGCTAAATAAAAAGTTGCAGTGTGTAATTACTAGCAGAAGGTGGTACATTTAAGTTCCACCACTCCTGCCCATTTACATATAGGTAACTGTGTACATAAGATCCATGGGCAACTTGGAGATTTTCTGAAATAATTAATAATAATTATATGCACACTTCATTCCAATATTACATTTTGTACTTTGTGTCTTTCCCATCATCTGAGGAAATGCTTTGATAAATATTGCTGCATAGGTCCTTGCTCTATATAATACTTTTTTATTTTATTTATACCCTGCCCAACTGGCTGGGGCTCCCCAGCCACTCTATATATGAAATAAACTCTACGCTCCATAAAAATAAAATATTTTAGCTTTGCCTTTAATGAATTTAAGTTGGTAAGACCATTTGTCTGCCATGGCTGTTTGCCACAGCTTGCCAAACCCAAAAGATCAATGTCAAAAGTCCTGCAGTTTTCCAGTCTTTAGTTATTACCCAGCAAGCAGCTGTCAGCACAAAAGCTTAAAGTTCCTTAGATATTGCATTGTTATTTTGTTCTTCCAGAATTATTGAAAGAGAATGCTGGAACAGTATATACAGTTTGATGCTTGCCATTTCTGCAAATACCATGCTCTAAAACTGTGATACAGCAGGCCATGACCACCACATAGGTATATATGCACCTTGCAAGTTGCAATTTCTCCAACTCTGAAAGGAGCATGGATGGGTCTGAGAGTGGTGTGAGGAGTGAAAGGTGTTAAGAGATGTAAGAAGGCATTGATTTCCATTCTAACCTGTATTCATCGCATGCAGAGCTGTTTCTGTTCTGCTGCAGTGCTGCTTTCAAAAACCTACATTGTTTATCTCACTGCCCACTGCAGTGGAATTTTACAGAATGAATTAAGTTATTGCTATGTCATTCTACACGATACAAAATATGTTATTCAATACAAAGGAAACACAGTGCAAATTGTGGTGGGTGGAATATCATCCACTACGTATAACAAACTGTTGTGGAAATGGAGAAAACTGAAATTTAAAGAATGGAAAAATGAGGAACTGGAATTGACAGATTTGCTCATCCCAAGCTCCCCATCAGCAGCCAAGTGTTTCTGGCTAGTGAAACTGTCGAGCCGCGTGTGATTTGCGATAAAGAAACTCTGGATGAGTTTTCAGACAGTTTTTTTTTCTTCAGCCATTTTCTGCAAGAGCTGGCCTATGGATTGCAGAAGTCTTGTAGATCAGAAAAGCTAGAGATCGCCCTTTTGGTGGAAAACCGTTAGTGAGACTGAAACAGAGAACTCTAATCTTTTCTCCCCTCCTTTCTTTTTTCCCTTGAACTGAGAGCAAGAAAAATGCTCATAAAATGGCCCTTTGTGCATGGGAAGAATTTGTGAGTTAGGTGTGTGTGTGTGTGTGTGTGTGTGTGTGTGTACGTTTTATACTGTTGCTGTGTTCCTTTTTGTTTTCAAGTCTGTGTTTTGTGGTTGGAGGGCAGCCTTTATTATGGGCCTCTTTCAGTGAATTTGGCTATTTGGGTCTGCAGATAATTAGATCACGGCTATCATTTTCACTCTTCTCTCCCCCCACCCCCAACCACTGTCCTAGTCGGGCTTTATTTGCATCAGAATGTGCCCTCCCTCCTTTCCTGACCCATTTTGCTCCTAAAGAGCTGCAATGCAAACAGGAAATAATACAGTGAAGGGTATCCTATATAATGCATATGGCTTCCACTTTCCAAACAGGGGGTGATGGATCACATGAGATGTGATAGTCACATGTTCCTTCTCCCCCTGCCTGAAAGTTCTTCCAAGGTGGTGGAGGAGGGGGCAATATCTGCAACTTCCCCTTCCCACAATAAAATAGGAAGCAAGTGCAGGAAGAAGAAGAAGAAGAAGAAGAAGAAGAAGAAGAAGAAGAAGAAGAAGAAGAAGAAGAAGAAGAGGAGGAGGAGGAGGAGGAGGAGGAGGAGGAGGAGGAGGAGGAGGAGGAGGAGGAGGAGGAGGAGAGTTTGGATTTGATATCCTGCCTTTCACTCCCTTTAAGGAGTCTCAAAGCAGCTAACAATCTCCTTTCCCTTCCTCCCACACAACAAACACTCTGTGAGGTGAGTGGGGCTGAGAGAGTTCAGAGAAGTGTGCCTAGCCCAAGGTCACCCAGCAGCTGCATGTGGAGGAGTGGAGACGCGAACCCGGTTCCCCAGATTACGAGACTACCGCTCTTAAACACTACACCACACTGGCTGGTGTAGGAAAATGGGAGCTTGCGGCTGCTCATGTTGTGGTCTTCACTAGTCTGCAGAAGTTCTCCAGCTGCTGCCTACAGAAGTTGGGTTCACTCTAGGAATGTTAGCAATACCAGGTCCTTGCTATATTCTGAAGCAGACAATATGTCAGGGACTCCCAAAAAATCGGATATTTTTTTAAAGGCAGGAGGCAGTCCAATATTAAATTAGGTTATTTATTCATTTTAAGAAACCCCAACAGTTCGTGGATATTCCAGAATGGCCGAACCACCAGACTGTCCCAAGACATTTTGCTGCCTCAAGGTGGAGCAGCAAATTCTCGTCCTCTGAATCAAGGTACAGTGGTACCTTGATTCTCAAATGTAATCCATTACAGAAGTCTGTTCCAAAACCAAGCCGTGCTTTCCCATAGAAAGTAATGCAAAATGGATCAATCTGTTCCAGACGTTTAAAAATAACCCCTAAAACAACAATTTAACATGAATTTTACTATCTAATGAGACCATTGATTCATAAAATGAAAGCAATAAACAATGTACTACAGTCACACAAGCAATCAGTAGCTGAACTGGGTTCCACGCAGTCACAAAAACAAAACAAAAAAGAGCCACAAAAACGCAAAATAAATAGCAAAACCAGACAGACCTCAGCGTTAACACTCAAATCGGAAGTGTGGCACTCAAAACGGAGCACGTTCGGCTTCCAAAAAAAGTCCACAAACCAGAACACTTACTTCCTGGTTTGCAGTGTTTGGGTTCCAAGTTGTCTGAGTACCAAGGTGTTGAGAACCAAGGTACCACTGTACATGTTACTCAAGGATGGTCAAAATGTTTTGCAAATCCAAGTGCAATACTTTGAAGTTGTGGTCCTGTGCCCATTTACAGAGGATCGTATCATCCAATATGTTTTTCTAAACAGAATCTGGGGTGCCCTAGCACTACCATGCGATTGATGGCATCCACTGCATAGCTGTCAACTTTTCCCCTTTTCTTGCAAGGAGTCCTATTTGGAATAAGGCAATTTCCCTTTAAAGAAAGGGAAACGTTGACAGCCATGATCCACAGCTGGATACAGTAATGTTTCTGAATTGCTGAAAATCACAGGCATCTGGTTGGCCACTGTGAAAATGGGATGCTGGCTTAGATGGGGCATGGGCCCGATCCAGCAGACTCGTCTTATGTTCTTGCACTTAAATTCAAAACTGGTCTAAGAGAAAGAAGGTTGGGTGACCCACCCCACCCAACCTTGCATTCAAAGAATGCATAAGGTGACCGAGGGATGGATCAGAAATTCAATTCAGTTTGCATTTCAAGATAAGCCTCCGGTGAGGCGGGACGGCGCTACCGGCTTTAATGCCATGCCAGCTGCGAGGGCACGTTTGCAACCAATGCCCTCTGATCTTGCAAGGCACACCCGCCCCCCAGGAGAGGCCACTGATTGGCCAATTTGGGCTGCATCAGCTGGTGGGAACTTGAGCCAGCTGCCCAGGCGGCCTGGGGGAATTGCCCTATGTGACGGAAAAGTTTGTTTTTGCTGGGCAGGTTGGGTCAACAAGTGTTGTTGTTTTTTATTTTTCCCTGCCAGCAAATGGTTAATGGACGGCAGCTTATGATTGGCCAGGGTTCCAGGAGGGGGAGTTGAAAAGGAGAGGATTGGGGAAACAGTTTTGGAGGTTGGGAGAATAGGTTGGGAGATAGGGAGTGTGAGGAGAGAGAGTTGGTTCTGGGTAGAAACATCCACTCTGAGAAATACAGTCATACCTCATCTTATGTTTGCTTCATGATATGTCTTTTCAGGTTACTTCTGGGTTTCTCCGCTCGCGCATGCACAGAAGCACTAAATCGTGCTTCACACATGTGCACAAGCGCCAAATCGCACCACACACCCAGATACAGTGCTTCAGGTTGTGGGCTTTTGATGTTGTGAACAGGCCTCCAGAACAGATCCCGTTCGCAACCAGAGGTACCACTGTATATCACAAGCTAGAGAAAGAAGTCTCTGAGCTTAGTGTGAAGGGCAGTGTGTGGTGTCCTGTAAGAGTAATAGGCCAGGAATTAACTGGGAGGTTAAGGCTGAGCCAGGAGAAGTAGAAGCTGTGAGGATATGGTCTACTTAGGTCTCATTCCAGTCCGGAGGGGAGAGATTATTCTACAAAAAAAGAGAAGACTCCCAAACCAGAGATCCCTTGGGTCTGTTACTTGGAGTACCTCAGGAGTAGGGTTGTCAAAAGGGTGTGTTACTGAAAGGAAGTACCACCTTGTTTAAGAACCAAAGTATTAAGCAGCAACAACTGAGAAAGAACTGAAGTGAAATAACATAATCTGAAGTATCCTACGTTTTACCCACTTTGCATCATAAACTCCCTTTGTTTAATAAAATATTTCTTGTTTATTTGATCAAATCGTGCCTAAGACTCCAAATCATTAACTTTCCCTCACACAAGTCTCCCACTAGATAATCTGGGGTAATTTATAGAAATTCGTGTCATTGGTGTACTGTGAGGTGGGGACACTGTATTCAGGTGAAGCCAGGCCCAACAGCGACGGGGGGGGGGAGTGTTGTTGCACCGTCACACCCTAATGGCCATGTGCGCTCTGTTTTCACTGCCCGGGAATGGCAGCTGAGCGTGGGGTGCCACAACAGGCCATAGCTGTCAACTTTTCCCTTTTCTTGCGAGGAATCCTATTCAGAATAAGGGAATTTCCCTTAAAAAAAGGAAAACGTTGACAGCTATGCAACAGGGGCCCACCCAGGAAGGGATAAGCATCGACTTCATCCGCACTTTCCAAGGCAATACACAAACCAAAACACATCCAACTTTCAAAATTTGTGCATCTCTGAATTTTGCAATGCAGTTCTTCAACCAAGTAGGGTGTACCAAAAAAAAAAGAAGAAAAGTTCAGTGGGGCAGAGGTGTATTTTGAAATACACACGTTGCTGAAAAACAACATACAAAAAATTATTATACAGTGGTACCTCGGTTTACGAACAGTCCTGTTTATGAACTATTCAGTTTACGAACTCTACAAAACCGGAAGAAATGTTCCAGTTTGCGAACTTTACCTTGGTCTACGAATGGTGGAAGGGCAGCGGCGGTGGGAGGCCTCATTATGGAAAGCATGCCTCGGTTTAAGAATGGACTTCAGGAACAGATTAAGTTCATAAACCGAGGTACCACTGCATTAGGAAGCAACGCTCTGCAAAAATGTGTACAGTGGTACCTCAGATTACATACGCTTCAGGTTACAGACTCCACTAACCCAGAAATAGTACCTCGGGTTAAGAACTTTACTTCAGGATGGGAACAGAAATCGTGCTCCGGCGACACAGCGGCAGCAGGAGGCCCCATTAGCTAAAGTGGTGCTTCAGGTTAAGAACAGTTTCAGGTTAAGAACGGACCTCCAGAACGAATTAAGTACTTAACCCGAGGTACCACTGTATATGAAGCAAGATTGCATACGTATTTGTTTATGGTATGAGAAATTCGCACTCAAATGCTGGTGAATTATCACAATAACTTTTTATTCCAGCAAAGCACAGAACGATGTGGATATGTGAAGAACTGAGTTTAAGATTGGGGAAATCAGAGAAAATGATAAAAATGGAAGCAGACAGGTTCATCCATACTCAAGTGACGTTGGGGCTGTGCAGGCAAGCCCTGCCAACATGGTAATGGTCAGAATTCTGACAGGTGTGTATACGCTGATATAGGTAAACAGCCCTTTCTCATGTGCATCAAAACACAAGGATGACAGCGGGTGTGATCACGAGGCATATGGCCCAGTTCTCAATGAGACAATAAACCTATGTCTGGACTGTACCATTTCAGAGTGCAGGTGGGGGTTCACATGATGATGGAACACATATCCATGCAAGTTGGGAGTGAAATCTTTGAGATATGCAGTGCTTTAGAACTGTGGGCATGTCTATGATTTTGGTAGGCATTCAATAGTTCATGTCTCCAACATTCCCAAATGCCAAGTTCAACTGCCCAATACAGTCAAATGTTAAATAATAATAATAATTTATTATTTATACCCCGCCTATCTGGCTGGGTTTCCCCAGCCACTCTGGGCAGCTTCCAACCAAGTGTTAAAAACAATACAGCATTAAATATTAAAAACTTCCCTAAACAGGGCTGCCTTCAGATGTCTTTTAAAAAGAAGATAGCTGCTTATTTCCTTCACATCTGAAGGGAGGGCGTTCCACAGAGCGGGTGCCACTACCGAGAAGGCCATCTGTCTGGTTCCATGTAACCTCACTTCTCACAATGAGGGAACTGCCAGAAGGCCCTCGGCGCTGGACCTCAGTGTCCGGGTAGAACGATGGGGGTGGAGACGCTCCTTCAGGTCTACTGGGCCGAGGCTGTTCAGAGGGCTTTAAAGGTCAGCACCAACACTTTGAATTGTGCTCAGAAACGTACTGGGAGCCAATGCAGATCTATTAGATGTCGCCTATCAGGCGCCGTCAACTGTTGAAATAAAAAAATCCTCATCAGGTGCAAATGCAGGTTATCAAAAATGCTCAGTGAATGCTTGCAAATACTTGACTATTTGGAGAATATCTGATAAGCATTTGGCGTCAAAATTTACAGAGGGGAATCGCAGGGAAGCAACGTTCATTGTAGGAGCAGAGATTAACTGTGCCGTTGCTGAGGTTTTGTGCTTATTTTAATTCGAAACCTTAATATTTCCTGTGCCCTTAAAATTCGCTGCCAGACCCTCCACGGTCAAACTCCCTGCATCCATGCTAAAATAGAAACAGTGCCAACTTCATCCATTGACTCGCTACAACTCATTCCAGCTCCCATGCAAGAGACACTGTTGAATAATCCTCGCCTCTCCACTGTGTGGTCTTATTTTGGGTTCTGTCATGCAGACAGTAGCAAGGTCAGACAGGTCATCAGAATGCTAATAAGAAATCTGATTGATGATTGTGTGCCAAAGAAGTGAATGGGATATTTAATTTGACGACTATGTGCCAAAGAAATGAATAGGATATTTAATTAATGTCTCCTGCTCTTTGAGAGAGCGAGTTCCCCTTAATTCCTGTTCTTTCCCCGCTGCTCTGTTTTTTACTCTCCCCCCCCAAAAAAAACCCCACCCATCCCAAAGTTTTCCAAACAACACAGAGAGAACTTCAAAGACAGACATGGCTGGGTTTTTTAAAACTTTAGCTTGGTTTGTTGGTTCTCCCTTTGTTTAGAAGAGCAGTCAGGCCCACATCCAAAGCCGAAAAATAAAAGGACATCTTGTTCAATGAGAACTGGGATAGTTAAAAAAAAATCCTCTCCACAGTGGGACAATTAACTACTTAAGTTCTGGATTTATAAAGGATGCATGCGGCAAAAAGCTTACTGTTTCCCCCTCTGAAGTGAGGTGCTTTAGCAGCCAGAGTCTTTGGAAGGCAGAGAACGAAAGGCAGGAATCGGGAGCAATTGAATTTACATATTTGCCACTTTTGTGAGGAAGAGGAGGAGCTTGGACTTTCCATTCAAAGTGGCTTGCCAGAGAGTAGTTGGCAACTAAGGATTTTAGACAATGTGGTGCCTTCCAGACGTTGTTGGACTACAACTCCCATCATCCCAGCCATCGCGGCCAAGATGGGACTTGTAGTTCCAGCAACAGCTGGAGGGCACCATGTTGACTTTCTGTGTGCATGGGGACAGCTAAAGCCACTTCGTAAGTGGGGCTCACCGATAAATATTATATTTAGGTATTTATTACATTTTTCTGTGTCATGCACAGTTTGTTAAGTATGGTGATTTAATTTACTGAAATTGGGGGTGATTAAATGCATTGCTGTGTATTTAATTCTGGAATGTTCCCCAGTAACTCTCGTGTGATTGGTTAACTTTGGCCACATGGGAAGTATCTTATTACATTCTCCATTTTGTTTTGTGCACGAGTGACTTGACTGCAATGGCTGCATCTCCATGAACACTGAAGAAGAGATCATGTTAGATAACACACTCTCTCACTCCCTAATGTTTCTAATGTTTCTGTGTCAACGTATGTGACAGAAAGAAGTGCAGAAGATGATGTTCTCCCAAAGAAGCATGAAGGAGAAGTCTGCTGGAAGGAGAAAGTGGAACTTCTCAGAAGCAGCTGCATGGCCTAGCTGGGTCACGTGCAGAAGGCCGAATGCAAATACTGGAAGGAGAGAAATGAAGAGTTTTGTTTGAACGTATAAGGAAGAAGCTGTAATCTTCAACTTAGAAAAAACAAGCCCATGCTTGGATAAGCATGCGAATGCAAATACTTTGCATATATTCTTCTTTGCAAGGGACACGGGTGGCGCTGTGGGTTAAACCACAGAGCCTAAGACTTGCCGATTAGAAGGTCGGCGGTTCGAATCCCCGTGACGGGGTGAGCTCCCGTTGCTCGGTCCCTGCTCCTGCCAACCTAGCAGTTTGAAAGCACGTCAAAGTGCAAGTAGATAAATAGGGACCACTCCGGCGGGAAGGTAAACGGTGTTTCCGTGCGCTGCTCTGGTTCGCCAGAAGCGGCTTAGTCATGCTGGCCACATGACCCGGAAGCTGTATGCTGGCTCCTTGGCCAGTAAAGCGAGATGAGCACCGCAACCCCAGAGTTGGCCACGAATGGACCTAATGGTCAGGGGTCCCTTTACCTTATATTCTTCTTTAGCTATATGTTCTGCAAGCAAAAGCTATCGAATATTTTAACAAGTGTTTGGACATTGTTTTAATTTCAAGGAAAGAGTCAGTATTGCACATGATTTGACTTCCTAACTGCAGTTTTGCTACTCGGCCAACATAGTTCTTTCCCCTCCTCATTCAGTCCCCAAAACAACCCTGTGAGGTGGGTTACGTTTCCGAGCACGATTCAAAGTGTTGGTGCTGACCTTTAAAGCCCTAAACAGCCTCGGCCCAGTATACCTGAAGGAGCGTCTCCACCCCCATCGTTCAGCCCGGATACTGAGATCCAGCACCGAGGGCCTTCTGGCGGTTCCCTCATTGCGAGAAGTGAGGCTACAGGGAACCAGGCAGAGGGCCTTCTCGGTAGTGGCGCCCGCCCTGTGGAACGCCCTCCCATCAGATGTCAAAGCGATAAACAACTACCTGACATTCAGAAGACATCTTAAGGCAGCCGTGTTCAGGGAGGTTTTTAATATGTAACGCTGTACTGTTTTTAACACTTGACTGGGAGCCGCCCAGAGTGGCTGGGGAAACCCAGCCAGATGGGCGGGGTATAAATAATAAATTATTATTATTATTATTATTATTATTATTATTATTATTATTAGGCTCAGAGGTAGTAAATGGCCGAAGATCACACCCCGTGAGCTTCATAGCCAAGAAGGGATTCAAACCCTGGTCTCTCCCGGGTCCAAGCCGGACACTCTAACCACTGCACCACACAGGCTCTCCTGTGGTCTCTCTTAAGAAACAAAAGCATATTGATGGTGTTCTTTCATTGCAGAAGAAGGCTCTTTTCGGCTTGTCAGCTTGTATTTCGTTGATTGGGCTGTGTGCTCAATCACTATTTGTTGAGGGTCTCTCTTTCTTTTTCTTTTAAAAGAACCTGATTTGGTCTCCACTGTCACCAAAAACTATGGTCTCTTCCCCCCCCCCCGGCTCCCACCATACTGAAGGCACGGGAGACCTTTGGAAGGGTTAATAAACAAACAACTTTAAACAAATGCATTGACCAAAAAAAGGGGGGGAAGGGGGAGAACGAGGAAAGAAAGTATGGGAACCGAGAAAGAGCGAAGGAGAAAATCTCACATCAAACATAGAGCGCTTAAAGGAAACGGGGAGGAAAAAAAGACTGAGAAAAGACCAGCTAGTTAATGCAGGACAGCTAATAAAATGGGGAAGAACTGACGTTAAGAACACATTTGCATGTCTATTGGGCACTTGGGAAATGCTGATAAAACTGGCTTTCTTTTTCAGCAGAATTCAGGAAATCTCACCCACAACATCTGTGCATAGACACAAAAGGGAACATCGGCGTTGTTGCAGCGTTTCAGCTCCAAGACCATCGCACGAGTGACAATGTCAGACTCATGTGTGCGTGTAGATCTGTGCAGCTCTTATCTCTCGATCCTGCCAGCAACGAAAATGGGGACATGGCGGTGGCTCCTATTCCCTTTCCTGGAAGGCTGGAGGGCCAAAACGCATTGCCAATGAATTATTTCTGAGCCACAGAGCTGGGAACATGCCTGAAGCTTCGCTCTCCCACACTTCCCCTTGTCTGAAATGGCCACCTTTATTTCGGTAACTACTTTCAATGGCTGAAACGGCCATTTTAATTTTAATGATCTATGGATATCTATATAAAGATAACTACAAACCAAAGCATAGAATTGTAGAGTTGGAAGGGACTCCCAGGATCTCCTTGTCCAACTCTCTGCCATGCAGGAATCACAGCTAAAGAACCCCGGACACATAACCATCCAACATCTGCTTAAAAACCTCCAAGGAAGGAGAGTCCACCAACTTCTGAGGGAGTCCATTCCACTGCTGATCAGCTCTTACCATCAGAAAGTTCTCCCTGATGTTTAGGTGGAATCTGCTTTCCTGTAACTTGAATCCATTCATTCGGGTCCTGCCCTCCAAAGCAGGAGAAAACAAGATTGCTCCACCTCCCACGTGGTAGACCTTCAGATATTTGAAGACGGCTTTCATATCACCTCTCAAATCTACTCCAGGCTGTTGTTGTTTAGTCGTTTAGTCATGTCCGACTCTTCGTGACCCCATGGACCAGAGCACGCCAGGCACTCCTGTCTTCCACTGCCTCCTGCAGTTTAGTCAAACTCATGTTCGTAGCTTTGAGAACACTGTCCAACCATCTCGTCCTCTGTCGTCCCCTTCTCCTTGTGCCTTCCATCGTTCCCAACATCAGGGTCTTTTCCAGGGAGTCTTCTATTCTCATGAGGTGGCCAAAGTACTGGCGCCTCAGCTTCAGGATCTGTCCTTCCAGTGAGCACTCAGGGCTGATTTCCTTCAGAATGGGTCGGTTTGATCTTCTTGCAGTCCATGGGACTCTCAAGAGTCTCCTCCAGCACCAGAATTCAAAAGCATCCATTCTTCGGCGATCGGCCTTCTTTATGGTCCAGCTCTCACTTCCATACATCACTACTGGGAAAACCATGGCTTTAACTATACAGACCTTTGTTGGCAAGGTTGTCTCTGCTTTTTAAGATGCTGTCTAGGTTTGTCATCGCTTTTCTCCCAAGAACCAGGCGTCTTTAATTTCGTGACTGCTGTCACCATCTGCAGTGATCATGGAGCCCAAGAAAGTACTTCTCCAGGCTAAACATACCCAATTCCCTCAGCCATTCCTATTCAGGCTTGGTTTCTAGACCCTTGATCATCTTGGTTGCCCTCCTCTGCTCCATTCCACATTTTCTTTTTTAAAAAGGCTTAGTCCCACTGAGGTGGTATACCTACTTATTTGGGCTATATCACTTGATGCAATAGTCAATTGTATAATCAATGGCTGCTAGCCATGTCTATGTTCTACCTTCCGTGCTGGAGTCAGTATGTCTCTGAATGCCAGATGCTGGAAGCCACACTGTTCTTGGGCTCAGGTCCTGCTCGTGGACTTGCCATGGGCAGCTGTCTGGCCACTGTGAGAAGAGGATGCTAAACAAGATGAGCCTTTGTTCTGATCCAGCAGGGATCTTGTGTTCTTCGGGCGACTGTAACTGGGGGTTCACCTGATAGAATGTGCCTCCATACACAGGGCCAGATTTAGTTTTGATGTGGCCCTAAACTACTGAAGGTAGTGGGGCCCTTTATATGTCCAGCTGCCCTTTGTAAACAACAAATTGTCGCTGTTTTGTGTGTTGAATATACAGTGGTACCTCGGGTTACATATCCTTCAGGTTACATACACTTCAGGTTACAGACTCCGCTAACCCAGAAATATTACCTCGGGTTAAGAACTTTGCTTCAGGATGAGAACAGAAATCGTGCTCTGGTGGCGCGGCAGCAGCAGGAGGCCCCATTAGCTAAAGTGGTGCTTCAGGTTAAGAACAGACCTCCAGAATGAATTAAATACTTAACCCGAGGTACCGCTGTATGCTATATGGTAATTTATGGACCTTATAGGTATCTAAAGCCATTTGCACATGTTGCCATGCAACCAGTCCATGCAGAATGTAGGCACCCTATATATAGAAAGGAGCAAACCAGTGATATTTTAGGCAGCAGGCTAGCAGGCGGGGCCCATTGCTTACATCATAGGAGCCTACACAACACAAAACACTGTTGTTGTATGTAGGTTTTATTTTATTTGTTTTTTGTCTTATAGTTTGGAAATGTACATCCAGGTATTTTATCCTTTATATTTTTTTGCGGCCCCCAAGAGAGTGGGGCCCTAAGCTATAGCTTGTTTAGCTTATATGTAAATCCGGCACTGTCCATACAAAAGAATCCCCCATGCATATAAGAAGAAAGCATCTCAGGGAAAAGGCTAAGCTAGAAAGCCTTTCCTTTTGACACGCTTATTCTCTACATGCAGGGAATGCACTTATTTTTGCAAGAAGCAACCCTAACCTTCACTCTGGCATAGGAGGGTCCAGAATCAGGGTTTTGATTATCTCAGCGAGATCCAGGCCAAAATCTTGGATTATGATGATGAAAAATTGATACATCTTTGTTTTTTACTAAGTAAGCAGCCATATTTAATTGAACTTTATTATGGTTTGCATGACATGACATTATTCTGATTGGACGGTTTTGCTGAGTGTCTCAAAATGATAATTACCCAAATAAAATTAAATCTGTATTTCTGCTAACAGCATTTTAAATGTATCCTCACAATGGATTTGATGATACTGCAGAATAGGATTCATTACAGGATATGATCTTTATTTATTCCTTTACCCTATCCAACCCCTCCCCCCCATTGTCTTTAAGTTTGGCACAAATACGCCATAAAATGAAAACAGACTCCTTTTAAAAAAATCTCTTTAATATCTAGCAGTTAGGCACCAATTTGGATTTTGGAAGATCTTATTATCTTCAAGATGATCAAACAGAGAAAAATACTGTCTGTGGATGGCTTGTGGGGGAGGCCAAGTTGTGCTGTCGTGATTGCACAGCTCAGTGAGTGCTCTATGATACAAAATTGTGGAGTGTACAGTGTATCTAAATGCGTGACTACTCAGAAACAAGTACTACTGCATCCAGTGCGGCTTACTCCCTAGTAGGGCTGGGTAGGATGAGAAATTAGATTCTGTCCACATTGAAAGGTGAACCTACGTGAGCCATAGTTTACAAAACAATGTGCAAACCTAAACACAGCCTTTCTTAGAAATTTTCACATTTCCAAATATTGCAATGTAGTTCTCCAACCAAGTACAGTGGTACCTCGTGTTAAGAACTTAATTTGTTCTGGAGGTCCGTTCTTAACCTGAAACCGTTCTTAACCTGAGGTACCACTTTAGCTAATGGGGCCTCCCGCTGCCACTGCTGCGTGATTTCTGTTCTCATCCTGAATCAAAGTTCTTAACCCGAGGTACTATTTCTGGGTTAGTGGAGTCTGTAACCTGAAGCGTCTGTAACGAAGTGTCTGTAACCAGAGGTACCACTGTAACGTGCTCAAAAACGCACATACTAGGGTAGGATAAATCGTGCGCAGAAATGCTTATGTTTGTGAAATTAACATACAAAATTCATCACAGGAAAATTGCTTTGCAAAAGAAAATGTATATATTAGACAAAATCGCATACCAAAATTACAAAAATTTGCACTAAGAATTTCAGTGAGGATAACAACAACAACAACCTAATGTGGGAATGTGGAGAACTGAGCATGAGATTGGAAAAAGGAGAAACTGTCCGTTCCTACTCCCAGGTAAGTGTGTGCATGCAGTCTGCTTACTTAGAAGTAAGCCCCACCGAAATCAGCAGGACTTGCTTTTGACTAAACATGCTTTCTGGATCAGGTGGCTGTCAGCAGGATTTAAGCCTTGCCCCTATTTTGGAGAAGGCAAGGGGAAATGAAGGCAGAACAAGAGGCAGGCATGGCAACGGAGAGCTTTTTCTCTCTTTTGAGCCAATTTGCCAGCTTTCTGCTGTGATCACTGCAAAAAGGAGAAGCGGAGATAGGGGCTGGAAAGACACACAACAAAAGCGCCGGTTTCTGGGGAAACGTGGCTCTAGAAGATAACTCGGGCCACAGTTAAAGCAATGGTTGTGGGGTGGGAGGAGCAGTAGGAGAAGTGTCAAAACATTTAGATGACTGGGACATTTATCCTGGTGCTGGGGGAGAGGAGCCGAGAAGCTTTATGCCAAGTCCCAGTTGCTCCATTGCTGCCGATCTGGCTGGGAACTGAAGGCAAAGGAAAAAGATAAGCCTCCAGTTATCCTTCCATTTCTTTTGTGCTGGTGGGGGGGACCAGATGCAGCATTGTTAATATTTGTTTTAATCCTGCCTTTCCCCAGAGGCACCAATAGGTGGTTTTTTTTGGCCCAGTGGATAGGGCCCTCCAACCCACTGGCAAAAGAGGATGCATAAAATTTGCATGTGCTTCTTCTCACATGCAAATCTGTGTCCTCTTTTGCAAGCAGGTAAAGGTAAAGGGACCCCTGACCATTAGGTCCAGTCGTGACTGACTCTGGGGTTGCGGCGCTCATCTCGTTTTACTGGCCGAGGGAGCCGGCGTACAGCTTCGGGGTCATGTGGCCAGCATGACTAAGCCGCTTCTGGAGAACCGGAGCAGTGCACGGAAATGCCGTTTACCTTCCCGCCAGAGCGGTACCTATTTATCTACTTGCACTTTGACGTGCTTTCGAACTGCTAGGTTGGCAGGAGCAGGGACTGAGCAACGGGAGCTCACCCCGTCACAGGGATTCGAACCGTCGACCTTCTGATCGGCAAGTCCTAGGCTCTGTGGTTTAACCCACAGTGCCACCCGCATCCCTCTTTGCAAGCAGAGAGCCCCCCCAAAATAAAGCAATAGTCCCTAATCACACTTGATATAATGCCTGGCAGACAGTCAACAGGTGAAGCATTCCCTGTAATGGTATTTCGATAAGGATTAAGGCTTTACCTACTGAATTTCTGCCTGCAACCCCAGCTGCTAATGGCACAAGAGCCCTGGCTTTTCTCTAATGCCAACCCTAAAAGCAAAGTCTAGACTGCAGTCCTAGAGTCTGCAGCAAAGAGACTGACTTCTGAGCGGACATGTATATCATTACAGTGGTACCTCGGGTTAAGTACTTAATTCGTTCTGGAGGTCCGTACTTAGCCTGAAATTGTTCTTAACCTGAAGCACCACTTTAGCTAATGGGGCCTCCTGCTGCTGCCACGCCGCCGGAGCACGATTTCTGTTCTCATTCTGAAGCAAAGTTCTTAACCTGAAGCACTATTTCTGGGTTAGCGGAGTCTGTAACCTGAAGCATATGTAACCTGAAGCATATGTAATCCGAGGTACCACTGTATACCATAACTTTATACAGTGAATTCTTAATTAATGCTAGGTCTTTAGCTCTTGCTTCCAAAGATTTCATATTTTGCACCTGTCATTTGGGAGTGGGGATTCTTTAATACTTATTGTGCGCAGTGGCATTTGCAGAAAATAACTTCAAGGAAGTACCAGATCTCAGCAGAGCCCACCACAAGAAAGATGTGTCCTGGTAGCTGGGGGAAGGAAAGGTAAAACTACAGAAATTCCAAGCAGGAAAAGTGCAAGGAAGGGGGACACCAGAGAAAGCAACAGAGAAGAGGTTGGCTTGTTTTGGTTTTTTTTAAAAGACCATTTCATCCAAGAGGAACTTGGTTTCACCTTTCTGTTTCAAGTGACCCGGTTACATTGCCATGACGGCTTATTCCCACGCTGTGTGTGATAAGAAAAAAAGCAGGAAAGCTTTACGTTGCTTGCTGGTTATTAATTTAAAATGATTCTGGGGTGCCAGGAAAACTCTTTGCTCCCACCTCATCTCATCTCCACAGGTGGGTATTGAGGAGATCGCTGGGATGATACATGGACAAGACCAGGACCAATGAGAAAGGGGGCCCATTTGGCCTTCAGCTCAAAAGGGGCCATCAGATTTAGACACTGGCTCATTTTTTGCCGGGGGGGGGGGGTAGGGAGAGAGATTTAATTAGTTCCTGCATGCACCAGGCCCAAATGTGACACCCCTCTGCAAATCTAAGCCAAGTGAGAGATGTGATGATTTTCTCACTAACCGATAAGAGATTGATCAGATGAATAATTCAGAGATATTAATAGATTGGGTTCTAACGGTTGGGAACATGCAAGGATGGAAGTGACCTGAGACTTTTTGGAATGCTAAGAGGCCAGTCTGGAGCACAAGGGTGGCAGCAACGTGGGGGCAGGAGGGGACAATCGCCCCTCACAACTGCGAACAAGGAGCTTGCCCCCCCATTAACGTTTACAGTCATACCTCAGGTTGAATGTGCTTCAGGTTGAGCGCTTTCAGGTTGCGCTCCGCGGCAACCCGGAAGTAACAGAGCGCGTTGCGTCCGTGTTTCGCCACTCGTGCATGCGCAGACGCTCAAAATGACATCATGCGCATGCGCGGAAGCGACAAAACGTGACCTGCGCATGCCATTGCGTCTTACGTTCTATTCAGGATGCGAACGGGGCTCTGGAACGGATCCCATTCGCATCCCGAGGTACCACTGTACTGTTATTTTTCTTTCAGAGATCTTTGCATGTGAGAAGCAACTCACCCACCTAGAAATATGCTTTGCCCCTTCTGCGCCCATGCCTATAATTCCTCCCCTCCACTGTTGCCACTGCTGAGCACCTGTTCCTCCATAGTCAGCCCCCCACTCTGCAAACACACACACACACACACACTGATGCAGCTCACACAAAAAAGCCCTATTGGAGAAAATGTTAGGAAAAGCTCTATTTTCCCATCACGCCCTTATTAAACCCTAATTCAAGTTTCCCACTGAATCTGGGCCACTGGTGATCCTTTAGCTCAGTTGCCTGAGTCGGGTTTCTTTTCTCTGCGGTATAAACGCCCTGCTGTTTGTTGATAGTATTAATAATATGAGCAGCAGGAGTCTGTAGACGTTTGGGGCCTAGGCTGCGGGAATTGTTCTCGGATGACATCGGGCCGCCTCTGTAAATTACTCGGCGACCTGGGATTTCGGCAGGTTACCGCTATAACTCAAGGGCCTGTGGTTATTGCGTTTGCCTCCTGCTGCCTTGCCGCTTATTGGCCTCTTCTCGACATGAGGAGGTGGCAGGCCCCGTCGCTTTGGGAGAGAGACCTTGGAAGCGGTGTCTCACAAAGGTCTTGTGCCATTGTTTCGACAAAAGCCTCAAGCACGGAGCTCAGGAAATTAAAGGGAGGGCAGGAGACCGAGAGCTGCCGCTTCTCGTGGAAATGGTTTTGCCCGACTCAAAGGCCAAGGAGGCTAGTCATGCCTGTTTGTTTTTGGAAGAGGTGTGTCTGCATTAGAACGCAAGAAATGCCATCTAGGCCAGCATCCCATTCTCATGGCGGGCAACCAGATGTCTATGGGAAGCAAGAAAGCAGGATTCAAGCAAAAGGGTGCTTTCCCCTTCTGTGGCTTCCAGCAATTGGCATTCAGAAGCATTGCTGCCTGCAAGTGTGGTGGCAGAACATAGCCATTATGGCTAGTAGCCCTTGATAGTTGCAGAGCTGGAAATTCTTTTTTTTTTTAATAAATATTTATTAGAGTTTTCAATTTTATACAAACAAAAAAGAAAAAGAAGGAAAAAAATATTAAAAACAAATCAATTTCAATATCAATTTTCAATAACATATTTCCTTGACTTCCTCATACCTCCCCTTCTTGTTTTCTAGTTCAAATTGTTTATCCAGCAAATCCTAATCTCTTAACATTCCATTTAACTAACACCTTATTTTCCAATCAACTTCTTAAATTTTGTAACTTAAACAATATTTATACCAATTCTTTTTGCCATAACAGCTAGAGACCACATAAATTCAATCCAGCATCTTTCAAAGTTCATTAATTTTGCAATGTTTCTGTAAATAGTCCTTAAATTTCTTCCAATCTTCTTCTGCCGACTCTTCTCCCTGGTCGCGGATTCTGCCAGTCATTTCTGCCAGTCCCATACAGTCAATCAACTTCATCTGCCAGAGCTGGAAATTCTGGGTATCTCCACCTGGCTTGTGCTGGCCCAATAACCTTTGCTGCCTGAGGTGACACAGTGTAGGAATGATCGCTGGGTTGCAGAGCACATTCCCGCCCATGGGCAGCCTCAGCTGCCTGCACGCGTGACCTTGGGGTACGGAGCACTCTCTCCCTCACAGATAAAGCCACAGCTGTCTGAACATCTTGCCCTCTGTCTAACCTTTTGGGATCTCAGTAGTCTGCCATGTCCTGTCTGTGACCTTTGTCTCTTTTGTCATACATTGTGCAAGAAGAAAATGACATGGTGGAAACAGGTGCCAAAATAACTTTCTACCACCCCACGATCTTGGGACTGGAAGATGTGTAAAGCTCACAGCCCAAAATGTATCTACCTGGGTTTGCATATTGTGTCAATAAAAGGAGCCTCCACAGAGCTGGCCGGCAGCTTGCTTGCTTGCAGCTCACCTGTGCGCAGCTCACCTGCATTACCAACTCCTGCCTCATGTCCTTCACTTCACACAGCAGCAATTGATTACCTGACCTCACCTCCCTGCCGGACAGGGAGCAGCATACTTTCTGGAACTCCTTCCCCACCTGACAACATGGCTTTGCAGTGGCTCCTCCCTTCAGGAAAAGCTGGAGCAAAGCCCTGCCACACTGCCAGGGTGGGGAATCTCCCTGCTCCCTGCCCAGCAGCAAAGTTGGGTGGTAGAACACCTCCTCTCATGCCAACTTGGCAGAAGGGGAGGCGTTCCACAGAGCTTTGTTGCAAGTCCCTCTCTGCCCCAGAGGCTGGGGAGACCAGTGGCAAATTTGGGCAGCAGAACAAGGGCGATGCCCCTTAGAGAGTGCCGCCTGAGGCAGTCATCTCATTCTGCCTCATGGGCAGGCCGGCTCCATCTGGCTGTAATGCATCCTTGTGTTGTGAATATTCACCTTACCTTCTTGGGTAGCAGATTAAGAGATGTGTGTGAATGCAGAAGAGTCCTGTCTATTGCTCTGTCCCCTTTTACTTCTGGGCTTGCATGCAGCCTCAAGACATTTGGCCGAGGGAATGTGGCCCTCAGTCCAGAAAAGGTTGCCCAACGCCTGGGCCATAAAGGTAAAGGGACCCCTGACCATTAGGTGCAGGCATGGCTAACTCTGGGGTTGCGGCGCTCATTTCGCTCTATAGGCCGAGGGAGCCATACAGCTTCCGGGTCATGTGGCCAGCATGACTGAGCCGCTTCTGGCGAACCAGAGCAGCACACGGAAATGCCGTTTACCTTCCCGCTGGAGCAGTACCTATTTATCTACTTGCACTTTGACGTGCTTTCGAACTGCTAGGTTGGCAGGAGCAGGGACTGAACAACGGGAGCTCACCCCATCGCGGGGATTTGAACCGCCAACCTTCTGATCGGCAAGTCCTAGGCTCTGTGGTTTAACCCACAGCGCCACCCACGTCCCTTTAGCCATAATGATGGCATAAATCGGTGGATCCTGAAGTGGGTGGTACTGCCCCCTGGGGTGGGTGGGATTACCTTGGGGCGCTTAGAGGGAAGTGCAGCAAGCAGAGGACTCTGTAGGTTCAAATGGCTTTGAAAAACTGGTACCACTGGATCAAGTTCAGCAGTTTTGTTGCATTAATTCAGCTAAATGGTTTTAACTGGATTTTGAATAAACGTGCAACTAATTGTTCCCACTTTGGATTTTATTGTGTTATTATCTCCCTTAGTGGGTCTTGAAGACAGCTATTCTGAGTAATGCTTTTGGTGGCGGGCACAATGGATGAATTTATGGAACTATGGGGGAAATGGCCCCAAAACATCTGGGAACCACTGCTTTGATATATGCAGGTATGTACAGCACTCAGAATATTTTAGGTAATTGGCTGCTGTCTTACATGACACGTTCTTGAAGACAAACCCTCTTTCCCATTCAGTATTATGCACTGAATGGGCCGGTAAGGATCTGTTTCTACGATGAAAGAAAATTCAGCAATGCTTAGCTTTTGTGAGGGGTTGGTTTTTTGTTTTGTTTTTTAATGCTTTTCAGAGTGCTCCTTAGCTACTTCCAGCAGCTTTGGTGGTTGTGTTTTTCTTTTTTTCTTTTTCTTTAAAAAAAGAGAGGCATTAGAAAAAAGTATTTTAAAAAGCTGCCAGCTACTCATAACCTCTGCAGACTAAGCATTTGCTCCTGCATAGAAAGAGTGACCGCCTCCCAATAGCATTGTCCAGCACATTAGAGAAAAGGATTAAGCCGATACATTCAGCTATTCTAACAGATTTCCTTTACGCCTTCAATACCCCACTCTCACATTCACTTGGATAATCACATTAGTTTTGTCGTTAAGAAAGGAGGGCACACCACCTCCCCTTCTATGGCAAATACCTAAACTGCTTACCCACCACCCAAAGGGGTTGCATAGATTAGGGAAACAAGACAAACGGAAGGGATTTGCCATCCTGCAGCTCCATGTTTCAGGACAGCCCTTTACTTTTTTCACAGCCAGGAGATGGAACTAAAATATTTTTCCCCCTTTGCAAATGGAAACTGGGGGCTGCCGGGGTGGCAGAGAGGAAGCAACGGAAACCAGAGGGAGACGGTTATGCAGAAGATGGGATGGCATCTGAAAAACAACGGCACCCTCTTCAGTTAGCACCTTGAATAACAAGTTTCTAGGGGGTCACATTTCTGGATCTGCACAAACTAGCGCTGTTGGCAAGAGCTTCCTCCATCCATTCATTCATTCATTCATTTACAATTCCCTTCTAATGATAAAATAAATGGGAAGAGCCTGGTGTTATCAGGCCAATGGTCCAGCTCTCGCAGCGGCCACCCAAACATGGTTCTAATCCCACCTGCAGCTGCCAAGATGCAAAGAGCTCGCCACTGGAAACATGATTTTACATTACCTCTGGAAGGATGGTGCAGTGAAGTTTGGAATTTGGTGCAACCAGAACGACTCACCCAATGAAGGAGGCTTGGCAGGAGAGCAATAAAATCCAACAAATATGAGATTATGCGGTGGCCCTTTTTTAGTTATCCTATGCAACCAGAATGTATGAGACATCATCCAGGCTGCCACTTGCCTTTCTGATCTGTTTATCTCAGCCCTAAGCTGCTGCACCTCCTTCTGTTGTGTGGGCCAATATATTTTCTTTTCTCATTGTACCTAGATTCCCTATATTCTTTTTAATGTTTTGTGCATATGCATGTGTTTAGAACCCTCTCAGTGTATAGAGTTCTTCTCTTTATTTATGGCAGAATTATTTGTTCCTTGTTTTTTATTGTTACTTGATTCATTGAAAACCAATACAAAAATTGATGGTGTGCTTTTTTTTAAGGAATAAGTAGTAGATCCCTACCACCATCGCATTCAGGTCTCCACTGCAGAACGTTGCAGGTGTGCTTGTCCATATTGGGAGCATTAGAATGGGCTTTATACTTCTAACAACAAATCCATGCATGGCAAATTGGTGAGAATGGTGAACGGAACGCAATTCAAAGGAAAACATCAGTGTTGCAACCACTCTAGACCCCAGAATATCCCTTCATTTAAAACATCTGCCAGTTTAAGATGAGGGATAAGGCTTTGTCATATTGCCTCAAGCTGGCCGGTTCACATTAGCGGACAAAAAGCCTCTCTCATACCTACTCTTTTAAGCAGTTTGACGTTGTTTCTTTTGGTCTAAATGGCATATAAAGAAAGAGGAGAGTAGTTATGTTAGTCTTCAAAGTGCCACAGACTGGGTTTTTCACCCCTGATACCATGGACTAACTGCAATTATTTTAAGAGGGCATAAGCTTTCATGGGCCAGCACCTACTTCCTCAGATGCATACATGAAGAATCAGACTGGGTGGATAGACAGTCGACTCAACTTCTTACCTATCCAATTACAGGGTCATTAAGCTCAGGAACACAAGATCTTAACTTCAAAACAACCTCAAGATGGCATATGACTCATGTTAGACTAAAATAAGTAACCATGATTGTTTATAGTTTTGTTTGTTGTAAAATCTGCTATGATTTAAAACTCAGTAATACACGCACACACATATATAAGCTTTAGCCTCCAAAAACTGATACCATAATAAAAACAGGCATTCATATCCCACAGACTCTTTCCTGTTGTTTTTCATGGTGACTAAGACACACTCACGCCCAACTGCAACAAAACAGTTATTGTCCCTGCAAAATATGTTGAAGGTTTTATTTTTGTTTAATATTATGGAGGCTCATAGCTTATCTGGCCTTTTTTTTCTTAACAGCTTTGCAATCTGTTGGGCCCGACTGAGGCCTTGCAGTTCATGGTCCAATGAAAAGGTGAAGCCAGCCTAAGCCACCCTGTTGAAGGCAGGGCATAAATTCTTAGCAAGCAAACACACAAACAAAATTACTGGCAGATAGGTACAAAGCCTCAAAGAATCATGGCAAATGTGGTACAACACAGAGATATGGGGCGGTTCTGTGCTGCAGCAGTTACTACTACTGTAACTGAGTCTATCAGGTGAGCCTTTCAATATGCCTGGCACTGTCTGCTGGGGGAATTCCGGGGGGGGGGAACCTTGAGCCCAACAGCGCCCCTGAAAAAGTTTACATCTATGTCATAAACTGTTTAGCTTAACACAAGTGCATTGCTGCATCAGGCCAAGGATCCATCTAGTTCAGCATCCTGTTTTCTAACCACAGCCAGTGAGATGCTCTCATGCCCTGCTTGGGGGCTTCTTGAAAGCACCAACCTCCTGCCATTCTTGTGATTCCCAGCAACAGGAATTCAGATAGAAATTCCATGATCAGGAACTTTGAGCCATAATGCCTTATAGCCACTGATTTGTCATCTGTGAATTTACACGATACAGCTTTAAACCCAGTGGATATTATAAGTTACTTATGTGCCAGCTTCCCACACACGAGGGATGCTTGTGGGACAAGAAAGGAAAGCCTCTCCCCCCCAACCCCCCCAAAGATACCCTACACTCCCAAGTTTGGGTTCCAGTGCTCAACCAGGAGCAGTGGGAAATTTCTCTAAAGCAGCTTTCTTCCATAAGACCTGGTGGAGTGGACGGGGCCCTAAACACCGGCAATGCCTTTTGAACTCTGTCAAAATTGTGAAGCGCCAGAAGAACATTAAAGAAGAGCCACCAGTCTGGAGCCATACACTGCAAGGTTTAGGTTTGCCACCTCAAAAGATCCTTTGCACAGCCAGACATCTGCTATACAAATAAGATGCTTTGGTTAGGAGAGAAAGAGGAAAGCAGGCATGAAACAACGAGGGGGGAAACACTTGTGTGAAGCCAGCCATCCAGCCAGCAGATCCTCCCTTGACGTTGACAGGAGAAAGCGGAAAACACAAAAACCAGCTCTTTCAGTTACTTCGAACCATTACGACGATAGTTCTGCAACCAGAGTCTCATGTAGTGAACTTCCAAAAGACGGGCTTGCAACACGGAGTCTGGATCATAAGGGCTGTTGGAGCGCAGGTCCAAATGATGAGCACCTTCTGGGATCAATATTGCAACTAGAGTGTCCGTGATATTCTGTGTTACTCCGCCCCCAGACCAGGGGTCGAGCCCAC
This sequence comes from Podarcis filfolensis, assembly GCF_964270895.1. Classification (NCBI taxonomy): domain Eukaryota; kingdom Metazoa; phylum Chordata; class Lepidosauria; order Squamata; family Lacertidae; genus Podarcis; species Podarcis filfolensis. Next base: position 92,543,530 of record NC_139607.1, on the reverse strand, counting down.
CATTGCTGGAAGGGAAGGGGAGGGGGAGAAATGAACATCTATCTGCATGTTAGGAACATCCCAATTAACAAAAGGTTTGCATCCCATCCCAGCAATCTCTGCAGGTCAATGGAAAGGCTCGTTTTGTGTTATCACCCTGGAAACTGGATCAGGGTGTCAACTGTAAAGCAACTGTCAGGGATCCCGAAGGTCACGTGTATGTGTGTGTGTCTCCCCATCACACCAACATGCCCCTGATTATATTGTACATTTGCACCAATTCTACTTGCAAGCCATTGTGGAAAGTAATCTTGGCTGAAAAGTGGGCCATGAATGTAAGATTCCAGCAAAAATTCAAGCTGACACCGGCTGTTTACTTCTGTGCATGCATGTCTAAGACACCCGTTCCCACAAAAGTCATTCCTACTTTTAACAAGCTATGCGAATTGAGTGCAAGGCTGACCACATAAATCTCTTACTCATGCAATTCCAATATGCAATTATGTTATCATCCCCACCACTGGCTTGGCATCAGGTTTGCATCATTTGCTGTCTATTCAAGTACTACTACCTTGCATAAAATGGAAAATGTAGACGAGAGAAGCTGTCTGTTATTAGAGTAGCTTCTGTTGGTGGACAGAGAGTCACAATACAGTCACGGGTGGAATTCTATGCGGCTCCAGAACAGCACCAAACGCCATCAGCTAGTGACAAAGCTCACATTCCAGCCATGCCCACCACTTATGATTGACAGACACACCAACACCTCACCTGAAGATGATGTTGCTGTGAGCACTGATGTTCTTCCCCCCATAGAGAGTGGAGATCCAGTCAGGACGAGGTCTCACCCCCCAGGTTTTGAAGCATTCATCCGAGTAGGTTTTCAAGTCCCAATTTTCGGGCTCAAACATGTCGTTGATGCCATCTGAACACATGGGCATCACCATTTCAGTGCAAGCCTAGAGCAGAAGGGTGAAGAGGAAAACAATGAAATTAGTTTAGAGAAGTAGACTGCCTTTTTTTAAGGGGGGGGAATGAACCAACTTATGATCCTCTGTAAAGCAACAGGCAGGTACATCAAGATTGCTGTATAAGTAAGACAGCCAGTCCACTTCTAAAACAATCAAGTTTTCTACTTTATTTTTTTACAGTACAAGTTCACCATAACATGAGGACAATACAAAAGTGTGACTATTCAGCTTTAATTGCTTCATTGTTCTAAACTCCTGAGGCTCAGTGTATATCCGGAATGGGCACTCTTCTTGAAATTGCATTTGAACCCCCCGCCCCCCCCCCCCGCCCCTGGTCCGTATTTTAAACTTTTTTCTTCCAAGTTGCCCAACTTCACTGTTGTATTCCCTGGACATATTTCACAAGGCTACAGGAGGTCCAGTTCAACTAGTTTGACCTCAACGTCTAGACATTCTGTTGCAACTTGGCGGCTTTTCACCAACCCTCAGGTGTGTATAACTAAAGCAACTTTCATAATGTGACCCTGTTTTACCCCTGCCTCCTCCAGCAGTTTGGACGGCACACTCTTCTTAAAGAGCAGGGACCTACCTGGCCTTCTGTGCTCTGTTAAGCACCAGGCAGACTGATAGCATCACATCATGGATGAAGAACCCTTTCCCACCCAAGAGCTACATTTCTCCATGGAGAATCTTCTGGGAGCTGCATGCCAGAGATGAGCGGGGTCAAAGCAAAAATGTGCTTAGTCCCCCACATACCTGCCACCTGCCCCTGAAGTGAGAGGGTTTCCCCCTTTATCCTAATTGCCATGCTTGGGTAGGGAAGGCCACAGGCTAGGACCAAGGGCTGTGCTAGTTTGCCAACCGTGTTCTGTATAAATAATTGGCACTGTAATTGGCACCCACCACCCAAAAAGCTACCAGATTACAATTTGTTTTTCACTAGCCTGCTTGGCTGGCAGAGGAGGGGTGGAAAACACTGCCCCTCCCATTTCTACGCTAGATGTAGAGGAAAGATGGATTGCACCTTCTCTCCATCAATTCTGCCCCTCACAGTTGTGTTTAGGAATAGGCACAAATGGGCAAACCTTTATTCAGAACTGAGTTCTCATCAATGTTCAGTTCAAGGGATATTTTGCCTATTAGATCAGTTTCCTTCAGGAATACTGGGGAGTATGTTGAACCCTCCAACACCTCAACTGTCTTAATTTGGGGCAATGCCTCAAAAAGCATTCTCTATCTCTGTTATATTCCTCCCCATTTGAGGTATCCTAGTAACTATTGCTACTCTGAGGATCAGAATGGAGACTCCATGGTTCTTCAAATCTAATAGGCTTTTTAAAAGGACTCAACCAAAGGTTTACTTTCACATTTCTGTAATCCCATAATCATGTTGATATTTCTTAATTCTAATAGCTTTTAAATCCTTTAAGAAAACATCCAAAATGTTTTGCATTTTCTCTAATCACTGTGCTTTATCTTGTGATATACTATCAAATTCCAGCTTGGTTTCACAATACTGAGTAGTTTTTATCTGTCTTCCGTTTCCACATTTGAACGTTCAGTTAGGATGAACATTAAATCCGTAGAATGTATGTTGAGAATAGATGCCCATTTGTATAGAAGCACAATGGCTAATTGAACTCTCAAATGTGAAAATGGAGATGATAGCTAAGGATACTCGGGACAGTGAAACCGAGCTGGAATTTAATTGCATATGACAAGATAAAGCAGAATGGTTAGCGGAAATACAAAAAGAATTGATGTTTACTTAAAAGATATTTCAATGTAGACATTTAAATGTGATGAATTAGATCACAGAAATGAGTAGATATACCTTTTCCAATGACTCAGGATTAAATGGAACATATTGTAAAAGGACTTAAACGTAGATGGATCTATAACCGGGTCTTTATTGTGTTTCATACCAGGTTAGACCAGTTGCGCCTGTAACCTTCTTTCCTATTATCTGCGACCTCCTGATCCTATATTTTTTTTAATGTAGCTGTCGGAGATCAAACATAGGACATTCTGCATTCACATATGGGTCTCAAGAGCCCCACTTTGTGCCACAGTTTCACAGAGCAAATGATGCTGCATACATACCTGATAATACCAGCCCTGAATCCCAAGGCTTTTTGTGGCAGTCTGAGTTAAATTAAGGCATGAAGCACGTCCTGTGTAGTTATAGTAGACGTCTACTGCCTGTAAGATGTTTTGCAGCAGCAATTTGTCTGGCAGTTTGGGATTCCTCAAGTATTTACAAACTGCCTATAGAAAGACAGAAAAGGGGAAGTTTTTTTTAAAAGAGAGAATGCAAAGAAATCAGCAACAGACTAAACCTGCAGACAGGAGATGCTGCGTTTTCTGTAGACTCAGTTTGTCCACTCTGGTTAGTGATAGCAGATAAGCAACCTCTAAACTACACATCAGCAAATTAACTTTGAATCTTGGCATGGCCAAAACATTTGTTATTCTACCAATAAACAAAATCATTACCACAAATCTGCAGCGAGAGGATTTCCTTCATTATACTTTAATAAAAATAGGGGCGATGGACCTATGGTCCTCAAAATGTTGCTGGACTTCATTTCCCATTATCCCTTGGCCAGGGCTGACGGGAGTTGAAAGTCCAGCAACATCTGGAGAGTCACAGGTTAGCCACCTTTGCTTCAAAGAACTTTGAGAGTTTAAGCTTACTAACCCCAAATGATTTTCACAGAGGGAAATCATCTACGGTTGAAGGCAGTACGTTACTGAATACAGGTTTCCTGGGGATTCTAAATGGGAAGAGAACTGTTATGCTCAGATCCTGCTTCCCATAGGCGTGTGGCTGGCCACTGTGAGGGCAGGATGCTAGAGCAGATCAAGCAGCCTCTTATGATCTTAGGTGCAGTTCCTGCTGAGCTGTTTGGTCTTTCCAAGAAGATTCATTCTAGTTTAAGATGGCTTCTTTGCAGCATAACTGTGGATGCTACTGCAAACAGGCCGAGGATAAGGTAACAATCTGTTTTACATTACTTTGAGACACTGATGATCTGGTGGCTTAGTAAGGTGCGAGGGGAGGAGGGGGAGAGTTCCAACAGCTTCGGTATTCAGTTCTTGGCAGGAGCTGGTTCACTGAGCGAAGGGTGAAGGGGTGGGGGGAGTTAATCACTTATTAAGACGACTTCTAGCCTTTTCCAGCCTACTGAGCAGCTTCTCGGCTGGAAGACCAAGGATTCCTGAAAACTCCTTTACTAGCACAGATGTGCCATACAGAAGTTAAAGAGCTGCTTTAAGAGGCGGCAACCTTTTATGAAGGGCAGTGGGGAAAGGGGGTAGGTTTGGGGGAAAGAGGGAAAAGCCTGCACTTCCCCCAGAGGACCATGGGCCCCATTACAGAGGAGGATTAAGCAGATACATTCAACTGTTCGAACGGATTCTTTCCCCTAAGCTCTCAATACACCTCTAAGTCTCACTCAGGATAATCACATTAGTTTTGTCACTGAAGTCCCGTCTCCCCCCCCCCCCCCCGTTTGAAAAGAAAGGAAGGGAGGAAACTGGAACAGCTTATGCCACCCAGAGAGGCTGCATACATTTTTCCCTTTAAAAAAAATGTTTTGCAACAAAAGAGAAGGAAATCTCTTGGTTTTAGGTGTTGGGGAACTGAAGTGCCTTGTCAAAAGGCTCTCAAAGAAAGCTGCCTCCTCCCTAAATGGCTTCTAGCCATAAAAAAACCCTCTAAAGCAAGCAGTAACAAACAAAACAAACTTGGTTTCAAAGTTTTACCAAACCTGGATTTCCACGTATCTTCCCTCATCTCTCCCCCCCCATAAAAGGCCATTAAACTGTCCCAAAGTCCTAGACTGGGCTTGAAGAATCTCTGGGATGTGACCATTGCAGACTTTTAGGTACCTGAAGAGTCACCTCTGCCCATAAAAACGTGTTCGTGCACTTGGATCTTTAGGGGAGGTAATTGTGTCACTGCTCCACTGGAGTGAGACTTGGCAGGTATAAAGGGCAGGGCCTTCTCAGTAGTGGTACCTGAACTATGACCGTAGGTCCTTCTGGAAGCCTTTTGCTGCTATGTGCCATATTCTAGCATAGGAAACCCAGCTCACTTAAGAATACACGTTGCCTACAATAAAGCTACTGCTTTCAACTACTAGCTTGTAGCTCACTCCTTTTGCTCTTCTCTGGTGTGTGTGTTTGGGCAGGGGTGCTCCCCTCTCCCTGCTTAGGTTACATCACATCTTGGCACTAGAAATTCTGCTAACCCCCTTATTAAAAAATATTCATCTCCTCTATCTTCAGGCATCAATTAAAATCAATTGTTTAGAAACAACTCACAAGGCTGAAAGCCACAATTTATGTCTGATGCCTAATGTGCTGGCTGCTTTTGCACACTGATGTTTTTAACTGAAATTATTTGATACCTTGGGAGTACCACTGTGGAGCCAAGAGGCAGAATAAAAATCCATTTAGTGTTCAGTTATTATTGAACTACAACCTCATCAATAAAGGAAAATCATCTGGAGGTTGTGCGATCAACCAAATTATGCTTAGAATTCTCTTATTACGGAATCCTTGGGCATCTTGTGTCACTGCTGTTTATTCATGTTTGACCTCCTAGAGTCTTTAAAGTGTTGGCTAAAAGAGGGGATGGGGAGCAAATGAAAAGATGCCTTTGTTCAGTTACCTTAATAGGCCAGGCAGGGAGAGGTTGCAAGAAGTCAGCCTTATATGGGTAGTCAACCATTGCCAAATTAACCCAAGTCTCACTTAGCCATCCTTTGAAAGCAGCAGCATCTGTCACAGTTTTCAGTGGGCTACACAGGCGAAATGTACTCGAAAGCCAATGCAAGCCTTCCTCTAGAAAGGAGAAAATACAGAGATTCAGTTAACACATATTAAGCTGCCTTATGCCAAGTCAAACCATTGTTCCCTCTAGTCCAGTCGTTTCTCCTCTCTGGGCAGTGGCTCTTCTTGGGGTCTTTTCCAAGTTCTCTGATCCAGGAGTCTTTTTTAAAAAACTGGAGATGTTGGCAACTGAACTTCTATACTGAGTGGGAAACCTTTTTTTAGCTCAAGGGGCAAATTTCCTCACTGCCAACTTCCTGGGGGCTGCACTAATATTGGTGGGTGAGGCCATAGACAAAAAGTGGGCAGGGGAACAAATGCAACGCTTTTTCCAGGAGGTTACATTCAAGCCATACAAAAGTCACACAACACAACCCTCTTCAGGGAAGGAAGAGGCATTACCCGGATTCAAGGGCACATTTCACCCAGGCAGAAGACCTGAAGGAGGGCATCGAGGAGGGCTAGTGAGGTGAGCTCCGAGTGCTAAATAGAGCAGCCTCTGAACACCTAGATATGGCTCCTCCCCACTGTCAGTATAAAGAGTGCAGAAAGGAGGCTCTTAACATTTCGGGAGAGCCCTGAGTGAGATCCTATGGCCACTTCCAGCAGGGATTACACAAGCAAAAAGTATGTGTGTGAAATGTATTTGGGCAGCATAATGAGCATCTACTGGATACTGCTTGTGCCCCAACTGGCTACAGATAACAACTCTCACCAAACCCAGCATTTGTGCTTCTTAAAGCCAAGCTGGGAAGAAAGTACCTGGTCATTATAATGTGTGAGGTATGTGCGAAGGAAGGGAATAAAAGAAAGCGCAATCTCTGGAGAGTGAATGAAGTGGGAGCCTGGATGTTGTTTATTAAATCTGTATACCACCCGACACCCATAGGTCTTGGGTTGGTTCCCAACCTAAAGTTGCAATATAAAAAAAGCATGAAATACATAAAACATAAAACAATATTAATTTCTCCAAACTAATAAAAACACACACTTAATGCTGAAAACCCCTTAAGAACATTAATCTTACAACAAGGAGGCTGGTCCACTCCCTCATTCCACCACCAAAGGGCTGCCTCCAAAGGGATGACCCCCTTTGGTGTTGGCCCCACAGGGGCAGCCCCACCCCCAAGGCAGGCAGGCTTTATAGAACTGCTAGGAGCACATCATAGCAGAGATCGAAGGCCTAGAGAAGGCTCTAGACGAGTCTCTTCATGAGCTGCCTACCTGTGGAAGCAAGACGGTCAATGGCTGCCCAGGAGTTCCTGATGCTTTCTGAGCAACAGTTCCCACTCTTTTTGAAATCTTCGGTTACGATACGATAGAAGCTGCCACAGGGAACCAGGTTATCGAACTGCCAGATGGGGGCTGAAGCCGCAAGAGCTCTGTGAGCCAAGGGGAAAAAAGAGGAGATTAATGAATAAGGAGATCTAACTGAGCACTTGTGGTAACAAGAGCTTTTGCCATGGATCCAAACCCTAGCAGTGAGCCAACTGAATCATCCCACAAAGCCATTCAGTCTTGGCTTGTTTTTCGTAAGCTTTCCCCCTTCAGTTAATAGCCTTCCTCACAGAGCTGTTGCTTGGTTGTTCTTCAACATGGGGGTTGCAACCCATGACTTGCTTGTGCCAATCTTAAAAGTGAGGACTTGACAGTGGCAACAGCACTGTTTTCAAAAAAGGAGAAAGGGTAGTGAAGAAAGGTCACGAGACAAAATTAAAATGTGTCTTAAGTTGTGATGTGCATGCCATCTGATGAATATAGTTAATGGGTGTTATTGCAGATGCAGAAACACCAACAAATACCTCTGATGCCTTCAACACAGGGTTGGTTCCTAAAGGTGGAAATTTCCTGAAGCACCAAGAACAGCTGGTCAGAGTCAGTACAAGAGAATTCAGGTGCCATGCCCCATCTCATCCAGACCCACTCCAACCTGCCTAACATTCCCTGGAGCTAGCCCTTCTTAGATAGAGTCTGTGCCCACTGTAAACTGCTGGTCCCCCAAAACTGAAGTAGTTTGCTCTGGTAATAAAGGAGTTTGTGTTTGTGTTTGTGTGTGTGTGTGTGTGTGCGCACGCACACACACACACACACACACCCCTTAATCATGAGATGAACACATCTAAAGACACACAAACAGACAAATCTGCTGTGTGTGTGTGTGTTTGAATATTGGATATTTAAATCCAATTAGTTCTCTGTCAAATATGCAGAATTTTCTATCAGACAAGATCATTTTCTGATACTCTTTTGGTACAGCACTCACCCAATTACTATATGAGGATATTTCATTCGAAACCATGCAGCAAGCATCCCTCCGTAAGATCCCCCTATGGCAATGACAGGAGTGTCCTGGGTGCCAGGGATAGTATGCTTCAGGTGTTGAATGAGCACTGCAAAATCAGCCAAAGCTTGCTCTGAAGACAGGTAATTCAGATGCTTGGCATCCTGAAACAAGATTGCATGACATTTGCATTTAGCAACAGAAAACTGACTCTTAGTCTTTGCTACCCCAATGCAGGAGGTGAAAATGCTATTCATTTCTCACATGGCTCAACGGAGAGAGCACCAGAAACAATGATGTGGGAGTTCAGCAAAAAGGTACAGAAGAATCCACACATGGCAGCAGACTTGACTACTCACTGCACAGTAGCCCACATGGTTTCTACTGCAAAGGAACAGGACTGTGTCTGGGATGTTCCCACCCACTTTGGGTAGCACAAGCGCCACCTATATGAACATGTGATACAACTGCACCGCGAAGTTGTGTGTTGTGGGAGGGATTATGCCATAGTAGGGTAAAGCTATGACAGTGGGTGAAACCCTGTCTACTTTTACCAAAGGAACCCTTGCAAATGTCACACGGCAAGACTGTGTCACCTCCAATGTAGAAGGACTATGAGGGAAGACACTGAGTTTTAGCTGTATTTAACTGGCTACCCTTGCTGAAACAACTCATCCCTATACCTCAAATTTCCATTTTGCAATTGCTCCAGAGCTCTCTTATTTACATATAAATTGCTTATGGTTTTTTCTATTACTGCACCCGTATCTCCCATTCTAGTTGTCCTCTAAAATTCTAAATTCTCTATTGAACCAATGACTAACCTGAATGCAAGGGGTTACTTACACTGAATGATTTGTTTCCAAAGGGCAGAGACTCTCCATAGTATCGGTGTTCAGCAAATACCAATATGGCATCAAGCTCTTCCGCTATGTTCCACATAAGACCCTGGAAGGAAGTAAAGAGAAAAACCCAGCAGAATTAATGTTGTCTATTTACAAACTGCCAACCACTAAACCATTTAAACATAATTTTAAGTTATAGAACATCCTATGCATACATAATTACTATAAAGCAAAAGAGTTATAAGGTTGTATATTCTAAAATTTATCATTCCAATTAATCTACTATATATTTTGTAAAGCTGTTTGTTCACTATGCATTTGGAAATCTCTTAAGATATGATACCCAAGTTTTGCATAATGGTTCCTGAGATCAAGGACCAAGCTTTCGCCTATGTTTGGATACACTCAGATGCCCTTTTGAATCAACATGAAAACTGAGCCTTTGAAAACTGTCCTGAATTTAAGCACAGGGGGTTTTTTTGCGGCGGGGGGGGGGGCATGTTCTTAGAATTCATGAGCAATATAGTAGTACCTCGGGTTAAGAACATAATTTGCTCTGGAAGTCCGTTCTTAACCTGAGGTACCACTTTAGCTAATGGGGCCTCTTGCTGCCGCTGCACAGCCACCATGCAATTTCTGGTCTCATCCTGAAACAAAGTTCTTAACCTGAGGTACTATTTCTGGGTTAGCAGAGTTAGCAGGTTATGCTGGCAAAAGTACCACATCCCAGCTCAGCTGGAAAAATACCAGCCTAACTCCCTTGTCCCAGATCAGCCAGGGTAAGCTCTGCCTGAGCTGAGACCAGTGGGTATTATGTTGGCATAAGCCCTGAAAAAAATGGACATTCCAGGGGGGTGAGCAGAACTGGGCAGGGTGCCTTACAATGGATCCTGAACTCCATTCAGATCAGTCACATGACCTGGCAACCAGTGTGAGCATATGCTGGCAAAAAGGGTGATATAAGCAAAATTTACGCTGGCATATTTCAAGCAACTTTTGTCAGCTTCCTATAGTTAGGATTGTTCTGTTAGGCATATTCTGTTCTACCATTCTGAAACTGATGGAGCAGTATTTTTTTCCAGTTTTTTGCTTTATACATTTTTGCAGCAGCAAGATTTGTCACCACTTCCAAGTCATCTATAACAAAGTTATTTAAATAATACAAATGTGATATTTTTGGCTCCTGGGATTATCCAGTCATTTTTATTATTATACTGCAATCCTGAAATATATGTAGGAAATCAGAATGCCAACCGTCTTCTAAGAGCTATACAGATAATAAATGACAAGAGAGTTCCTACCTAGAATCCTAGACTCTCCCTTACCGTATTATTGGCAAACCAAGTGATATCTCCTTCATTGCCAGTATAGAAGAGCATTGACCCGATATTTCTTTTCCAGTGCTGGTCTGCAATGAGGTAGCGTTGCTTGAATGTGCCATCTTCGGAAAAACCAAAGTGGTCGATCTGCAGCAACAGACAGAAGGGAGCTCATGATATGCAAAGAAGGGAAAACTCATCAATAAGGAATTTCCTAATTTTAGACCATTCTATCTGCAACTCTCCAAGTAATGAGATTCACAAGCTATTTATTTATTATATTTCATACCGCACCTTTCCACCACAAGGAGCTCAAGGTGGCATACATAGCTCTCCTTCTCATTTTATCCCGAAAATAACCCTGTGAGGTAGGTTAGGCAGAGTGTGACTGGCCCTAGGTTACCCAGTGAACTTCATGGCTGAGTGGGAATTTGAATCCTGGTCTCCCTGGTCCGAGTCTGACACCGTAACCACTACACCAACTGGCTCATGTGCTATTCAGACATGCAGAACCTATCACAGTAGAAACAGACTCAAGTAAACAAACTCAGCAAAGAAGATTGGGATGGGAGTAAGACAGTAGATGGAGCTGTTGCATAAACTAAAACCTTCTTCCAGTCAAAGCAAAGGATGCGATCTGAAGCTTTGTGCATTTGGACTACTCAGGTGGGAGTCCATATAAGTTTCAAGAAAGGCTACAAACAGTAACAGTGCTGAAGAAGTCGCTCACCTTGACGGATCCTACTGTTTTTAGTTCTAGGCTATGTTCACATAAGCAAAACTAAACCATACTAGATACTCAGAGAAGTTATGCAGTACAGTAAGCCGGCCCCTTAACGCAGCGGTTACACCTAAAGCCAAAATCCTGTATAGTCAAAACACATTGGGTTCAATGGCAGGTGGGGTTGCCAAAGTCTTTTTTCGTGGATGCTCACCCTCTTTCTGCCTATTTATTTATTTATTTATTTGCCAGGCATGTAAAGCTGAATACACACAAGTTAATTGCAGGCTTACTGTGCAGAACAGCAGTGGTGCTGCAATGGCAGGAGTCCAGAGCCCTGCTCAATACAAGGTTTTAAACTGAATCAAGCAATGCAGATTGTTTTCTTGGTAAGCAAAGAACAAACCTAGGCTGCAGAATGTAACACTCCATTTTGTTCATCTATTGAATTTCATTCCCTTGGTGGCTATATTATCCCTCTGTGGAGCATAGCTAATGTTGGAACTTTCATCCCTTGCTTTTTTTCAAAAGCCAGAGCAAAATAGGATATTACTCTCACACACTGCAATTTAGGTGCTGGTGCTGGAACCAAGCGTAAAGGAATATCACTCTATGGACAAAATGTAACTAGTACAGTTTTCTGATCATGGGGGAAAGCTTTAAGAATTCACACTAGTCCCAAACAAGACACGGTAGAGGGCAACAGGGCACACATCCTGTCTGTATTATCGTCTCCTTGTAAAAAGAATCAGGGAAGTCACAGGATATCCTCCTGCAGCTTACAAGCCCACATCAACAAGCCAAGCCTTCTTAAATCTCGGTTTTAAACGAAGTATTACTTTTAAAAATATGTAATCAAAGTTTTTTAACATCAAGAAGGGCAGGAGTAGATACAGTGGCAAAGCTAAACATAGCAATCCTATGCATATTAATTCAGAAGTCTCACTGTGTTCAATAGGACTACTCCCTAGGAAGCATATTTAGGGTTGATTCAGCATTTTTACACTGCTGAATCAAATGTCTGTCAGCTCATCATAATTCTCAAAGAATTGATCGAACCCTAGCCCCCGGGAACCTAGCCCCCGGGCATTCTCCTCACCCCAGGAGAACTTCTGCTTTATCAGTGACGTACTGAGCATCACAAGGAGGAACATGAAACTCATGCAGAGGATTTTCCAAGCTACCACTCCAAATCTTAGCTCACACACCCAGGTGAGGACAGTGGTTTACTCAAAGAACTGCAGGAACTCCCCAGCCCAGGCATGCAATGAAGAGGGTGCTCAACACATGGGCCAGGCTTGCTTCCTTTCACTGAAGGAAGGGAAAAGATCAGTGTTCAGGTATCTACATAAACTGCAAACACATACAACCACCCCTCTCTACTATAGAAGACAGACAGGCAAGCCCCTACTTCCCCTAAACAAGACAAGACAAGGAAGAACTTACCACCCCTCCCTGGCAGTGCAGTATAGGAGGAACTTGGAATCAATCCACCCTTGTTGCAGTGACTAAGGAGTGCAGAATAACCACGTGGCAGAACCAACCTTCATAGTTAAGCTGACAAAGAAAGGAGTCAGCAAGAGGCTTCAAAGCACAATGTGAAAAGAATGTTGTGGGGAATAAAACTAGTGTTTCAAAAGATTTAATTGTTTTATTCAAGGTATGCATGTATTATGCCATGCCCCTCAGCAGTTGTTTCGTGACTGGCACCCACAACAATCTACCAAAATGCCAAGTGTGCCCACTGGCCATAAAAAAAGTTGCCAAGCCCTGACGCAAAGTCAATCACCATGTTTTATTGCAATACATGGAGATGTTTCATGCTGGCACCACATATTCTCAGCTGTCAGAGATGCCATTTCAGCTGCGTCTCGGACACCCAGTGTGGCTGGATGAAGATATGGCAACAGCTCCCTACAATCCATAATTTGAAAGGTGGAAGCAAGCCTTGAGACTGTGTGCCCTCCATCCTCCAATCATGGCCTAAACCATATTTGTCATATTTTTAGGACAAAACCTGGTTTGGCTACCCATCAATTTCAGATTTATAAGGGAACTGAGATTTATGTCTGTATACATCTCATGTGAAGTCACAGCTACTGGGGAAGGGGGGGGGGAATCTGGTCCGAAGGATAGGTAACATGGGATGAGGAATATAAATTCTTCAGGACCCTTCCCATTTTGTAAACCATGATTTGTCAAGCCTTTGCCTCAATCAGACAGGATCAGCCCCCTGAGGACCAGATGACCCTCAGGGTCCCTTCCAACTCTACAATTCTATGATTCAATCTTCCGATAAATCCTTGTCTAATACCAAGACATTCACATTTCCTCCTCCCTTTTTCACCTTTGGTAAGCCTCTTCACCTTTGGAAATTTTGCTCTACTTCTGCTTTTCCAAAGATAATCTTCAATCTATGTTTTTTTAAAAAGAGATATTGCATCATGGTGTTTATATTGGATTCAAAATGCAAATTGACTCTTGCTTCCCTCTGCATCTTCCCAATCATAACTTCCCTTTAATACACACTGCAAGCTTAACGTTTGCTTGAAACTTATTCCCAGAATATATATAACCTTAAAACTGACCATAAAATATGAGACTTTTATATAGATAGCTGAGTAATTTGATTTTATGGCTTGATTTATTTTCATCAGCAAGCGTGTGCTCCAGACACTCAACACAGGAATTGAAAGTATCAGGTAGCAAGGGATGGGGAAACTTCTGCCCCAAATCCTGGACAGCTACCGCCACTCAGAGTATGTTATTATTTCATTTCAGGGTGTGAATCTGTGTGCATGACTAAAGTGATCATGCCAGAAGCTGTGGAACAGAAGCAGACTTTGGTCATTATAAGACTGTGGCTCATGGTTTAGGCAGGCTTGGATGCTATAAGCCAGGCTTCATGCCCTCCAGATGTTTTTGCCCTGCAACTCCCATGATCCCTAGCTAGCAGGACCAGTGGTCAGGGATGATGGGAATTGTAGTCTCAAAACATCTGGCGGGCCAAGGTTGAGGTAGCCTGCTATAAGCTTTAAGGGCAGAAAATCCCATGTCTACCTTGACCCCTTCATGGAACACGAGGAACAAAAGGCTTCAGTTGAACTGAGAACATGTGCCAGGTGAAGAAGATGCAAGACTCATTAGCAGCTGAGTGACCTTCATGAAACGCTTTGTGCCTGATAAGGCTTGAGAATATGTCACTTCCCAAAAATAATTAAGTAAAACTAAAACACCTTTCTTTTTCTTTTACAGGAGTCTGCCACTGATGTCACTTACCTACATACCGGTAATTTAATTTTAGTGAGATAAGGTGACGTGAGAGAAAAGAGTGAATTAGAAGACAGGAAAATTACTTTTGCTAGTTTTATAATTTTGCTGCTTTATCAGTTCCAATGCTTTGATGAAGTCATGCAGAGCTCTTGGCACACAATCCACTGATAAAGATACCCAGATGGAAGGGAAGAGGGAAGTCCAATAGGAACTTCTACAAAGTCCTTTGACCCTACAGGACAATAAAGACTCCTATTGTCAAATAAATCCCCCAGTGATTTGTTCACAATACATGACTATTTTTAAACAACTCTTACAAAATACCAACTCTTTCCATCCTAAAATTTTGATTAACCAAGGATGTTTTTCATTGAGAGTTTGATACTGTTTTCCGTTTGCTTGGGATCACTTGTATTTTAATTACAAATGCAGCCATCCCTGCACCTGCCTGATTTTTTTTTTTACTAAAGTGGAACCTCGGTTGTCGAACATAATCAATTCCTGAAGACCGTTTGACTTCCAAAATGTTTGACAACCGAGGCACAATTGCTGGTTGACATTTTTTAAAATAAATAAATGGAGAAAGGTGCCTAGGAATCCGTTCGGCTTTTGAGGCATGTTGAAAAATGGAAGCATTCACTTCTGGTTTGTCAGTGTTCGGGTTCCAAATTGTTCGGCTTCTGAAGCGTTCCAACAACTGAGGTTCCACTGTATATGGTTCAGTATTTCATGAAGCACGTCACTTAATACTCCCAAGGTCAATTATTGCATAGTATTGCAACACTGGCATCAAGATCTTGACTTTAAAGTCTATTATAACCTAAGTGCGGGTGGCGCTGTGGGTTAAACCACAGAGCCTAGGACTTGCCGATCAGGTCAGCGGTTCGAATCCCCACGACGGGGTGAGCTCCCGTTGCTTGGTCCCTGCTCCTGCCAACCTAGCAGTTTGAATGCACATCAAAGTGCAAGTAGATAAATAGGTATCGCTCCGGTGGGAAGGTAAACGGCGTTTCCGTGCGCTGCTCTGGTTCGCCAGAAGCGGCTTAGCCATGCTGGCCACATGACCCGGAAGCTGTACGCCGGCTCCCTCGGCCAATAAAGCGAGATGAGCGCCGCAACCCCAGAGTCGGCCACGACTGGACCTAATGGTCAGGGGTCCCTTTACCTTTACCTATAACCTAAGACCAGATATAAAGAGTTATATTAGGCTGCCGTAAACATGATCAAGACTGCCTGAGTCTATAGAGGCATTCATTTCATCCAAAGTGGGAGCCTCCTGCCAACCCTAACACGATCATCATTTTTCATAGAAAAATACAGAGGTGCATTCAAAGATAAACAATAGGCCAGGAGCTTGCTAATAAATACATGCTGTTGTTCTGAACAAGAAGTCCAAGTAAATGTTCTCACAGAGGAACACAATGTACACTTCCATACCATGTTCTACAAACGACAAGCTTTCACTTTATTCAGGTTACAGCTTCTTTACACAGCAGTGTCAAAAGATGTGACCTCACATCATTAATTTCTTCAGAGACCATATGTTTGCCTTCCTCTCCTCAAAATAGGTGTCTGAACACCGCTTCCTGTGTCAGACTGATACACACAACCAGTGTTCAAAAATCCCAATGTTCTAGGCGCATTTTGCAACAGGGAATTTCACTAATGTGAGCTGTTTTTGAGCTCAGAAACTGCTCACGCTAATGAAATTCCCTGTCGCAAAGTGTGCCTAGGACAATGGGAGTTTCAAACACCGGCTAAATTTTGCTTTTGTGCAGTTTGGTTTCAACATTTGACAATGTACATTCAAAATGTTTACCATCCTTTAATGTTCTTTTTAGTTCTGCCACCCAAGGAAGCTATTATCTAGTAGGATATATCTACAAGGGCAGCTCTTCTAGAGTCAGATTCATAGGGCAGTTCCAACCAAACTGAAAATGGGTGTCTTCGGGAGTTCCATGCTTGGGTGTGGTGGAAAGCCATCATGCCATGCAAAACTACTAGTCACACCTTTCCATTCTAATGAGTTTTAGGGCTCCACAACATTTAAGCAACCATGATACTCCATTGTTAAGAAGGTATTGCTTAGTCAGTGTGATATGACAGCCTTCTCTTGGAATGTCAGGTGCTAAATAAGGATAGAATCAGGATAGATAATCCTATATTATATAAGCCAGACAGAAACAATCCTAAATTCCAGTAAGGAGTTCAGCTCATGTTGAATTAGGGTCAAAGTAGACATGATTAGGGGTGAAATAGACATACTGTATGCATCCCTGTATTGGCACCAAAGGGTGGAAGGATTTCCTCCCCATTCCAGCTTCAGAGGAGGGCTTCCCTCAGAACTACGGTAGAGGAAAGAACAGCAAAGCTCTCCCTCCATTGCTACTCTTACCCTGTTAATTATCCTAAAATGCTACTTGCTGTTTTGACCCTTTACTTACTAAAATACCACTGCTTAAGAGTGGAATGAGCCCAGGTAGAGCTAGGAGGGCACACCTTCCTCTGTAGAGGATGAAAGTTAAGATACAGTGATGAGGGAGGATCTTGTAGTTTCTTTATCTGTTCCTTCTCTCTTTCGTTTCTTTCTTTTCTATATTTCCTGTAGATTAGTTTGTTTCTTTTATTGTATTGTGAAAACGTCAATAAACTTTTTTTCCCAAAAATAAATAAATAAAAAGAATAAAAATAAAATACCACTAGTTAACTTGCCCATGTTGTGACTTCTTCACTATTGGGGAGCCATTCCACAAGTTATACAATAACCAGCATGGGCTTGCTTCCAAGTATACATTCAGCAGAAAGTTGCAGTCAACCTTTGCTCTTTTAAGAGATGCACTTAAAGGACATGTGTTTTCAAAGCACTAGCTTGTCAGTCACATTAGTGACACATGCTTTTGCCCTACAGAGTTTACAGTCGCACCTTGGTTGTTGAACTTAATCCGTTCCGGGAGTCCGTTCGACTCCCGAAACAGTTCGAAAACCAAGGCATGACTTCCGATTGGCTGCAGGAGCTTTCTGCACTCAATTGGAAGCTGCCTGGTTTGCGGTGTTTGGGAGCCAAAACGTCCAAGTACCAAAGCGTTCGACAACCAAGGTACGACTGTATTTCACAATCTTGATCCCTCAAAAGTTTGCTTGGCTCCCCAAAAGTTAACAGATTCTAGCCCTTGTGGCTTTTGGAAAGGTGATTATGTTCCTGACTGAAGCTCAACTAGAAAGCAACGTGGAGTGATTGCCCAAGACTTGTAATCTTACACAGTATAGCTTGCTTGAAGCTACAGTTGTTTTAAATGAAGGCTTGCATTCTTTGCCCTGTGAGGCACTTATACTAAGATTATGAAGGCTATGTAGTAAAACCCAGCGGTAAGAAGACAGCTCCTTTCTCCACAGGTCTATCCTAGGCAAGCCAAAATGGGACACCATGAAATGCTTGAAAGAAAAGCAATCGAAGAGGACTCACAGGGCAGTTACAAATTCCCAAGTCAGCTGAGCAGATCAAACCACAGGGGAATACCAGGGAAAATATGTTTTTGTGGGGTTGGGGGAGACAACTTCCCACTAGAAATATATTATTATCTTGCATGCCAGTGATGCTGAGGAACATTAGAAGTAATGAAAATTTGGTTATAATAAAAAAATTTATGATCCTGCAATTGTCTGCTGATGCACCAGCTTCATGGGTTCTTAACTAGGGAACACATTATCTTCAGCTGGAGGATTCTACTTGTCTACTCAGATGGGAAGGAAATGAAAAGAGGGGTAGTTTGCTCTATCTCACCACTAGCAGAAGAGCAGCTGATGGGTATGCAGGAGAGGACTCTTCATTATGGCACCTGGATTTGAGAACGCAATTGAACTTTCTGTGATAGTGCTTCATCAACCAATAGACAAATTTATTTATCTGGGCGTTTAGCTTAGACAATTAAATGGTTTGCTACGTAGCCACGTGTAATTTTGGATGTTTACTGTATTGCTTTATTGACGCTGTAACCACCTTCAAAGTGCTTTGGAATGGAAAAGGAAAGATAACATCATTCTAATAAAAATAAGATATTGGACATGGAAGAATGGGGAGTTTGAACGCATGTCCATCCATGTAGCTCATTGGGAAGGCCTGTGTATGTCACTTCCTCAGCTGCAAGAATAAAGTGGGGTGATCTTATGTTAACCACCAATTGTTTAGAGCACGCTTCCTCAACCTCAGCCCTCCAGATGTTTTGAGACTACAATTCCCATCATCCCTGACCACTGGTCCTGCTAGCTAGGGATCATGGGAGTTGTAGGCCAAAAACATCTGGAGGGCCGAGGTTGAGGAAGCCTGGTTTAGAGGGAGAAAAGTGGGGCGCAAGTATCATAGTACAGCTGACAACTAGCAAGAACTCATGTCTGCCAAAGAGAAAGATGATGGGGAAGCTGTGACCTTCCAGATGTTTCAGACTACAACTCCCATCAGTCCCAGTCAGCATGGCTAATGGTCAAGGATCACCTACATATGAAAAGCCACAGGTTTTCCTCCACTGGGTATAAGGGATCCTGCCATGCCAAGCTTTTTGTGTGAGCATGTGGTGGGGGGTTGATGAAGTGGGGGAAAGCACATATCTAAGCCTTTGTTACTGCATTAAGCACTGCAGTGAAGGAAAAAGCTGGAAATTATGAAAAGGAAACTCTTCAATTACAGACATCCTTAAAGAGTCATGTCTGCAGTCTGACCTACAGATTAAGTGCATAAAAATAAAGTTTCACTGAGAAAACACAAACAACTACTTCCACTATTTCCGAGGACTATTGTTCAAAGGCCTATTGTTTCACTCACATTTTCTTTTGTCCCTCACTATGCAAACATCTGCCAAAAAGGACTCATACGAGCAATGCTGGCTAGCAACCTCTAAGAGACAATCACTTATTTTAAGAATAAGATAGAGAGAATCGGACACCTCTTTCAATTGGTGTATGATGGAGGCAATGACTCTGAAAAGTAAGAGGAGAGTCATGAAATACAATACAGAAATTTTAAAAAGTAATACTCCAGGATATACTCCATTCAGACCTAGCCATTTATGCATGCCCTAGAACAGTGTTCTTCAAGCTTGGCTAAGGGAGCAGGGTATGTTGGGAGTTGTAGTCCAATAACATCCAAGAACTCAAGGATTAAGAGCACTACCTTAGAAACTGTTGCAGCAAAACATTGCAAGGGAAAGCTGGCAACACTAATGTGGCAACATGCTTGCCATTACTATTCTTCTTTTGAAAAATCCACAATGAAATTTCAAGGTTCTTCATGGTTCATGGGTGCAGTTTTTAAGACATTGCACATTTGAGTCTACAGCGTTCTGATGAAGGTGATCTGCGCCATCTGTTTTAACTGCCTGGGAGAATGGAAGACTGCATTTGCACCTGTGCATAATTACTTTCATGTATGAAACCAGGAAAAACACTAATTACACATCCGTCAAAACAAACTGATGGCAAGCGAAACTGCCATGTGCTCTCCTCCCTTCTGCAGGCAGCCCAAGACACCTATTAAATCAATAAGCAATTTGGCTTGCAACATCTTTCCTTCCACCCTAGAGTTATTTTTACTGAGCCACCCAGGGACAAGGCATTGCTACATCTACAGAAACACAAAGATCCATGTTTCTACTTGAAAGGCTTTTTTAGTTTGTTGGGCTATATTACAAGAAGGGTTAGGGTTTTGTTATGTTTTTATATCTGTTGGAAGCCACCCAGAGTAGCTGGGGCACCCAGTCAAATCGGCAGAGTACAAATAATAAAATTATTATAAGGCTAATTCCACATGATCCAAACAGTTGGCCCTTCTACTTAAAACCTGTAACTTGCCTTTAGCCTTATTAAGATAGTAAAGCTTTCTCCTAAGCAACCAGACACAAAGAAGGGCACGTTACTGGACCTCTAGGGGAGAAAATGTTGGCCAAGTGCAAGTTGTCAGGAAAGGATAATGTGAACAACTTTTAAAATGCAAAATCCATCCCCCACCCCTTAAAAACCAAAAGAAAAAATGTTTGCAGGTCCCAATCTACTAATAGCAGCTCTGAAAGGTAGAGCAACCCAAGATCACTGTCTGCTTCAGATGTTGTTAATGGAAGAGCCATGCCAACTTCCTGCACTTTTGAAGTAAAGAGCAACTGTCTCCAGACAGCAAACTGGTCTATCCCACCCACTGCTGACGAGCTGGGCACATTCTTAGTGCATAACGGGCAGCCACCATAATAAATTCCAGCTACTATGCAAGCCCTTCTCAGAGCTATGAGGAAGAGGAACAGCACACAACTGGATTTTGGAGTTGGGAGACCACACACACCTTCAGTGCTCATTTGCAAGGCCAATATGGGTATGTCATAATACAACCCTTCTCACAGCAATCAAAGGTTCCCAATATATGCATACACCATATGAATTTGTCTGTTCCAAGTCTACATGTGCAGCCTTATTTATTTATTTGTTACATTTCTATACCACCTTTTCTTCCAACGAGCTCAAAGTGGTGTACATGGTTCCCCTCCTCTCCATTTCATATTCACAACAACCCTGTGAGGTAGGTTAGGCTGAGAGATGGTGACTAACCCAAGGTCACCATGTCTCCCAGGTCAAAGTCCAACTCTAAGCATTATGCCACACTGGCTCTCAGCCTTGGCATATTTATATGTGATTTATACATTAACTCTCTTCAGTCAGGTGATCATCTGGTATTCTGCCATGCAACTGGCTCCCCTGTGGCACAGCTACAATAGCTTGGGGCTTTGTGCTGCTTCATTCTAAGACAAAAGTACAAGTCGTAATTCAAGCTTTGTCCTGACCCTCTGATCAGTTTGATCACTCCAATCTCAGCACCTCAGACTAGTTAAATGAACAGACTTCCATACTGACAAGAGACATACCTTAATTATCAGTCATGGGAGAGGTCACTACACTGATTGTCTCAAGGCAAGCAGAATGCATTTAAATACCAAGTTTGAAGTTATGTGCTGTCCCCATGACTTCTCCAAATCACATCCTCATTTTCCGGTGGCATGTGATTTCCACGAAGATAAACATGAAACTGATTCTGCGTGACCACCCAACATAAATTATTGAGTGTTAGCCCAGGGGAAGGGAACCTCTGACCCACAGGCCAAATGTGGCCCACCAGCCCTCCTCATTCAGCTCATAAGAACCTTTTCCCCAAGCCACACCCACCTGCCCAAGACCAGACACATGGGGAAGCGAGAAAAGGTAATTTTCCCCCACCCCAAAAAAAAAATGCTGAAATGATGCACAGGGAACTCTATCTTTCTAGGGCAGCTTCTCATCCCACTCTACAGGCAAATTATGACAAATGAGCAGGTTAAGCCACCTGTCATTCCCCCCAACTTCATTTTTTCCATGAACTTGTTAGTTTTGTTTTACAAAATGCATCTGAAAGTGACTTACAAAAAATAGTATGCACATTAAAACCACCACAGAACTAAAAGAGTACAAGCTAAAAACACATTCCTTTTTCTAAAAAGGCACATCCCACCCACTGAGGGCCACAGATAATTAAATACCAAAGACCTGGCAGAAAAGAAAAGCTTTTAACTGGCACCCAAAGTTCACTTAACAGTCACAGCCAATCGCTGGGTTTCATGTTCAAAAGTACTTCACATACATTATAATCTCATCAATCTATACAAGGCTACTATTGATGAAACTCATGAAATTTTTGTGTTTTTGGCACCGAGTTTTGAATCTCCCCCTCCTATGAATCAACTAACAGTTTACAGCACAATTCTCTGGGACTTTCTTCTAAGTAAGCACACAACATGTTCAATTGGGCCCACTCTCAGGCAAGTGTATATAAGAGCTACAACCAGAGGGTGTTAGTTAATAGGAAAAGCCCAAGAAACCTGCAAACTAATAATGACATGATAGGTTAAAATTAGATGAACTCATAGCCAAAAAGTTTAATAAGGCCCAATGGTTCTGTCTCTAAACACCAGTTGCTCGGAAAATCAAGCAAGGAGAGTGCTATTGTGCTTACGATATGCCATGTGCATCAGGCTGGACACCGTGAAAACAGAGTGCCGGACCAGGTAAGCCTGTGGTGTGATCCCTCTTATGTACTTACAAAGACAACTGACCAAGTAGAAGGGAGAGACCAGAGTTTGCACAAGAGCAGAAGGGCATAAGGCTCCATTAGCAGAGGGTGGCAATTGTGTCAAGGAAAATTGGCTGGGCTAACTGAAGACACCTCCTAGCCAAATAGAAACACCATAGTTAGCTGAAACCCAGTTGCTGGCTTTTGCTTTCGTGCCCTAGTTGTGGGTTTCTGGAAAGCACTTGTCTAGTCACTGCTGAAAAACAGAATAATCATGAGTTCATCTAAGTTTAATGTAAGAAAGCAGCAGCCTGGGGCAAAAGAGTTGTGAGAAAGCACATTCTGTCATTCAAAAAGGCACCAAGCACCACTGGGAGATTACACCACCCGCTTTCCTGGAAGAGCATGATGCACAAGGGTGAAGCCGACGTGGCTCCATTGGCCACCCAAAGAAAAGCAGCTGCAAGAAGCTTGCTTTACCCCCTCCCTGCCAGAAATGAAATTTATTAAGCACCTTCTATACGAAACACTAGTGTCAAGAGTATGTATGCATTTTTCCTCCTCCCTCCAAATCTTTTTCCTCTTATGTACTGTATCTCTTTTTTTAGGACTGTGAGCTTGAAGACATGAGCAGTCTTATTACTGATCCTTGAGAGTCACTCTGGGAGTCTTCTTAAAAAGGCAAGTACAGTGGTACCTCGGGTTAAGTACTTAATTCATTCCGGAGGTCCGTTCTTAACCTGCAACTGTGCTTAACCTGAAGCACAACTTTAGCTAATGGAGCCTCCCGCTGCCGCCGCGCCACCGCCACGCGATTTCTGTTCTCATCCTGAAGCAAAGTTCTCAACCCGAAGTATTATTTCTGGGTTAGTGGAGTCTGTAACCTGAAGTGTCTATAACCTGAAGCGTCTGTAAGCCGAGGTACCACTGTACCGGTACTTTTTAAGTATGTAAGAATACTTAACTTGACACTGGGCCACTCCAGTCGCACTCATCCTGACCTCCTTGCACAAACATTGTCGCAGAGCTTAGATTATATCCCATTTTCACTGAGTCTTCCATCTTTGCTGACCATATATTCCAATTCGTTTATGGGGCAATTAGACACTACTGAGCATTCAACCCATCTCCATCCTGATTTTTATGTTTTCCCATGGCTCACTCATTTGCCCCACACTTTTCAATGCCTGTCACTTTCCAAACTTATGTTTAAACGTGGCTCTGTTGCACTAGGGAGGCAGGGACCATTGACCCACCTGAACTGCAGTTATATTGTAAATTCCTATGAATAAATTACCAATAATAAATTTAATCGTTTAATATTTAACTTAATACTATTAATTTATTGTTAATGGGAAACTTATTAACAAATTATTCATAAACTATTGCCATTGATTTAATATCAATTCATTTAATACCAATGGCAAACTATCCATAAATTACTAATTATTATTAATGAATTACTATTAATAAGAAAATTATTGCTATTATTACTTTTAAATATATGCATGTAAACTTTTGTCCTTATTTCCTGACACTTTCCAAATTGGAAAAAACAACATTTTATTCTTTTGAAACGTGGCTCTGTTGCACTGGGGGGACAGGGACACTTGCCTTGTCCCACCTGAAGCGAGAACACCTTAGCCTATCAGCTTTTTCCCCTCCGCTGAGGCGAACCCGCTCTTCCCCGCCTTACCTTCTGGGTGACATAGCAGGTGCGGTAAGTGTGGGAGTCATAGAGGAGGCCGGGGTCGGGGCGGGACGCCGTGTGGAGAGAAAGGGGTCCGGGGACGACGACGCCCCCTGAAACCAGGCACACAGCCTCCAACAACCCAAGTATCACCGGAAGCCTCATGATAAGACTACCTCAGCCGCAGCCGCGCACCGCCCTTTTTATAGCTGAGCATCGTGAGGGCGGGGCCGGGGGAACGGAGGGAGTAGGGCGCGAGGCGGCTCCTGGCTCCGCCCATTGGCGCGAGGGAAACCAAAACCAAATCCGTTGGGCGGTGAGGGGAGGACTAGGAGGAGGGGCGGGAGGTCGCAGCTCGCTCTAAACCCCGCCCTCCTCCAAGGCGATTGGCTGGCGGAGGAGGCCCCCCTCATTGAAGAGCGGGAGGTCGGCTGCCGAGGCTTTCCGCGATTGGCTAGCTTGTCAAGACCGGCTGCGGATGCAGGCGCGCGAGTCTGACGGTTGGAAGCCGCGAAGAGCGCCGCCGATTGGTCGGTGGGCGCGGTAGGACGGAGAGGCAGGGCGGGGCTTGAGCGGCGATTGGCTGCCTTCGACCGAGGCGGGAAAAACAGACCTTGTTGGCGTTGCCGGCGGTGTCTTGGGTCTCGCGCGGGGCTGTCTCTCCCCCTCTCTGATTGGTGCGCGACTCTGATGTCGTCACTTCCTCTGGAGCGTGAGGAGAATGTGTGGTAGGGGGCGTGAGGGAACTTGAAAGTCTGTGGTGAGTGAGGCGCTTCCCCCCCCCCATTTTTCTAACCAATGTCTCTTTTTTCCTCTTTGTAATCTTCCTTCGTGTCTCTCCCCCGCACTGGCCCCTTAATGCTGCGCCCGAAATTTTTGGTAAAACACGGGTTTTACCAAAATATTATTACCGAAAAATATTATTAAATTTCTGTGCCGCCCTTAATCTGGGGTTCACAAGGCGGTTTACACTATAAAAACCTAGACATACATACTGTGACAAAACAGACAAAAAACAGTTTAAAAATCCATAGATTGTTTAATCCAGAGTTTCCCAAACTTGGGTCTCTTCCTTTTTGGGACTACATTTCCCATCATCCCTGACCACTGGTCCTTTTAGCTAGGGATGATGGGAATTGTAGTCCAAAAACAGCTGGAGACCCAAGTTTGGGAAACGCTGGTTGCAAATGCCTGAGAGAAGAGGAATATTTTCTCCTAAATATATACATAATGAAGGTGCCAGATGAGCCTCCCTGGGGAGAGCATTTCCCAAATAGGGAGCCACCGCAGAAAAGACCCCGTTCTTGTGCCACCCTCCGGACCTCAGGTGGAGGAGGCACACAAAGAAGGGCCTCGGGATGATTTCAGGCTCCAGGTCAGTTCATATGGGGAGAGGCGATCCTTGAGGTATTGTGGTCCTGAGCCATTTAAGGCTTTAGAGATCAAAACCAGTGCCAGTGGTTGGACTACTACTGCCATTGTTACTACCATTAATTCAATTTATATACCACCCTTTATCAAAAGACCCCAGGGTGGTAAACAGTCATACCTTGAGTTGAATGCACTTCAGGTTGAGCGTGTTCGAGTTGCGCTCCGCAGCAACCCGGAAGTAACGGAGCACATTACTTCCGGATTTCGCCACTTGCGCATGCGCAGACGCTCAAAATGACGTCACATGCACAGAAGTGGTGAAAAGTGATGCGTGCGTGCGCAGACGTGCCATCTCTAGTTACGTTTGCTTCTAAGGGTACCACTGTACAGCGTTAAAAAAAATTACAGAACATCAATGATAAAAACATAAAAAGCATACTGACAGATAATAAAATAGTCATCATAATAACAGTCCTCTCCCCTACAATTTCACAGGCCATAGATTATTTAATAGCCATAGGCATGGGTAAAGAGGAATGCTTTTGCCTGGCGCCTAAAGACATGTAATGAAGGCACCAGGCAAGCCTCTCTGTGGAGAGCATTCCACAATCGGGGAGCCACCACTCTTGTTGCCACCCTTCCTTGTCACTAGGCAGCTCCCAAACCCCCGTGTTACCATTTTATTCTATTTATTTCTTTTTAAATGTTTTTATTTCATTTTGCAACATGCAGCAAAGGAGGACTGTTGCAAACATCTTGAATGCCTTTGCATTATTCACCCATAAGGGCTTTCGGGATACAGTGGTACACGTCTTGGATTACAAACACGTCAAGCCCAGAAGTGTGTGTCCTGGTTTGTAACCATTTTTTGGATTACAACCCCCTTTTTTTTTGGATTATGAACAAATTTTTTGGGGAGGCCCCATTGGCGAAAGTGCACCTTGGGTTACAACCTATTTTGGTTTACAAACAGACCTCCAGAACGGATTATGGTTGTAAACCAAGGTACCACTGTATTGTGAATGAAAAGGAAAATGCATTATCACACCACACAAATGGCATATAAAGAAAGAGTATATACAGTACTCTACTCAAGGAGAACTCACCAATAGTCCACCAGGAGACTGGGAATGGCAGGAGTCCTTGTTTGCTGTTCCTGTGTCATGTAAGATACAAATGGCCACCATACTATGTAAAAAAAGGGGCTTTGCCCTTCCTTTAGTCACTTGTTTTCATTTTGTTTCTTTAATGTATTTGTATTCTGTCATTCTCCCATGATGGCATTCATTATTATTATTTTTCAAAATGTGTAAAATGTAAAGTAACAAAACCAGTAGCTAAATACAGTAAGCCTTCAATATACCGTATGTGAGGTTATATTCCAGGCATCATGGCCATTGGGATTTTTTCCTGGATGCCTGCTCTTTTTTCACCCCTTAAAAAAATGTTTTTTAATTGCCAAGCAGAAGGTACGTAAGCTAAATGCACATAAGTTGTGAGCTTATTGTACATCAAAACAATTTTACAACCACTGGTGCTTGCTTGCTATTTAAAAAGGCAAATATTAAGTTGTACTAGTTAAAAACGTATAAAGCACAGAGCTTCCCCCTTCTTTAATGTGTTATCCTCCAGGTACCCTTTTCCAGATTGACTCCTCTGGCCAAGGAAATCCTGATGTGCACATTCTGCTATGGATCCACTGGCTCATTGCGAAGGACTCTGCGACATGTTTTAAGGCAGGCATCTGGCTTAAAACCCCATGGGTTTTATACACTAGGAAATTTGAAGTATAACTACAATCGTCACCTGCATTACCACAGACCGATTCCAATAGCTTAAGGCAGACCCTCCAAGTGTCTATTTTCCAGGGACAGAAACCGTCCCAGTTTCTGATTTGATCCCAGAATGTCCCTCTGTTCCTTAGAATGTCCCTACTTTTCATCAGAGAAGTGTTGGAGGGTACGGTAGGACATCTCCATTTTTGCCAGAGAAATGTTGGAGGGTATGCTAAAGTGCTGCTGTGAAATAACTGGAAATTTGAAACCATTGTACCTCAGCTGAAAATCATGTAGCAATCCACCAGTGCATCCAAATCTATATTCTCTCTGCCTGTGTTTTAAGGTATAGCTGTTGGACCTCACTACATGCTCATTAAAGCATACACAACAGCATCTTGTGGTTGTACACACAGTGGAAGTGTACAAGCTTTCTTTCAGGGAACCTCTGACAAACTATGGTTTATTGGAATGTATTGCAAACAATCAACATATTATTGTATTTTTATTTTGAAATGGATTTTGTAGCTTAGGGGCCAGAATGTCTGTTTAGTATGAATGCTTTTTATCCCACACTGACTTGATGGTTGTGGTGGGTCCCAAAGCTTATTTTTATATTTATATCGCACCTTTCTTCCAAGGAGCTCAGAATGACTGGCATACAACATCTTTTCCTCATTCCCATAAGTTGAGGAATAGCCAGTGGCGTAGCGTGGGTTGTCAGCACCCGGGGCAAGGCAAGTAATTTGCGCCCCCTAACCCCTGGATTTGCGCCCCCTAACCCGTGGATTTGCCCTAACCCCAGATGTTGCGCCCGGTGCGGCCGGGCCCCCCTGACCCCCCACGCTACGCCACTGGGAATAGCAACTCGTCAAAAAATACCCAGAGAGCTTCATGGCTGAATAATAATAATAATAATAATAATAATAATAATAATAATAATATATTATTTATGCCCTGCCCATCTGGCTGGGCTTCCCCAGCCAGTCTGGGCGGCTTCCAACCAAATATTAAAATACAGTAATACATCAGACATTAATAGCTTCCTTAAACAGGGAATAAGGATTTGAATCAAAGTCTCTGTGTTCCAAGTTGTGCGCTATTCTGTCCACTCCGCCATACTGTCTCTTTAAAACACACAGTATTGAGCACTTTATAAAAATGTAGAAGCCATGTCAGGAAAAAAGAAAAGAGTAATTTCTTACCGAACATTTTGTTTCTCTGCTGTTCTTGTGTGCACTTTCCTCATAACATCTCCCAATCCACATATTACTTACAAGTCACCCTACCAGTTTATTGAGTGTTAATTAATCCAAAATTACTCAAACACAGCTGGTTGTGCAGTCACAAGCAATAAGGTGCATTAGCACCCTGAGGTAAATTAGGCAGAAATATGATTGCTCCAGAAGTACTAGATTTAAGTTGCTGCACCTGCAAGCTACATCTTAGCAGCTGCTTGCGCCCAGGACTCTCATTAGCTTTATTCCTGTAACATTAAAATCAGGTTTAATTTTGCTCTTGACCCGAGCTGAAGTGGTATTGGTCCTTTGGTAATCTTTGCTGCTGTACAGTCCAGGGTTAAAGTGTTTGAGTTGCAACCCTCATTTTTATTGTATTGTATTGATATGTTGCCTTTCATAACAAACCAGGTTCTAGAATGCTAGTATCATCCCCAGGGCCCCAGTTGTAAGCAAAATGGGTGAAGGTGATTGTTCATATTAAAACAGGGTTAGACAAAAAAGAAAAAGCTTCCAGCCAGCCTACCCAGACAAATAATTTAGCCATATATATATCATTTAGCCATATATTATATATATATTAGTTCAGTCTATCTGTTCAGTCTATCATTGATAATTGTTTTATATAATTTTGTATACTTAGATGGTTTTTTTATTATTAAGCAGCCTGTACATTTTTCTAAATAAAATGAATGAATACATATATGGAGAATAAGGCTACTAGCCATGATAGCAGCACTGTACATCTTTGAAGACCAGTTTATAAGGAACACAAGTGGGAAGAACGTTGCGCTCATGTCCTGCCTGTGGACTTACCATAGGCACCTGGTTCGCCACTGTGAGAACAGGATTCTGGGCTTGATGGAAATTTGGCCTGGTAAGAACATAAAAAGAACCTCCTGAATCAGGCAGGCTAAAGGCCCATGTAGTGCAGTATCCAGATCTCACAGTGACCAACCAGATTTCTGAACGCAACAGCACTCTTCACCTCTGTGGGTTCCAGCAACTGGTACTCAGAAACTTAGTCTCTGACAGTGAAGGGAGAACCTAGTCATTGATCCACCTGCAGGATTTTTCTTGTGTTCATATATACTTCTGTGGAATTTTTTGAGGAGGAAATTCTCCTTGTGATGTGATATTTGAATTAAGTAAGTCTGCTTCAAAACTAGAGGGCTGAAATCCGCCTACTGCTCCAGCAGCTGAAAATTTCATACTTCACTGAGATTTGTATGGGGAACATGTACAGTAAATGCAGAAACCAACAAGACAAAACCAAGGAAGATTCTAGTGCCATTGTAAGAACTAACACTTTTAGCATAGCGTTGAATCTCTGATTCTAAACCTCCTCTGCCTTGTGTGATATCTTCAGAAGAAAAGGCTAAGAAGTAAACCCTACACAAATCCAGAATGGAGTTCCTAAGATGGATGGCATCTTGTGCACCTCCTTCCAGCAACTCCTGTAGCCAAGCTGGTGCCAGACATATTGCTCTGCTTTCCTTTGGGCCTTATCAGCAAGGCCAAATGGGAGTCTTGTCATCTGGGCAGCCTAGGACCTCCATACACACTGGCCAGCCTTGTGCCCAGAGAGGTCACTTCAGTGCTGCTAGCACAGTGGTTTGACTTCACCCCCAGAGGCACATTCCATTGTCCATTGATACAGATCTGTGCCAACAATGTTTTGTGTTCAGAACCCACTTCCACCACGATGCATGAATTAGTCACTTAAGTCTTTTTTTATAAATAAAAAACCAGGAAAAAGGAAAAGAAGGCAGAGAATACAAAATATGTAGAAGCAAGAGTGGGGAAGAGAGATGAGATTAACAAAATAGAGTGGGGAAACTTTCCTGGTAAATGTAAATGTGCAGCACGATTGCTGAAAATTTAGGTTACCCTGAAGAGCAATGAAAGTAATCAGAAAGTAGATATTAAGGCTAACTGTTATATCTTCCCTAGGTTATTGCTGTACAGAGGCCCTTTCTAACCAAAACTGCTTTTCTTTTGCATTTCTACACTGCAGGTGCTGATCTTGCATTCTGCTCCAGCAAATGAGTCACTAAGGCATTAGCCAGTCCTGTAGATGAGTAAATACATGTGCCAGCTTGTTTTGCCTTCTGCTTTGAAACCCAAGAGCATATCTTGGTGAAATGTTTTGGGTAGTGCTTTCCCAACTTCAGACCCCTGCTCTCCCCAATTCCATAATTTAAAATCAGAACCTTTACTCTTGTATCTGAAAAACTTCCTCATTTTTAAGGAATCCCGATAATAATACCTACCCTCAGAGAAGTATGCTTTCTGTATTCACCTCCTCACTGGAAGGAAGCAAGTTCTGAACAATGAGTTATGCAGAGATGCAACGGATAAGGTTATTGGTGAATGAGCTGCCACAATTCACTAGAGAGTTTCGATAGGGAACTCTAGTGTAGCCAGTCCCATCCATGTTTGCTGTCAATGTTGATCAGCCGGCCATTGATGTCAGCAAACTCTTGTTTGCAAAGGAACAATACAGAGCTAACTTTGATTACCCCTTTGTAGCCACTTCGCACTTCACATTACATCTTATGTCAGGTGAGGGGCCAAATTTGAACCAGTGCTGGACCTAATTAGGCCTATTATCTGGAAGTTGCCAGTGGAGCTAATTACCTGTTGCACTCCATGGGCCACACAACCTGAATTACTACATATCAGGGACTCTTAACAGTCCAAGTAGTTTTTATTTTTTATTTTATTTCTTACCATCCTGCTACCGTGAGATCCCAAGGTGGATTACAGCAATAAAAAATGCAATATTAAAATCAGTTTGAAATAAATTATATTCAAGAGAATAGGGAACTAATATATGTACAAATGTGTGTGTGTGTGTGTATCAAGTGTCAAAGGCCAGGGTAAAGTGCAAACAATAAAGCTTTTTGTCAATTAAATTAACAGAGAGTCAGAATTGGTGGCTGCTATACTACAAATCACATTGAGTGATGCATGTCTTGGTTAAGGAACATTCACACTGTAGGAATGTGAGCAGACTTGGTATGACTAACAATAAACTATGTTGTCTCTTGGTAGCTAACCCTGGGAGCACATGAATGGCAGACATCTCCTGGCTGCTTCTGTAATTTCTGTCCAGAACTCCAACTTTGTATATCCTTCATGTCAAAACTGCTTTTCCAGGCTACTCCTAGATTTGAAGAGGTAAGTCCACTCCAGAGCAGTGATCAATTTGGACTACCATCTAGCACAGCACAAACAGGAAAGCTGTGGCCCTCCAAATGTTGGGCTTCAACTCCCATAAGATCCAGCCAGCATAGCTAGTGATCACAGATTATGGGAGATGTAGTCTAATAACACCTGGGGAGTCCCAGTTCAAAAAGTGTGCAATGAATTCTCTAGGCCTGGGGTCAGTGTGAAACAACATTGTTTCCCCACTTGCATGACATTTGGGGCTATATGGCAATGGGTAGTTTGCATACAAAATTCACATGAACTTTTATTATTGATTGATTGATTGATTGATTGAATTTATATACCACCCTATACCCGGAGGTCTCAGTCTGCTTGTCATGCGACTGAGGTTTGCTTTGCTGTAGTGGAGACCAGGCCATGGCATTACAGAAGTACAAGACTTCCATCAGCAATTTGAGCATTATGCACTATGAGGCTAACACCATGTAGTGATAGTTTATCATTTTAAGACATTTATTTATCTGAGATAAATTTATCCGGCCATGTTAAGTAAATGGCAGTTTGTGGGCATTCTCTAAAGTTGGATGGGCATTCTCAGCCGGGGGCTACATTCCAGCCATACAAAAGCCAGAGATTTTCCTTTAAATGGCCACACGCACAACCTTCAAGCAGGCAAGTAAGAGGACTTGTCACAGTTCAAGGACACCTTCCAGACAGGCAAAGCATCCAAGGACATGGAGCGGGGTCAGTGGGGGGGGGGCTGGCCTTGAGAGAGTAGAATAGAGAAAGTCCTAAGGGCCAGATAGCAGGGCTTTATTCGATCCTCAGGCTTGGAAGTTCATCACATGGGGCAGCAGAAGGCAAATGCCATAGTTTAAACTGCGGTGAAAAGCTTGAGTATTTGGAACTGCAGTTGGAAGATTCACCACACGGGGGTGCTGCATGGCTCAGCAGTATGTGATAAGTGAAGCCTAGTCCAGAAAAGCCTTTTCTTTAATAAATCTGTTAACATTTACACTCTAAAGTATGTCAACATCGTTTCCAGTAATCTGTAATTCCTCTATCACAAAATAGATTAATTCTCATTTTTCAATTGTTCACCGAGTAGCCCACCTTTCATTGTGATGCATTGCAGGTTTAATTCCCCCTTTAGGGCTTAATCTGAAGCAGGGCATAGTTCTGGCCTCTAAAGGGTCAGCTCTCTCTTTTAGAACATACAAAATGACAAAGAGCGCACAAAGAGTATATAACTGCAACCAGTTCTGTCCCCCAGGAGGTCACAGAGTGAGTCTCCCATACAGGATTGTTTCCCACCGCTTCTCACTTATGAAATTAAATTGTCTGTTGCAGATGGGGACTGCCTTTTCCTAACCAGCTCTGTGAGTTCAAATCTGAGCTGAGGTGTGAATCCTCCGCTCAGAACCTGTGAAAGCAGGTTGCTTATGCCATTTTCATTCATTTTTTCCTAAGGCAACAATCCCAAGTACACTTCCTAGGGAGTAAATCTAATGGGACTCAGTGGAAGCAAATA
The DNA here is from genome assembly GCF_964270895.1 of Podarcis filfolensis. Lineage (NCBI taxonomy): Eukaryota > Metazoa > Chordata > Lepidosauria > Squamata > Lacertidae > Podarcis > Podarcis filfolensis. Next base: position 92,510,446 of record NC_139607.1, on the reverse strand, counting down.
TGCAAAGGATTGTGCTGTTAGATTATTAAGATGACAGGTGATTAAAGACTTAGGTTGCGAAGCTGGTATGCACCTGCAATATTTGTCAGCTTCCAGTAGCTTTTTCATCTGGTCTTTTAACAGGTACAGTTGCCTGAAGTGTGGCTGCTCAGGTGACTCTAGGGAAGCGAACTACAGGTATCGACTCTCACTAGAGGTAGCCGACACTCATGATGTATTTGAGGTGACAGTATTTGGAAGCTGTTTGGATACTTTCTTTGGAGTGACAGCAAAGGGACTGCAGAGGTAAGGAATGCAACATCATTTCTCTGCTGAAAATGAGTGTTTCCCCCTCTCCCCCCCCACCCAGTACATCCCAGACTGCATGTGATGTAATTATGTCTCTAAAAACAGTTGCGGCACATTTTGCTGCTTGGATACCAAGCTGGTATTTATTAATAGGGGCAATTAAATCTGTGCAGCTATGAAATTTGTGGACATTCAGCAAACCCAGCATATTCTAGTGGGGTGGATCCCTGGACAAACCTGGACTCAAATCCCCTCTCAGCTTTCCTTAAAACATTTTTTAAACTGATGTTTGTGTATATAAACATCCATCTGTAAGATGAAAGAAGAGCAAACAGTGACTACATCTTGCCATCTAACCCTGATTTCAGTTTCTGAGAAAAAGGGAGCATGATTGCTTCATGCCCTGCATTTAAAAAAATGGCAATAATCAGTCTTTGTCCAGAAAATTCAAGCTCTACACTGCATGTGTACCAGTGAGTAACACTGAGGTAAGCTGGAGCAAAGCAGGTACAGCATACTTAAGCTAAACTGTCTTGCAGGATTTGCAGAAGGAGATGAGCCACTGATGGACAAAAATGAAGGGTTCTGATAACAGTCAGAGGCCATGAGAAAATGCTTTTGTGTTCTCAAACTTCTATGCTTTATAAGAGAATGCTGATTTGAAACAAGGTTTGAAACAGTGGTGGGGGCCAAAAATTGTATTTTTAAAAAAGAAGCAAAGTAAAGATTCTCAGGAGCCCTGATTGATGCTAACTAGGCTCCGATAGCAGTCTGTTGTCATATGACTCACTTCTATTTCTGATACTAAGCCAGCCTTTTTAGCCACCTGGGAGCCATTTAAAGCTCTTCTGAGGTCTTTTGGGAACAGCAGGGTGCAAGTGAAAGAAATGATAACCAAAGAATTGACTGAGTTGCTCAAATTCATATGTGGACTTTGGTACCTTATTCCAGTACTCCATTAAAGGTAGCCAAATTATAACAGAAGCAACAACTTGCAGAATTCTCTCTCCATGCAATTCAAAAAGATCCTCTTCATATGGGGATAGACATGGTAACATTCCCCCCTTCGCTGGGAGAAGCGCAGGGAGAAGAAACACCATGGTGCATCTGCAGCTGCACAACCAGACACCATCATCTGCCCCAGCTGCAACAAAACATGTCTCTCCCACATTGGTCTCTACAGCACAGCAGGCGCTGTGACCTTCCAAAAGCTTGAGTTCACCTCCAAAGGCATAATCCTCCATCGTCTCCCAAGATGGATGGATGCCAACAACAACAGCTCCCTAATTCATAATTTCCAAGCCTTTTTCAGGTTTCAGTGTATTCAGGCTTTTGGTTCATCTTGTCCAGTATTTACGAGAATCTGCTGTAACTGAGAACAGCTGTCAAAGACTCCAGGTAAAGATCTTTGATAAACCTGGGAGACTGTCCCAAGAAACCTGATACATACAAAGGAGATGGAAGGAAGGAGGGAATCTGTTTCCTTTTTCACGGCAGGCCTGGAAAACCTGAGTTCAGCATCTTCTATTGTACAGTCGTACCTCGGGTTACAGACGCTTCAGGTTACAGACTCCTCTAACCCAGAAATAGTACCTCAGGTTAAGAACTTTGCTTCAGGATGAGAACAGAAATCGCAGGGCGGCAGCACGGCGGCAGTGGGAGGCCCCATTAGCTAAAGTGGTACCTCGGGTTAAGAACAGTTTCAGCTTAAGAACAGACCTCCAGAACAAATTAAGTTCTTAACCCGAGGTACCACTGTAGAGGGATTGAGGGAGGCATTAAAATTTGAATACGGTGGATGCTGTCCTTTTCTGATATGCAGGCAGACATTTCCACGTACATTTTCAACTTGCTAATACATGTGCACAAACAATCCTGGGTGTGTTTACTGCGAAGTAAGTCCCACTGTGTTCATTAAGGCTTACTCCCAGGTAAGGTTGCACCCCATAGCACAGTTAGTGATGTCCTGGCTATTTGAATGGAAGTGCATTTTGCTAAATTCTCTCTTGGCAGCTTGCTGCAAAGTGTAACACAGCAATATTATTTTGGCACTTGGACCTTAAATTCCTTATAGGTCTCAGAAGCCAAGCTGTATCCAGTCAGTAATTTTTGGTAACACTTTTATTCAAGGTACATTGAAGAACTGAAACAAGAAGCAAGGGAACCAGACAGGGATGCAGTTCCGGGTTTGGTATTTCAAGCAGTTGAAACGTGCTTCCTTGGGAAGAAATTTGTCTTTGGAGTTAAGGTAACTCACCCCCACCAGCATGTTTTGTTCAAAGAATACACAACTCATTTTGGGGGGAGATGAGCATCATTCAGGGGGGGGGGATGAAAGCTGCCAAATTTTGTGCATGACTGCCTTATTTCTATATTTCACCCTAACCCACCCCCACCCTCAGATGCCCTGGAACCTTTTTAGCATCTGGGGCATTCTAGAGGGTGTGGAATAGCTGGCCCAAGAAACTGAATTGTTTGAAATGTAGAAAGAGAAATAACTTGCTTCTGCATTATATCAATGGCAAGCCCTACCCCATCCCCCGCCCAGAAAAAAATAACTCGTCACCAAAATCCACACACACTCCAAAAAAAGTCTACTTGTTGTGAACGGGGTGAAGAATTGGAGAACCTATTTTCGTTCTGCGCTAGTTACTTCACAATTGGTATTTTAACTAAAATTAAGACACCAAACATGACTAGTATTTCCTACAGCAAAACATTAACGTCTGCACCAGGAAATCAGTCTGGCTGCATTTCAAAATTAGAAGAGGAGTGGGAATTTGTGTACAGATCACTTTGCCTCCAAGCAGGAACGTAGAGGCAGTTACCAAGAATGAAGCTTGAATTTCTCGATCCATAAGGTGCGAACTAATAATATATATGCCTCCAGCGTTCTGACTTTTCCAAGTGATGGCTATGAGACCATCCAGTTCTAACTGCTAAAAGTAAACACGTGCCATCAACAGCTCCTTGAAGCATGTTTGGATATTTTCCCGCTCCCCCTTCAATCAAAGGCACAGCTCCCGGGAGAGGTACAAAATCAAATCACTGCAACAATAATCCTACTCTAGGCTTGCTGATTTTATTTTTTTCATTTTCAATCTCTCTGTTCAACAGCCTAGAGTTGGAAATAGGTAGACTGTTTGTGATCAGAGAGAGAGAGAGATTACTGTCAGTTTGCGTAGATATCCTCCTACTTTGGGCATCTGCCTCCAGACACTTTATATGTGAGGAATTATAATGAGCGGTATTAATGAGAATAAAGCTGCTTATGAGGAAGGGTCTCTTCCTCAGAATATCTATTTTGTGACTGTTAGATTCTAGGAAGAGCAAAAAAACCAAGGCTTGCTTCTCACCGAAGTAAATCTGTGTCTGGGGTACACCACCTGAGGGTGCCGATGTGTGCTCATGTGACTGTGGAGGTGTCTACATAATTATTTTCCGAACATGCTAGTTTCCTATACGCAGAGACTTTTTAATATGAGGGAGGAGTCATTTTGAACTGAAGTTGCCCCTTACACTTGTTGTGGTTGAAGAGATTTGGTGCTGGGCTTGCTTTAGTGCCCTCATCAGTTTGCAATTTGGATTGACCCTCCTTGTATTATAGACAGGAGAGAGTCCTGCCTTGTAAACTGAAGCATTTGGGTTCAAAACATGGAATCCCCTTACAGCAGGCACACCAACTCCAAAGGGCGTAGGTGTCTTCAGACTCCTCAAAATCTCCTGATGGGGATGGGCTCCCTCCATGTTAAGGGGCGGCGGAGGCTAAGTGCGGAGTGCTTTTGTGGCTGACTCCCCCTGAGCACGAGAGGAAGCCGCTCTGCAACATTCTTGTGCATTGTGCACACAATATCACACATATGACATCAGACACATGTCGCATGCCAGGTCCCCCTAATATTGGGCACAAGACAGCACCTCTGCCTTACAGTACAACTTCCAAGTGAATCCAGCCAGCTAGCCTCTCCTGCTATTCTGTGGTTGAAAAGAACCGTCCACTGGTTGTAGTTAGGAGAAAGTGTTTCTGTATAAACAACCTCTTGGCCCTTGAGTGCATAACAGATGCTTACTAGATAACTTATAGTATGGAGTTACAGGAACTTGAAATTTCAATCCTGTGTATCTGGAGTTTTGGAGCAAGGGTTTGTTTCCCGTAGTCCCATGGGTGCAACGATCTGTGCAAAATTTGTGATAGAAATTGAAGTTAATGAGAACCTTGTCTGTCTTAAGAAGCAAAAGTCCAATATCAAAGAATAGCTGTAAGTTCCCAAGGGAGAACAGCAATGTCTTTCTGCACAGGTTTGGTCTTGTCTCACTTAGACACTCCTTTTGCTGTTCCTGACAGTTTCCTCAACTCTGCTTGCTAATATGCAAGATAATCTTTCGGGCCTTCCTCTTTGTCCTCCTTACCTGAAATCCTAATAGGTTTCACCTGTTCTTGTCTAACTGGCTATGACTGCAACCCCACAGATCTAGCCCAAGTCCTTACTCAATCACAGTCCTGCAACTCAGTTTCCAGTGCAGTCTGTCTACAACAATAAATATCCTCCTTATTGACATGTGGATACCAAATAAAACTATAATGTTGTTCCCCAATAACATAACTTCAAAGGAAACCCAGGTGTACCCATGTGTACCTTGCTGATAGACGTGCATATGCAGAACCCAGGTGTACAACTGCCATAGGTGATGATGAAAATGGGAATGTTTGCTTCAGAACTGAAGCATTTCGTCTTGGTGCAATTCTGCTGGACTACAACTCTCATCATCCTTGGCTATTGGAAATACTGGCTGGGGCTGATGGGAGTTGTAATCCAGCAACATCTAGAGGCCCGTAGGTTCCTGATCTAAAGTAATCAGCTTCATGAAAGTGATTGGTCCAGGTAAACCTCTTAAGGTTTTGAGCTATGAAATAGAAGTACCTTCTTGTAAAGTATGCTAGCTGATAGAGCACCTTCTATTCTCTTGCAGGATTCTGATAAGCAGGATGGCACTGGCTCCATGCAAAATGGCTGCCGAATTGACAAGAACTCCAGAGCTCTCACTGCCTGTCAGATGGTTGTACCAAACTCTGGACTTGTGGGCTGCACTGTTATACAATACCTCAAGGAGCTGCAAAGTTCTTACTCCAAGCATAGCCATGGGGGCTTCTGGCCTCCTGACTGCTTTGCAGCTGTTGATCAACCAAGCAGAGAACTCAGTGGCCTGCATGGCTCTAGCACCTTGGGTGCAGTTCCATCAAGTTGCATAGATGTTCTTTCAAGTCTCTGGCCTCAGTCATTTGGACTGACTTCCTCCTGTGTTTCTTCAGGAACAACCGCTGATTTTGTAGCTCTAAGTACAAGCAAGGCTGCCCAGGATGAGCCAGACTCGGATGATAGTCCAGTTTCTTTGCATAGCCTGTCAGTCTTCAAGCCCCAGGACCGTAACCTGACTGTGAATACGAAAAAAGAACAGAAAGATAAGAAATGTCATTTGCACAATGTCACTGAAAAAAGTGAAGCAGAAAACTATTCCTCATTAAGAAGAAAAGACTGCAGATCATTGCTGAGCCCCTTAGAATTAGAGGAGAGAGACTCTCCTCTGAGAAAAATTAGCATCCAGTGCAGCGATGGACTGGAAAAATCATGGACCTCATTCCCACCCCAGACATACGATGGATCTCTTTCCCCCCTTGCTCCATCTTCCAGTCGCATTAGAGCAGGCGGAAACACTCAAGAAGCTCCATGGCTTTGGGATGAGCTGCCGTCATCCGAAAGTTTCAATGAATTCATTGCCAAAATTGAAAATGACAAAGCCATGGTGTTGCCAGCAAAAGCTGATGTTTTGGAGCATTTCCCCAGTCAGGAGGCTGATGAATTCAATGGACCTTTTAAGCAGTCGTCTCCCAAGGCAGGCATTTGCAGTGCCAATTTCATTACTGAAGAGTCAGGTGAGAAACTGAAGAAACTAGCTGGGAAGATGGAAATGTGCAAAGAAGATAATTTCCCTTGCCACCAGCTGAATCTTCCATGCTTCATTAGCAACAGATATCACCAAGAAGCCTCTTACACCTCTTTACCCACTGAAGAAAAGGAAAATTTGGGGTGTTGGTCCAACCAGCACCCAGATCTTTCACCTTGGTCCACCCCAACTGGAATTAAACATTCTCATTCAAAGGGAAGCTGTCTGTCATCCAAGGAAGGAGTTGGCCAAGAGGTCAGTAGTTGTAAGAGTCTCAATTCCTGCTCGTCTACCAACAACTGTCTCAAAAGCCCTTGTTTGCAAACCAGGAAGACTACCCACTTAAACTGTAAAGGTGATGGTAATTTAGACAAATGGGAAAATAAAGGAAGTGTTAGCGATCAGCTAAACCAAATGGCTGATCTCACAAACACCCAGGAACAGGGTTTCACCCTGGCAACTTGTGAAAAAACAGACAAAGTTTGTGAGAAAGGGAGAGAGTTGCTCTCAGAAGTGCAAAATTATAATTTTAGAGAGGCTGAGGTCAGCGGTTCCGATTGCCCCGAGGGTAGTTACAATGCTTCAGCTGATCTCTTTGATGCTAGTACCAGACAGGCAGGTGCCACTGTACGAATGTTCAACTTGGCACAAGCTTTCTCTCCACAGGAGAGCACACTGAACAAGAAGTGTGTAAGATCTGAAGCCATGCTGAGTGAGCAAGATGCTAGCTGGAATACTTCTTGGCATGGACTGTCCTTACATAAAATGTTCGCTACACCTCATCAGAAAACAAGCACCCCAGTTGCTGGTTCCATATCTGAGTTTGAGCACAGCCCTGCAGGTACTCCAGGCTTTGTGCCTGATTCCCAGTCAACTCCCCTTTCCAGACCTTGTCGACAAGTAAGCCTCCCTAGCGGGAGAGAATCCATTCTTACCAAATTGCCACGGAATAAATTGTCTTGGATCAATGCCAGATGCAAAAGACCCAGGCCTTCCTTGAAAAATTATTTAGCGAAACAGCTTGTCAGCAAGTTCCCGCAATCTAGAAGGTCGAGCGATGCAAATTCTGTTAGCATCAATGCATCTGGTCCTCAGCAGCTATCTATCAAAGTAAGTCCAGCCCAGAGGCTGTCTGAAAACGATGATGAGGAATGGATTCCTCCGTCGGATAAAAAATCGATACATCCACTTGCTTTCCAGAATGCCAGTTGCCAAGTTGCAGAGAAGTCTCCTCTTTCTGAAAACAAAGTAAGGTTTGTGATTCCAAAGTCTAATGTTAGCTTAAGGAAGGTAGAATTCATTCATAAAAGGCAACAGCCGACAGAGACTAGATTTGAGGATGGACCTGTTCCTGAAGATGGTGTTCATCTCAGACAGCTCATGAATGCATCCCCCAGCTCCTTTCCTTCTGCAGACGTCAACGGGCCAAGCCCTTCTTCCACGCCTGGCAGCATGCATAACACTGCAGATTGGTCTTCTGAACTGTTCGTGTAATAAAACAGCCAGCTCTCCCGCTTGGAGGCCACTTTGTCAAATTCATCTGCTTGTACGTAAGTTTCCTTTCAAAACATCCTTTTTGGTCAGCGTTGTGCCTTTTGACATGTTCTCAATTATGAGTAGTTTTCTGAAGTGATTGTGAAATGGGAAAGGGCTGTTTTGAAGAAAAAAACCACTATTGTTTGTTATTCCTCTTGGCACTTTTAAACAATGAATTATGTCTGTTGGACTGAGCATTAAATAACTATTTGCTAGAAGACAAAATAAAATGTTGCCTCTATCTCTGGGTATTTTTTATCAATAGCTGTGAACTGGTGACTGCTCTATTGCTGTGTAATATAGAGGGCAGCGTAAGGGTACAGAGTGCCCGCGTGGCACACAAAAGAGAGGTGATTTGGGTAGCCCCTCCAGTGCTTACAGGCAAGCTCATGCCAAGCTGCGTTCACTCTGGGGCCCACCTTCAGTGGCTGCTCCACCAGAACCTTTATTTACACCCCTGTGATAGAATCATAGAATTGTAGGGCTGGAAGGGTCCACAGGGTCATCTAGTCCAACCCCAATCTTTTGCCCAACGTGAGGCTTGAACCCACGATTGCGAGATTAAGAATCTCATGCTCTAAATGCTGCTTGCAGCGAATATGGCAGAAGATAGGCTTTGCCCTGTTGCGAAGTGTATATGTTCTAGAGGATTGGTGAGTAAGGCTGCCCTTCTGCACCCACTTACATGGAAATAGGTCCTGTGCCATTGAACTCAGATGTACATCTGAACTGACACCTGAAATCAATTCCACAAGATTTTTTTCTATGCAACCTGGTCGTGTAAATGAACCTGTGCCACTTCCTGATGCTCTTGGGATACATTCCCTATCATCTCTGAACACTGGCTATGCTTTTGGGGGCCGATGGGAATTGATAGTCCAACAAGACCTGGAGGCCCACAGATTTCTCATCCTTGTTTGAGAGAATGCACAGGCATTCCCTTCGTTTCTGTCCAAAGGAAGAGGGTTCACAAAATCCTTGTGAACTGAGCTGTATCTCCCGTCAGCACTGCTTCCTATGAGCATTAGGAGGGTTTTGTGTACCTACAGTCATGAATATAGAGTTTGTTTATTGGGGATGAAATCTAGGATGCCCATTTATAGTATACACAGGTTTCAGGATGACCATTTACAGTATGCACAAGTTTCTGTAGCGCGCCACTAACTTGTACAGGATTTTCTGTACAAAATTGGGGGAGGGGGAGAGAAAAGCTGCTTTGAACAATCGAGGGGAAACTACTAAAATGGAAATAATTGTAGCTGCTCTGCTGTACTAGAAAAGAGTTTTTTGGGCCTTGGTGTGCAGCTGTGGGAAATGAAAGCAACATCTGGAATGCAGCTCTTATAAAAACCCAGGAATATGGAACAATACATCGCTGATTGATCCATCCAATGCGTATGGTTAAAAATGGATGCCTTGACACAATGGGCTACTTGCTTCCAGTTTGCCTTGTGGCATTCCAAAAGCACATCTTTTGGGTATCCAAATGTGCCCAGAAAGCTTTTTTAGTATTCCTGCAAGTACTCTGACTTCGCAAATACTTTTTACCATGAGTTCTGCATGTGTACAGGAGGATGATTATTTAAATTAATATTGCCTTTAATTATCTTAAGAAATGCATAAGAAGTGGTCAAAACAGGGGATCATGAGAGGTGCTGATGGGAGTCCATAAAAAGATTGTACAAGTGGTGAAGTTTTGTGGTATGTATTATAATTCATATGTTAACATTAATAAAAGTTATTATATAAAAAAGAGTTCTGCATGTGTACAGCTCGAGAGGGGCAGTAGAGGAAGAGGAAGAGTTAACGGTGTGTCCAAACAGTGTGTCGCGACACATTAGCGTGTCTGCTGCAGTGTGTAGGCGTGTCGTACAAGCACGCTCCACGATCCTCCCAGGGCTGGAAAGGGGTTAGTTTAACCTCAAGTTTGGTAGTAAAACTGAATTACTGTGACATGAAATAATGCATGTCTAAAAAGTGTGTCACGGACATGAAAAGTTTAGAAAGCTGAGTTAAGGGCCAAACTAAAGTTTTACCCAGTCAAGTTTAACTTGGTCATGTTCGTTAATATAAATAGGTCTACTCTAAGTTGAATACTACCTATGCATTCTTCATTTCATGGCAACTCCCTTTGTCTGTATGTATTATGCAACTCTCCACATAAAAATAAAAACCCTAGGGGTATATTTGATCATGCCACATGTGGTTTGACCCTGTAACATTCCTTTAACATCTCATCTCTTGTGTGTTTCTGCTGCAGTGATAAAGGAAAATAGGAAATTGCCTTACACCAAGTCAGACTCCATCTAGTTTCTGGCTGGCAGTAGCCATCCAGGGTCTCAACACAGGTCTTTTCCATCACTTGCTACCTGCTCTTTCTCACAGGAGATACCACAGAATGAACCTTTTGCCTCTGATTTATCAGTAAACTGCAGTTCACTCCCTTTATTTTGATAAAAACCTTGTAGGGGGCAGAGGGAAGACACACACTTTTTAAAATGTTGACTTTATTCTCAAAAAAAGGCTAAAACTTTAGCAGCTTCTTTTTCAATGCAGAAGAGATCGCCTTGTCGGTGATCGGGCACAGCCTCCTAGAAGCACCTCGAGTAAAAGCAAGCCCTCTTTAAACAAAGGGTTGATACACAGAGCGCATCATGTATCCATGCCTTTTCACATGTTCCCCTTTCACCAGAGGAGATGCACCCGTCCAGTCCCCAGCAAACAGTGCCCATTCTTCTTCTGCACATAATTGAACTAATTAATACTAAATACAGAATAACCAGCGAATTAATACTAAAATTACAATCCATTGCAGGTCCATCATGAACCAGACAGTTCGCCCTTCCTTGCAGGGTAAGCGAGTCAACACCAAGATCTGAGGAAAAAAGCTGGCCATCTCTGCCCCTGTGATTCTTCTTCCAGCATCCAATTTGCAGAATCTGGTGCGTTCTTTGAGCATGGCACAAGAGGTGCAGTAACAATGGAGATGAGGGCAGGACACATTTCACACTGCTTCCAACTTTTGTGGTTTGGGACTGAGGGGAATGCCCAAGCCAAGAGTTTTACATACAGATACACACGCGCACACACAGTTGAGCCCAGGAGAGCGCAGCGGACAAATTAGATGAACTACAATCGTGAGCCTGCAAGCGACTACATTATAAAGGAAGGCTTTTTGACAATGCAATTTGAATTCGCTTCTCAGGAGCTACAGCTTTGCAAGATGGTCGCAGCCTCAGTAAAGATCAGAACATGCGCTGCCATTATCTGTTTTATTCCTAAAGCATATAAAAACCCTATGAAATTGTGCGCTCGCTTCCCAATGAGAAATACATTTCCGCAAATGGATTTGAGTCCAGTACCGTGGCGGCGGCTGCTTCTGCTTTAATTAAAAGCACGCTCAGTATCGATCCTTCTGCAGACTGTACTGCTGTTTTGGACAGTTATTATCAGGACTGATCTTGGGGTTTTACTCCTTTGGTAAGGTCTTCCTCACACTTCCTTTTTTACATTTAGCAGTGCACACCACGAGTGGCATCTGTGCTTAAAGTGGACACATGGATACATTTGGCCAGCCCCCCAAAAATCTCAGAATCCTTGTGTTGTAATATGCCTTTAAACAGACAATTCTATATTGCTGTCCAAATTCCCAAGTTACCCAGCATTCCAATGAACCAGTCCTGGAACTATTTCTGCTAACTCCCGAAATAATTAACTATATTCAAAACACCTTCATCGGGTCACTTCCGTATGATGGAAAGTGGGAACAGAAAGCTCCACTATGTGCCAGGATGGTGCAAGATTTTAATTGCAAACTTCAGAACACTTATTTGTTCAGATCAAGTTCACAGAGGATTTTTAATACTCCCCTTTAATAAGCTAAAACCAACTCTTTCAACCCACAGAAACGGCATCCAGGCAAAATGAGGCCTGTGGCGTATTTGTTTCTACCAGCAAAAAGGGGTTTTTTGTTTGTTTGTTTTTACAATTGGTGCTTCCTAGTGAACAGTTCCTGGCTTCTGTACAAAACAGAGCGGGCAGTTATGGATCGCATCTAAAATTTCGCCCGGGGCAAAAGTTAGCCAAACTATTAGTACCCAAAGAAGTGAGAGAGCCAATCTCCACTCTTGTTGGTTTCAAAATATTGGCATTTCTATTTTTAAGTTCCATGTCGATGAAAGTGTATGGACATGAGAGGCATTAACACTTATTTCCCACCCCCACCCCCCCAAAGAAACATATTTTCAGGGGCTGTGCCCTAGAAACCAAATGATTTGGGCCATATCTATATACACAGGTCACTGCTTAGCTGGCAGGCCATGACAGCTGCATGATGGCTAATGTGCATTACACTTATTAAAAGGTCGGGGGGGGGGGGGAGAAATGGTGCAAGAGAGAACTTGCATTACTCAGTAATTCCAAGGAAGTTTCCCTAGTTGCTTCCTGGAAGTGAAACGAAGACCTGGCTTCCGCTTGCCATCGGATACCTAGAGCACCCTTGTGAATCCTCACCACCTCCAGATTACAGGGGAATTACATTTTTATATATATTTGTGTGTGTGTGTGTGCGTGTGTATATATCTTTAAAAAATTAAACCAGGTTATATTTCTGCTATGCTGACCCCGCAGGCGAAGTGACCAGCCTGCCATGCTTCAAGGTTGTGAACCTGACGACATCCGCCAGTCAGATTGGGTTGAGGTGGCAGGAGCGGCCTTTGTCAAGACAGGCCTTGGCGAGAAAGAAGAGTCATAACCCTCGGGGGCTCGACCGGTTATCAGTTGAAATTGCAGCAAGTCAAATAGCTGATACTTTTCCCTTCCCCGGGCAACGGGGATTCCACATTGTTCACAAGCGTGTTTTGCCGCGCTTCGCTGATCAGCCGGCAAGCCAAGTCGAGAAAGAGTTTTTCCACGTTATCCGATTCTTTAGCCGAAGTCTCCAGATAGTACATGTCTTGGGCTTCGGAAAATTCCTCCGCTCTTTGTTGGGAGACTTCTCTTTTATCCGCTAAATCAATCTTGTTCCCTGCGTAAACAAAGCAGACGGAGGAGATTAGCTTGGCTGCAGGCAGCAGAAGCCAACGAAAACTAAAAACCCCACCCTACAGAGCAGTGGAGGCTGGTCCATTAGGATGAATGGGGCACTGACCCACCAACCCTCAGCTACTCCCCACCTTGCCTGCCTTCTTATAACCAGCCCAGGCTGCTGGCTTCTTCCTTAGTCTCAGCCATGGGTTGGCAAACTAAGGCCCAGGGGCCGGATCTCGCCTAATCGCCTTCTAAATCCGACCCACGGACAGTCCAGGAATCAGGAAGTTTTTACATTAGAATGTGTCCTTTCATTTAAAATGCATCTCTGGGTTATTTGTGGGGCATAGGAATCCGTTCATTTTTTTCTTTCCAAAATATAGTCCAGCCACCCACAAGCTCTGAGGGGTAGCGGACCAGACCCCTGCTGAAAAAGTTTGCTGACCCCTCTCAGCATCGCCTTTGCAGAACTCAGCAGGAAGGAGGAGGGGCACAAAACCAGAATTTATATCTCCCACTTCCAGATTTAAAACAAAAAATTTTTTTTCCTTCCAGTAGCACCTTAAAGACCAACTAAGTTAGTTCTTGGTATGAGCTTTCGTGTGCATGCACACTTCTTCAGATACACAGTGTGCATGCACACGAAAGCTCATACCAAGAACTAACTTAGTTGGTCTTTAAGGTGCTACTGGAAGGAAAAAAAATTTTTTTGTTTTGACTATGGCAGACCAACACGGCTACCTATCTGTAACTTCCAGATTTGTCATCCACACCCCACGTTCCCAGGTATGGGCACTACCGCAACCTAAAGGGGGTGAACAGCAGCTCTGCACACCTCCCATTTTCTCTCCCTGTCCCTTGTCCGTATTCAAGGGGTAAATGTGTTTCATACTGTTAGGCTGCAAGCACAAAGCCAATGAGAAGCAGCCGCGGTGCCATTGCAGCTGGCCAGCTGCCCTAACTAAACCCAAAAAGTTGATAACTAGCTCATCTTGGAATGGTAGTACTGTACAGTTGGAAGGGACCATGAGGGTCAGTTAGTACCACCCTCTGCAATGCAGGAATCTCAACTAAAGCATCGGCCTTCTATCATCAAGTCCAATTATTTCAAACAGGAAGGAAAGCCTTAAGTTTTGTTGTAGTTTGTTTTTAGTAACAAAGTGGTCAATATATCTGTACAATCCCTGGTGCCCATTTTGTACCCCTGTCCCAACACACTTAAATGACTGGAAGAGTTTCCATTTGAAAAGGAGCCAGAGGAGAAGATGCGACCCAGCATGGGGAATTGTCCAGCCAGTAAGCCCTCCTAGGAGCGGTGGGGGGGTATGTCTGTGTGTGGGAGAACCACATTACTTTTCTGGGTATTCAGAATAAAATTTCAGTGCAAAAAGAGCATGTAGATGCAACCATGGGTTTCTGAGCTACTAGTGGGGGCTGCAACAAAACATTGCCTTGCAGGATACTCCAGTTCTGGAGACTCCATTTGATCCTCCCTCGCCATTTGCTCCCTCGGTCCTCACAAAGAAAAGCATTCCATGGCCACTAAGCTAGTGCATTTCTCATTCAGCTATGTTTTTGGGGAAGCTGTTTCTCCCTTCCCCTTTTGCACTGTTTCCCTAAAGGGTGGTGTGGTTTTTTTTTTGGGTACGGGCAAATCTTGGGGTTTCCTTGAGCCTGCAGATGCTTCCTTCTTGTGCACAGATACTGGTGTTTTGCCTGCATAAGCAACGTCAGTCACCTCTGCACGCTGGAAACGGAAGACGTCCCGTGCGGTTTTTCCAATTGATTGATAACAGATGAAATGCAGCTCAGCTGTAATCCTGAGACTGGGGAGGGAGTCCCCTTAAATGAGGGGCTTGCGTCCAAGAAAATGGGCATGGGGAGCAAGCTGTTCGGTTAAGAAAACGCTGCAATTTGTGGGCTTGCCATCATGAGATACAAAACTCGTAAGTGTGATGGCCTGGGATTTGGACTCAGAGGCTGAACCTGAGGAATCCCAGCCTGCATAGGAGTCCCCGCCTCCACAACCAACTGAGCCGGGGCTGGGGCCTGAGCCTGAAGGGTCCTCACCTGTGCTGGATCCTCAGGTGCAGGTACCAGCTGAGTCTGCTCTGGCCCCTGAGGTGATGGAGGACCCATTGCCTGCAGGTGCTCCACTCTCAGCCCCATCAGAGGATGCGGTTGCCTCTGGGTCCGGTAACCCTCCAGCCTCTCCCGAGCTGCAGAGGCTCAGGGCAGAGAGGCGGAGGGAACTAAATTCCTGCAGGAGGAGTGCTCGCCTCCAGGCCACCTGTGGACCGGGGCCGCCCTACGCCTTGGGGCAGATAAAAGCCAGCCAGCCCCAGTCCCAGGTTGCGAGAGCAACGTTGTTGCTAGCCTGTTCCTGCCTGCACCCTGTCCTGCTCTTCTGACAGAGTTCCTGACACCACCCGACTCCCTGCCTTGGACCCAGCTACAGCTTTGACGGACAGCCTCCATACCACACTATCGACCTCGGACTGGACTTGGACCTTGCCTCTCGGTTAGCCCCCGGGACCAGCACAGTAAGAGAGGTGAAGCATGGAAGTCTGGACTCTCTTTCTCCTTCCTTCCCTGCTCTCCTTGGAAGTGACCAGCCCTGTCTGCGTGCAGCCTCTTTACTACTCCAATAAAATCTGCCAACGGCAATCAACAGCTCTATAAAACTGCTCCGGGAGCCGTTTTGAGACCTTGGGCCTCCATATCCTTGCTAAAAATCGCTGGCATTAAGCCTAGTGCAGCGCATAGCTGTGTCCAAAGAAGGCAGGCCACACATATCTCCCGTCTGCCAGTGCTTCCACTGGCCCTGTGCTCCGACTCCCCCTGCCCAACTCTCCCACCCATGGATTTGCTATTAAGGCTCCCTTTGCATCAATGCCTCTTACCCACTAGGACGGTGATGACCTTATTGCTGGCGTACTGCTCTATCTCCCGCAGCCACTCTGGGAGGCATCGGAAGGACTCTTCGCAGGTGATGTCATAGGTCAGTATTAATGCATTAGCACTGCGATAGTAACTTTGAGTAATGGACCGAAATCGCTCTTGTCCTGCCGTGTCCCAGATCTGCAGCTTTTTCCCCATAACAAGGGAGGAAAAATGATTGGGGTAGGTGGGTGGGAAGGAGAAAGCGACTGCATTAGTACAAAATCCTCCATTAGAATGTCTCATTGACCCCAATTTCCTTCCCGAGAATGTCTCAACGTAGGCAATATTTCTTCCGTATGCCACCCGATAAACCCAACCCCGTTTTAAGAATGTCGAAAAGTGCCTTGCTGGATCTGTTTAAAACAAGGTTGTATTACATGTCAAAAGGCCCACAGCTTCACCCTGAATTTTATTAGGAGAAACGGAAGGGATGGATCGCTCTCTCTTAGCTCCTTCCATGATTCGTGATGATATAAACTTCTCTCGTGCCCTGTCTACTTTATGACACAGACACAACCCTTTCTGCATTTTGAGATTTACAACAGGAGGCATGAAGCTGAGATGACTCTTGGGCTGGGGTATTTTGGGGGTGTTGTTGAGAGGGGGGCTGTCGCTGTTAATGATACTAATTTTTGTATCTTTATTTTAGATCTTCTGAATTTTATGTGAAAATTGTTTAATTTTGGTTGCGTATTTTTGATACTGTATTTATTGTTTATTACTACTTTTGTTATGTTTGTAATTATGTAATTCTTTTAAAGCCACCTTGAGCATGGTTTCAACTATGGAAAAGCGACATACAAAAAAAAATTATGTATGTCTGCATGACATCCCCGGTGATTCTCCTTGGAAGAAGCCTCATGTGGATATATGCATGCAAAGTGATGGGGGAAGGTGACTGGGCAGCCCTTCCGGGACTGGGATAAGGAACGGGCTGCCCACCAGAAAAGGTTCCCTACCTTTGCCCTACACAACTTAGGGGCCCCTCCAGACTGGTGGGTTTTCCCCTTTGGGTGTATTCTGCAACATGTCATTGAATCCAACAATATTGCATTAGTGCTGGATTTATACTGCACAGCCCAAACATCACTCTGCTTTATTAGTTGCTCTACAATAATAATAATAATAATAATAATTTATTATTTATACCCCGCCCATCTGGCTGGGCCTCCCCAGCCACTCTGGGCGGCTTCCATAAAAACCAAAAATACAATAAAATATCACACGTTAAAAACTTCCCTGAACAGGGCTGCCTTAAGATGTCTTCTGAATGTCAGGTAGTTGTTTATCGCTTTGACATCTGCTGGAAGGGCGTTCCACAGGGCGGGCGCCACTACCGAGAAGGCCCTCTGCCTGGTTCCCTGTAGCTTTGCTTCTCGCAATGAGGGAACCGCCAGAAGGCCCTCGGCGCTGGACCTCAGCGTCCGGGCAGAATGATGGGGGTGGAGACGCTCCTTCAGGTATACTGGACCGAGGCCGTTTAGGGCTTTAAAGGTCAGCACCAACACTTTGAATTGTGCTCGGAAACGTACTGGGAGCCAATGTAGGTCTTTCAAGACCGGTGTTATATGGTCTCGGCGGCCGCCCCCAGTCACCAGTCTAGCTGCCGCATTCTGGATTAGTTGTAGTTTCCGAGTCACCTTCAAAGGTAGCCCCACGTAGAGTGCATTGCAGTAGTCCAAGCGGGAGATAACCAGAGCATGCACCACTCTGGCGAGACAGTCCGCAGGCAGATAGGGTCTCAGCCTACGTACCAGATGGAGCTGGGAAACAGCTGCCCTGGACACAGAATTGACCTGCGCCTCCATGGACAGCTGTGAGTCCAAAATGACTCCCAGGCTGCGCACCTGGTCCTTCAGGGGCACAGTTACCCCATTCAGGACCAGGGAATCCTCCACACCTGCCCGCCTCCTGTCCCCCAAAAACAGTACTTCTGTCTTGTCAGGATTCAACCTCAATCTGTTAGCCGCCAGCCATCCTCCAACCGCTTCCAGACACTCACACAGGACCTTAACCGCCCTCACTGGTTCTGATTTAAAAGAGAGGTAGAGCTGGGTATCATCCGCTGCCCCAGAAAACTTGCCATACATACATACGGAAATCGGGAAAATGTCTTAGACGTATGGGAGCCCATAAAGCAATTTTGCCCAAAAAGCTCAACGACTTTGGCCCCCTCCCCTCCCGAAAAGCTCAACAACTTTTCTGTCCATAGTTACACTGTTTTAAATACGGCAACTCTAGAATAAAAGGTATTTCAGCAGGAAGTTAAGGGACATGTACCAATCTGAAGCAAAGCAGGGTGTCCTTCCGAAAACCTTTGCAGGTACAAATATTGCTGAAAGTGGGAGCATGTATAACCAACCTGATAGCATAATAGGCACAAATATTGAATGCACACTAGAAATGGTGTCTGGAGGGGCCCTTAGGCAAACTGCACTTGCCATGCAACCATTCACAATACCCCTTCCAAAGCCGCCAGTATACTTATAGGTTGCCAGCTAAGCCCAGTAGTAGAGGCCATTTGTTAGACTCTGGATCGCCAACTTCCCCCTCCAATATGCAATGCAAGCGCCAGGAGGGATTTTCAGCAGAGAGAAGCCACAGGTGGGAGAGTGAGATGCTTAACCCCTAGCCTCCCAGCCACTTTCCTCTACAATCTCCTTCTTAGTTGCTTTCTCCCAATTGATTGGGAAACCTGATCTTTGGGGGGTGGGGGGTAGGGGGCAGAGGATGAGGCAGAGTGAAAGACAGGGGAAATGAGATACTTCTATGGGAATCCCCACTGCTGCCACAGGGAAGTTCCATGTGAAGGGGCAACTCATAGGATGTAGAGTTTTCATACATCACACAACATGGTGCCAATATGAGAGTTCCAATCCCAAGATCCCAGGTATTTCCCTGTGGTCATATAGTTTAACAGAGAAAACTCTTTTTCCTTATGTCAAATCAACTCAAGGTAGAGTCAGGGTAAAAAAATCAAGCAAACCCTTACCTTTACTTTCTCACCATTGATCTCCACTGTCTTAATCATAAAGTCAACGCCGATTGTGGCACCTTGCCCTGGTGGAAAAAGACCCTTGAGAAGGGAAAACAAACATTGTTCATAAAACATTTTCAGCATAAGGAATGTTGGACATTTCACACTGCCGTTGTCCTAGTGGAAGAATCTTGTGAACACCGATCAATGTTCTGACTTGAGGCTTTGTGTCATTACATGCCTCTTCTGAATCTCTTCTTTAAGGAAGGCTAGAGGGAAATTTTCAGATTTCCTGCAACAGTAGAATTTTGCTCAAGGCAACAGCCCTGCAGCATAATAGCAATCAATGAGCAAATTCCAGGCACCACCAACAGGTCCAATTCTAGTTTTTTTGCAGGCAAGGAGCAATCATTTAGTGGCTGGGGAATGTGGCCAAGGAGTTGACATCTGCAGTTCCGTGCACAGATGGTCTCCAGAGTCCCTTGGGGACACTGTCCTCCCTTCGTAAAACACATGGCCAATACTCTCCTGAGCTGCACACTTTGGATTTCATTTGGATTTCTCGTACACTGTTTTCCCTTGTCCAGCTCAGAAAAACCACTTCACGAACCCCCACCACAAGCTACTGTTCTGTGGCCGGTTTTTCAGAAGATGGGGGACCAAGTTGTGCAAATCCCATCTGACATGGAGGACCAGCCCACCGGAGCAAAAAAATAATAATGTCTGGAAGCTATGAGAGGTAGCTGAAAAGCCCAGTATTTCTCATTAAGTTAAATATATGCAGGTTCTCTCTCACCCTCCAACTTTTTATAGAGAAGAGATGTTTGGGTGGTTTTGTTTTCCCCCCGTGTGCGCAGCAAGCAAGATTTATGTTCCTTGCAAAGGAACACAAATCACCTGGAGATGTCTCCCAGAAACCACCAAATCACAGCAAGTTCGGTCAGTCTGCAGTGCTCCCAGCAGAATTTTAAGTCGGCGCTGTTGGAACAGAGCAAGCAAGCAAGCAAAGCACCAGCTGCCTCTTTTGTTAGCTCTGCACCACAGCTTGTTCCTCTTGTTTTGTTGGACACCTCCATCCCTCGGAACACTTACAGGGACAGGCTGTGGAGTGGATAAGCTGGTGTTTTGATTCCCCACCCCCACTTCCCCAAGGGTGGGGGGTCAACATCGCTCCAGCCCCCATGGCAGGCTGCCCATAGAAAAGAGAATATTTCCAGGCACATTCTTTGAAAGGTCTCCACGGGGAAGAAGTGCTGACTGTTTAAGATGCAGAACTGCCAAGAAACATTCCGTGCGTTACGCAACCGCTCGGCAAGAACTTCCTTTCTACCAGGCAAATGCAACGTCGCCGCTGACCCTTTCAATGTCTTCTTGCACAGAAAGGGAAGGGGAAAGCCCGTTTTCTGTTGTTACTTTCCCTTCCACCAAAGTGGGCATCACCTGCTCATAGAAATATAACAAGAGCCCATCTGGGTCTGCATCCTATAGGAAGTCTGCAGCACAACAGAACACTCCCCTGCAACTTGGTCATCTAGTCCCACCCCCCAGGCCCAGACAGAGGGGGGCCCATATGGGCCACTTGGCCTGGGCCTCCGATTCCAAAGGGGGCCTTAGTCAGCATATTCACAATCACAATAACTATATTTTCCATTTTGTCTTTATATGCAGATATGGTTAAAGCCTTGAAATAAAATTATTTGTCAGCATAACTTTTGTGAAAATTATTTATATGCAGTCATACCTTGGGTTGAATACGCTTCATGTTGAGCATGTTCGAGTTGCGCTCCGCGGCAACCCGGAAGTAACGGAGCGCGTTACTTCCGGGTTTCACCTCTCGCCATGCGCAGACACTCAAAATGACGTCACATGCATGCGCAGAAGCGGTGAAAAGAGACGCGCATGTGCGCAAATGCGCCGTCACCAGTTACGTTTGCTTCTGGATGCGAACGGGGCTCTGGAACGGATCCTGTTCGCATCCCAAGATACCACTGTACTTACTTATTTATAAGACTTCAGCTATCCCCAGGGTAAAAAAAAAGGGGGGCACATTATCTACCTGGCCCGGGCCTCTGCCTGGCTCTGCCCCAAAACCCAGCAGCAGCAGAGACTGCAGTTCAAAGATGGAGAGCCTGCAGCCCTTCAAATGCTGTTGGACTCCAACTCCCATCATCCCTGACAAGAGGCCAATCTGGCTGGGGATGATGGGAGCTGGAGTCCAGAAACATAGGGAGATCGCCAGACTGGCCACCCTGATACAAGAATAGGGGAACACCCGGAAGGTCACAGGCAAGCCACTCCTGCGTTGGCTGATGCCCTCTCTTACTATATGATGGTACAGTCCTGTCTCATACCAGGAGAAGATGGCTGAGGTTCTCCTGGGTCCTAGCTCCTTCCTCCTGTGCACTAAATAACACATATATGAATATGCTGCGTACACATCTGTCCTGTTCTCCTCGTACGCCCAAAGCATCAACAACCCTGAAATGCCACCTTACCTGAGTAAACCGCCGCACTAAGCAGGTCTTCCCCACGCCAGCGTTCCCAATTAAAACTATTTTGAAGAGAAAGTCATAATCTTCCATACTCATTTACACAGCTGCAAGGGAAAGGAAAACAAGGAATTAAAAAAGAAATCCCCAAAGGGCTTCCGTTGCAGCCAGTCTTCTCCAAAGAGCTTTAACTCCCGCTGGTTAAAGGAGCACCGGGTTTCCAGTTAAGCTCCCTGAAATCCACCGGCGACACAGAATCAGAAGCAAAATACATAAAGGAGGGACGTTAGAAGACCCAGTGACTTATTTCATTATTGACGGACTTTGATCCTCCAGGTATTCAAGGCAAAGGTCACTGCGGTATTGGCAATTTCTCACCAGAACACAGAAGTCAGGGCAACACATGAACCCAGGAACCACCGTTGCCTGTGATCTGGTAACCTCTAGGTTAGATTACTGCAACGTCTTGTACGTAGGACTGCACCTGAATTTGGCAACCAGGTTGCTCACTGGGCCAAAACGGTTTGAGAATACCACACTAATCTTGGCCCGACTGCACTGGCTGCCAATTAGCTTCCGGGCCCAATTCAAAGTGCTGGTTTTGACCTATAAAGCCTTCAAGGGCTCAGGACTGCAATACCTCAAGGACCGCGACCCAGATTGTGTTATCATCCTCTGAGACCCTTCTTTGTGTGTCTCCTCCACATGAGGTCCAGAGGGTGGCAACACGAGAACAGGGTCTTTTCTCTGGTGGCTCCCCAGGGAGGTTCGTCTGCAGCCTTCATTATACACCTTTAGGCTCCAGGTGAAAACGTTCCTCTTCAACATGGCCTTGAGTAAATGACATTCGATGCCCTTTTAAATGTGTTGTGGGAGGGGGGATTGCTGTTTGTTGTTCTTATTTTCACTACCAATTTCGTGGTTTCTGTATTGTAATTTTATATTTTGAACTGCCCTGAGATCTGCGGATGAGGGATGGTATGCAAATCTAATAAACAATAATATAGTTCCCTTATACAGCAATCAGAGCAACAGTTCCCAAACTCCTTTGGGCCACCAACCCTTTGGTTTCATGAACTTATCCCCAGTTCCCCCTAGCCTGCAAAAAGCATTGTTCAGAATAGCAGTCTGAACAACCTGCTAAGGAAGATGATAACACAATTGTCAGAGCTACCCTAGGTCCCAGCTCACAAAGGACCAACGCTGCTTCGTTGTTAAGTATAAAAGTCTTTATTGAAGTTCAGATTCACTTCCAGAGCCGCAGCGCGCAGCTCCACGTCTCAAGTGTCAGACCACTGATGCTCCGTCTGAGTCTCCTCCCCCTTGACACCAATTTAAGATTCTAGCCTTGCTCCACCTTCTCCGCTGCTCCTTCCTCCTCTGGGTCCGCCTGCCCGCCGGGGTTCCGCCCTTTCTAGCCTCTTCTCCCGCTGATTCCCCTGAGCCTTCTCCCTCCCTCCAGCGGGCTTTAGGAGCTGGTTCCCCATCCGGGTCTCCTGCTGTTCCGCGCGCCTGCACATTTGAACTTGGCGCGCGCGCCCAGCCAGCAGCTTTCCTCCTGACCGTTCCACTGCTGCTGTCACTGCTTCCCCCTTCGGGGGGGCTAGCTGCAACTGACCTCCCCTCCGTTGGAGGCGTGGTCAGCCCTGACTCCCTCTCTGGAGGAGGCACTGCCCCTGACACATGTGACTCTTCCCCCCCACTACGCTCTGGTGGGGAAACTGGTCCCGATCCTCCACTGCTGCTTTGGGGTTCCCCTCTGGCTCCTTGTTTCTGGTGCATCCCCCCTGGGACCCCCCTTGCCCTGACCATCGGCGCCCCCTTCTGGGAATCTTCTGATTCGCTGGAGAAGCTCATGGAATCTCTCGGGCCACTGTCATACTCCCCTACGCTGCCCTCAGATTCTTCCCCTTCGCTCTCCCAATCCTCTCTCCCCAGTGCTCCTGCTCCTGATTCCCTGACAACAATTTTTTAAAAATCAAAACAGTAACAAGCGATTGCACATTTTATTCAAAATCCAATTAAAACTACTAAGTTTAATTAATTCAACAACACTGGTGAACTTGATCCATTGATACCAGTTTTTCAAAGCCTGATAGTCATTTACAACTCCAGCGTCCCCCTAGGTAATCCCTACCCACCCACTTTGAGAACCATTGATTCAGACCATTGGGCCACCTAGCCAGCAATGACTCCTCAATCTGCCCCAGGTTCTCAGGGAGAGAGAGATCTTTGACAGCTCTGGTGATGTTGGCCTCCATCTGCCTCAAGAGACAATGGAGTCCGCCTCCAGAGGTGAAGTCAAACCACTGCGTTAGCAGCATCTAAGTGATCTCCCCGGGGCACAAGCCTGGGCAGTGGGTATGGAGGTCCTGGGTTGCCCGGATGACAAGACCCCTCTCTCAGCTTCACTGATGGGGTCCAAAGGAAAGCAGAGCAAGATGTTTGGCACCAGCTGGGATGCAGGATTTGCCAGAAGGAGGCGTACAAGGGTACCAGAGATCTTTTTACCTAGAGATGCTGGGAGAGAAGGTGGTACGAAGGGCCACATCACACATTTACAAAGGCTCCCATGGATGGATCAGTGTTAGAAACTGGAATAGAAAAGCTAGGAGCCCAATGGCTCCTGGAACCTGGGTTGTGGGCGCCAAAACAGAATGTCTACCTGCCATTTTGGGAGGGGGGGGAGTCAGCAACACTTTATTTATTATTTTGATAAGCATGAACTAATACACAATTCACATAAGTGACACAATGTTAATATCATATTTTTAACAGAAATTGTTAATACATGTTTAATGTGTTTACCGCAAAAAATATTGGTACCATGCTTCAGTTTTCAAAACACTCTACTCTCTATTGTTAAACTCCTTAACAAATACAGTGGTACCTTGGGTTACAGATGCTTCAGGTTACAGACGCTTCAGGTTACAGACTCCACTAACCCAAAAATAGTACCTCGGGTTAAGAACTTTGCTTCAGGATGGGAACAGAAATCACACAGCGGCGACGTGGCGGCAGTGGGAGGCCCCATTAGCTAAAGTGGTGCTTCAGGTTAAGAACAGTTTCAGGTTAAGAACGGACCTCCAGAAGAAATTAAGTTCTTAACCCGAGGTACCATGGTACTTTGAAGCTTCAAAGCACATACATTTCAGTAATCCTTGAGTGTCGGCCAGGTGCAAAAAAATGGCACCCAGGCTTTTTGAGGTGCTCGCAAATGAAGAATCTTTAGGTGTGAAATGCGCCTGGCGCCCTGCTAATTTCGAACCCTGGGGTGGATGTGGAAAGCACGTGGTAGCCCCCCTCTGGAGCCAACTTTGTCATCTCAACCTCGTCATACGAACATGACTGCAACTGGACTTTGGCTACAGCCAACTCACTTCTCGCCTGTTGCTGTTTCTATCCTTCAGTAACAGTGCTGCAATACAGATGCAGCCCTGTGTCACACTCAGTGCTCAGTGACCCTCGGGCAGCTCGAGGTATAAAACCTCAGACGGCAGCTCCTGGGTGCCGTTCAACTTTCTGTCTATAATTGCACAGAAGCCACGGGATGGTTTTGGAAGAAGGCCTTCGGTTTCCCTCTTCTAAACACAGGAAGTGAATTCAGTGTTTAAAGCGGTAAGAAGAGCTCTGGTGGCTCAGACTGAAGGTCTATCTAGTCTGCTTCCCACAGCAGCCCCCAAACAGATGCCTCCAGGAAGACCAAAAGCAGGAAGTGGAGCAAAGCCCTCTCTCGCTGTTCTTCTCCAGCATCTAGTACTTGGAGCCATGCTACCTCTGATTCTGGAAGTAGTATTCTGCACAGTCCGCACGGTATCATTGTTAGAGTGTTTGGCTATGACCTGGGAGATTAGGGTTCGAATCCCCACTCAACCATGAATCTCCTTGGGTGACCTTGGGCCATCCACTGTCTCTCAGCCTAAACTACTGTATTTTTCGCTCTATAAAATGCACCAGACCACAAGACGCACCTAGTTTTTGGAGGAGGAAAACAAGAAAAAAAAATATTCTGAATCTCAGAAGCCAGAACAGCAAGAGGGATCGCTGCGCAGTGAAAGCAGCAATCCCTCTTGCTGTTCTGGCTTCTGGGATAGCTGCTCAGCCTGCATTCGCTCCATAAGGCGCACACACATTTCCCCTTACTTTTTAGGAGGGAAAAAGTGAGTCTTATAGAGCAAAAAATATGGTACCTTACAGGGTTATTGTGAGAACCACATACACCATCTAGAGCTCCTTATCCTCCACGAATATGTCTTAAATCCCTGTTCAAAGCAGCCCAGAGATGTTCATGCATACCTTGTGGTAGCAAATTCCATATGGGTTGCGTGAAGATCACCTCCTTCTTGGTCTATCCCGAACTCCCACCAACGTTCAGCGTCACTGAATGACCCTGGGCTCTAATATTGTAAAAGAAAGCTCTCTCTGTTCGCGTCATCCACTCTGCCCATTATCTTGAATGTTCCGTTTTATTATGTCTACTTGTTTGATTTTATTGGTATTGCAGTCATAACAGCCTCAACCAGAAGCCAACATCACTTTTGACTTTCAGGCAGCTCCTGAATATTTTTTATTTAAAAGGCAGCAGGCCTTTGTGGCTGTTTAATTAGCCAGTCACTTTAATGATTATTTGTAGTATTATTATTATTATTATTATTATTATTATTATTATTATTATTATTATTATTTATTATTAATTGTTGTACACCACCCTGATAATTCTTGATACAGCAGTAAAGGAATGCTTTTATGAATGAATAAAATAAATAAAAAAGATTATGAATATGTAAACCACTCAGAGTGTTAAAAAAGTGGTAAATAAATCTTGTAAAATATCAATACACTGTATACCAACCCTCTGTGAACCCTGCCTTAGTCAGCCCAAAACTAGAAAAAACCAAATGCCTTTAGTGTTTCCTCTAGGGTAACGGCTCCCAATTAGCTAAGCACTGTGGACCCCCTGTTTTTCAAAAGCCAAGTGATGGACCCCCTACTTTTAAAATCTCGACATCTCTTTGTCAGTTTTTATCATGTGAATGGTGCCACCATACCTTCCAACATTCCCCAGTGCAAAACTGGGCCGTGCTCCCATGCGAGTCACATGACCCGTGCGAGATCACAGCCCCCCAAAACAGGATGTCCCCATTGATGGGGATGTGCCTCCGCAGACCACCAATTGGGAACCATTGCTCTGGGATGATGTGCTCTGACCCCTTGAGAACTTTAAATGAGGAGGGGGAGAACCATGCAGACCACTTTGAGATCTTTGGAGAAAAACATGGAACATAAATGGAATAAATTAAACTGAATTTTGGTTGCTCTTCTCTTCACCTTTTCCAACACTGCATATATTGGAAAAGCGGGAACCAGAACGACACAATATTCCAAATAGGTCAGGACCACAGATGTATAGAAAGACATCACACGGTTCCTGCATACTGGATCAACTTTTTCATTGAGCAATCTACCATGATGCCAAAATCTCTTTCCTGGTCAGACCCCCCCATCAATGCCATGTGAAATTAGGGATTTATTTTATTTTACTAAAAACAATCACTTGGAACACAGAACGAATCTCATTTGACATTTCGTGGCCCGTTTGCCCACTTTGGAGAGATCCTTTGGGAGCTCTCTGCTTGGATCTTCGCAGTTTCATATAATTTAGGGCTATCCACAAACCAAAAAAACCTCACTGCTCTTTCCTGTCTCCACTTCCAGTCCGCTTTAACAAATAAAAACAATAGGGTCTTGCGCACTTGGGAAATGATCTAATTCAGCGTGGTCTGGGATTTCAAAAAATAAACACAGGTAACATTCGTGAGTCCATCAACTATAGTGAAGAAGGTTCAATCGTGTGCGAGGAAAAGCTTTTACAGTGGTACCTCGGGTTAAGTACTTAATTTGTTCTGGAGGTCCGTACTTAACCTGAAACTGTTCTTAACCTGAAGCACCACTTTAGCTCATGGGGCCTCATGCTGCCGCTGCGCCACCGGATCACAATTTCTGTTCTCATCCTGAAGCAAAGTTCTTAACCCGAGGTACTATTTCTGGGTTAGCGGAGTCTGTAACCTGAAGCGTCTGCAATCTGAAGCATATGTAACCCAAGGTACCACTGTAGAAGCATACTGCTAGCAGCAGCGCTGTGCCTGAGTTAATCAACTGCAGTAAACAAGATTAAATTAGCAAGGGTAGAGAAGTCCTTAGGGTACAGCAAAATCCCAACCCTTTGAAGCCAAAAGCTGGATTTGCAGGGCATCACATTAGAGATCATTATAGCTTGCAGAAGCCTTAAGGTGGTAAGAAGAGCCTGCTGGATTGGACCAATGGCCCAGCTACTCCAGCGTCCTGTTCTCACGGTGGCCAACCAGATGCCCCACCAAAGCCCTCTCTCCTCCTGTGGTTTCCAGCAACTTGCATTCAGAAGCATTACTACCTCCAGCCAAGTGGGCAGAGCACAGCCATCCATGTTTTGTAGCCATTGAGAGCCTTGTCCTCTGTGAATTTGCCGTGCATTTAAGCACTAGCCTGGTAGCCAAATGGGATGTGGGTGGCGCTGTGGGTTAAACCACAGAGCCTAGGGCTTGCCGATCAGAAGGTCAGCGGTTCGAATCCCCGCGACGGGGTGAGCTCCCGTTGCTCAGTCCCTGCTCCTGCCAACCTAGCAGTTCAAAAGCACATCAAAGTGCAAGTACCGCTCTGGCGGGAAGGTAAACGGCGTTTCCGTGCGCTTCTCTGGTTCGCCATAAGCGGCTTAGTCATGCTGGCCACATGACCTGGAAGCTGTATGCCAGCTCCCTTGGCCAATAAAGCGAGATGAGCGCTGCAACCCCAGAGTTGGCCACGACTGGACCTAATGGTCAGGGGTCCCTTTACCTTTACAGCACTAACTGTCAGCAAATCTCCAGAGTTTCAGGCAGGGATCTCTTCCAGCTTGTTCCTGGAGATGCTGGGGACTGAATCTGAGGTCTTTCTGCATGCAATGTAGATGTTCTACTGCTGAACTACGTCTATTCCCCGGCAGTTCTAAGGCTTGCTTCATCTTCTGAGATGATTGTTGGGTGGGATGGAAGCTGTATGTTGATCTATATCATAGAATCATAGAGTTGGGACAGATCATCTAGTCCAACCCCCTGTAATGCAGTTGTCCCATACAGGGATTGAACTTGCAACCTTGGCGTTATCAGCACTGGCAGCCAAAGGTGAACAGGAATGGCATGCAGGCAACAATTTACATCTGATGTGGATGTTACATCAGCTGCGCATGAGCCTCTTTGCGCTTTTTCCCACCCTTCCCCTTGACTGTGCGTGACTGACTTCTCTTCAGCTATTGCATGTGTCAGGGCCACACAGATAAGGATGATCCTTTGTCCCTGTCTGTGCAGACACAGTGGGGAAGGACACCCAGAACAAAAATACAAAGGGGGTGTGGGAGGACTAAGCTGGTTTTATTGGAAGCAGAAGGCAAAGAGCAGCCAAAACACATTCTGAAAAGGAGAAGGGAGGGGAGAGAGAGAGAGAGAGAGATGGAAACACCCATCTGCAAAGTCTAAATATTTCTTGGAAATCTTTCTGGCTGCTGCAGATGCATTTCTGGCCTCTGGAATGTGGTGTCAGGGTTGTTACAAACGCTCACAGCTGGCCAGAACAATCAGCTCCCTTGGAAAAGATTGCCAAAGGTCCAGGGCAAATAGAAAACCAACAGACCCTTTGACCCAGCTGGACAATTGCTACAAAGCATACTGATGAAAAGACTGGCTTTTGGGAATACTATAAAAACAGCTGAAGCACTGCTTCAGAAACCGGGGGTGGGAGGGCAAGAAAGAGCAAGGCCCCGCCAGGTTTAGATTTCTTCTCCCCTACAAAGCAAGTCAGGGACTAGACGAATTCAAGCTATATGAATATAAGCCCTATCACATGGCCATAAAATTCTGCAATAAGAGCCAAATTATGTGCTGTTCCAGAAATCCATTATTCTGCTATTGCTACCTGTTTGGCTATGCAGAGCAATAGAATCCCACCTGTTGAGTGCTGGGGGTCAGATTCAGCATTCGATTTTCATTAGTTTGTTTTCAGTCGTGAGGACCAGGAACTTGTGCCCTCTCGCTCTCTGTCAAATTCTGTGCTTGCAGAAAAGTGTAAGCATCACTCTCTATTTATGATTGTGTACGTTTTGTTGCATTTGCAACCCGTGTTTCTCCCAGCAAAGAACCCAAGGCAACGTACATGTTTCTCCCATGCAGTCTCCCATCCAGGCACTCACCAACCCGGACCTTCTTAGCATCTGCAAGGTGTTCACCTCCTCTGCCTTCAGACCACACCCTGGGATCTTACGCTGCAGAGATCTCTGCAGTGACTAACCCCATCTCTTCTAGCGTTCACCTGGAATGTTGCTGCTGTCAGGAGGCCAGATGTTTGGCTATGAACAGCTGCCGACAGGGCACAACAGAGCACTCCTGCCTCTTCCAAACCACCACCGCAGCTCCAAGGCTAAAGGGTGTCAGAAAAAGCACGTCTCAAAACATTTCCCCGGTTTGGGCAGACTTATTCCAGGATGTTGTCTAGACAAAGGAACTGAATACCTCCCCTCTCTCTTTGCACCCGAGGCTTGTACAGTGAAGGAAGGAACCTGGGCTCCGTCCCTCAGCAGGCTACACGCCGGCGTGCAGAATATCTGCCCAGGAACAGGAACGCAAAGAGGAGGAGTCAGAGGGAGCAGCCAGGCTGTCGGTCAGCCAGAGCATGCATGCTGCTTGTGAAGAAAAGCCAGCATCAGAGTATCTCTGATTCCGCTCTGAGGTGGCTGGCTGCAGAAAAGGGAGGAGAAGGGGAAATGTAGAAAATAATGTTTTCAGGTGTAATAGAGCTTGCAGTGCTAACTCACTATTTGTGTGAGAGAGAGGGAAGGGGGCCAGCAACACTATGGGCATGTGGCTCTTTTTGCTGAGGGTCAACGTCTCTTGCAGAATTGTGGGGGCTTTTTATGGCTACACACTAGCCAGACTTTAACTTTTTTTAACTCATTTATTACATCTCTCCCAACACTTACTCCAAAGAGCTCAGCTCAGCACACAAGGTTCTCCCCAACACACACATGATTTTTTTGCCCTTTCTGGGCTCTTTTTTAGGGCTGTTTCTACCATTGTTAAAGTCACTTCTGGGTCCGACGTGATGCACGCAAGCATGGGTTGTGCGTCAATTGGATGCACATAAATGGGGAGTTAGGGACACGGGTGGCGCTGTGGGTTAAACCATGGAGCCTAGGACTTGACGATCAGAAGGTCGGCGGTTCGAATCCCCGCAACGGGGTGAGCTCCCATTGCTCGGTCCCTGCTCCTGCCAACCTAGCAGTTTGAAAGCACCTCAAAGTGCAAGTAGATAAATAGGTACCGCTCCGGTGGGAAGGTAAACGGCGTTTCCGTGCGCTTCTCTGGTTCGCCAGAAGTGGCTTAGTCATGCTGGCCACATGACCCAGAAGCTGTACGGCGGCTCCCTCGGCCAGTAAAGTGAGATGAGCGTCGCAACCCCAGAGTCGGCCACGACTGGACCTAATGGTCAGGGGTCTCTTTACCGCTTTAAATGGGGAGATGCCTGTGTAGCAAGCTTGGGGAGAAATGTTCCAGGTTTTGCAGACAGGTAGTGCGTGTGGGTTTCTTCAGCACCTGAATTTCCAAGTGTCGCAAGCGCTTTGGAGGTCTCTGTTTCAGTTCAAAGCCCTGTGGAGAGATGGTGCTTTGGCCTGGACAAGCGCTGAATCTGTGTCCAAAGACTGTCTGCTTCCGTTCTTTATTTGGGACCCCTCCAAATCTTCTCCACACCCCTAGGATGAAGCACTGTGAATGCTCTGCAACACCCTCAGTTAAGCTAATAAAGTATTATTTTGCTGGTGCGGAGACTGAATGACAGATAACATCTGGACGGCAAAATGATGCTACAATTCCATCAGCCTCAAGGATTCCTGATTCTCACCTGCATCTTCACAAGCATCACTTGCAAAGTTGCTACTCACTTCTTGAAAGGAGAGAAGTGTTGCCAGACCCCTCCTCTGGGTGGCTTGAGACAGCCCACAGACGCCTCAGAGGAGCCATTTCCTGAAGCAGCAGAAAACCACAGGAGGAAACATCTTTTAAACCCCAGAAGGACAATTTAGCCTGGGCACAGAGGGGAAGAGAGAGCCAGGTGAAAGCTAAAACCATCTTGCCCTTTTCACACAGAAAGAGAAGCCAAGAGTGCATTGCTTTCTTAAAGTAAAACAAAAAAAATACTGTGACGGGAGGCACTTCCACAGTCTGAGCCGCCAGAAAAATGAAAAATGCAAACTGCAAGCCTCAAACTTGGCTTCTGAGCAACATCAGCTTAGGCCTGGTTCCAACACAAGGCTAAAGGCCAACTACACACGTCCAGGAAAGGGGGGGGGAGTACATGGTCACCACTGACCCACATCTCCTCCCGTACGGTAGTGATTATTTACAGAGCCAACACAGTGCAGTGGTTAGAGTTGGGCATGGGCCAAGGAGAGGCAACATGTCCAAATTTAAGAGGACTGTTGTCTGTTGGAAGGGATGGCCCGGCTGAGTTTGTATTGGGAGAGGCCTAAGAAACTTCAACTTGTCCAAAATGGAGCAGCCAGATTCCTAGCTGGAGTTCTATTTAGAATTCGCATAACCCCGGTTTTGAAATAGCAGCAGTGAAACCCAGCTTGTTCCCAGGTCCAATTCAGTATGCTCACATTAGCATTTAAAGCCTTAAACAACTAAGACCCCCAAGTATCTGAAAAAAGCATCTCCTTCTCTATGGACCCTCTTAGATGTTAACATTGGCATCCGCAGGTGCTTGCGGGCATGTCGCCCAGGAGAGGGCATTCTCTGTGGTAGCCCCAAAGTTGTGGAATTCTGGTTTCTTCACTATACAGCTTTCAGCTGAAGACACTTTGTCTTTATTGTGGCCTTTGACACCAGAGATTTATACTACTGCATGCCACCCCAATCTCCAAGTGGTGCAAAATTCCAGGGGTTCCAGGCACTTTTACCCAGGGTTCATATTTCCATTGGAATAAGGGACAGTAGAGACTGTGGTGTCTTTATGATATATGGTTTATTTACACATATATACAACCTGAGCTTACAATGGAGAGGTTCACAGCATTAGTACCCCAAGAGGGTCTTGATTCACCCATTGCCACAGCCTTGGCTATATATAAACCATCTGTGCAAACTACAGAAACAGTAGGACAAAATACAAAAATGCAATAAAGCATTGTTATATAAAAAGACAGGGCACAGCTTAATAATCAAGGAAACCCATGAAGTTGCATCTTCAAAGATGTCTAAAGTAACCGGTGGTGCTCTCCAACAGGCAGGGGAAAGAGAGTTCAAAGTTATGCAGAATAAATCATAGGAACTAGTTAAAAATTAAAGCATAATTTATGCAAAAATAAGAGAAATGATGGAAAGTTGCCCAGTTTGCATGATTTATATCCAAGAGGTTATGTCCTTTCCATCGGCCCCACCCACCCCCCGCCATTTTATCCTCACAACAGTCCTGGGAGGTAGACTAGGATAGTCCAAAGTCACCTTGTGAGCTTCACTGTCAAGTCAGGCTTTGAGTTTGGGCACCTGCCTCTTCCTCCTCCTCAGTCGCCCCCAATATACAAGTCCCAGCCTGCTTGCGCAGCCACCCATCCCAGCATTTGCAGGTTCCAAACCTGCAAGGACTCTGTGGCTCTTCTCTCTTACTGTTTGTTCATCATCTAGCTGTGCTCCTGCATGCCCCCCTCACCTCCTCAAAGAGCAATATAGTCCCTTTCTCAAAATGTAGATGCCGTTCTACCTGAGCTCAGGAGCCTTGCCAGGAGCAAGAAGGCAGCCAAGCTGATACAGATGCTGCCTAGATGTGTTCTCTCATAGCCAAGGACATCAGAGATGAGATGTCTGCAACCACCCATTACACGGTCTAGCCATTAACTTAAAACATCGAGATAGCTACTCTCTCTGTAGTCGCCATATCTCCCGACTTGGATCCTAAATGTAGTCTGGCTCTGTGGCTGTCTTTAGCTCTCAAAGGAGAGAGAGATGAAAGGCTTACTGAAAAGTAAACCCAAGATTGCACTGTAAAAGACTGAGGAATGCAGTTATAGCCATCTTCAACCTTTTCAGGCAAAGACCTCATCTTTACCCCTAACATTCAAAAAGGGACCCATTTAAAATTTTAAGCTGTATGTTTGTCTTTCTCCCATCTCTTCCAATCTACTCCCAGACCTTTTTAACTCATCCTCTGCATCCCTCTCCTTCTGCTACCCCCCTCCTCCTTGGAACAATTTGAAGAAAGTGAGAATGAAAATGGTCCTGGAGCTAGTGACTTGATCCACCTTGGGTTGGGGGCTGCTGGACCCTGTTATGGGTCACCACCCCCCAGCCAAAAAACCATGATCAAGCCTGCAGGGCTGGAAGGAAGAAGCAATGATCTCAATGGACTTGCTTCCACATAAGCACGCAAAGAGATGTCACAAGTGATAACCAATTACATTACTTTCTGAAGACATCTGAAGGCAGCCCTGTATCAGGATGTTTTCAATGTGTGATGTCTTCGGAAAGTAATGTAATATAGGATTGTGCTGCTGAATGCTAGACTTTTAAAGTGGACTACCATAATTTGCAATGCACCAAGGCGTGAACGCAATTTTGACTGGCCAGGTGCTTGCCAACACCTCTTTTTACCCTGCAATCCTGATTTTAGAAATCCAAAGCAGACAGGAAAAACAGCCTCTGGGTCACCATTTGTGGGTGGTGGACTTGTCTTGCTTGGTGGGCCGCAAGCTGTGCAGATGTTCCTTGTTAGTGGGCAAAGCCAAAGCAAGAAAACATCTGCATCTTTGTGGACAAGGTAGTGCCAGAACTACTGACATACAAATCTCACTCGCAGTCAATATGCAAAGCATTTTGGGATGTTTGCAAAGTTTTGCATGCATATGAAAAGCTGCCTGCCCTCAAGGAGTTTACAATCTTAGGGGAAAACAACAAAGAGCAGAGAGAACAGGAGGGGCTAGAGTAGCTATGGAAGAGTGCAAGCAAATGCAGTCACATTTCGACTTACCGTATTTTTTGCACCACAACACTCACTTTTTTCCTCCTAGAAAGTAAGGGGAAATGTCTGTGCGTGTTATGGAGGGAATGCCTACGGGTGGCATGCCTATGGATTTTCCTCCTCTAAAAACTACCTGCGTGTTATGGTCGGGTGCATGTTATAGAGCGAAAAATACGGTAAATGTTGAATTCATGTTCTCCAGCATCGGCTTCAAGATACAGGTGGCACAATGTAGTGGAAATGCGGAAGACAATTGTATTCCGAGGAGTTAGGTGGCATGTCCCTTTCCCTTTAACATCCCCAGTTTGAGTCTTGTGCTTCACACACCTGTCGGGTGTTTCTTTGGTTCTTCTGTGTTGCAAGTGCTGGCTGGATGCCCGGCTGCAGGTAGTGGGAGAGTCTCAGCCGCTCTGTATTAGTTCCATCTCAGGGTCCTGGGCTAATCATGAGTAATGCCAGGTGCCCTTGATTACATCAAGGCAGGCTATAAAAGCCATAGGTGGGAGAGGCCCGGGGAGCTTCTGCCCAGATCAAAGGACCTGATGCTGGGAGACCGATGGTCAGGGTCTTTCTCCTGCTGCTCTACCTGGGGCTCCGGGCAGCTGAAGGGGAGATTGGGTAGCCCCTGTCGGGTATGTTTTATTTTATGCTTTGTATGCCAGCTGTTTATTTGTTAATAAAACTGTTTTGGTTCCCCTTCCACCTCCTCATTCCTTTTGTCCTGATATCCTTGGAAAGAACTGCTGTATTTGGCAGCACACACTATGGCAATGCTCTGCTCAGGAACAGAGCTATGGTGGTATGTCAAATCATGTGGTGTAGGACCCCAGGCGCCAGCCCTACCCCAAATGTCCCCACACACATGCCAGCCTGCCCCCTGCACTACCAACCTCCCCAGATCGAGCAGAAAAGTCTGAACGTTTCCCGCAATCGGGAACCCAGCATGGTGGGGGTGCTCAGGTACGGAGAGGCTCATAAGTGCATCCAGCCCAATGTGCTTAGAATTCCCCTCCAGGCATTCTTGCTCAACAGGACCTCCCAGCCAACAGCTGGAAAGGAGGCTTAATTGTGAGCAGATATGCAGATAAGCAGGGACGCAGGTGGCACTGTGGGTTAAACCACAGAGCCTAGGGCTTGCCGATCAGAAGGTTGGCGGTTCAAATCCCTGCAACGGGGTGAGCTTCCATTGCTTGGTCCCTGCTCCTGCCAACCTAGCAGTTCGAAAGCACGTCAAAGTGCAAGTAGATAAATAGGTACCACTCCAGCGGGAAGGTAAACGGTGTTTCCGTGAGCTGCTCTGGTTCGTCAGAAGCGGCTTAGTCCTGCTGGCCACATGACCCGGAAGCTGTACTCCAGCTCCCTCGGCCAGTAAAGCGAGATGAGCACCGCAACCCCAGAGTCGGTAACAACTAGACCTAATGGTCAGGGGTCCCTTTACCTTTACCTTATGCAGATAAGCAAAGCCCTCTACACGCACATACATGTTCAAACTGAATGTGTGAAGACAGCAGTGGAGTCAGGCACACATTACTCTCACAGAAGATACTGGCACATGGAATCACGAAGGTCGGAAAGGAGCTTCCAAGTGCACTCAGATGAACATTCTTAGAAGACCCTTTCGGGCCAAGAAGGTTAGGAGTTTGCATGCAGGGCATGGATGTTAGAAGGGACGGTTGCATGTGTGCTCCCACGCCCCCCAGACAACCCCCCCACCTACTTTTTAACCCGCCCATCAATCTTTCACAACAGCCCTGTGAGGAAGGTCAGTTTTATCCCCAGACAGCAGACGAAAGAGAAGGGAGCGAGGCTTTCCTGTGGTGAATGAGTGAAGGAAGGGATTTGTGGTCACTTCCTTTGAATTGAAATAAATGGCTGTATTTTCATTTCAAAGCCAAAGTTCCTTCGTGCAGACTTGCAATGCAAACAGATACTAAAACGAGCAAAAAAGAATGAGAACAAGAGGGGGCAGGGTGAGGGATTGGGAAGGTAAGAAAAATGGATTTTTCCCTTCTTCCAAGACATACAAAACTGATGCCTCGATGGCAAAACCCAGCACATTACCAATCCTGTGGGTGCGAGTTGCATTTTATAGGCAGCAATATAGGGTGGCAGGTGTTAGCTCAGTGTCCTTGGTCTGATTATGTCGCTGGCTTCAAAAGGAGCAGACTCGGGCCCTTTAATTAGGATGCATGGCGGAGCTTATTTTATGCCTCTGCCCAGCGCAGAGCAAGCAAGCCTCCTCAAGCAGGACAACCCCCCTGGGGAATTTTTCTCCGCAGAGCTCTATTAAACGCACAGGTGTTAATGCAACTGCATTCTGGCACACAGGGAACGTGCAGCATTTCATGGCTCACACGCTGCTCTAGGAAGCGGAAATCAA
The DNA here is from genome assembly GCF_964270895.1 of Podarcis filfolensis. Lineage (NCBI taxonomy): Eukaryota > Metazoa > Chordata > Lepidosauria > Squamata > Lacertidae > Podarcis > Podarcis filfolensis. The sequence goes on along the minus strand of NC_139607.1, from coordinate 92,473,785 downwards.
GGCTGGCATCAACGTCTAATCTCAGCTCTGCTACAGACCATAAGTTTTAAGGGACTTGGAAGGAGTCCTTCTGATAAAAAGGGAAAAAAACAGGCACTGCCTCGGAGATAGATACCACAATCTCTCTTCGGTAAAAAAAATAAAAATGGTGGGTGAGAGAGCCTGCTTTGCTGGTTCAGATACACAGTCCACATAAACCAGCATTTTGTTTTCAGCCAAGCTAATGGTCACTGTTCCTGGCAGCTGTAGTGACCAGTAGGGCCTGCAACAAAATTTTGCAGCGCTCCTGTGCAGCACTCCAGCCAACCAGCTGTGCCTGATATCAGTCCCTTGCACCTTCCTGCAACCTGATGGCGGCAGCAGCAGCAGCAGCAGCAGCAGCACATGGCCATTTTGATTTCCCACAATGCCGTGGGCATAGTGTTGCTCTGGGGCATTGTGGGAATTTGAATCCTGCCTGCTGGCCAGATGCTTCTCTTTCCCCTCCTGGGCTGCCAACTTGTCAATGGCCTGACTTCACAACAGCGCACGGTTTGAAATCAGCTGAGCTTAGGGCATAATGGGAAATTTAAACAGAGGCCTGCTGCTGCCAGGTGAGACAGAGGCCAGGCAGCCCACTAGTGGACACTTTAGCAAGGGGGTTCTGGAAACCTGAAGCTAGACATCAAGAGACCCAGGAGTACTGCCCCGAGAGGAGGCAGAGAGGGACTGTTGGTATCTGTCTCAAGAGACAACGGAGTGTGCCTCTGGGGGTGACGTCAAACTGCTGTATTAGCAGCACCCAAGTGACCTACCTGGGGCACAAGCCTGGGCAGTGTCTATGGAGGGCCAGGGCTGCCCAGACGACAAGACCCCCCTCTCGACCCTGGTCCAAAGGAAAGCAGAGCAAGACGTTGGGCACCAGCTTGGCTGCAGGAGTTGCTGGAAGGAGGCGTACAAGACGCCACCCAACCATCTTATGGACTCCACCGCATTTGTGTAGCGTTTACACCTTGGCCTTTACTTCTACCAAAGATACCCCGCAAGGCAGTGGAGGTTTAGGATCAGAGTTTCCCTTCTCTAAAATGGGCTCCCATGCCAGGTGGGCGAGCTGCATCTGCCCCCCACTTCCTTCTACAGCATGTGCAGAAACAGTCTTTTTTTTAAAAAAAAAAATATATTAGGAATTTCAACATAAGAATTTATCAAAAATACATCATCATCCTCTTTCCCCCCTCCTTTCCCCCCTTCCCCCTCCCCAAAGAAAGAAAGGCCCACCCCCTAGACTTCCCTCAGCTCCTCTTTCTGATTTCTCAACAATATTGTTCTCTGCGTATTATAAAAATGTATAAATCCTTGATTTATCTATCTATATATTGCCAATAAAGAAAAAATTGTGAATGCTTATTCAAAACCTGCCAAGGAGTCCAGTTCATTTTGTTGTTTCTTTAAATACGTTGTAAAAGGTTCCCATTCTTCTTTAAAGTCACAGTTGTCCTTGTCACGTGGTTTGTGTGTCAGTTTCTCAAATTCCGCATAGTCCATCAGTTTCTCTTGCCACAGTTTGCAGAAACTGTCTTATTAACCATTGGACCCCCTACTGATCTCATCTGCTCCATCCACCGAAGCCTGTCTTCACAAGCAAGGGAAGCCCCTAACTCACTAAGGGTTTGAGAACCTTCGGCTACCCTCACCTGGTTTAGCTGGGGTCTAAACCAACTGAGCCTTGGGACTGCCGATCGGGAGGTCGCGGTTTGAATCCCCACGACAGGGTGAGCTCCCATTGTTTGGTCCCTGCTTCTGCTTGAAAGCACATCAAGTGCAAGTAGATAAATAGGTACCACTCCAGCGGGAAAGTAAACGGCGTTTCCGTGCACTGCTCTGGTTTGCCAGAAGCGGCTTAGTCATGCTGGCCACATGACCCAGAAAAACTGTGGACAAACGTCGGCTCCCTCGGCCAGTAAAGCGAGATGAGCGCCGCAACCCCAGAGTCGTCGGCGACTGGACTTAACGGACAGGGTTCCTCTACCTTTTTTAGAAGCTGTTCCTGGGGTACGGCCATTGTAACATGTTGACAGCTTCCAGGAGCCGCAAGAGAGAGCTGTGTGCAGCATGGGGACCCGGCAAACTACCCCAGAAGGAGCACACATGTCCCTAACACCCCATACATGCCTGGCAGAGAGGGATAAGACATCAATAAACAAATAAAATCTGGCTTCATGCTGAAAGGTGATCCTCAAAGCTCTAAGCCTCTCCTTCCTAAATAGTTACACACACGCGCGCACACACAGGCTTCTCTTCTTTCTCCTGGATCAGTTAGACTTCATGCAGGACTGCTTGAAATTCAATAGCTAAAGCCTGTCCCCGAAAGGAAAAAAATGGGGGGGGGGGGACCTTCCCCAGATGCACAGAATCATGTAATAAACTGTCTTGTGCTTTCATGGCATGTGAAAACCCCGAGGCTGAAAAGATTGTGCTGAAATGAGGTTTCAAAGCCGTAATGGGACAATATTGCTGAATAATCAGAAGAGGCTTGCAAGAACCCACAGTGCTAGAAGCATGTGAATGGAAAACCAATTTTTCTTTTTTAAAAAAAATAAAAATAAACCCACACACCAGGCTGCAAGATCCTATTCCTTCTACTAGAAACTAGAGTTATGCTTCCCAAGCTATGCAGCACATAAGGGAGAATATTTCTTTTCAGAATTTGTTGGCCTCCCCTTTGGAGGGACAGCTCACAACAAAGTGACCTAAAGTGACTTTACAAACACAACTGTCAACACTAATGCCAACTGCAATACAGATGAAAAATAAAACCTAAGAACCATAGCTATACAAATAAAAGACACGTCCCAGGGAACCTGCACCCGCCCCAGCTAAAACCCCCTTGAGTCTCCATCTGGGGGAAAAGCAGGATATAAATATACTAGTAACAACCTTGGCAGTAGAAAATCAGGGGGCAAAGGTTCCCCAACAATTCCTTGCCAAAAGTGCTTATTATGCGCTGCACATTATTACAAACTGTATTTATGAAAAGCGTTTTAAATGTTTGAATTTTATTTGAGTTATGGAGAATTGTCTCCAATCACAGGATAGCTGTTGAAATGAATCAGCAGGACGAACTCACATCCTTTTATTTCAGTGGGTCTACTTTGAGCTGAATTTACGTTTAACACAGCCCTATGAACGTGCAGTGTTTATCATTCCCATTATTAGCAGAATTTATATCCTGCCTCTGCTCCCAAAGCAGCTCATGTTTTACTAAATCACCATACTGCAAACTGCCTTTTGCGGCCTCTGGAACAATGGGAAGCATATAAATTTCTTAAATAAATACAGCCCGCTACCCCCACCCCACAAAACAAAACTCTGGAGCTGGGTGCAGCTTGTTGTTTCTCCCACGTCCTCCCTGCTCCTCGGCCCATTTCTTGATTTCCCTCTTTGTGCGGCAAACACAATCACTCTCCGCTCCCCATCTTTCGCCTGCCGCTCAAGGGGCAGGAGACTGGCCCACCGATATATTCCACACGGAGCGGGACCACGTGACGGCTCCTGCAGCAGCTAAATTGCAACCCCAGAGAACAGAGAATCAAAGATCCGGCCAGAGAGCTGCTACTCCGGCCCCCGCCAGAACCAGGCAGCCCCGGCGCATGCCAGGCCTCTCCCAGCTGGCTGCCTCGCGCATCAAAATTGAGAGCTGTCAACTTCCATTGACAGGGTGGGTTTAGGGGGAGAGAAGAAATGGGCAGGATGAGACACATGTGGAATCCCAATTATTTCTGCCACCCCCACCCCCGGTTGCTTCTGTTCCTTCAAACCCTTGCCAGGCAAAAACTACCTACTTAACTTATTTTATATCCCCCACCTTCCCTCCCGAAAGGCAAACACACAAACGCTGCCCTGGACTCCTCTGGGAATAAGGGCACGGTCTAAATTCAATTATTAAAAAACGTTTAAAACAGGGGTAGGCAACCTAAGGTCCGTGGGCCGGATGCGGCCCAATCGCCTTCTCAATCCGGCCCACAGACGGTCCGGGAATCAGCGTGTTTTTACATGAGTAGAATGTGTCCTTTTATTGAAAATGCATCTCTGGGTTATTTGTGGGGCGTGCCTGGTGTTTTTACACGAGTAGAATGTTTGCTTTTATTTAAAATGCATCTCTGGGTTATTTGTGGGGCATAAGAATTCGTTCATTTATTTTCCCCCCAAAATATAGTCTTGCCCACCACATGGTCTGAGGGATGGTGGACCAGCCCACAGCTGAAAAAGGTTGCTGACCCCTGGTTTAAAACATCCAAAAACAATTCCAAGGCAGCTGCAGACTGGGATAAATCTCGACCGAAAAGGCTTGTAGTGAAGAGGAAGGTCTTTAGCGGGGCACCGAAACAACAACAAAGACGGCACCTGGCTAAGATTCAAGGGGAGCAGAATTTCCAATGCTGGGAATCACAACACTAAAGGTCCTCTTGGTAAGGTACCTGAGGGAGCCCTCACCTGCAGGGTGCAGTGATCAATGGGATGCACAAAATGGTCTTTCAGGTATCCTGGTCCCAAACATAGGGCTTTATATGCCAAAACCAGCACCCTAAACTTAGCCTGGCAGCCAGACTTCTTCCGATTTTGAGCCTACAAAGCTGTCTCAAACCATTGGTCCATCTAGCTCTACAGTGGCTCTGCACTGATTGTAGCTGTACACGCTCTATAGAAGTGACCAGATTTTTTAATATTAAAAATCATGCGCTTATTTAAACTTGCGATCATGGTGGACAACATCTTCTTAGGTTGACCAATTTCTGACTCTGCCCTCAGGCATTACCAACTGGGGTTTAAGCATTTATATCAGTGCAATGCCGTTATTTGGCTAATTAAAAGGTCACTAAATCATGCGCAAGCTTTCGAGTTCTCCAGAACTCTTCACCAAGAAAAGAGGGGAGAGGATAGATATCTATTGCACCATGCAAATATGATACATACCAGCTAGTCTGGCAGGTAGTCACTTGTGCCATCGTGTATATATGATAGGCATACAAGCACTAACAAACTTCTCTTCCCCTTTGCCTAGCCTGACAAAGAGTTCTGGAGAACTCAAAAGCTTGCACATAATTTTGTGAGTATTCAGCTGGTCAAAGAAAAGTATTGCAATAATATGTAGATGGATATAGATAGATATTGGGGGAGGGGGCAATCTGGGTTCCTTTGCTTTTTAACTGGGGTTTCCACATCACAAGCTGCTCCTGGCCCAGCCAATGGGGATGGTAAGAGTTGTTAATGACTCAAGGCAAATGGTTCTATCAGTAGAGGGAAGTTTCTTAATGACATCCATTTAGATGGACACTTATCAGATGGCTGGTTCATTAGGAAGTGGATTGGGTCTGATGGGTGCGAGACGGCTCCCTGGGGGCATGTCTGCTATTTCCTGGCCTGTAAGTAATAGGCAAGTTCATGTACCATAACTTGGAGACAGATAGCGGATGTGCCAGAAACAAAAAGTAAACAAAACCAGGTCTTCCACTTGATAAGGTGCCCAGCTGCAGCTCTGCTGTATGTAACAGAGGTGTAGTTAGGCCTCCTGGTTCTGCTGCCAAAAAAACGTTTCACAGGGCACTCAAGCAATTCATGACAAGGAACCACAACTGTTAAAAGTGTGACCTCCCTCACCTGTTCTGTTTGAAAAAGCACAGCGGGGGGGCAACCATGTACAAACAGCACAGCCTTACTCAACAGATTTGCTCTGCTGAAGCGTGGTCGCAATTGCTGACTGCAAGCAGCACAAAAAGTTTGGGTTCTTTAAAAAGATTATTTAAAAAGAAGAAGCAGCAGCAGGGAGGCCACAGGAACAGCATGGCGGAAGGAGAAGAAAATGAATTCAATCTCAAATGCCATCAGGAGGACCCAATACATGCATTTCCCTGTTGCAGACTTAACTGCAATGATGGACCGACTGTGATTATCAGTTCAAAGCAGTTGGCTAGTTCAGATGACAACCATGAGCTAGGTTAAGAACTTTGGGAACTTAAAAAAGAAAGGTCACTTGATAGCGGGACAGTCCACATATATATTGGCCTATTCCAGCCTCTTTTTCTTAATGGTGACTGCTCCTGCTCAGAATGTACAGGAAAAAGCTTTTTGGCTCCTGAAATTCATTCCGATTGTGCAGGTAAAATATAACTGATAGAATTCTACAGGATGTGGTGTTAGTGTGTGAAAACAGCCAAGATCCAGTGATCCCCAGGCATGCAGGGATGGTACCCCGGCATCTTCACTTGGCTGCAAGTGGGCGATAGCCAGGGCGCAAAATGCACCTGGCACGTGGCTAATTTCAAACACTGGTGTCAGTGAGCCCTAGGACACCAAACAGCACACCATTTCACAAACTACAGTTCCTGAGACACTCTGGGTACTGTGTCTCGTTCTAGATGCCACATTTTTAGGAGGAGATTGACAAACTGGAGTGTGTTCAAAGGAGGGGTACCAGAATGGTAAGGGGTCTGCAAACCAAGTCCTACGAAGCACAGCTGAAAGAGTACATTTAGCATGGAGAAGAGAAGATTCAGGAGAGGCGAGTTAGCTACCTCCAAATGCCTAAAAGGATTCCACATAGAAGAGGAGGCAGATTTGCATTGTTGCTCCATGGGGTAGGAGTGGAACCAATGGGTGTAAATTTCAGGGAACCACCTCTTCCATTCTAACCTTGCAAAATCTCCTCTTCTTCCTCTTGCTTACCATCCTTGCCCTTTCTGTTTCCAGAGCATGTCAATCTGTTAGCGATGCCAGTGCACAAGAGGAGGTCTGTTTGCAAGGTAAGGAAGAGGCACAACTGCAAGGGGGCTGGCAGGCCATCCCAAACACCTTGATGGGCCTGATCTGGCCCATGGGTTGGAGGTTCCCTACCCCTGACCCACAGGATGGGAGAACTACCAGAAAGACTCTTCCTATTTTGAATGACCAGAGATAGCTCAGTTGGTTAATAACCCCAAGCTTGTTAGGGAGAAATGATGTCTAAAGAAATCGTTAAAGCAAAAAGCTCAGCTATTAGAACTGCAGGCATTGCTACAAATAAAACTAAAGTGTTCGGTTCGTGTCAACACAGTTGTGCCACTAACTGAACAGCTTATTTACTGCAGGATGAAATTTCATGAAGTGTTGAGAAGGATGAGAGGAAAAAATGAACTCGGCCTTTCCTAAACTAATGCAAAAAATATGGCGCTCTGCAAGTATTTTGTCCTTTGTTCTCTGCTTCAGATGATTTCCCAAGGCACTGAACACAACTAATCATAAAGTTCATCATATTTAAAGCCCCCTTGAAAGAAGCAGTGGTTAACCACTGCACCAAGATTTTACACGCATGCCCCACACTAAGGGCTCCGCTCGCTGGCCCCACCTACCCCTTCGCCCAATCAACACATCCCCGCCCCCCCATCATAGCTGTTAACGTTTCCCATTTTTTAAGGGAAATTCCCTTATTCCGAATAGGATTCCTCGCAAGAAAAGGGAACAGTTGACAGCTATACCCCCAATACACATCACCCACTCCCTCACACACACACCATTTCTCTCCCATCTGAAGCAAATTCCATCAGTGACTCACAAACTTGCTACATCCAATTACAGTGCTTCACTTGGAAGTGCCTTTAAACACAGTTCACCAAGTGCAATCAGCTCAAACGGCGTCTGCCGCGTAGGAGCAAAACTGTTGGCATCTTCTGAAACAAACTTGCAGCCAACGCTGGTGCTGACCTCTAAAGCCCCAAGGCCTTTCAGGACATCTGTGGGGAAGCTTTGGTCCTCCAGATGTTGCTGGAGTCCCATCATCCCAAGCCATCGGCCATGCTTGCAGGGGCTGATGGGAACTGTAGCTCGACAACCTCTGGAGGGTGAAATGTTTAGGCAGGTATATCAAGGACAGATTGCACACACTTTAAACTACCCAAGCCTGGAGGTCAATCCGGCCCTTACGGCTAGCAATAGGATTTGAAGCAGGTTGTGTATGGACTGCATTTTGGCATTCCTTACAGCATGTTCTTGAAGACTACTTATCTCCGCTTGAAAACATGACTGTGCTCAGACTTCCCTGATCCCCTGGATTCTGTGCCTCTACGTTTCCAATATTCTCCTGACGTTATTAATGATTTTATGCTATTTCTACAGTTTATATGTACAGTGGTACCTCAAGTTACATACACTTCAGGTTACAGACTCCGCTAAACCAGAAATAGTGCTTCAGGTTAAGAACTTTGCTTCAGGATAAGAACAGAAATCGTGCTCCGGTGGCACGGCGGCAGCAGGAGGCCCCATTAGCTGAAGTGGTGCTTCAGGTTAAGAACAGTTTCAGGTTAAGTATGGACCTCCGGAACGAATTAAGTACTTAGCCTGAGGTACCACTGTACACTGCTTAGAGTCTTTCCCTTCTAGTATTAAGCAGACCAAATGTTTTCTCAGACAAGTGAATAAATAGGGATGGGACTATCCTACTCAGGTCCTCACCAGACAGCCTACGGCCTTCCCTAACCTAGCTGAGCCATAAATACTCCCAGGTCACGGCTGCGGGGTTGCCTGTGCCAATGGCCTATTTTAAGCCATGCCTGTCTGGCTGACCATCTCCGTGCAGCTGCCTCCTGCTCACTTCAGGACACTGCAGCATAGACCCCAAAACCATGAATGCTCTGCATGAACCTCAGGCCAATGCCAGCCCCGTCACCCCAAAATCCAGCAGCTCCTTGTGTTAGTTCCTGCTGCTGAAGCCTACAACCCAGTGCTGGCAGTGAGTGACAAAATTAGACCTTACATATAGCTTAACTTTCCCGTTATGCCACTTGAACAAAACAGGCAGTCCCGTTTCAGTTAAAATTACATAGGATTGTCAACAAGGTACAGTTACTGCAAAGGGATCGTTTCGCCATTTAAATCATTGCACTAAAAGGAGGCAGCACAACAAAGAAGACTCCTTATTCATCAAGAAAGGCCACCGCAGAATCCTCCAGGGTGCTGCTAATTCCCATGTTTATTTCCAAACTGCTTGTCTGTTAATTTCCTTACAGTGTGAGTAGTTGATGTGTTAGTCAGCTACAGAAACCTACAGGGCTAGAATCTCTGGCTTCAAGTGCAGGGGCTTGTATCAGCCTGGATAGCTCAGTTGGTAAGAGCATAGTGCTGATAACGCCAAGGTTGCAAGTTCAATCCCTGTATGGGACAACTGCATTGCACAGGGTTGGACTAGATGATCTGTCCCAACTCTATGATTCTATGATATAGATCAACATACAGCTTCCATCCCACCCAACAATCATCTCAGAAGATGAAGCAAGCCTTAGAACTGCCGGGGAACAGATGTAGTTCAGCAGTAGAACATCTACACTGCATGCAGAAAGGCCTCAGATTCAGTCCCCAGCATCTCCAGGAACAAGCTGGAAGAGATCCCTGCCTGAAACTCTGGAGATTTGCTGACAGTTAGTGCTGTAAAGGTAAAGGGACCCCTGAGCATTAGGTCCAGTCGTGGCCAACTCTGGGGTTGCAGCGCTCATCTCGCTTTATTGGCCAAGGGAGCTGGCATACAGCTTCCGGGTCATGTGGCCAGCATGACTAAGCCGCTTATGGCGAACCAGAGCAGCGCACGGAAACGCCGTTTACATACCCGCCGGAGCGGTACCTATTTATCTACTTGCACTTTGACGTGCTTTTGAACTGCTAGATTGGCAGGAGCAGGGACCGAGCAACGGGAGCTCACCCCGTCACGGGGATTCGAACCGCCGACCTTCTGATCGGCAAGTCCTAGGCTCTGTGGTTTAACCCACAGCGCCACCCACGTCCCACAGTTAGTGCTGTAGACGATACTAATCTAGATGGACCAATGGTCTGATTGCTACCTACGTTCCACCAACCCAGCAGGCAGCTGTATAGGAAAGGGCCTCCCCGGTCTAAACCTAGCTGGCCAAACAGTTCCATGTCACAAACATTCTAGTTTCACTGAAAGTGAATTCAGTCCTGGATCTCCTGGCTGCTTTTTAATCAGGGCTAGCCATCTTATTTTGCACATAAGATGGTAAGAACTGATTAAAAAAAAAAAACTTTTATTTCCCAGTCTCATAACCAAAAATCAATATGCTAGTGATGTACAGGGAAGAAGAAAAATAACACATTTAGATGCCTAGGCAACTCAGTGTCTGGGATATCTTTTAAACACAAACTATAAACATATTTGCTCTATGACTTGCATGTATTTTTTGCTGGCTATAGTTACATACCCTCCAACATTTCTTTGATGAACATAGGGACATCCTATATCATAATAATCATCATCATCATCATCATACCCCGTCCATCTGACTGGGTTGCCCCAACCAATCTGGACAGCTTCCAACATGTATAAAAACAAAATAAAACATTAAACATTAAAAAACTTTCCTATACAGATGTCTTCTAAAGGTTGTATGTATAATTACTTATCTCCTTGACTTGGTGATTGTCTAACACCATACCCTCCAATATTTCTTTGACAAAAATAGGGAAGTTGTAAGGAAAAGTGGGACCTTTGGGAATCAAATCAGAAACTGGGACAGCTTCTGTAAATCCGGGATGTCCTGGGGAAATAGGGACACTTGAGAGTGTCTGTAGTTATAGCTCTCTCTACCTTTAGGACGCGGGTGGCGCTGTGGGTTAAACCACAGAGCCTACGGCTTGCCGATCAAAAGGTCAGTGGTTCGAATCCCCACGACAGGGTGAGCTCCCGTTGCTCGGTCCCTGCTCCTGCCAACCTAGAAGTTTGAAAGCACATGGGTGCAAGTAGATAAATCGGTACCACTCCGGCGGGAAGGAAAACGGCGTTTCCAGGTGTTGCTCTGGTTCACCAGAAGCGGCTTCGTCATGCTGGCCACATGACCTGGAAGCTGTATGCCGGCTCCCTCGGCCAATAAAGCGAGAGGAGCGCCGCAACCCCAGAGTCGGCCATGACTGAACCTAATAATCAGGGGTACCTTTACCTTTAGGAAGTGCAAAGGCTCTCACCCCACCCCACCCATCCTTTATAACATATTTTGCTCAAACGCTTTAAAGCAGGCATAGGCAAACTCGGCCCTCCAGATGTTTTGGGACTACAACTCCCATATCCCTAGCTAACAGGACCAGTGGTCAGGAATGATGGGAGTTGAAATCCTAAAACATCTGGAGGGCCGAGTTTGCCTATGCCTGCTTTAAAGGCCCCCCCAAAAGAGCAATTACTGCCATACTAATTATTTAGTGGTAGAAAATAAAAGACTAATAGGCCGTTCCACAAATATTTGAATCAGGCTATCTGAGTCTGGTCTTTGAGATGTCAGGGTGGGCATGCTAGTTTGAATGCCAGTGAGTCAGCTCAACTGACTTCTGAAGCAGCTTGGAAAGGGTCCATTCTGCAAATCTGTTGTCCACTTGAAATCACTGAGACGGCCCTAAGATACCGTATTTTTTGCTCTATAAGACTCACTTTTTCCCTCCTAAAAAGTAAGGGGAAATGTCTGTGCGTCTTATGGAGCGAATGCAGGCTGCGCAGCTATCCCAGAAGCCAGAACAGCAAGAGGGATTGCTGCTTTCACTGCGCAGCAATCCCTCTTGCTGTTCTGGCTTATGAGATTCAGAATATTTTTTTTTCTTGTTTTCCTCCTCCAAAAACTAGGTGTGCCTTATGGTCTGGTGCGTCTTACAGAGCAAAAAATACAACAAAGGAGATCACCAGCAATCCCATGTCTCTGACCGAGCTCTATGAGCTTGCAATAAACTGCAGGCCCAGATGGAGAAGCACATCTACACACCAAAGTGCCATTCAATGGTGCCCAAATGAGCATCCAGAAGTATCTGCACAGCAGCTGCACTAGCAAAAGCTTGTTTCCGCACAGGCTCTTCTTCTCTACAGAATCTAAGTGGGTGGATTGTCCACTTGAATAAAGCACTACCTACAGCAACACAGTGCTTTCCTTAACTTTGCAGTCCAGTCCAATGGCTGTTTGGAACAAACAGACATTGGACTAGACTGCAAAGCTCAGGAAAGTGCTACAGTGGGTGAGTGACAACACCATTATTAAAATTAAGTTTGCATGCTTATACTTGGGGTAAATCACATTGAGCTTGGTGGGGCCAAAAGTGATTTGTCCCAATTACTGTATTTTTCGCTCTATAGGATGCACTTTCTCCCCTCCAAAAATTAAGGGGAAATGTGTGTGCATCCTATGGAGCAAATGCAGGCTCCTTGGCTTCAGCCATAGCAACGTGAAGCCTCCGAAGCACAGAGGGAGCACTCCCTCCATGCTCTGGAGGCTTCAGGTTCCTTTTGCTGAAGCCAGGAGAGCAAGACTCTCCTGGCTTCAGGAGCGAGGGAGAGCTACGCAACGCCCCTTCAGCGAAGCGGGAGGAGAAATGGAAGGGGCTCCATTTCTCCTCCCGCTTCGCTGAAGGGGCGCTGAGCAGAGAGGGGAAGAATTTTTTTTTCTTGCTCTCCCCCTCTAAAACAAGGTGCGTGCGTCCTATGGAGCGAAAAACACGGTAAGTGTGTACAGAACTGAAACTATGAAGAGTTGTTGTTATTGTTTACAATTTGTATTTTGGATAATGGTATTGTTACCCCACCCATCCCAAACCTTAGGTTAGTAGGGCATTTAAAAATAAAAACAGCAACAACAATGAACAAGCCCACAGTAACACAAATGACTTTAACAACTATATGAACAACATATGCTCCAAAAGCTCTATGTTTGGATTGGAGACTCCAACACGCCCTTTTCCCTAAAGTCCTTGCATAGTTTTCTCATAGCTCACATATCACCAGTTCACCAAAGAAGCCCCCAGCACAAACTTATCAGGCTGAACTTTCAAAGCTCGTCCTTCTGGGCCAACGCAAACTGCTCCTAGAAAAACCTCTGCTTTTATAGCCAGCGCAGGAAACTGCATATTTCTTTACCCCCAACTTGCCAAGAAAAAGGGGTGGGGGTGGAGAAGATGAGGAGGGTAAAATAAAAGAAGCAATTCCAGGCACAAAAGAAATAAAGAAATCTATGGCAAGCAGAAGGGACCTGGGCTGTCGCTGCATTGTTGCTCTCCTTTGACAACAATAAGAAAGGAAGGAAAAGAGATCAGATAAAATATAAATGCAAGGCGGTTGAGCTGAGGAATGTCGATCCCTCGGGAAGGGAACGGCACTCGCAAGATTAAAGAAAATGATATCAAATAGGATGTGCTGCAATATCGGCTTTTGTGGCCATTGTGTCAGTGTTTACAAACGCGTTGATCTCAAGGAACAGGGGGTTTCATTGTTCATCCCGAACTCATGTCACGCAGGGCAATGCGATTCCAATGAAAGTTTGCCAGAGGACAAAACAGTGTCAGTTACACAAGGGAAGCGCAGGAACAAATCTATGCAGTAGCGGCGGAGGAGAGGCAGCTAGCCGGCCATATGGATTCAATTCGAGCCGTTCCATTCCAGGGAAGGAACTCTGTACAACAGGAACCAACACAATGACGCCAGGCCTATACTCCACAAACCACATAAGACAGATCACACTCACACTATCTGTCTCTCTCTCTCTCTCTCTCTCTCTCTCTCTCTCTCTCTCTCTCACACACACACACACACCAGTTTTTCTCCTCTGTATGCTTTTACTTGGACAAGCCGCTGAAATCAGTGGGATTTAACTTGGGATCCCACTGTTCTTCCACATAGTACTTTCATCAATTGCATTAATTATAGGCAATGGGAGGAGGAGGGGTCTCTTAATAAAAGCCATAAGCCCCACTGCCTGATTCTTTAGCCAAATCCCATAACACCCTCCCCAAAAGCATTGTAAACCCAGTAGCTATTGGGGTGGGGCACTGAATAGAAAGTCCTGCTGCTTGTCAATGAGCTTTCTTCCAACCACAGTCCAGAATACACTTAAACCATGGAACCACAGTACTGCAGAATTGGAAGGGACCCTGAGGGTCATCTAGTCCAACCCCCTGCACTGCAGGAATCGCCCAACGTAAGGCTCAAACCCACAACCCTGAGATTAAAAGTCTCATGCTGAGCTATCCTTATCTGGGAGCAATCCTTTGGTTTATTTGGGATTTTATGCTGCCAGAGTATATGTTTACATAAGAAACATATACTCTGGCAACATATAATCCCCCCAAAAAACCTATGATTGCTCTCAAATAAATTGTGAGAGCGCAAGTTAGGCTAAGGGCTCCAGAGCCAGTGTCAAGATGCAGCGTCCTGGGCAGCTCGGAGGGCCCCAGCAGGACGCCTTTGCTCCCAGCTGGGCAGCTGGATGTGGGGAGCTGCCATTTTAATTTCCCACATTGCCCATGACTGATGCTGCATCAGGAGCATTGTGGGAAAATCAAAAGCAGCAGCCCAAATTGCCATGGCTGCCCACCCCTGCCAGGGAAGCACTCCAGGTGAGGAGGAAGCTAATGACACATGAGGCGTTCCACCAGAGGGCACTATGCCAAGAGCTCCCTGAAACCTGGAGCCAGTTCTGCAGAATCCCATTGCAGCCAGCACATCTCAAAAGCACTGATGGCTCAATCCGAAGGTTTATTTGGAAATAAGACCCTTCGGATTGCACTGGAACAACAGGTGATGGGGCTGATAGAGGTGCTACTCTCCCTGCACGCAGGCTGTAGAAAAGCCCTTCCCTAAGGAACAACGCTGTATGCAGGGAATGCAATGTTTTTAAAGCTCCTTCCCAGTGCATGGAGCATTTATCCGGCTGCGGCGCAGCATATTTCTGCCGGTGGTAGCACAGAATGTGCAGTAAGGAGTTCTTGCAAGTTAGAATAATAAACCCTCACAATCTCTATAATGCAGTGGGGCTGGGAGTAAGACACTGATTTGTCATATGTTAAGCTGCTGGGCTGAGCAGATCTAACTCATTCTCCCTTACCCACACACAACTTCATGTTGGGGGAAGGTAACTTGCCTCTCCTAATCTCCTCCCCACACACTGGATTCTCAGTCCTCAAGAAGAGAAAGAGCTGTCACATTTAGTTTTGCAGATTCCCCCACAGTCCGCAAAATTAATATTTGGGGGTGGGGGAGTGAGCAACGATGACCCTCCAACTAAAATTCAGCCTTATCAGAAACGCAAGTATTGCAACTTGTATGGCTTTTGACAAGACTGCACTTTATTCATCAGGGTGCCCAAGCATCCGAAACACAGCTGCAAGCTATGCAAACTTGCTGAACTCAGTGATGCTTACTTCCCAAGTTGACATTCAGAGGCTCAGGGTACATAGACCCACCTTCGCAAAACTGAGGATGGTTCCTGAAAAAAATTAAGAGGACCAATAGGAATCTTTCAGACTATTTTAAGACACCAGTCATCCCAGGAGAAAGAGCAGAACAGCCCAAGTCCTTGCTGTGTCAATGTTTGCTTTCCTCCTCGCCAATCAGGCATTTCTCCCGACATTCCCAGGGCCTTCCATCTCTCTGAGCATCTTGGCAGCATTAAGAACAGTGAGTGACTGATTCTGGTTGCCAAGAGAATAAAACTGGACCAGTACAGCCGCTTCCCTGACAATTTATGGCTTGCATATGGTCATTTGGAATTTGTCGTTAGTGTGTGGCCAAAGTTTTTACAGAGTTGAAAACACACACACACAGAGAGAGAGAGAGATTCCAAGCCTGGGACCTCTGCCCATGGGACAGAGGGTCATGGATGAATGATAATCCAGCTTCTACCTAGGGTTTTAATAGGTCATAAGATTTTATGGTAACTATATTCGTAATGTATTTTTGTCGGTGTTTGTCCTTTGATGCTATGGCCTGTCGGCTACGCAAATAAAGTCTATTCATTCATTCCAAGCCGGTTAGCAACCATCAGAAAGAAAAGGAAAAACAGGAGTGGGGAACGGGGTGAGTTTTTTTGGGGAGGTAGGAATACTCATTGCAACATATTGGTTATGTAGCAGGATAGGATGCAGGCTTCCTCAGAAACAAGTCCCACCAAGCTGAATCAAACTTACTTCTTAGTAAGCACGCTTAGGATCTCAGCCTTACCATACATGCATGCAAAAGTATGTCTTATAGACCAATCTTTTCAAATACTCTTGGTGGAAGCAAGTCCCATTTTATTCAACAGGATAAACTTCCAAGTGAGAGTGGGACTGCAGCCTCCCTATAGGAAATTACAGTGTGATCCTATGCACTTTGCTCAGAAGTAAATTCCACTAAGTCCAAGGGTGCTTAGGACTGCAGCCTAAGCCCCATCAAACTCAGTGGAGCTTACTTCTGAGTAAATGTATCCAGGGCGTGGGGTTCCTGGAGGACTGTTATCTTTTCTCTATTTTAAACACCACTCGCCTACCCCTATGACTATTGCTTATGTCATCTTTTTTTTAAAAAAAAAGACGAGAGCCATTTCCAATAGTAAACATATCTGACATTTAAACACACACACACATTTATATCCTCTACTGATCTTGCAAAACAAGGAGGCAGAAAGAGTGATGGGGAAGGAGCTGACTCAAGTCTTCGAAGCTTGCATTAAATCATCTCTTTCGCACCCAGTAATTGTTCAACGTGCCAAAGACTCTCCACCGCAGCCCCCCAAAACACGAACACACCCGGCTATGTTCAGTCAATGCCACAATTAGGTGCTTCAACCGTCCCAGACACTCACACCCCAACATCTGGAAAGGGGAAGAAAGAGGAGAGGCAGGCAGAAACACTGTCTGATAAGCATTCAGCAAGCAAGCCCGTCTCTGTAGGGATTCCGCACATGTAACCTTCCCTTTCCCAAAAAGAAAAAAAAAAGACAGGAGGAGGAGGATGGGGAAACACCGGGTTTGCAGACAACTCCAAGGGTTTGTTGCTGGGGCTCATCAATAATCTTCGGAGTTAGGAGGCGGCTCATTATCATTATCACTTTGCTTTGGGCGATGTTGCATCCAAACAGCAGGGAGGGGAGAGAAACCAGGAGACAAAGCGTGTTTCCACCCCCCAACCCTTCCCCACGCCGCCGCCAATGCATACATCCACAACACGTTCCGGATTTTAGACAGACTAGCAAGCTGATAGATATGAAGAAGGGGAAATAATGCTTTAAATAAAATAAAAAAAGCATGGCGCAACTCACCTGGTTTGGGACGGCTGCTCCCTGCCCTTTACAAAGAACATAAGCCAAGAGGCCAGGTTGGAAACCAAGTCACTTAATTAGACATGAGCGGGGCAAAGCTTGCGAAGCAGTTCCCTTGGGATGCAAACTGTAGAAGGTCGTGTGTGTGCGCCGCTTCCTCCCCAACCAACCAAGCCACCCACTCCCGCCCCCTTTTGCTTGGGATTCAGTCACTGGTGCTGCTGCTGCTCTGGTTGCTGGAAGCAGCAACAGCAGGGGGAGGGAGGAGGAGGCTGCACACCGATCTGGGTCTGGCACAATGAATTGCAGCGCAGAAGGACCGCCCCGCCCTTCAGCCGCTTTGCAATTACATCATCCTTCTGTGGCTCGGCAGGGGGCGGAGGCGGAGGGTGGGCGGGGAAAAAGGAAAGACAGAGCCTTCCCATTGGCCCCTCCGGGCAGGCGTCCCTTGGGTCCCTGGGAAACGTAGTCCCGGGGCGCGGTTCCGCCCCGGGCTACTACAGGCGCGTCTGGTCGTTCGCGGCACTACAACTCCCGTGAAGCCCCGCGCGGCGTGGCCTCAGAAAGGAGCTGAGGGAGAAGAGGGAGGTCCTTAAGGCTTCGGGAGCCGAGCCCGCTCGCTCCCTTAGAGCGGCCATATTGGCGGCGGTGATGACGGCGGCGGCGGCGGCAGTGCGGTTCTCGACGGGCGCCCTGCGGAGAGGAGGAGCGGCCCTGAGGAAGCCGGGTTTAAAGTGGCGGTGCGGTGGGAGAGGAGGGGGGGTGGGCGAGCGAGTGGGGGGTGGGTGGAATAAAGCGAACCGGAGCGGTTGAGGAGAGCTTTTTCAACCTGAGGTGGGGGGGGGGGAGAAGCGACGGTGGGCGCGAGGAGGTCAAAAGTCCTCGGTTGCGTTTGGCGATTCTTTGCCATCTCTCCCCTCCCCTTCGTGATAAGTGACGGGCGGGGGCGCGCGCTGGGGGCGGGGGCGGCGTGTTGCCGTGGGAACCCCCGACGGGAGCGCGGCTGCGCCTTCCCCGCCCCTTCATAGGTGTCCCCAGACCGCAGCGTCCCGCGCTTTGCCGCGGGTGGCGCAGAGGTTAGAGCGCTCGTTTCGCGCGTCCCCGGGAGCCCCGAGTTCGGTTCCCGGGCGCCTCTCTCGGGCCGGGTTCCCCTAATGGCAGTGTGAACACCGAAACAATCGGTTGCTGCGGCGCCAGTGCAGAGCGCAAGCCCTGAGCCAGGATTAGTGGCGCCTGCTACTTAACCTGGGCATGGATAGGAAGCTGCCCCAGACACTTGCTTAGGGCCATCTAGCTCAGTGTTGTCTGCACTGGCTGGCAGCGGGCCAGGACTGAGCTTCCAGCCCTTGAATTTAATGGGATTTTACTGTTGAGTTGAGTGGCTTTGTTTGGGGTGGGTGGATTACAGTTTCACTGAGTTTAGGGAATGACCAGGTTTTTATTTCTCTCCCTCTCCCCCAATGCAGCCTACAATCCCTCCTGCTTGCAAAACCATCACACTGCCTGGCAATCCTGCTTTTCGTAAAACTAGGAGAGCTGATCCTAGTGGCGTGTAGTACTGAGAATCTGTCCAGCTTGCGGCTGTAATATTACAGCGAAGTGGTAGAGCACTTACTTGTGTGTAGGGAGTCCCCAGGATGAATCCCCGGGGGATCTGCTGCCAGTCAGTGTAGACAGTTCTGAGCTGGAAGGACCAATATTGCAGTTCAGGGTGAGGCAGCTTCCTAATCTAGACAAATTCCCCAATAAAATTGATGAAAGACAGCAGAGTTATAATAGGTTTAACTTTGGGAATTTCACACACACACACCCCCCCAAAAAAATTCCTGCTACAGATGTCCCTTGTTTCCAAGCACTTTGTGGTCTACTCAAGATATACCTTAACAGTGCAACTCTGTACATCTTTACTCAAAAGGTCCCACTGAGTTCAGTGGGGCTTACTTGCAGGTAAGTGGATATAGGACAGCAGCTTTAAAAATAATTTTCTCCTTCTTGACAAAATCTCTGGGATCTTATTTGAAAGGTGAGGTAGAAATCCCTGTAACAAATAAATCATACCTATGATAGTTTAGATTGTGTTGGAATTTCAGAGCAATATTATGGAGCTCCATTGTGCTAGTTTGCATAGTCCTAAAATGGTGAGGTTTCAACGTTCCTGTTTTAATCTGCTACATATACTATTATCCTGCCTGTTTGTTTGTTCTACAACAAACATTCCAGGTGGCTGAAAAGTTTATTTACAAAGTGTTATAAAAGCCTAGTGAAAACAGATATCACAACAGGGCAGTAGCTGAAAGTATAAGGACAAATTAATGATAAGGGTCATCCTCGTTTTGCGTTCAGCAGAATCACATCTTTAACCATCAAGCCCCGAAGATATTCTTGCGTTGCAGGAAATAGATGACTCTTGGTCTCCCAAGTCTACGATTCTATGATATTGGTCTCATTCTGTGGGAATTGTTGGCTAAAAATGGAGCATCATTGACGGATGTCAAAGAGCTCAGTGTGTGGATGTTACACTAGTTCCCCCCTTTTTTTATGAATACTTCTTCCAGTGCAGGAATGGGGAACGTTTGGCCCTGCAGATCTTGCTGGGCTTCAGTTCCCATCATTCCTCACCAATAGCCATGCTACCTAGGGCGGGTGGGTGTTTGTCTAGACCAGAAGGACTGGGCTGTAGAACAGAAGATAAATAAACGGACAGGGGCCTCTTCAGAAGCATTTACCTGCTGTGTTCTCTTACCAGTTTTGGTGTTAACCACGTTCTGTGTATCCTTCAGAGAGTTTGAGTCCATTAGCTTTCCTATCGCTGCTGTGGAACTACAAAATGCTACATTTAGGCCACTGCTTTGCTTTGCAGAACTACAATTCCCAGAGTTCCCTGGAAAAAAGGATTGCTTAAACTCACTCTTCATATATAGCATTGTGAAATATAAGTGTGTGTGTGTGTGTGTTTGAAAAATCAGCTTTGCCCAAACATGTATATTTTAGAGAAGGGAAAAACTCACTGCTTGACCACTTTTTAATTCCTTTTATATTCCTAAAGCATTCTGCATTATCTTAAGAAAGGGCCTCTATAAAGAGCAGGCAGGGGGCTATTTTATCTCTGATCTTAGTGCTAAGCACCACAGTGCTGAGATCAGAAAGTTTGCATTTTACTTTTCACAGATATAGCCCTCCAAAGTGCTGGGCAGTGAGGAGGGGGCTGGAAATGCTGGTTGTGTGTGCATCAGCACCTGTCTTTTGTGTGTGACAGTTTATGTAAGAGTGTGTCTAGTGTTTGTCCTGTGTGTGTGTCCATGCATGTGTACACTGACCACTTTCACCACTGGCATGTGGCCTTCAGAAAAGTGGTTGGCCGTCAGTGTGGCCCTCGGACCAGAAAAGACTAGCTGTTCCTTGTTCACACCAAGCAGTCTCACCTGAACGTACATTTGGGGTTTGAGATTATGTTAATACACAGGCTGAGCCAGTAAATGGGGCCAGGGGGAAGGCTTGTGATCTGGTCACATAAACATTTGTTACGGTCATTCTAAACCAGGGGTTGCCTTCCTTTTGGACCAGTGAGCCCATTTATAATGATGGAGGCCACCAGTCACAAAATAGCTGCTATTGCAATTGGGGGGGGTGATGGTGGAGGATAACCTGAAATGGTTGCCACAGGGAGTGTGGCGACATGCAAAATTAGAGACACAGCCACCCACCACAATTTTATGCTTTCCATGGGAAGTCTTACCTGTCCTGATTGTGGGGATACACAGCCATGGGTGTAGCCAGGGGGGGGGACTCCCCCCCCCGCCCGCCCGGCCGGATCAAGTAAAACAAAAGGAATACTTAAATAACTGACCAATCACCACAGTACTGCCCCCCCGCAACAAGAATCCTGGCTACGTCCATGCAAACAGCACTGATTTTAAACATACGGTACACTGATCCTGCTGCCGAACATTTTGCTCCATAACATTATTTCTAGGAGGCCTGGAGACTCATCTAAAAAGAAGAACGAAAGCATGAAGTCTGGGGCATGTGCCCAGGTGAAAGCCTTTGCTTGGTGCGCACAGGTGCCACGTTGGAAACCCTAGTTCTAAACTTAAAAGCAGAAATGCAGCCCAGTCTTACGTGTGTTTACTCAGAAGCAGTGCTTTTTTTCTTAAAAAAATGTTTAGGGGTACTCTCATTTTCCTACTCATATTAAACTATTTCCCCTCAATGAGGCCAAACTTAGATTCACAAAATGTTTAGGGGTATGCGTACCCTCAGCAAAAAGCACTTCTCAGAAGTAATCCCTGCTGTGTCGCAAGGCACTTTACTCCTAAATCGATGTTCTTGGGGTTTCAGCCTTATGCTGAAAGCTCCCTTAGACAGTGAGGCTTACTTCTGAGTAAACATGTAGTAGTGAACTGGGTTGGTGCACTGAGCTTAAGCCCACCAAAATTACTAGTCAGCCTATCTAGGAATATTTAGCTGCAACACATTGGCAGACACTGTTGGGGGACAGAGTGGAGTGCTTCGACTTGCAAAAGTTTCTTTCCAGGTGAGTGGCTTGGGGAGGACATAAAGCAGGGGTCCCCAAACTAAGGCCCACGGGCCGGATAAGGCCCAAGGGACTCGTTTATCCGGCCTGCGGCAACTCCCACTGCTACCGCCCGCTCTTACCTGTGCTACGCGGCTGTCCACTTCCGGGTCGGAGGAGGACCAAAAATAGCTTGTGAGCATGCACAAGTGTTATTTGTGCATGCGCAAGCATTATTTCCAGTGCGCATCCGGGTCGGACGAGGCCCATGCACATGGGCACAAGCTATTTCCGGTGCTCCTCCAACCCTGAAGTGCGCCGGAAATAGCATGTGCACACGCATATGGGCACACACTCCTCCTGCCCGCCGCGTGATCGGCGCTGGAGACACCAGCCCGAGGTGTGGCAAGTTTGCTGACCCCTGACATAAAGCAATGATGGGAAACCTGTGACCTACCAGGTGTTGCTGGACTCTAGCTCCGATCATCCCCAGCCAGAGTGGACCATAGGGATGATGGCTGGTAGTAGGCCACAGTCTCCCCATCCCTTGTAAAGTAAGCAACTAATGAGAAATGCAAGGTGCTTAATGTTCAGTTCTGCATTCTCTTTCAGGAGCTGCCAGCGCAGAGAATGTGACTTCTACGCCGCCTCTTCGTCTCTAAATGGGGTCATACTAGAGATTTCTGTGATCTGGGCTTTATCTGCTGTTTCTGGGCAATGCCTTGGAAAGACGAGGGCGTGCTGCTTATCCCATGACCCAGCAAGAATTGAAGCAACAGTGCATTCATTTTATCATGGCTAGTTGGGAGGGGAGGGTGGAGGTAATTTATTCAAAGTTCTTCCTTCTGCAAACACTTCACTCAAACCTTATTCGTTCCTCCTCAATCCCTTTCCCTTCACAGCAGGTAGATCTGTACCACCTGAAGAAAATGTTTATTGAGGGCTTTAAAATCTGAGTAGGCTCAGGATGTTCTCTTCTGGGTGTCAGAACATCCTGTTTTTAAGACTTGTCAAATTGAATCTCCTCCACAGCAACAAATCCATTCATAGGTAAAGGCAGTAAGTATTTTGAAAAGCCCTGCCAGGATCTTGTTTCTGTAAAGCAGCATCTGACAAAGGTTTCACTGAACTTTGACCAAAATGTTATTACAGACAAATTAGGTGCTTTTTGCTGCCTTCTATAGAGTCAAACCTTGATCTATGTATTGTTTACTCTGGCTGCCAGTTGTTCTCCAGGGTCTCGGGTTAAGAGGTATTTACAAACCCTTCAGTGTGAGATCTTTGAAATGTGGATGCCAGAGATGAACCCAGAACCCTCGGGCATGCAAAGCATGTCCTGTACAACCAAGTTACTGACATGTTCTGACATTTTTGGGATGGTGCTATTGTTATAAATAGTCCCATCGGTCTGCTGCAGAGGGATGCACTATACAGGAGGCTTCGCAAAAAATAACAGCCGGGTGCTTACCCCCCAAAGAGTTTGCAAAGTAAATTTCAGCTGTGGGTGGGTTTGGAGGAAAGGCAAAAAATCTAAAGAGGGGAAGGATTGTGCTAGGAATCAGCAACTGAAGACTGCACCAATTTGAGCCCACAGTAAGTTGCAGGCCATGAGTTCAGGTGTGTCTACACAGAATAGGGGCATCAGCTTGGAGAGATGGCCTTCCAACCTCAATTACTAAAGCTCTGACTTGGACAGGAGCATGTGAACTGCTGATCCAATTGCACAGCAATTGTCTGTGACCTATAGACGGGACTTTTAAGATTTCGTCTACAAGAGGAGACAGCAGGAACCAGGTAAAAATGAGTCTGGTTGCACTTTGGTCTCTCAATACTGTGCAAAGCACCTACATAGTATGTGGATCAGCAAGATTATATAAACTCAAGAGGGGTTGACATACTGGAGATTGAAATTTTTTTGCACGCTTCATATTTTCAACTCATTCTCAACTTGGAATCGCTTAAGCCCAGGTGTAGTTAAGAGCTGCAGCCTCATGCGGTGATCATAACAAGCTTATGTATAATAATAATAATAATTTATTATTTGTACCCTGCCCATCTGGCTGGGTTTCCCCAGCCACTCTGGGCGGCTTCCATAGAAACCAAAAATACACTAAAATATCACACATTAAAAACTTCCCTGAACAGGGCTGCCTTAGAAGTAAATCCAGTTGGTTGCACAGTGGGACTTGGTTCCTGCTCCTAAAGATAATGCAGGTGGTCTGTTTAGCAGGTACAAGGAAGTGGCCAGTTGCTATTTTCTTGGATCTATTTTATTAGACAATTCAAATGGCTTTTGTGGCCAGATCTTATAAACAGCCTAGTCAAATGACCTTGATTTCTTTTCTTAAGCTATGTTTACACATACCTTTAACTGTTTTATCCCTTGGAACCAAATATGTGTTGAATTTAATTTCCAGGTGGGCCTTCTTTCAGTCTCTCCTTCAGGTTTCCAAAGCAATACTTTTGCTTAGCATTATCCATGCCACTGATGCTGCTTTTTTTTTAGAATGGAGCAAATCAGTGCTGCTGCTGACCTATCCGCTTACAAGGGTTTGACACTGCTGGAGAGAGAGGCTTCATTGCATCCATTATGCACAGCAGGAGTGAAGAGGCTTTGTCCCTGCAGACTTTACTCATCTACAGTTGCCAGCATCCCTGCTGATGGACCATGCTGGCTTGGTCTGATGGGAGTTGGCTTCTCTCTGAAGTCTCAGGGGCAATAAGTTCCCCTTCCTTGACACACAAGATAGATTTTAACCTGGTGGCTAATTTAATGATCAACAATTATACTAGAAAGGTTTGATTTTAATGTGCAGAAAACATGGATAACTATCAAGTAATGATGCTTTCTTTCCACAGTTTTCCATATGCTGAATGCCCCTTACCACAGATCTCTACAAAAAAATTTTTTTCCTTCCAGTAGCACCTTAAAGACCAACTAAGTTAGTTCTTGGTATGAGCTTTCGTGTGCATGCACACTTCTTCAGATACACTGAAACAGAAGTTGCCAGATCCTTCTATGTAGTGAGAAGGTGGGGAGGGGTATTACTCAGAAGGGTGGTGGGAATGGGTGATTGGCAGATAGCTGTGATGAGCCTGTTGACGACTCTCTAGAAAGCCTGATGCCATCCTCGTGCCATAGAAGCAGATATAGTAGTAACCTTTTCTTGAGAAAATCTGGAATGTCCTTCAAAGGCTCATAGCTGATTTCAGTGCATGGCAGTCTCCCCTAACCTGGTGCCTTCTGACTTGTTTAGAAGTCTCTCATTCCAGTCGGCCTTTACAAGCATGGACAGTGTTCAGAGAACGATGGGAGTTTTGGCCCAACAAAATGGGGATAAGCCACAGATTGGCTTTTAAAAGCATGTCACGCTCTAGCAGAGGAGGGAGTCTGGTTTTGGTAAGATGGTCATGCAGGGCTGACCCACCCATGGGGCAAGTTAAAGGCAGCCGCCTCGGGCAGCAGGGTCCGCAGGGTTAGCAGATCTGACCTGCAAGGAAGGCTGGGAATGTGGCCTCTACAGTGGCCTTGTACTTGATGTAGATCTTCACTCGCCCCTTCCCTGGTGGGTGGGCATTGGGTGTTTTGCCTCAGGTGCCAAAATGCCTGTGTTTGTGGACCATCAAATCAAGATGTTAATGTTTTCTTCCCGACCCAAGGCTGGCAGATGTGTTGGAATGACTGAGCCAATGGTAGGCGGAGAGACTGTCATCACAGGTGTGAGTGCAAAGTCAAGTAGCTAAACATTGCTAACCCCATTTTTATCCCAAGTGGCTCTTCCCTCACAACCCAAGCTTCCCCAGGGAACTTCCTGGCTTAGCAGGGGATTTGAACTCTGGTCTCCGAGGTCTTAGTCCAACATTCTAACCACGGCTCCACATTGCCAGTCTTGCAAGAGAATGAAGAAGCCTAGGAGGAGATGGCAGGAACAAGTGACCCATACCGTTAGATATTGCATAGAAAACCAACACGAATGGGCAGTTTCCAGAACGTTAGCCCTGTTGGCCTCTTGCAGCAAAAAACATAATCCTGTGGCACCTTGGAAGAGTTGACGGCAGGTGTTGCTGCCACCCCATCGCTGTGCCTCTTACCTGGGCTGCTCAGTGGCAGCAGTTTCCAGTGAAATCTCATGGAATTCATGCTCTCCATGAGATCTCACGAGATTTGGGCAAGGTCTTGCTGGAAACGGCTGCCAGCAGAAAGAAGGTAGGTGCCCTCTTTTGGACTTCCACCACTTGAGGTGAGTACCTCACCCTGCCTCATCAGTGGGCAGGGCCCGGTTAACAGGCTTGGTGAGCCAGCCTTCGCTGCTCCAGCATGTAGGAATGCTTTTCTTCTCCACCCTCAAAGCCATGTTCTAAATACAGTGGTACCTTGGGTTAAGTACTTAGTTCGTTCCGGAGGTCCATTCTTAACCTGAAACTGTTCTTAACCTGATGCACCACTAGCTAATGGGGCCTCCCGCTGCTGCCTGATACCTGTTCTCATCCTGAAGCAAAGTTCTTAACCTGAAGCACTATTTCTGGGTTAGTGGAGTCTGTAACCTGAAGCATATGTACCACTGTATGTTTGTACAAGAGAAGATTGCCTGCACCCCAAGGCTGCTGCAGGAGGATTATGAGTAGGATCTGCAAAAGGGTTGAGCGTTCCTCTTCCTGCTCCTTTGCCCCATTTTTGTGCAAAAATTAAATGGGCCGTTGAATGCTTGTGTAATACTGTAGTCATATACATTTGGATTGGGCCATGCATGGACAGATGCTAGGTGTCACCATCCAACCAAGAAGGGGTCCTTGGTTCTGGTGTTTATGGAGTGAGGGAGGTTCAGTGATCACAAGCAAGTTGAGAACAGCATTTAACTGGAATTCCCTGTAGAAAGCTTGCGTGCCTAAGGATCCTCCCAGCACTCCTACAGATGCAATGGTGACCCGCATTTACTGGCTTAACAACATTCCAATGTGAAATATTTCACACCTGCGTGCACCTTAACAGCAGATTGTGCTATTTTGTGTTAAACCAGTGTTGTCAGCTCTCCTGAGCCTTGGACAAAGGAAAACAAAATCTCTGCCAGCCCCCTGATCCTTTTAAAGCTGGCAGTGGTCCTGGGCCTTCCTGTGTGCATATCAGATGCTTTGGCACCAAGTTGGGGTCCCTTTTATATTCCAGGTGTATATAGGTAAATATATCCTAGAGGTGGGGTTAGGGCCTGTTTCCCTGTGGGGCTTTGTGTTTTAAGAGCTGCACTTGCATCCATTCAAAAGGAGCGCCATCTGTTTCACAATTTTGTTTCTCCGCAGGCAAAAATCTTGCCTGCCTGTTCCCTTTCCTTAGGGTCATTTGCTGTTGAAAGACAAAACCTTCCGAGGAAACTGGGATGGGTGAAAACTGAATAAGGGTGTGTCACAGCGTTTTGTGTCGGTTGATGGGAGCAGGCAAAGCGTTAATCAGGAAAACGTGACCCAATTATCTATACAGCTAAGATGCATTTGCTTCTGTGTCGAATTGAAACGGCATTTCTTAATACATTTTTAAGTGACTCACACAGGCATTAACAACTTGAACAGGAAATTAGAAATCCATGACTCAGCTGGGAAGAGAGCTCTTTTCTCTTATAACAAGCCTGTGTAACCAACTCTTTTCTCCATAGGCTGCTAGAACTACACTCATGCTAATCTTTTGTCTTTTCAGCCTAAAAGGCCACAGTCAGTCGGTGCTTTGATGGAGGCCCAGGAACCGCTTCTTGCAATGCAAATGGCAAAACAGGACTGGGAAGTCAAGATAAACCTAAATCGGCTGACTTGCTTTTCAGAGCTGCCACCACTGCAGGCCTGAGGTTGTCACTTTGGAAAGTTCATTAATTGTTCGGTGGATCGTAAGCTGCTTAGCAGAAACCTAGATCTGCACTTGTTAATAGGACATGTGCAGAGCTGAGGTTGAGCACCATTCTTCGTCCAGTAGGGGGAGAAAGATGCCAGGCACAATGAATCGAAAATGCACCAGTGGCAGGAAGATCATTTTCTGCGTTGATGGCAGGAAAGCGGTCACACCCCCCAGGCTGTTTTTGGAGCAAAGGAGCAGGCTGGTGCACTTAGTCACAAGTCGGCAAATGCTGTAAAGGCTCCAGTCTTCCAAATACGTCACCACCCGTTCGTCAGGCAAACACATGTTGCTTGCGTAAGGGGCAAGATATAGGTGCCCTAGCAGTGGAGGAGAGATGATGACACCCCCTCTGTGCAGACCCAACTGTGCAGGTAGTGTTCCTGCACAGGAGAACTGGAACATCAAAGCACCCTTATAAACCAAGCGGGGGGGCTGTGGCCCTCCAATAAGCAGGGATTGTGGGATTTGTAGTCCAGCAACATCTGGAGGCCACAGGTCGTGAAAGAAATGCTAAATCACTGGGAGCAAGGATTAAAAGTGGGCAATAAATTGTGGAGGAAGGTGGTGCTTAACTTCTAACAAAAGAGCTAACCTGAGTAGCTCAGCTGGTCATATAGTGGCTGTTAACAACCCCCAGGGAAGCAAAAGCAATACAGGTGTTTTCCCCCTTTATCCTGTATGTTCTGTGTGCTTTGGACTACAACTTCCATAATCCCCGTTCCAGCATGGCAAAGCTGGATGAGCCTGATAGGAGTTGTGGTCCAAAACTTGCAGGTTGGCAGAGAGAGTGGGGTGTGGCTCTTTTCTCTGCCTCGCCCCCAGCTTTTCTTGCAGATAGAAGGAGAGATGGTTGGGACTTAATATTTAGCATTTATCTAGCATGGGTCCCAAGTGCTGTAAACTACATGCAGTGTCCCTGCAGTCCCTTACAACAACACTGTAAAGTAGCCCAGTATTATCACTCGCCTCCTGCAGATGAAGGACTAAAAGAGGGTTTTTTCTGCTCTTGCTAGCTTTGCCTCTGTGGTACCCCAGTTAAATAGCATGAGCTCATTTATCCCAGCCTATGCTATATATGAAAAGTGTAGTTTCTGTCTATTGTCTTGAGGTCTGCTCTCAATGGCCTCACCTGCTGTGACTCATGCTATCCACTTTGCTCCCTGCTTGATGGCATCAGATCATCATGTTCCTTCCAGTGCCAATTGGAAACCATCCGGGAGGTGCTGCAAATGAGATTACGTCTCTCCCAGCAGCCACCTGCTATGACATCTTAAGAAGAAACGCAGCATTTGCCATAACCGGATCTCTGATCTTATCCTTTGCACATTCTACATACTAGGCACGGTTCCACTTGGCTTGGTGCATTTGTGCAAATCCAAAAGCTCAGGCTGTTGCATTAGCTGATACCTTTTATCACAGCCTCCTCCCCCCCACAAAAAAAACAAAGTGTGTTTGCTGATTACACCATCACATATGGCATGTGCCAAACAAATGTTGCCAAACCACACCTCCCATCAAGTTAAATTCTGGCCTGTGAATGTTGAAAGCACAGAATGTGGAACCAAGTTTCCTGAGAAACTTTGCTCGCTCTTTAGCAAGATGCTGGACCTTATGACCACAAGGACATGCCCAACAGTGAATAATGTATTGTTGAATCTCTAAAGCCAGAAGTTTTGGTTTAACACTTTTCCTGCTCCTGAGGCCCTGGGCAGCAGGTGCCAGTCGGTGTACACAAGAAGTGAGGAACCCTTGGGCCTCCAGATGTTGTTGACTAAGAGCTGTCACCATCCCTGGTCATTGGCCATGCTTGATGGGACTTGTAGCTCAGCAACTTTTGTAAGGTCAAAGGTTCCCTACATCTGGTGGAGACAGTATTGAGCTAGATGGGCTACTTTTCTGACTCTGTAAGACAGCTATCTACATTCCCATTCGGCAGGATCCTCAACCCTTGGAGAGCAGGGAATAAGGAAATCTGGTTCTGCTGGCCTTGTCCCATGTGCCTTTCTTTGGATCTAGCCCAATAAGATCAATGACAATAATCCTTTTGCCTGGATGTGCCTAAGTTAAAAGTGTTTGGCTAGCACCTGGAAGATATGGGTTCAAATCCCCACTTGCCATGAAGCTCACTGGGTGAACTTTGGCCAGTTGCTTAATCTCTGCTTCACCTCATTAAATGAGGTGAACCATGAACATTACATTGAACTTTTCTTCAAGGTGGGATATAAAATAATAGCCTGCAATGAAGGAAAGCCCACCACCTGCCAAGGTAGCCCATTCCACTTGCAAGCAGCTCTTAGTGCTAGAAATTTCTTCCTGATGTTTGCTCTGGATCTCCTTCCTTATCATTTGAATCCATTGGTTCTGGCCCTACCCTCCAGAGCAGTAGAAAACAAGCTTGTTCTATTTTCCATGTGACGGCCCTTTAGATATTTGAAGATGGCTACCATGTCGCCTCTCAATCTTCTGTTATCTAGGCTAAACATACCCAACTCCCTCAGCTGTTCCTTAGAAGGCTTGGTTTCCAGGCCTTGATCATCTTGTTCACCCTCTGCACACATTCCAGCTTGTCAATATCCTTAAATTGGATCAGCCCAGCAAGTAGGGGTGGAACCACTATATCGCTATGCATCTGCTCCCAACCCAACAACCTGATCCAGCAAGATGCCAGCCCCAGTGGCATCACATGCTGCTGAGAGATCAAGGAAAGCTCGCAGGGACACACTCCCAAATGTCCCTCTCCCAACAGAAGTCATTCATTGTGGTGACATGGGCCTTTTCTGTACTAAAACTAGGCAGGGCAGTGGCTAACGCCCCTCCTGCAATGATGGGTTACCTACCCCCTGGGCCTAGCCAGTCAGTCCCCTCCAAGTAGATGTTACCGTATTTTTCGCTCTATAGGACACACTTTTTCCCCTCCAAAAATGAAGGGGAAATGTGTGTGCGTCCTATAGGGCGAATGCAGGCTTTCGCTAAAGCCTGCAGAGTGAGAGGGGAGAGCCCCAGCGCCAGCCCCACAAGGTCGGGGGACAGAGGGAGGCGGAACGCCGCCATCCCGCTGTCTCCCGAAGTGGTTTGGAGGCTGACGGCGGGGAGACCCCGCCGCCAGCCCCGCAAGCTCCGGGGACAGTGGGGAGGCGCAGTGCGTCTCCCCGCTGTCCCCGGACCTGGTCTGAGGGCGGGCGGCAGGGAGAAGAGCGCTTCTCCCCACTGCCTGCCCCGCAAGCTCCGGGGACAGCGGGGAGGCGCAGCGCGTCTCCCCGCTGTCCCCGGACCTGATCTGAAGGCGGGCGGCGGGGAGAAGAGCGCTTCTCCCCGCTGCCGGCACCACAAGCGCCTGGGGGGAAATAAATTTTTCCCCTTTATTTCCCCCCCAAAAAACTTGATGCGTCCTATGGGCCGGTGCGTCCTATGGGGTGAAAAATACGGTAATAACCATAAAGAGCAAGAGTCAAATATGGACGTGGTCAGTTGGATTCTTCCCAGACCCTTATTGGCATCCTAAGACTTCAATAACTAAAACTGATCCTACACAATCTGACTAGGTGGTGCACTGGACACCTCCATAGGATCCTTGCCGATAGTGACATCAAGTTCAGAATGAAAATGAGCAACCTAGCTCCCAAAGTTCCTTGCAAACCTGTCCCAACAGGCCTCTGAGGGCTCCAGCACCTCCACTTGGGCCAGATTTTGGCGATCCTTGCACCACTCAGAAAAGCTCTATTGGGGGATGCAATGGTGGTCCTCTTTGCTGTCATCACTGCCACACAATAATGTTATATGTGCCTGGATGCCCATTCCTGCTTAAGGACATCCTTTCCCCATGGAATTCATGAATCATACCTCATTCTTCCCATTTTGACCTTACAACAACCTTGGGAGGTAGATTAGGTTGAGACAGAGTTAAGTCACCCTGGAAGTTTGACTGCTGGGATAGCACAGTTGGTAGAGCATAGGACTCTTAATCTTAGGGTTGTGGGTTAAAGTCCCACATTGGGCAAATGATTGCAGCATTGCAAGAGGTTGGACTAGATGACCCTTGTGGTCCCTTCCAACTCTACACTTCTACCATTATAGCCCTCGTTACACTGGATCTCCCCCCCCCCCCCCCGATGATCCCTGTCTGCTTATCCATTTAGATCTTGCTTCAGGTCTGGTGATGAAATGTGGATAAAATCCTCAGTTTTAATATTCTGCATCTTTCTTCTCACCAGATCAGTTCAGAATACCAAATTGGTACATTTTGACTGTCTGCACTATCAAGATTTTGTTCCCTTCATGCCCTCTCTGGCTTGACTCAGGAACATACGCACCAGGGCCATTAGCCAATCTGACTCATCCCTCCATTCGGTAAACAATAATTTTCAAAATCCAGACGCTGACTCCCAGAAGATCTTACGTCTGTGAGAAATGGGACCCGGTTCACCACTTAGATGGCTTGCTTCTTTGCGAAGCTTCTAATTCCTGAGAGAAACACGGATGGGATTAATTACCCAGCCCAAAAGGATTATGCTGAAAAGTTTGCTTGTGATTTGAAAGTGTGTTACACAGAAGTGGTCCCCCGGAATAATAGGAATATTGGCATTATTCTGAAATTCAGATTGCGCATTGAAAACCTTTGCACTAGTTTGACTCTTCTCAATAAAAGAGAAAAGAACAAATAGAGATTTCAGGAATAGCCAGCTTTTACTAGGGCTGGTCCTATAGTTTGAGTGAGGTGGGTCTCTCAGGCAAAATATCTCCCTGCTGATCTCAAGCTCAGTGGCAGAGGTTGTCCCATCACTACTGCTGAAGTTTGGACATGTGCATCATGTATTTGAAGCACTATTGTACCATTTTAACAGTCATGGCTTCCCCCTCAAAATCTTAGGAGCTGCAGTTAAGGGTGCTGAGAGTTGCTAGGTAAAGGGACCCATGCCCGTTAGGTCCAGTTGTGGCCGACTCTGGGGTTGCAGCACTCATCTCGCTTTATTGGCCGAGGGAGCCGGCATACAGCTTCCGGGTCATGTGGCCAGCATGACAAAGCCACTTCTGGTGAACCAGAGCAGCGCATGGAAACGGCGTTTACCTTCCCGCCAGAGCTGTCCCTATTTATCTACTTGCACTTTGACGTGCTTTTGAACTGCTAGGTTGGCAGGAGCTGGGACTGAGCAACAGGAGCTCACCCCGTTGCGGGGATTTGAACCGCCAACCTTCTGATCGGCAAGTCATAGGCTCTGTGGTTTAACCCACAGCGCCACCCGCATCCCTGCTGAGAGTTGTTAGGAGGCACCAATTTCCCTCACAGAGCTACAATTCCCAGAGTTCCCTGGGAGGAATGGTGGGTTGTTAAACCATGACTGATAACGAGAGCATTTTAAATGTGTGGTACATATGTGGCCTTAGAGTCAACAGTCAGGTTTTTCGGGATTTTGCATGGGGGTGGAGGCATTGTGTAGACATCTGGTTCTTCATCTCAGCAACATCTCTTGAGTCAGCTATGTAAATGCTTCTAATTTAAGAAGCTGGTCCCTCGAAAAAAGAAAAAGCCACAGTAGGATGACATTTTGGTTGGCCCTACTGTGGATTTTCCTAATTTAGGGAGTGATACTATGACCGGTTGTTGTTGTTTAGTTGGTTCACGAAGAGTCGGACACGGCTAAACAACAACAACACACCATAGTGTTACTGTTATTGTTGTTTAGTCGTTTAGTCATGTCCGATTCTTCGTGACCTCATGGACCAGAGCACGCCAGGCACTTCTGTCTTCCACTGCCTCCCGCAGTTTGGGCAAACTCATGCTGGTAGCTTCAAGAACACTGTCCAACCATCTTGTCCTCTGTCATCCCCTTCTCCTTGTGCCCTCCATCTTTCCCAACATCAGGGTCTTTTCCAGGGAGTCTTCTCTTCTCATGAGGTGGCCAAAGTATTGGAGCCTCAGCTTCAGGATCTGTCCTTCCAGTGAGCACTCAGGGCTGATTTCCTTCAGAATGGATCAGTTTGATCTTCTTGCAGTCCATGGGACTCTCAAGAGTCTCCTCCAGCACCATAATTCAAAAGTATCAATTCTTCGGCGATCAGCCTTTATGATCCATCTCTCACTTCCATACATCACTACTGGGAAAACCACAGCTTTAACTATACGGACCTTTGTTGGCAAGGTGATGTCTCTGCACTTTTACTTTATTTTATTTTATTTATACCCCACCCATCTGGCTGGGTTTCCCCAGCCGCTCTGGGCAGCTTCCAGCAAAACAGAGAAAACATAATAAAACGTCAAACATTACAAACTTCCCGATTCAGGGCTGCCTTTGCAAGAGAAACAAAACCCTGCAACCAAACCACAGTGACTTGTTTCCCTGAATCAAAACAGAAGTAAAGAACTGCATGCCACATTTGTAGAAAGAAATGCAAAAAGCAGAACAATTGTTGCAGTGTCTGGGAGCACAGAGCACCCACAACCAATAGATCACAGATCTGTTTGGTGGTGCCCAGTGACTTGGAATCTTGCACTCTCTGTTCCCTGAAAGATAATGCTCACTGCACAATGCTCCCCTTGGGCTTCTTTTCTCTTCTCCTGGGCCTGGGCATTTTAATTGCCTATATAGTTCAGAACTCGTTTCAAGCTTGGCCGTCAATGACAGCTCTTGGAGATTTAGGGTGTTCTCTTTGTGTGGCTGCGGCGGGATGCCCCATGGAATGGAGTTTCCCCAGCTGCACTATGCAGCTGTAAGAATTCCTGAGAGTTCGCTTAAGGACAGCAGATTTTGATATTTTTCCGCACAGAGATCTGACTGCGAAGAGTCATGGGAAAGCGGAGCTATGGATCAAGTCAGAACTAGAGAACTATGAAGTACCTAATTGATAAGGAAGGGGGGGCATGTCTTCTTCACCTTCTTCTTCGCTACAATATATCAATTTATTTCCAATTGTCAATGTCAAAAGGGACTAAAATCTATAAAATTCATAGAAAATCAACATACCAATTTGCTCAATTTCTCTAGGACTCCATCACACCTCCCCTGTCCTCCATAATCCCTCAAGCAAGGTGTCAAGACCCTAATCCTGTCAAATCACTCTGCCAAGCCTTTCCTCCAGGAAATGCCAGTACATGGACCATTGTCTTCTCATCAGGATGTGCTTATCTGCGCATATCTCCAGCTCTGCATATTCCCCCCTCCCTCCTCCATATGTTAATCCTGTGTAACCCAACCTCTTCTTAATGTATTCATGATGTAATCTGTGTAACCCAACCTCTCTTTAATGTATTCATGATGTAACTGGGATGTATTTTGCACTGTATTCTGGGACATGGAGGGAAGTTTCAAAAGTTTATGTCACCCCTTTCTCGCTGTTCAATCTCGCCTTGAACCTGTTGCGCAATAAACTTGGATCTTCTGCAGCTTGCTCCTGTCTCCGGCTGAGCTCATTTTTCCTCCGCAGGGACCCGCGGACTTAGTCCGACGAGCTGGGTGGCAGAGCAGCCTCGCACCCAGATTTTTACCGTAACACTAATAAAAAAATTCCTTCCAGTAGCACTTTAGAGGCCAACTAAGTTTGTTACAGTGGTACCTTGGGTTACAGACGCTTCAGGTTACAGACGCTTCAGGTTACAGACTCCGCTAACCCAGAAATATTGCTTCAGGTTAAGAACTTTGCTTCAGCATGAGAACAGAAATTGTGCTCCGGTGGCGCAGCGGCAGCAGGAGGCCCCATTAGCTAAAGTGGTGCTTCAGGTTAAGAACAGTTTCAGGTTAAGTACGGACCTCCAGAACGAATTAAGTACTTAACCCGAGGTACCACTGTATTGGTATGAGCTTTCGTGTGCATGCACACTTCTTCAGAAACACGAAAGCTCATACTAATAACAAACTTAGTCTCTAAGGTGCTACTGGAAGGAATTTTTTTATTTTGTTTTGACTACGGCAGACCAACACGGCTACCTACCTGTAACTATGAAGGACCTGTGACTTTATAAATTTATTGTGGCATAAGATTGTCAGTTGCATGAAGTGTGGTCCTCAAAAGCCTGCACACTCTCTCTCACACACATACCCCTCTGTAAATAATATAGTTTGTCCCATGAAGCTTTATTATCACATATCCATACTCCACCATTTTCCCTGACGGGGACTCAAGAAAAGGCTAAGTAGTAAATCCTACACAGATCCAAAGCAGAGTCCCAAATTTCTAACACCATACAGCTTGCAGTCACTACTTTTTAAACTGACGTACAGAAATCGACATCATTTCATTTCCTTTGAACTGTTTTGGATGCTAGTCATCTGCGTACATTCTTCTGGTTCAAAAAAATGTGTTTTCAAGGTGCTTGTTCTATGACGTTGCTTTATGGAACCATTTGTGCAATACGTTTAATAAGCTTTTACACATTTCTTGTTCAGACAGGCGAGCCAGAGGTAGAGCAGGCTCTCATGATTAGATTAATGAGTACATCAGAGACAAAAGGCGACTTTTCAGCAATTTGATGATGGCATCAGGAGATAATGTAATTACAAGCAATGTTTTGCTTTGGCTACTACATAACGTTTTTGTGAGAAAACGAGCAAAGGCTTTGCATATTTTTTGACTTGTGGATTCAGTGATCTAACCCTTCCAAACCCTTTAAAAAGAAGGAAAGAAAGAATGAAACTTGGAAGGGGGAAAAATTAAGAGCACAATTCACAATTCTTTCCTCCTTTCAGTATCACTTGTCTTTACCCACCAAGTGAATTCAAAAAGGTTTGCAAAACTGTGCCACATCATAACAGTAAAAAAAAAAAAAGATTGTGTTTTTATTTCATAAAATTTGTATACTGCTTGATTGTAAAAAAAAAAACCACACATGCCAATGCGGTTTACAAAAATAATAAAACAATAAAATTATCAGTAAAAGCAATTATAAACCGCTCTTTGAAGCATTCAGACATTAGTTACATTGATTTCAAGGGGCTTTCTGAGTCTAAGTCGGACGTCACTGAGTGGACTTAAGTTTATGTACATCAGATTCCCCGTAAAAGATTGCTGCCCCCCCCAGTCTATGGTGGTCCCAACTGTCCCAACCCCACTTCACATTTTAGAGTGTAAGAAATGAAGATAGTCCCCCCCCCCCAATTTTTGATAATAGGCCGTCATTCATTATGTTTGGTATAAAACAACAATACAATGATATGTACCGTACATTTTGTTTTAAAACTCATGGTTGTATTCAACTAGGCTACTCTCGAGTAGGCGCATTGAAATCAATGGACCTAAGTCAGGTCTGTTTATTCAATTGTTCTATACTGAGCAGGACTAATATTGGTTAGAGCCCATTAGCAAGTCCAGCGATTCCTTACGTCAGCAGAGTGTGTTACAGCTCAGTCGCTGAGTGTAAGCTGAGCAACGTGGGAGAGTCAAGCTGTGTTTGAACTTCTTGGTCCTCCTGGCTGACAGGCAGAACCTGTTTAGAAGTATCTCTTAGGAGACACTCAACAGTCCTTCTGTTTTAAGTTCTAGGGTGTGGGCAGTTGGGTCACCGTGTAGGTTCCAGGTTTGTGGGGAAGGGCTAAAAAATATGCCCTCTTTGAGCGGGTCCAGATCATGTGCCCAGGCTTCACCACTGCACAGAGGAGGTTGTTCCTATTCCTTCTCCTTGCTCTTGTTACTGCTCACATACTTGAAAAGATAGGGCCGGCTCTGGCAATAAGTCAGGGCTGGGGAAATTTTTTTGTGCCTAAGGCAGGCACTCCCATCTAGCCAGCATTCTGCCAGTGGAGGGTGGGGCCAGAAGGAAAAGTGGGAAGAGCCACTGCTCACATACCCTCAAACATTTCTCCGATGAACATAGGGATGTCCCATTCCATAATGATAATTTGACTATTTAATACCCCACACATCTTACTGGGTTGCCCCAGCCACTCTGGGCAGCTTTCAACATACAGCCCTACCTTGGAAACCAAACACCTTGCGAATTGAATGTTTTGGCTCCCAAACACCGCAAACCTGGAAGTGAGTGTTCTGGTTTGCAGACGTTCTTTGGAAGCTGAATTTCCGACACGGCTTCCGATTGTGTGCAGGAAGCTCCTGCAGCCAGTCGGAAGCTGTGCCTTGGTTATCGAATGCTTTGGAAGTTGAACGGACTTGCAGAACAGATTCCGTACAGCTTCCAAGGTACAACTGTATATAAAAACATAAAAAAACATTAAACATAAAAAAACTTTCCCTATACAGGATTGCCTTCAGATAATAATAATAATAATAATAATAATAATAATAATAATAATAATAAATACCCCACCCATCTGGCTGAGTTTCCCCAGCCACTCTGGGCGGCTCCCAATTGAGTGTTAAAAACAATACAGCATTAAATATTAAAAACTTCCC
The DNA here is from genome assembly GCF_964270895.1 of Podarcis filfolensis. Taxonomy (NCBI): domain Eukaryota; kingdom Metazoa; phylum Chordata; class Lepidosauria; order Squamata; family Lacertidae; genus Podarcis; species Podarcis filfolensis. The sequence continues at coordinate 92,435,996 of NC_139607.1, read as the reverse complement.
TAAACAGGGCTGCCTTCAGATGTCTTTTAAAGATAAGATAGCTGTTTATTTCCTTCACATCTGAAGGGAGGGCATTCTACAGGGCGGGCACCACTATCAAGAAGTCCCTCTGTCTGGTTCCCTGTAACCTCACTTTTCGCAATGAGGGAACCACCAGAAGGCCCTCGGCGCTGAATCCAGTGTCCGGGCTGAACGATGGGGGTGGAGACGCTCCTTCAGGTATACAGGACCAAGGCCGTTGAGGGCTTTCAAGGTCAGCACCAACACTTTGAATTGTGCTTAGAAACGTACTGGGAGCCAATGCAGATCTCTCAGGACCGGTGTTGGCTTGGGGGTCGGATAACTCCATACCCTCCAACATTTCTTCAGTGAAAATAGGGACATCCTAAGGAAAAGTGGGACATTCCAGGATCAAATCAGAAACCAGGACGGCTTCTCTAAATCAGGGACATCCTTGGAAAATAGGACACTTGGAGGGTCTGAGCTCTCCAGAACATCTCTCTTGCAAGCAGAAGGGCCCAAGTTCAATCCCTGGTATCTCCAGCTGGGCCAGGAGAGATTTCTGCCTGAAATCCTGGAGAGGCACTGCCAGTCAGAGTAGGCAGCACTGAGCTAGATGGACCAATGGTCTGACTTGATATGAGGCAGCTTCCTATGTCCCTAAGAGCAATGGATGTAGATTATAGGTTTGCATAGTTGTGTATCATCTATCCAGGGAAGCAGGAAGTTGAAGGGTGCATTCCAGCTACACAAAAACACTCCAGGAGGGTGCAAAGCAGAGCTGGTGAGATACATGATCTGGGGAGAAGGAGTGTGGCCTGAGGAGAGTCCCAAAGGCTAGCCAGAAAGGCCTCGAGAGCCACCTTTGACCCCTGGTCCTGAAGTTCCCCATGCCTGCATTAGGCAGAGAGAGGGAAGCTGCCTGAAGCAACAGGTGCTGAGGGATGGGTAGGTGACGCAGAGAGAGATGAGGTAAGGTACAACTGCCATCATTGAGTGGCTTCTGTGCATGGAATGAGGGAGGTGCCATCTTGTCTTTTACCTCAGGTGGCAAAATACCTTGAGCCGGCCCTGTGCAAGAGGGCAGGTGAGCAGGGAGGAACAGAAGGAACAGGACCAGCAGGTTCTTGTGGGTTGTGGCCTTTGGCAGCAGGCTGACGGCAACAAGTTCTGTTATAAGTCGCAGTGGAATGGGTCCAGAATTTGCAAAGAATGGCTGTGGAAGAATTGGCAGGATGTCTGGGAAGGTCACAGTAGGCAGGCAGGCAGACTAATTTCTTTATTATTATATGCATATCCCATCTTTTAGGGACGCGGGTGGCGCTGTGGGTTAAACCACAGAGCCTAGGACTTGCTGATCGGAAGGTCGGTGGTTCGAATCCCCGCAACAGGGTGAGCTCCCGTTGCTCGGTCCCTGCTCCTGCCAACCTTGCAGTTCGAAAGCACGTCAAAGTGCAAGTAGATAAATAGGTACCGCTCCGGCGGGAAGGTAAACGGTGTTTCCGTGAGCTGCTCTGGTTCGTCAGAAGCGGCTTAGTCATGCTGGCCACATGACCCGGAAGCTGTACGCCGGCTCCCTCGGCCAATAAAGCAAGATGAGCGCCGCAACCCCATAGTTGGCCACGACTAGACCTAATGGTCAGAGGTCCCTTTACCTTTACCTTATCCCATCTTTTCTCTAAGGAGCTCAAGGTGTTCACATCTTCTCCCCCTCCCATTTTATCATCACAACAACCTTGTGAGGTAGGTTAGGCGGAGAATCAGTGACTGGCCCAAGGGCATCTGGTGCTGAGCGGGGATTTGAACCCTGGTCTCCCAGGTCCAACATTCTATCCAGTACACAACATGCTGCACCCCTGGACTACTCCTGGGGCCCCAGTGCCCTGGCAGGACCCATCCCTCACACGTGCTCTGTCCCCTCCCCACTTCAAACAAAGGAAGGTTGAGAGCCATCATTTAAACTTCCCATAATGCCCTAGCATAACATTGATCCAGGGCATTCTGGGAGCTGCAGAGACTCACCAGGACAGGAGAGGGCTCAGAGGGAGGGCATTTTGCCAAGGACCCTCTCGAGCCCAGAGTTGGCACTAACGTAGCTTTTCTGGAAAGTAAATGGCTTTGTGAGCATCGTGGCAGATGGAGCATACCAGCCACACACTGCAAGAAGCGTGTGTCTGTTTAGAGACAAGACACAAAGAGCCTGAGGGCTGAAAGCGAGAATGTCAGTTGAATTAGAACACTGGATTCCTGCCCTTCAAGGCTGCATTGCAGCGATTCACACATGCACCCAAACAACGGGCGCTAAAAGGGCTGGTGTTTGTAAAAAATAAATAAATACCCCAAACATCTCAGTTCATAAATATTTTTATGTACAGTTGTACAGGCAGCTCATATCTGATTTAAAATAAAATAAAAGAGTAAGAGCTCCAAATGGCTCAGGTTCCAAAAGTCTTCCACTGCAACCTGGTGCCATCCAGATGTTTTAGACTGCAGCTGTCATCATCCTGGGTTATAGGAGTTGAAGCCCCAAATATCTGGAGGGTACAAGGGTGAGGAAGGCAGCTATAGAACACACACACACTGTGCATTTTTAAATAAACACATGCACCTGAATAGGAAAAGTGGCTAACATGATGAAAGAGGACCTGATAGGGGGGTTGCATTGCAGTCTCTCTCGAAAGAATATCCTCAGCAGAAAAAAAAAAAACCAATTTCAACAGCACTAACCTTAAAAAACAGACATTACAACACAGTGTGTCACCTTTTGTTCAATATTGTAGGGATGGCAGCTAATCTAATCACTCTTGCTTTCCTTCAACCCTTTAATCTCAGAGCAAAGATCACAGGACTGCAGAACCAGTGAATTATTTATGGCCAGATCCCTGCTGAAAGCATGAGTGATATCAGGGAATCTGGAGTGATTGGATTTATAGGTTTTCCATAACAATCTAGAATCTCTCCTAGGGATAAAAGGTTGCCCAAAGACACACGGCTAAGGCAAAAGCCAGGATGAATAGCCCTGGACGAAAGAGAGAGCTGATGAATAAAAGGTAATAGACCCCTGACAGTTAAGTCCAGTCACAGACGTCTCTGGGGTTGCAGTGCTCACCTCGCTTTACTGGCCAAGGGAGCTGACATTTGTCCACAGACAGTTTTTCCGGGTCATGTGGCCAGCATGACTAAGCCGCTTCTGACGAACCAAAGCAGCACACGGAAACGCTGTTTACCTTCACGCTGGAGTGGTACCTATTTACTTGCACTTTGATGTGCTTTTGAACTGCTAGGTTGGCAGGAGCAGGGACTGAGCAACAGGAGCTCACCCCGTCGTGGGGATTTGAACTGCCGACCTTCCGATCGGCAAGCCCTAGGCTCAGTGGTTTAGAGTAGACCATGGGTAGGCAAACTAAGGCCCAGGGGCCGGATCTGGCCAATCGCCTTCTAAATCTGGCCCGTAGACGGTCTGGGAATCAGCGTGTTTTTACATGAGTAGAATGTGTGCTTTTATTTAAAATGCATCTCTGGGTTATTTGTGGGGCATAGGAATTCGTTCATTTTCCTCCCCAAAATATAGTCCAGCCCCCCACAAGGTCTGAGGGACAGTGGACTGGCCCCCAGCTGAAAAAGTTTGCTGACCACTGGTTTAGACAGCTGATGAATACCTGCACACATATTATGGAGTGGGACTGAGGTATTTGTGGGTTATGAGCTTTATTTGTCCACTATAGGCACACAGCATGTAGTTAAACTTAGGGAGGCAGTGATGGTCACCAATGTGGATGTAATTTGAGAGGGATAAATGTCATCAGCGCCTTATCTAGGCAAAACCACTAATGGATTGTGTGAAAGATAAGGGGTGTGGCCTTTGGGAGTGTCCTGAAAGCCATATGGAACATGCCCGGAGGGTGAATTTTGACCCCTTGGCCTGAAGTTCCCCATCTTTGCATTGAGATGATGGTTTTCGAACTGTTTTCCAAATAATTCTGAGTGAATGCCCCAGGAATTATTTTTTTGGGCGGCGCAGGGGGAGCACGCAGGGAGAGTCCTTGAACAAGTGACCTTAAGTGAGCTTCCCATCTATCTATGGACCCTGAGAGGCCCACATCATCCTGCACCATTCCCACTGTCCAACTTGCTTTACCTCTTCCTCTGTGCCCAATCCATTCAGCCTCCCAGAAGGAGAGAACAGTTCCCCTTTTGGTTCCTGTTTCTTGGGGAAGGTGAATAGTGCAGAAGACTACATCATGATTGCTGACAGAACAGGAGATGCCGCCAGCATGTTACACCTTTGCTGAATAATCTGCACTGGCTCCTGACTTCCTACCTGGCCAAGTTCAAGGTGTTGCTTTTAATAGCTTGGGACCAATTTACCTGAGGGATCACCTTGCTCAACTCCTTCAAGGTGTGGAACTTGCACTCTTGCACGCATCATAGTTCCTGTGTTCTGAAATTCCCAGATTATTGACATTAGTTAATTGTGCTGTTTCTGCTACCTGCTAAAATGATTTTTTTAAAGCCTCCCAACAAGTTGTATATACTGTACATGTGTCCCCTCCCCAATTTTTTGAATACGGACCATTGTTTCAAATCGCTTTATGTACACCTCTTAGGAATTACATTTAAGTGGTTTATAAATTCTTCTAAATAAACAAAATGCTGGTAGTGTCTGGTGTAGGTTTTCTGCCCCTTTTGAAAATGGTGGCCAGGGTTATTTACAAAGGGAGTGGGTTAGAGAAGAAACTGCAGCTAGAATAAATACATTGGATATAATAAACAACCACATTAAGGCCAGTTTGGAGGCAAGGTGGGTGGTGAACCAAGATAGGGTCTTATCAGTGGTGACTCTTTGTGAAATGCCTCCTGACAGAGGCTTGTGCGGTGCTCACTTCATTATATTTTCAGCTCCTGGTGAAGACCTCTTGGTTTGCCCACATTTTTGGATTCAGTTTTAATAAAACGCTTTGCACTTGACTCACGTTTTAGTATCTGAGTTTACTGTCGTATTGCTTGTTTTTGATCTTCCAGTTTTGTGAGTCACTCTGGGAAGAAGAGCAGAAGGAAAATACATAAAATAAAAATCAACAATATATATATATATATATATATATATATATATATATATATATATATATTCTACCTCTCCAGTCACATTGTCATGGTTCTTCTCATTAACCACCCTTGTGCACTGAAAGAACTTCCTCCCATCCACCAGCCAGATGTTTGCCCTGCACACATACCAACTGATGTAAAAATTGGGGTTTGGCTTTCACTCCTCAACTCCCTATGGGACTCCAAGTCCCCTATGTCTATGATCGGTCAGAGAAAATGGATGGAGGCAGGATCCAGTGAAAAGCAAGGTTAGTAATACAACCACAGTAAGGTTAGTACAGTGGTACCTCGGGTTAAGTACTTAATCCGTTCTTAACCTGAAACTGTTCTTAACCTGAAGCACCACTTTAGCTAATGGGGCCTCCTACTGCCGCCGCACCACCAGAGCACGATTTCTGTTCTCATCCTGAAGCAAAGTTCTTAACCCGAGGTACTATTTCTGGGTTAGCGGAGTCCGTAACCTGAAGTGTCTGTAACCTGAAGTGTATGTAACCCGAGGTACCACTGTATTTAGATACATGTGCATTTATGAATATTTATTATATATTTGAGACCTTAGAATTATTATAACACAACATATAAACAAGATCTTTTACACATTTGGAGGCAGTTCTGGATATGACCACCCCTAAAAACAAACAAACAAACAAAGCACACTTTCAATGCCTGAGGGACTTCAGGTGACGCCCTCCACCAAACAGACACATTATAAAAACAAAGGTGGCCCATCTGCTGAGGGAGTGAGGAAGAATGATAAAGACGGATTGTAAATATTGATTGTGAAACTGTTTGCCCAGTAAAAAAAAAGCACGATATAAATTATACATTATAAAATAAATTTTATATAAATGGTTAAGGACATTAAGTGTATGGCATTGAAAAAAGTGGAGCACATCCACCTTTAACCACACAACAGAAATGACCCTGTTTTTCCCCACACAACTTCAAGATGGGTCCCGTGTGGGTTTTCATCGTGTCTGGGAAAGGTCATTAGTTTGTTTTGGTTGAATTTTAAATAAAGATTGGTCTGCCTAGCTAGACGTATTCCTGGAGGTTTCATCACATGCCATGCCAGAGAGACGAAACTGTTTGTCCTTAGGGGAAAATGAAATGTATTTGTGTATCCCAGGGAGTTATCACATTACCAGGACGTATGAATGTCAACAGTAAGATGGCAGCATTAACCTAATTCAGAGATCAATATTCCTTGAAATAATTTGGAGTTTATGGAAAGCCTACTTGGGCCTATTTGAAATTATTTTAATTCACTGGTTTTGCATTTGTATGTGTAATGAATTTACATTGGCTATCAGCAAAAGGCATCCAAAATATTAAGCAGCATTGACAAAACCTCAGCAAATGCCAGTAACGGTCCCTAGTGTGGTGTTTTCTATACAGTAGTGCGGAATGTAGCCGTGTGACTTTTAGGTAGGCCCCAAAAGGCCTTCATTCCCATAGCAACAGTTGAGCAACCGAACGGACCAATAGGAAACGAGGTCTCCTGCGCGGCCTTTGACCAAACAAGTTTAAGGGACGCCGAGCGGGATGGGTGAGCGAACCCGTCGACATGCAGACGGAGAAGAACAAACCATTCCCAACGTCACACTACTACGAGGAGGCGGGGGCTGTATTCGGAAGGCCCAACCAGACGTCAAAAGAGATAAAGAGAGGCGGGACCGCCGCGCTCTCAGCGAATCCGCAGCGCGCGTGGAGAGCCGGGCCAATCGCGTATCGCCTGGACGCCGCTCAATCAAGCGGCGAGCCGAGGGAGGCGGGGCCCAATCAGAAGGGAGAGTCCCTTCTGCTCCAATCAGGATCAGGCTCGGGAGGCAGCGGCGGCCAATGGCGGCTCGGCCAGCGAACAAAAGGCGCTTCCCCGGCGCTTTTGCCCGCCCCCGCCCCCCTCCGGCGCAGTTTTTCGCATGACGCAACGGTTGGAGCCGGAGGAAGAAGGCGTTCGCGAGCCGCGGGAGCCGCCGCCATTTTGTGCGTGCGTTTGTGAGGCGAAGCGGGTGGGCTGAGAGAAAAATAGACGGAGGAAAGCGGTTTGGCGGAGGAAAACGGCGGCGGCCTGCGAAGCTTCCTGCTTGACGAGGACGCGGCGACGCGGAGGATGAGCCAGAAGAGGCCGGCAAGGGAGTAGCAGCGGGCACCGGCGACATCGACAGCCGCAGGGGCGGGAGAGAGGCGCTTAGTGTGTGTGAGAGGGGGGGAGAAAAAGCAAAGAGAGAGTGAGGGGGTCGGCCTGTGTCCCCCCCCTTCCTTTTTCTCTTATCCGGAGGGGCTCGGCCGTCCGTTCCCCCCGCGCGGCCTCTGGCGTGTGGGGGACGAGAGAATAATGTCGGGCGGCGGCGGCTCCAGTAGCAGCAGCTCCAGCAGCAGCTCCAGCGCGGCCTCGGAGGGGCCCGTGGGCGGCGGCGGCGGCGGCGGCAGCGGCGGCAGCAGCGGGGAAGACGCCTGCCGCGACTACCAGTCTTCGCTCGAGGACCTGACCTTCAACAGCAAGCCGCACATCAACATGCTGACCATCCTGGCCGAGGAGAACGTGCAACACGCCAAGGACATCGTCTCGCTGATCGAGGCGCAAGTCGCCAAGGTTTTTATACACTCTACGCCGAATACGCTCTCTCTACCTACCCCCCACCCCCTCTACCTACCTAGCTACTTAACCTACCTACCCAGGCTCCTGCCATAGCTCTAGGGCCAGATCTCAGCAAAAAAACCAACCCCCCCCACCCCGCAAACAAACACACCGCCATGTTATTTTTCTAGACCTCGTGTGTGTGTGTGTGTCGTGTGTATGAGAGGAAAGAGTTCAGGGATTTTTTCCCTTGGGGTTAGTGGCGAGAAAGGGAAGGGGAAGGCATACTAGGGATCAGGCCTAGGAAGGAAAAGCAGTGGGGGAGGGGGGTTGGGTATGTTGCAGGAGGGGAAGGAAGGTTGGGGGGTACAGCCAACCTTAATAGTATTATTTATTATACCTTAGAAAAGGAAAGGTCAGAGGAAGGGTTGGGTTTTTTTTGTTTTTTTGCGGGAGGGTGAGTTTATTTACTCACGCGCATTTTAAGAGCATATGACGATCCCGTGGTGTTTACTTAGCCCAAGTACCTCCTTCGAAAAGAGGCTGCAGTAAATAAAAAATCGGCTCGAAATTTTTTACAAATAAAAAAGCCAATAGAAAAAGCTGCATGTTAGAAAGTCGGGGCGGAGAGGGGAAAACCCACGCCAGTGTAGGCTAAAAGCAGGTGAACTTGTCAGCCGTAGGTCTTGGGGGTTGGGTTATGGTGGGGAGAGCTCTTGATCTAGTCGGATCGGGGGAGCTGCAGGGAAGTGCTTGGGGTAACAAGAAGGTGGCTTTGGGATTAGGAACAGATAGTGGACAGTCTAGGCATTTTGAAATTGTGGCAAGGGGAATCCCTCCCAGCTTTGGGAATAAAGATAGGACATGTGTTTTGAGGAAGGCAGCATTAGAGAGGTAGGAAAAGATCTAGGTGGAGCTGGATTGAAACAGAAGGAAATATTAGCTGAACGTAAAGAGGAATATTGATAAATGGGGGCATAGGGATGTGAAAAGACAGTGAAGCGTAAGGTATAGCCTTCTTTGGAATATGGGGAAATGAAACAGTCTGGTAGCGGGAAGTCAGGTGGGGGAGTGCCAGCTGTTTATTGGCAGTAGCAGAGAGTAGTAGAAATCTGGAAGAGCACAGCAAATTTGAATGTAAGGCCTGATTCCCTTCCCTATCCACCTCAAGCAATTCAGGAAATGTTTGTTGGGTTTCACAAGCATGCATAAACGAGGCGTACAACATGGCGGCCTGGCAGTGACTGTGCAGCAATAGCAGTGCTTTGCCCTGCAGTTTGTGCCTCCACAAGTAACATGTTTCAATCTTAGTTCAAGTTAGCTGTACCATAATATTTTGTCATTTTTCTTAATCTTTTAGCAGTAATCAGGCTAAAGGAGATAAGGCGTTACAATCAAGGATTCCTTTATATCACATAAGCCCCCTTCTTTATTTTTTTCTGTGAAATAGAAGATGTTGGGGTGCTCCTGAATTGCTCTGAGTAATAGAGGTGTACCAAATTAGAAGGATGCATGTGCCTGTGTGTATGATCCACTCCTTGTTAGAGCAGCCCATTCATTAAGGCAGGGAAACAAGTGTTCCACCCTGTCTGAAGGAACCGCAGCTGCCTGTACAATCCCAACATGGCGCCAGTGAGGCATATGATACAAAAAGAAAGAGTAGACTCCCAATCCAGTCATTTTCTGATAGAAGTCAGCTGGCTACATGTGGTTTAGGTTTTATAACACCTTTTCCCGGGGGGGGGGGGCTTTCAAACCTTATTTTAAATAGCGATAGAGTAACATCCCTATTCCAGTTAATAATCTCAGTTATTGCTCATCTTCCTCTCCCTCCCACCTCCCTTGGCTTCTTCTAGGTTACTGGGCTTTTTAATTGCTAATTTAATCAGGGGTTTAAGATGATTTAAAAGTAAAGTAAAATTTAAAGGTCTAATAGGGAAGGCTGTTTAAAATGTAGGTTGGTTAACTACATCATATTCTCCAGACACTTTCCCATACTTATTCTTAATGTTTTCAGTTTCTCTGTTCATGACTGGAACTACGTAACACACTATCAATTCCAGTACTGTTATCTTAGAGTGGGGTGAGGGTGGTTACATTACCCCTTAAGTGTATTTAAAGATATCTACAACCTGTGCTTCTAATTAGATTTGCCTAGCTGTCATTAGTGGCCAGGATGAAACAAGAGATTTGAGTTCTCTGAAAACCACTTTTGAAGGAAAGTGTTGTCTGGGGACAGTTTCTATTTAGTGTAAACCAGAGTGGTTTTTATTACATTTTTAAATAAATGACTTTGAAATGTGTGACTGGTATTCCTAAAATGTAAATAAAATGTATGAAATATGTATTTGTCTTTTTATTTACCGGGTGTAGTGCAGAATCTGTTTCCAAGTGTTAAATTATTCTACGGCCTGGGTACAATGGAGTTATGAGGAAGGCTCAACCTTTGGTGAAGTCCATCAAAAATACACAGACCCACACATTATCAACACTCATTTATGACGTTTGAAGGAGTGCAGCAAGCATTCTGTTGCAAACTCTGGGCATGGTTTCACTGCAGATAGGCTTGAGGTTAATTTACCTTCAGTTTCTTAGTGGTTTGTGTTGCCTTCCTGCCTTCTGCAACTGCTGGATAATCTCTAACTTGGGTTTGTCTCTACTTGAGGGGTGGACCTCCAACATCCCACTGCGCTTTTTTTTAGAGACTAATGGGGAAGTATGGTAACTGAAGTATGGTTCGCAAAAGTGGCATTCAATTCGTTAAAAGGTGGGGGTTGCTTCCTAATTCCTAAAACCAGATCCAGTTACAGGCTTGCTGCCTTATTTCACTATAGCTTCACATGTTGTTTTCACACCACGTGTGAGCATATGATGACATATTATACAGATGCAGCAGTTTTGCTGTTCATATTTAAAGATGGAAAATAGAACATAACTTTTGGGAGTAAGAACTTTAAAGTCAGCTGTGTTTCCTTGCCAGCTGTCCTTGGAAGTCTGAGGATAACACATACGGGGTTTAAAAAAGGATACAGGTGTCCCATGTGCTTTCCCAAGCCCTATTGTAGCGCGTAAAATCAGATCTCTATGTACATAGCCCAGTTTTCATTTCCAAGCTGTTGGGGAGTTAATCCTTACATGCCCTGTATGCCTTGTCTGGTGGTCTTGTGTTTCATATGAACGCATACTTCCCTCCATTATTATTTTGTCACTATATGCAATTTGGTAGAGGCCCCACCTGGTTGAAGACTTACTGGTATAATTCTCCCTTGAAGCAAATTTCAGATGAAATGGTTTGCATATCTTTGTGCATAAAAAACTCAAAGCCACACATTTTAAGGGTGCAGATAAATCAAGGGTGGTTCAGGTTTTCTCACAATTTAAAAAATAAGTTGCCAGAGTTTTCTGCAAATTTCTTCACAATTTAGTGGGGAAAATACTAGTTTTAAGGACAGTCAAGGACAATATCATTTGGACAATGGAATTTTTACAGTTGCGGACCCTGTGAGTTGCCAGATGTTAAACTGCACAGAAATACTAGCTTTTTTTCTTAAGAGTTGTTGGGTGGTAAATGGGAATTAAGTTACCCCTGTTGAAACGGAAGACAGTTAATAAGCAATTATCCTTCCCAACAAGTCTTTATAAATACACGTTGATGCTTTCTGGAAGCTTGCTGCCATTTCCTGATATGGATGAGACATTAACATTCATTTTGAACAGAACTTGAGAAGGCTTCCATTTTCTTTGGACATGCAGCCACAATGGCACACAGTTTGCGCTGCACGGACTTGGGGCCCGTCTTATGTATGGCGAAAAAATCCAACTTGGCTCCTTGGGCATTGAAGAGTGTCCAGACTTGAAGACTGCCTTCCGTGCCAGTCTTTGGTTCCAGTTATAATCCCGACTATTCAACACCATAGCTTCATTATGGATTTATACTCTTCTTTTTTTGGCTCGGGTTGGATGGTTTGAATATAGCTTTGAGAGCATCTGAGTCGAATTGCTTCAACTGGTCATACTTGGTGACATAGCATTTTTTCTGGATTGCAGCAGAGTAACTATTCCAAATATGGCTCACTCAGACATCGGTATTCACCATTGGTCCATGCGCTTGGAATCCCCCCTCATTATGGGACTTGCAAATCTTTTAAGTTATTCCATGTCCTTCCTTCTAGAGATCCCAGCAGAAGCTATAGTATGGTTGGTTTGGATACCCCTAACCATAACATAGGCTAGTTCTTTCTGCCATTGCAGAGGTTGAGTATCCCCCCCCCTTAAAGAAAAACACTCTACCAAATAGACCTAAACTCTTTGGGGGTGGGCGGTGTTGAGCTTGTTAGCTTACGAAAACAACCTTTTACAGATATGGTGGGTTGGGGAATGGTAACTTCTAAATTAAAAGAGAAATCAACATGTTTTTGTTATAACTAAAAGTCTCAAGTTTTCTTCTTATTACTCCAGGCTCCTTCTAATGAGAAACTTCCTGTTATGTACCTTATGGACTCCATTGTCAAGAATGTTGGGAGAGAATATCTTGCTGCGTTTACTAAAAACCTAGTTGCAACATTTGTTAATGTGTTTGAAAAGGTATATATACATATATATGTGCTTTTATAATCGTTTTCAGATTTGTTGCTGTATAAATAAATAACTTGACACTCAGTCTTGGGTTTTCTTGGGTACTAAGTGCAAAGAATGCAGTAGGACCTTTCATATTTAGACTATTCACACTCCAGTTATATCAAGAAAACAAGGTTTTAAAAAAGTGTAGCAGTACATAGTTGGAAATGTGTAGAGCATATCCAGAGTGAGAAGGCCTGTATTAGAAAACTGTTTGATCTTTAGCTGTGCCATTTATTACAATGCTGAACTTTTCATGCATAAGATATTTTAGCCTTGCAGAGAAATCAGTGACCTTGTGTGTGTTTGCATACACTCTTAACACTTCTCATTTTGATTATACAATAAGTTATGTTTTCATTCATTTATAGTAGTGTATGCAAACATTAGATACTTAAATGGAACCTGCCTGCCAAGAATTCTGAAAGTGTATATTTTGATAATGAGCACCTTTCATTATCTGACTCCCAACCTTTTCACTTCTGCAGTCTTTTTATGTTTCACTTTAATTTCTGAGCAATTGCTTGTGGCTGGGATTTCTCAAACTGGGTTGGCCAGAGGATTGGGGTGATTTTTTTAAATACAGAATGCATATTTATAATTTTTATGTGAACAGTTTTACATAAATCATTAAAGGAAATAAGAATATGCCACTTGAATTAATTAGCGTTCCCCAGTGCTGTTTAATAAAGGGTTGGAATTGCTCAAAACAATTGGATTAGTGCTTACTTCCCTTTATCAAGTTTTGTTTAATCTTAAATCTCTTAATGATATTAATAAAAATTGAGACAAACCCTTGTGAGCCTGTTTAAGTCATACATACTTTCTGACTGGTAGTATGGAGCTTTAGCTGGAGAAGAATTAATATATTTTGAGACAAGATTGAGCTATTTAACAGCCTAATCTTAGGCATTTTTGCTCAGTATATCTCAGCTTCAGGATTTGCTTGGGAGTAAGTGCATAAGAATGTAGTATCAATGCAGTAGTCACTGAATTGCCTGTATTGGGTTTATATCTTTACCAGGAATAGTAGATGCAGTATGAAAACATTGGGAAATGAAAATTATCTGCATATTATGATATTGAACTTGTTCTGTGAACTGCCTTGATGGTTGAGTTGGGATAATATAAAATGTAAAAATAAAAAGATACCATGGCTGTGTCTATAACACATGTGGAGGGTTTACTGTTTTCAAATGTATATGGTACTGTGCAAATCACAATATGTTGGACCTGGGGGCAAGTACATCACGGTACTGGCAGAAGCTGACTTCTATGTCGAGAAAATACTCCAATGAGGGTCAAGGAACCCTGCTGAATGGGATAGGTTGTGCACAGGGGATTGAAGAAATATGGTGAAGCCCACCTCATTCAGCGTGATTCCCTAATCCATAGCATTTTAGGGAAATTGGCTGCTGCTAGTTCTGTTATGTGTGCTTATCTCTTGATCCATCCTGTTACATGGAGGCCCACAGTCCATCGTTCAGCTGTGTGCACCTGATTTCTACTAATTTCAGTGGCACTTCAGTACACACAAATGAGCAGGAGTACAGCTTTAGAACACAGTATCTGGTCTTGAGTTGTAGAAAGAAGCATAACAAATGTTTTATTAACTTAACAAGCCATAGAATTGTTCTGTTCTTCTTAGGTGGATGAAAATACTAGGAAAAGTTTATTTAAATTACGTTCCACGTGGGATGAAATTTTCCCTTTGAAGAAACTCTATGCCCTTGATGTCCGGGTGAATTCAGTAGACCCTGCTTGGCCAATTAAACCGCTACCCCCTAATGTGAATACTTCTAGCATCCATGTGAATCCTAAGTTTTTAAATAAATCGGTAAGTTTCGACAACTAAATGCTGCTTTAAACTATGTTTATATGAGTTTGTGTTCAGGCCTTTGAATTTCGCATGCTTTGAGGTGACAAGAAAGGACTAGTAGTTATGGTAGGGATTGTACTTTCAAAACAAATGAAGTGAAAGCATTAAACTTACGTTAAAAGTCTGACATTGCTTATGCATTCTAATTTAAATGTACAAAAATGAAGAATTTTAAAACAATGGAACATTTTTAGCTTTGAGTTAACTGCTGGTTGCTTTGCCCCACAAATAAGAATCGTGTTCTTTACCATTTTCTTGGTAGCCTGAGGAACCACCTGCACCTAGCCCTGCAGTCTGTCCTCCTCCTGTGTCCTGTTCTGCTGTGTCCTCTACTCCAGTTGTTCCTGAAATACAAAAGAATTTGACTCAAGAGCAGCTAATAAGACAACAGCTACTAGCAAAACAAAAACAGTTGTTAGAACTTCAACAGAAAAAATTAGAACTGGAACTAGAGCAGACTAAAGCACAGCTGGTGAGTAGGATAGAAATGACTGCTGTAGCATGTCGGCAAGCAAAGCAAAACATGACCAGTGTTTGTCACTAGCCCATTTCAGTTGTCTTTATTTGGTGGAGCCTTTGTTAAGACTATTAAATTTGATTGATCTGTGGGGCAAGCCGCAATACAGATTGTAACCTTTCTTTCATACGCTCAACAAGTTAATAAAAATAGGAATAGGTTTTTCTACCATGTTTTGAGGTTATCATTAATTTGGACACATGGTTTAGCGCCCTCCACAAAATTCACATCAGTCCCAGCCAGCATAGCCAATGGCAAGTAGTGTAGTGTAGCAACACCTTCATGGAATCATAAGGGTTGGAAGGTACCCAAGGGTCATCTAGTCCAACCCCCTGCAATTCAGGAATCTCAGTTAAAGCATCCATGACAGATAGCCATTCAACCTTGAGGGCACAATGTTTACTACCTCTAGTGTCATGGTAAAACCTATATGTTGCACTTCGTCCGTGAATCGCACTTCCGTGTATAGCAAATTCCACACCCCTGGCTGTTGTTTAGTAGAACCCAGGGCTTGAGATTGGCACCATCACATTGTGAGTTTTCTTCCATGCAAGTGAAAGGCATTGACATCAAATACATGACCAAGGGAGAGGTTTGATACCCCACAGGTATTTATTACCGTAGCAAGTGTCACGTATAGACTAGCTCACAAGTAACCACAAAGGGTTTTCTTCCGGAATCAATTCATGTGTGGTGTCATATTTTGTGATGTGTTAATCTTTTATGGTTTGCTTGCGGTGTAAACCTGCAGCCCTCCAGATGTTGTTGGACTCCAAGTCTCATCAGCCTCAAGCCAGCATGGCCAATGCTCAGGAATGGTAGGAGTTGTAGTCTCAATATCTGGAGGGCCACATGTTCCCTGCCATCCCTGTTTTGAAGACAGGATTGCAGAGCATGTTCTAATGTCGTCAAGAGGTTTCTATACTATGTTTATGTTGGCTACAGAAATACTGTTTATGCCCTTTAAGTATAATTTATCAAAAAACTAAAATGGTTTAAAAATACGTATATTGTAAATACTGCATAATTTTCCATCATCTTATAAGGCAATGAACGTTTATTGACATACCTTGTAATTATTGACCTTCAGTGAAGGAACCTAAAATTCCCTTACAATCTGAGATAGGAAATGATTAGTATATTCTTTGACACATTCACAGACATCATGAGTATTCCAAGAAAATTCTAAAATAGAGAGGCTTATCCAAAGAGCTAGTAACTTATATGCCTTTTATTGCAAGTTCTCTTTTCTAATATGTAGGTGCATTCTTATATATAATTAGAACTCAAGAATTAGTCCATACTTTCAAACCTATCCTTGAATTTTTATGCTGTACAGTAGGTAAGAGAAACACTTAAGGTTTTTTAAGTGCTACTGTTGTAAATACTTGCTTCTTTTTATTACCTTTCGTTTCAGGCGGTTTCTCTTAGTGGGCAGCAAAGTGGTTCCAGCTTGAGTCAAGCATCTGTGAAGCCACATGTTCCACAACCATCTCACATGCCAGTTAAAGCTCCTCATCAAGTTTGTCTGCCACCTGAAAAAACCCGTCTCTCTCCACTCCATGATGTCAAAACAGCCAACAGAGATCCTCGTCTTAATAGAACAAGTCAACATTCTTCCCATTCTAAAGATCAAAGTCATAGGAAAGATTTTACAGTTAGTCCAGTCAATCAGGCTGATCCAAAGGTCAGCAAAACACTACAGGCTGAAAAACAAAGTACATCAAAGCAAGAAAGACAAAAACAGAATGAGAAATCTCAAAAGAAAGAGTTTGATCAGAAGTCTCCATCTCCCTTGCAGAACAAGCTGCTTCATGCTAAAGATACTAGAAACCAAGAAAGTGAGAACACCAGGGTATCTGAAATAAGCAAGAGAGATCCAAGATTGAAAAAACATCTTCTAGAGAAACCAGATGGTAAAGATGATGATCTGAAAGAAAAGAGGAGGTGCATGGAGAGAAAAGACAAAGAAGAGCATAGACCAGTCAGTGGTAGAACCAAAATAATTAATGGCATTGTCCAAAAGCAAGATCCCAATACTGAAGAGTCAGAGAAACAGGTTGGAAAGCTAGGAAGGTCGGGTACCAGGAAAAGGTCACGTTCCCCTAGATCTCGGTCACCATCTTCCCATTCTCCAAAACGAAGAGACAGGAGGTCACCCAAAAGACGGCTCAGAAGTCTCTCTCCTGGATCTAAAACAGCAAAGTCTCGTGTGTCGGGACCAAAGCAATCCCACGCAGAGGACTTTGGGCAGGGAATACGGGAAGAAAGGAGCTCTAACAAAAGGAAGCAGGAAGTGAGAGATTCAAGGAGGCCGAAGAAAACTCATGAAGACCGCCCGCAGGAAGGAATGAACTTGCATTCTTCAAAAGCAAACTCTGAACCTAAGGAGAATGTGGAGAACTGGTCAAGTTCCAAGTCAAATAAAAGGTGGAAATCTGGTTGGCAAGAAAATAAAAAGTAAGTTGGCATTTATGAGGCAAATTTAATTTGCCATCATAGGTATAGATCTGAAGTTACTGCCAAAGAGTAACCGTGTTGGTATGATGCTAAAGCAAAAGTGAAATAGTTGTTTTTATCACACTATGTTGGGAGATTGTGTCAAGTTAACATTCTTGCTTCTGTGGATTTCAGCCCCCAGCCAACTGAAGAACACCAAGGACTTTCTAAATCACCTCATCAGAGGCACAGGGACACCTGGGCAACCAGTAGTAAAGGAGTTACATCACCTCGCACACCAAAGCAGCAACATAGATTAAGTGTGGATGCGAATTTGCAGATTCCGAAAGAACTGGACTTGGCGAACAAGAGAGAGTTACTTAAGAAGGTAACATGTATTAACTTTTTATAGATTCACATATTCTTTCCTAACAGCCTTCCAAATTTAACTCTTTAACGTTTTCTCTTGTCGCAGGCTAATGAACAACTGTCATCTGGAGAAATAACGCAAGATGAGTTTCTTGTTCTGTGCCATCAGATTCGCCAAATTATCCAGTATCAGGAAGGAAAACACAGGTGCAATGTGTGGGATAGTCCCACAGGTGAAAAGGGAATTTCGAAAAAGAAGCCCCTGTTGTCTGATGCGGATTTAATATATCATGAACATAAAGCTAAGCTAAAAAGAACGCAAGTTCAGCATTCATTTCCAAGACTCAACATGATGGATCCTGAAGATATTTTACTCGAGAGACACTTGAATGAGACATTTCTTTCTGGAATGGATTGCGAACAAACAAAAAGCAAATCGGGGAGTCAATTCAGTGAAAGATCAAGGCGGCATTCCCCTGTTGGTAGTAACAGACCATATTCTGAAAATTCACCTCATGACAGCCGGAGAAGACACGATGAGTCCAACTCCTCCAAAGGTATAAGGAGCTTTGGGGAAAATACCTCCATTATCTGTATTATAGTTAGGGAAAATCAAGAGACTGTAAATATATTTTCTTGGTTATCAGTAGAAGTGCAGCAAAAATATACTGGAGTTTTCAGGTTTGATAATTTTGGGGAAATAGTTCTCACAGTGCTGTAGATTTGCTTTGTATACTACGCTTTCTATACTATACTACTGCCTTCAGGCAGTAACAGTGCTGTTTTGTTTTGTTTTAAAGGTATTCGAGATGAGCGGAGGTCTCCGTTCAATGAACATTATAAGAGAGCAAGATACGAAGAACCAGAGAAACAATTTACTGAGAATACAGGATCACGATTTGGGGTTTCGGATGGAAAGCAAAGATTTAGTTCACTGATGGAGGAAAGATCTCATTTTGAGGGCTCCCCTAGACATCCTGGAACAAGGGCAGGTGGAGATGGACAAGGAACTCACTTTGAAGGGCTGACTAATGCAAGTTCTAGAATTGAAGGACCACAACCACAGACTAATTTAAGGTTTGAGGCGTCCCTAGGCCAGCCAGCATCTCAGTTTGACGGGCCCCCAGGACAATCTGGAGGAAAAAGTTCTCTGTTCGATGGACCAGCACAGATGGGTGGTGGTCCCTTGAGGTTTGAAGGGCCCTCAGGGCAAGTTGGTGCAGGGACTGCTATACGGTTTGAGAATCCTATGGGACAGCCAGGGGGAGCATTGAGATTTGAGGGGCCCGCAGGCCAGTCGATGAGTGGTATAAGATTTGAAGGGAACCATGGTCAGCCCTCAGGTGGGATAAGGTTTGAAGGACCTCATGGTCAGCCATCTGCTGGGATTAGGTTTGAGGGACCACATGGTCAGTCATCTGGGATCAGGTTCGAGGGACCACACGATCAGCCTTCAGGTACTATGAGGTTTGATGGCCAGCCTTCTGGTGGAATGAGGTTTGAAGGTCCACATGGCCAACCTTCAAGTGGGATAAGGTTTGAAGGGCCTCATGACCGTCCTGTGGGGCCTCATGGTCCCCCAGGAGGTGGAATGAGGTTTGAAGGCCCCCATGGCCAACCTATGGGGCCTCATGGTCAGCCAGCGGCTGGCATGCGATTTGAAGGACCTCATATGCAGCCAATGGGACCTCTTGGCCAGCCAGGAGGCAATTTGCGCTTTGAAGGTCCACATGGACAGCCTATGGGTCCACATGGGCAGCCAGCAAGATTTGAAGGTCCTCATGGACAGCCTATGGGGCCACATGGGCAGCCTTTAGGGCCACATGGTCAACCAGGTGTTGGTCCCAGATTTGAGGGGCCTCATGGTCAGTCTGGGATTGGTCCCAGGTTTGAGGGGCCTTCAGGCCAGGCTGGAGGTGGACTTAGGTTTGAAGGACCTATTAACCAAACAGGGCCAAGGTTTGATGGCTGTCATTCAAGATTTGATAGTCAACCTGGTCAGCCATCACTTATGCAAAGACTGGATGGATTACATGTGCAACCTGGTCCAAGGTTTGAAATGGGCCCTGCTCAGCAGACACAACCTCGGTTTGATGGTCCTCCGGGTCAGCAGATACCCCCAAGATTTGATGCACCAATACCTCAACGGTTTGAAGATCCTAAACACCAGCAGGCAACACGATTTGATATTCCTCTTGGTCATCAAGGTCAAAGAATGGAAAATGTAGCTAATCATCCTGCCTCAAGACTCGAAACACCACCTTATGGACAAACTGGCCCTTACAATGAACCTCCCAATCAGCCACCCTATAATGCGCCATCACAAGGAATGCAATTCCAGAGAACTGAGCAAATATTTGATAACCCGCAAGGACCAAACTTCAATGGGCCACCTGGTTCTGGAGCACAGAACTTTCCTAACACTATTAACAGGGCACCTGGACCTTACTATGATGACAAGAATCTTCAGTATGGAAACTTCAGTGGTATGACGGGAAATGTTCAGCAGCCTCAGCAGGTAAGGGGCTTTCAAGACTTAAATTGATCATATACTTGTTCATATATAATATGCTTGTTCTTTTCTGCATGTTCAGTAACAGGAGAGTGTTTCATGTATATGTGTGTGTAGATATAGATATTTGTTCATGGCAGGTAGGGCGAAGTTAGGGTTGCCATATTTTAGAAGGTGAAAATGTGGACTCAAAAGTTGGGGGGGGGGTTTGCGGGGGTGGAGTTGAGTTTTTGTTGTTTTTGGCCAAAGTTATTGAGAGAGAGAGAGTGTGTGTGTGAGTGTGTGTGTGTGTGTGTGTGTGTGTGTGTGTGTAAGGGGGGAAATCAAATAATGATAGTCAAATTAGTTATTATTACATGTATATCTTAGGTTTCCTCTAAGGAGCTATGGGTGACATAATCCCCCTTGCCATTTTATCCTCACAAGCAACTCTTGCCTGACACTTAGGCTCAGCTTAACTTAAGTCGCCCAGTGATCTTCATAGCAGACTGGGAATTTGAATCATGGTCTCCCATGCCCTAGTCCAACACTCTTAAGCACCAGCGTGCTTGTATAGCTCTTGGAATTTGAGGTACTTCTTGGAAGCACAACGAAAGCCAATATTTTGCTAACATATTTAACAATATGTATATAATAACATATACAATATATGTATATAATAGAATATACCACTTAATAGAAAAACCTGTTAAATGGTTTACATAAAATAGTACAAAGTTTTAATTAAAAATACAGATCAAATCAAACTTTAAAAATAAGTAGATGTACTAAAATTTACCAAATAAAGATAAAATGAGCAGTTTTGAAAGAAATACGTAATATTAATACAGTGGTGCCTCGCAAGACGAAATTAATTCGTTCCGCGAGTCTTTTCGTCTTGCGATGTTTTTCGTCTTGCGAAGCACGGTCCGTCGCAACTGCGCCTCTTCAAGCGGCTTTAAGAAAAAAGCGAACAAGCTCGCAAGACGTTTTCGTCTTGCGACGCAAGCTCATAGGGAAAATCGTCTTGCGAAGCAACGCAAAAACCGAAAAACCCTTTCGTCTTGCACGTTTTTCGTCTTGCGAGGCATTCGTCTTGCGAGGCACCACTGTATAGATGGAGCACTTTGTCCCAGAAAGTGGGTTGATTTAATCTGGTTTTAGTATTAATGCTTAAAGTTTTATTTTTATACTGTTCACTTCATTGATATTTTACTTCTGTAAAATAGAGTCGTGCTGTGTTGTAACTGAATGCAAAACCAAACACCATTCATTGATTTGGAATTTAACAGTGAAATAGCTGAATATTCTGACTAAAACAGCATTTGCCTCTTGGCAGGTTCCTGTTATGTCGGTAGCATCTACTCAACCTGTACCTTACAATCCAGGGCAGCCTCTCTTAGCAGCTCATGCACAAAATCCTGGAAGCTTTGTCCAAAATCAGCCAGGTCAGTATTTAAAGGGTGAGTTGTTGTTTTTTGTCCTTTTACTAAAATGTTTATCAGCTACCAACGAGGCAGCTGTGGAGAACCTTTGACATTCCAGATGTTCCTGAGCTACAGCTCTCATCATTCCTGACCATTGGCCATGCTTGCCGGGGCTAATGAATGCTGTAGTCCACCAATATCTGGAGAGCCAAATAAAGAAGATTTTGCATCAATCCTGAACAAACCTCAGATTTGCCAGGGCTACTTCCCTATTTACTATAACCCCAAAGTTACTCAACTGGAGCCATGTCAAAATAATGGTTGGAGTTGAGGGGGAACCAGGTGCAGAACAGTTGCCACTTGGTTAGGGAATGTTATCTACTGTATCTCATGAGCTATATCCTGAAATAATGGATATGTAAGCAAAAATCCTCATCTGCACTCCAACAGCATAATTTAGCAAGAAAAGAACTCTTTTAATTGTCACTATAAAACAACAATTTGACGCGGGTGGCGCTGTGGTCTAAACCACTGAGCCTAGGACTTGCCGATCAGAAGGTCGGCGGTTCAAATCCCCGTGACGGAGTGAGCTCCTGTTGCTCGTTCCCAGCTCCTGCCCATCTAGCAGTTTGAAAGCACGTCAAAAGTGCAAGTAGATAAATAGGTACTGCTCTGGCGGGAAGGTAAACGGGGTTTCCATGCACTGCCACATGACCCAGAAGCTGTCTGCGGACAAACGCCAGCTCCTCAGCCTCTAGAGCGAGATGAGCACCACAATCCCAGAGTTGTCCGTGACGACCTAACGGTCAGGGTAGAGGTACCACTGTATAGAGAACTGTGAGCAGGATAGAAGCAACTGAAATTGAAAATGAGCTTTAGAATAAAGGAAGAGTGAAGATAAGGAAAGGGAACGTAAAATGTTTTGGACTGTGAACCATATGATCTTGTTTAAGTCTTAGAGCTATTTGAAAGTAGTGTCATTTTTTGTCCCATTTTTAGGGAACGCTCCGCTTTCCTATCCTGATAATCATCTTGGACAACTTGATGTAAATGAATTATTCTCAAAACTACTTTCTACAGGGATTCTCAAAGTTTTACAGACTGATTCAACTTCAGCTCGTAAGTATAACTTTTACCTTTTTGTTCTGTGAGGAATAGTTAAAATGTTAAAGGCTGTTATGACAGAAGCTGGTATGTATGATACTACATATGTTTTGTCTAAGCATCTTGCAACAGTTAATGGGTTTAATAGCAGCTGCTGTTCAAAATCAGCAGTATTGACCTCCTCCTTTGCTACTCAGAACTGGCTAGATTGAGAAATAGATCCAGTGTATCCTGTTTTAAAGGCATATAATTGGGAATAGCTTTTGTGTTTTGCTTTTTAAAGTCAAGATACAAAGTTGGAGGAATTGAAAGAAGTTTGCCACGTGTGTTACTAATAAAAATAAAAATTTATTTGTACCCCGCACATCTGACTGGGTTGTGCCAGCCACTCTGGGCAGCTTCCAGCATATATAAATACATAGTAAAACATTAAACCTTGAAAAGCTTTCCTGCCTTCAGATGTTTCCTAAATTTTATATAATTACTCATCTCTTTAACATCTGATGGGAAGGCATTCCACAGGGTGGGCGCCACTACTGAGAAGGCTCTCCCTGATTCCCTGTAGCTTCACTTCTCGCAGTGTGGGAACCGCCAGAAGGCCCTCGGAGCTGGACCTCAGTGTCCGGGCTGAGTGATGGGGGTGGAGACTCTGAACCTTGCTATTATAATACAGGGATGGGGAACCTCTGACCTGTGGGTCTGGTTCGGCCTGCCAGACCATTTCATCCCGGCCTCCCTGCTTGGCACCTGACGTCAGCTGATTGCTGTTTTCTGTGGAGCACTTTGCACATCCCCCTCACCTGTAAACAATACAGTAATCACTAGGGACAGAGGAGTACCGTCATGTTTTAGACCTGCCTGCTTTAATTTGACAATGATGCAGTTTTGAAAGGACACGCTTTGGCCCAGTACTGACAACGTACCTCATTTGTTTAGAAGTCAGTGAAGTTTCTGCCCAACCAGCTCCAGAGGAGGATGAGGAGGATCAAGACCAGACTGAGGATCAAGATGTCCCAGACCTAACTAACTTCGTTATAGAAGAACTAAAACAGTAAGTACATTTGTTGGGGCGGGTGGGTAACACGGAATGTACCTAGGCATGTCATGTTGACTTAAGTAAGCCATTTAACAGTTTTAGATCAAACTGTTGATCTAACTTGAATTTAACTGTGAAAGTCAAGTAATTGCTGTTTTAAGGACAGTGAGAGTGCTATATTTATGTGTGTGATAAGTATTAAATATCACTTTGGTATTTCAAGCATATTAAAGAATTCAGAATTAACCACTGATAGTATCTTGGGATTTATAGGTCTCTGATCTAGATAAAAAGGTTTCAAGGTTTATTGTGGGCCTTTTTAAAGTTGTGTGGCAGCGTCTTGATTCCCAATGCAGTTCCACATACTGAAAGTGCTGGCTGGCTTCCACATTTATTTTCTCATTCATGGACGTGCATAACCTGCCTTATTTTCATGAGCTCCCTGCCCCAGCTAAATGAACAAGACCTCTTAATTCTTGAATGGGAAAGGTGTCCCAAGTTTTTTCTTAACTTAGGCGGCAGAGTTATAGTCCTCCTGCTCTAGAGCCTGTTCCTTGGTGTGCAAGTTACTGATTGGTGCTTGTTAAATTACAATTTTTTTCGCAATCTTCCAACTTGAAACGTGCTTTGTCTTGCATTTGCTTAACAGAATTATTTGAAGCTTGTATGGCTTTTTCTCCATAAACTAATTGCCATAATCTGCTGCTAACTAGTTTCCGACTTGTTTGCAGGCGATACGATAGCATTATAAACCGGCTCTATACTGGCATTCAGTGTTACTCTTGTGGAATGAGGTTCACAACTTCACAGACAGATGTATATGCAGACCATTTGGATTGGCACTATCGTCAGAACCGCACGGAAAAGGACGTCAGCCGGAAAGTCACTCACAGAAGATGGTACTACAGCTTAACGGTAAGTGGCGGCTCAGTCTGTTTCACCTCAGGGTAGAGGATTAATGTTAAATTTATTGCCTGCCCTGTTCCAAAGGATTCAGGTGCATAACAGTAAAACAAACTACCAAGATAATATGCACTTAAGACAGCATGAGCCTTCAAACGCCATCTTAAATTCCCTCTCTGCTTCTGAAAGCTCAGCTTTCTGGAGGCACCGAGTTCCATTTGGGCAGTGCCTCTGCCTCGAAATGTCACCAGATCCCTCGCAGATTGTAGTTTTGATCCTTTTTATAAACCTTCCCCTCTTAGATCCTTGAGGGCACCTACTTCCTGTTTTACAGTAGTTGGCTGCCTGTGTTCTGCCTCTGTAGCTTCCTGCTTGGCTTCACACACTTTTCTCCCTATATCGGCTAGTGTGGGAACAGCGTCACAAGTTTGCCCTCTGGTGGTCAGATGTCACAGTGTCTGCTTCTTAAAATGTCGTGTTTGCAGATGAGTTTTCAGGAACCTCTGCACTTGCAGGGGTTAAATATTAAAACAAAACAAAAAATGAAAATCTGAGATTCCTGTGACTAAGGAAATAGTCATACAGAGATAAATATTCTTCCCTTGCATGCCTGAATTAATTGTGCACAGGTGTTGTACTACTGGTAGACTGGCTTAAACAAACATGAGTGGGTGGATTCTGACATCTGTGCTGCACGTGAGATTTATGAAAAGCTTGTCACCGATGTGTTACTAGGTGAATGGTACACACCCTTCAAGCTTAGCGTATTGCTCAAGAAGCTCTAACGGATTGAGGATTTTTAAAATGGTGATGGATTAGTGGTTTTTTGTTTTCTTACAAGAGTAAGGATTCGGAAGACTGTGCCCTATATGCTGTGATTCTGATCCTAAGAAACAGAACCAGAGAGGATAATTAAAGATTTGTGCAGAACTGTATTGTGGAAAGTTGCGTGAGCAGGGTAAAAGATGGAACTCGTAGGATCTTAAATTGGCTTTGTCAATATTTTTTTCTTTAGGACTGGATAGAGTTTGAAGAAATAGCTGATTTAGAGGAACGTGCAAAGAGCCAGTTCTTTGAGAAAGTGCATGAGGAAGTTGTGTTGAAAACACAAGAAGCTGCTAAGGAGAAGGAGTTTCAGAGTGTCCCTGCCGGCCCAGCTGGAGCAGATGAGGTAAGCTGCCCTCAGTAAACTTGCTTCTTGAGACTGGCTTGACTCTGTAGAAATTCTTACTTTTGTTCCTAACTATATTTCCAACATTCTGCACTAGATAAAGATATGAAGCGTGCAAGTGTATTTTATTTTAAAAAATCTACTGCGGAAGATAAATCTTTCTTTGTAGATGCAGGTTTATGGTAAGAAGGATGAGTTGACAGCAAAGCTCTATAAGCTAAATGTGAATTCACCCAAACTTCCTGATTCTCTCTCTCTCTCTCTCCCCCTCCCCCCTCCTGTTCTTGAGAATCCCTTTTAAAACACTCCTATTTATTCCTCTTAAGGAATTTGGTTGTAGCAGTAATTTCAAAAGCATGGCCACTATGGGTTGATACCACTTCATACATTTAAAGAGCAGAATTTCGCAGTCTTAATATATTGCTAATAGCAGGACCCAGAATTGTTGCAATTATACTGTACCTACCTTTTACTTGTCATAACTTCTCTGGTGAACTGAGAGTAAAAGGACAAGTGCGCTGTTTATGTAAATACTGCTCTTTTAACTGCTTTCCTACATTTCAGAGCTGTGAAATCTGCCAGGAGCAATTTGAGCAATATTGGGATGAGGAAGAGGAGGAGTGGCACCTAAAAAATGCCATTCGAGTAGACGAGAAGGTAATGTTGAATATATATTTGGTGGCAGCACAGAGGAAAAACATTGACTTTGATTACCAGGTTTTGGCTAAATAATCTTTTGTTTTGTGACTTAATGAGTTTATTAAAGCGTAAGCTTTTGCGCATACGATTAAATGGACTAGTCCACTAAGCTTATGCCACAATAAATTTGTTAGTCCTTCAAATGCCCAAGACACACTCTTGCTTTTGCTGCAACAAACTAACATAGCTGCCCCTCTAGAAATGGTTAAATGACTGCACTTTTAAAGCAAGCTGTGCCAAACACAGTAAAATACAGTGGTACCTCAGGTTACGAAATAATTCATTCCGGAAATCCGTTCTTAACTCTAGGCCTGCATTCCCTACATAGGCCTCTTGCGGCCTGGAAGCGGATTGCATTCGTATCCTGGGGCAAAGTTCGCAACCTGGAACACCTGCTTCCAGGTTTGTGGAGTTCATAACCCTGCGTTTGTAAGCAGGACTGTTCATAACTCGAGGTACCACTGTATTAGCAAATGGAGGCCGAAGACTTCAGTTTGTGCAGAAGAACTATAGAGTTTTGTGTACAGTGAATTTAGTGAAATTTGTGATTGTATGAAAAAGAAAGTTGTATTTGCTTTGCAGTGTATTGTTCTATGCCTTTTAAAGTATGTAGATATTAAGATTGATTGTCTTCTCTCCAGATATACCATCCGTCATGCTACGAAGATTATCAAAATGTAAGTGCATTATTTTCTGTCAGTTTATGTATCAGATCTGCTAAATGTGTTGGTTAGGTTAGTCTATAGATTGAATAAAATAGAATGTTGTGTTTTAAATGTGCTGTAAAGCACATTCATTCATGTAAAGAGGAGGATATTCAGACAGGCATCATTATTTCCAAAGTGTGGCAAATAATAAACCAGCTCTTCAAAATAATATTACTTAAAAATAACAATAACAATGAATCTGGGTTTGATGGCTTTAGGTTGCTTTTAAAAAACTTTGCCTTCTTGCTTGAGTTAGATGTATCATCGCAAAAAGCATGCCTATTGTGGAAGCAACATTTTACACCTGCCACTTTCAAATCACATTTTAAAAGTTACCATTGAAATGTTTTGGTAAGTGCAAATTAATGTATATGGTGTTAATTTTTACTTACAGACCTCGTCATTTGATTCAACGCCATCTCCTAGCAAGACACCTGTAGAGAACCCGCTAAATATTATGTTGAATATTGTTAAGCAAGAAGTACAGGACTCCTGTAACAGTCCCAAGGTAAAAGAAGAGCCTGAGGATACACCTGCTGATGATTGTATGGAGGGGAGCTCACCCACATTGGCCGAAATTAAAACAGAGCCTGAAAAGGTTGAGTCAGTTTAAACTAATTTTTTTTCTATTCCAGGGAAGAGCTGCTGTGTTCTAGCTGACTCTAGAAGGCAAATAATTTTTATATGAATAAAGTGTTCACTTGGGGCAGGGCCCCAGCTGCTTATTTGGTTAATAAATACATTTTTGTATTTGAATTTCTTATTGCCTGCACAGTGTCAGGTGTCTATTGTGTGGAAGTTCTGTAGAAGACATACAAAATTTAACAGGAATAGACTGTATATGTAAGGAAAATTGTATGATTTTTTCATTTGTGGAAATGTAAATTATAAATAAAAGATATTTTTGCTATCTATGGAGTGTAATGTTTATGCACACCATCCAATAATAAAAAAAGTATTTCGGTTTCGAACGTGTTTTAGATGGAATCGAACTTAGGCTTCATTGTAAGCCTTGTGCTTAATTAAATTGACTTTTCAGTGGAAATTGGAGATGTGTTTTCTTCTTTCTTTTTTCTTGGTGTTGGAAGAAAGTTTGTTAAGGAGAAAACTGCTGTTCCAGAGGATGTTCCTGCAAACGTTGGATTGCTTTTCTTAACCTGCATTCACATCCATATGTTTAAAATGAAAGCTTAGGAAGGATACATAACAAAATAACGTTCTTGACTTCGGACACGTGCCAAGATTTCACAGCAACACCCAGGGTCAGCTTGGGAGCAAAAAACAGATTCAAATTTTCCTAATTTTTTCAAGTCATCAAATATACAAGTGCGTAGTACAAACCAAACCAATTTTCTTTGGATTTTACAGAGGGGGGGGAAATTAATGTACGATTGCTCGGTTGCAACATGGTTAACATTTTTTGTTGGTTTATAACTTGGGTCTAGATAGTAAACAATTGCCATGAGATGTTAATATTTATTTCGTGTAATAAATTAGAATGAAGCATATACCGGTGTGAATCTCTTTATTTCATGGGTTGCTTTGGGAAAGATTGTAAACATGCCTATAACGAGACACTGAATGTGAACAGGTGTGTGCCAAATTCACTGGATGTATTTTAACCTCCACTGTTTTGAACATAGAAACGCTTCCAAGTTTCAAAGCCTCAAGGCCAACAACATGATGTAAAAGCTCCTGGAAGTCAGGAACTCCTGTCTCTCTTTTTTTTTAATGAAACAAAAACTTGGAAGTAGCCTAGGGGACACAGGGAAGAATTTGATTGGTACATTGTTGCTGAAGGAAAGAGGGATGTACAGTTTCAGCCACATAACTTGCCTTTTTACTTTGCAAGATCTTCTTAGCTTTGACTTGTCCCAGTGACTGAAGAAATTAAATTCCCACTGCTTTATGCAGATAGTTCAGTTCTGCTGTGTTGTTAAACTTAGAGTTTAAAACCCCCAAGAATGGGCAAAGCTAGTCAGTGCTTTGTGAAAGCACCTTTGAATGCAGCTGTTTCAGATAGCCCCAAAATCAGGGGTCAGCAACCTTTTTCAGCTGTGGGCCAGTCCACCGTCCCTCAGACCATGTGGTGGGCGGGACTATTTTTTTTTTGGGGGGGGACGACGGATTCCTATGCCCCACAAATACCCCAGAGATGCATTTTAAATAAAAGCACACATTCTACTCATGTAAAAAGACCAGGCAGGCCCCACACATAACCCAGAGATGCATTTTAAATAAAAGGGCACATTCTACTCATGTAAAAACACGCTGATTCCTGGACCGTCCATGGGCCGGATTGAGAAGGCAATTGGGCCGCATCCGGCCCCCGGGCCTTAGGTTGCCTACCCGTGCACTAAATCTTGCAGTGCTCTAGACTGGTTAAATTCAATTCACTAAGGAGATGTACTGGAATAATCTAGCAGTTTAGATCTTTAAACATTTCTGGCACCACTGCATATAAAAATGGCAATGGGCAGCCACCATGCTAAAAACATGCTCTCCCCACACACAGCTGGACTGTCAACCTTCAGAGGGAAAATTTGGAAGCGAGATAAAACACATCGCACAAGGATCGGAGGAAATCTCAACAGGGACCCACTGAAATCAGATTAAGCCTTATCTAAGATCCCCAAAAATTCTTGCTGACCCGCTTTGCCAAGGGTGAACGATAATGGCTTTTGTTTTTCTTCTCAAGCCACAATTCTCAATGTAAACAGCTGAATCCTGTTTCCTGAACACGCCTTGCTCAGAAGCTTCAGTAGTAAAAGCCAAAATTGGTTCCTGGTTTTCTTTTATTTACATATAAAAGTGTTTTCATGCTGCTATATGGTGAAAACATCAGGGTGGTATATAAAAATAAAATAATAAAATTACAGATCATTAAGGTGACTGGTTAATGAAAAACAGCTAAACTGCAAAGTCCTGTTGGCATAAAAGAGGTCTTCAAGGGGCGCCTGAAAGTCAAAAGCAAAGGACGGCAGCTGAACCTCTGCTGGAAGTGTTCCAACGGCATGGACCAGCGACACTAAATGCCCGACTTCCGGCTGAGGCGAGTAGGGCCTCTGTAAGACCGCTAACAGCGCTCCTCTTAAAGTTTCTTGGACCCAAGTTGTTGAGAATACATGCATGCCACTTTATATTCTTAGCACACATGGGGAAGAAGCAGGCTCAGTAGAGCATGAGATTTTTAATCTTGGGGTGGCGAGTTTGAGTCCTACGCTGGGCAAAAGATTCCTGCACTGTAGGGGATTGAACTGATGACCTTCCAACTCTACAATTCTATGATGCTACAAGTGGGGTTCTGCCACTGGCCTTGGGCAACTGGCAACCCCCTCTCAGGTTTATGTTTTCACCAAGTCTCGACTCTTGTGTGTTGGAGGTGCCCATCACAGCAATAAGGACTAGGAACCTATTTATTTTCAAAAGCTGGACTTGTTTGGGGTGCCGACTACAGAGCTCAACACCAAAGAAGGTCTTAGAGATGACTTAAGCATTGGACTTAAGGGAAGCTCCCCAAACTGTCCCAGTAGAGTTAGCCTTCAAAGTCTCCCATCAACTGACACCAAAAAGGACACAGTCTTGTGGGGTGTAGTAGTTAAGAGTGTGTTGGGCTAGGACTGGCAAGACCCGGGTTCAAATCAGCCATGAACCCTAGGCAGAGCACTCACTCTCACAGGCTTATTTTGAAAATCAAATGGGTGGGTGGGGGGAGAGAAAGGTGAGGATGTGAATAAATAAAACAGGGTGTTATTTGCAGTACTAACAGCGTTTTCAATCTCAGAGTTGGGAATGAAGTAATGAAAATAAGCAGAAAAAGACAATATGGGGGGGGGGGAAATCATATAAACAACAATTCTGTGGGAGGAGAGCAAGCAAAACTACACGTTTTGTTTTGGCCTGGGCTGAAAGGTGTCTTTGAACCGTGATAAAGCCACTTATTTGTCCGGATAGAGTATAGGGGAGGAGTTGTGTGTGTGTGTGTGTTTATGACGCTGACAACATTTGCAAGAACAATTATCTGACTGAAACAAAGCAAAACTAATCGACTTCAGAGGGCCCCCTGAATTTTGGCACAGGTGCAAAAAAACCGCAACCCACCTGCACATAGCTGTCAACTTTCAGATTTGAAAATAAGGGATCAGCAGCCTAAAAAATAAGGGATCAGCAGCCTCACTTGTCCTGGGGACAGTCTACGAGATATCTAACAATCTGGAATAGCAGCGGGAAACGGCAATGGAATAAGGGAATTTCCCCCCAAAAAAGGGAAGGTTGACAGCTATGCACCTGCGGAGCTTGTACTAAGGACTAATGGAGAAAAGAAGCCCCGTACAGGTGAGTCACCTGTGATCATTTTGGCTTTTCCCTGTAGGGGTTGAGGCGAGGAAATCGACTTCCTGTCCCTTGACTAGAGAAAGCTATGCTTTTGCTTTGCCTGAGGCTTAACTGGTGCCAACTGGTTCCCTTTCTCGCTCCCCACATCTTCAACCCCCCCACAGCTCCCCTGAGCCCAGGCAGCAGGCCGAGGGAGCATCGCAGGAAGTGTACACTGTCTCCATGGCAACGCTCCTGCAGCAGCAACAGCAAAGGAGCCAGAAAGAGGAGGAAGAAGGAGACTGAGATAACTGAGGGCTGGGGGGCTCTCCCCTGAACAAAGCACCATGCCTGATGAGGGTACCCCAGCGGGTGAGACCTGCCTTGTCTTCCTATATTTTGGGGTGTGGGTGGGCAACAACCCCAAAATATCTCCTCCTCCACCTCCTGTTTTCCTACTCTGTAGAGGGCTACCCCCTTTTTGTTTCTGAAAAAAATTCCACCTCCTCCTGTCAAGCTCCTCTGAGCATATTCAGAGTGCGTTCCCCCCTCTGTGGATCGATTGGTTCGTTATGTCTCCCCCCGCTCCCTTTAAAACAAACAAACCCTGCTATTAATTACTGCTTTGTTGGCTCCGTTACGGTAGGTTGTAGACAATGTTCGTCCTGCTCAGAGGAGGCCCATTGAAGTTAGACGTGTCCATTAATTTCAGTGCTGAGAAGGGCAAACCCTGGATCCACTCCTTGCTTTTCTTATTGTCTTTGTTAAGTGACCCTAGAACCCCTTGATGCTGAAGGGCAGTGGAGAAATTCATTAACAAAATTAAAAATTCATTAACAAAAAAATTCATTAACAAAATAAAATGGGGTGTGTTATGTGAGTGAATAATAATGTGTTTTTTTAAAATGTGCCATTGGACAAAGTGTGCCAATGGATCTCCAGAACCTGCGCCTTCCAGCAGGAAACTATGTGTGCCTTGAGCATGTACAGAGTGTATCCCAGTAGGGCATACACTTTCCTTTAAATTCCCTAGGATTAGAAAGAAGAAAGAAATCCAGGAAACAACAAAAACACTGTTCTCCTCTTCACTGCAATTCCACACCACTGATATGGACTCTCCGCTGTGGAGTCTCCTTCCTTGTAGGTTTTTAACCAGAGGTTGGATGGTCGTCTGCCATGGATGCTTTAGTTGAGATTCCTGCATTGCACGGGGTTGGGATAGATAACCTTCAGGGTCCCTTCCAACTCTACGGTGCTATGATTTTATATCCTTAGTTGTAGGTCTGACTACTGCTACTACTACTGCTACTTAAAATAATAATAATAATAATAATAATAATAATAATAATAATAATAATAAATTTATTACAGTGGTACCTCAGGTTAAGTACTTAATTCGTTCCGGAGGTCCGTTCTTAACCTGAATCAGTTCTTAACCTGAAGCACCACTTTAGCTAATGGGGCCTCCCACTGCCGCCGCGCCACCGGAGCACTATTTCTGTTCTCATCCTGAAGCAAAGTTCTTAACCCAAGGTAATATTTCTGGGTTAGCGGAGTCTGTAACCTGAAGCGTATGTAACCCGAGGTACCACTGTATTTATACCTTGCCCATCTGGCTGAGTTTCCCCAGCCACTCTGGGCGTCTCCCAATCAAGTGTTAAAAACAGTACAGCATTATATATTAAAAACTTCCCTAAACAGGGCTGCCTTCAGATTTCTTTTAAAAACAAGATAGCTGCTTATTTCCTTGACATCTGATGGGAGGGCGTTCCACAGGGCAGGTGCCACCACCGAGAAGGCCCTCTGTCTGGTTCCCTGTAACCTGGCTTCTTGTAATAAGGGAACCGCCAGAAGGCCCTCACCGCTGGATCTCAGTGTCCATATCAATATCAGTCACCACCACCACTTCCATGAATTCTGGTGAAGGAGTGAGTCAAAGGAAAGTTGGGCATTCGTCATGGCTTGACAACGGCCGCCGCTGAATTTTGCCCCATTCTACTGTCTCTCCCCCACCCCCCAACTGTGCTACTAAGTGAGTAGGGGGTCTGTTGCTCTTCTCCAGAAGCTCCGAAGAAGAAGCCCAGGTTCAGGAGCATTCATGATGCAGTCAGAGCTGGCAACGTAGAACAACTTCAGGAGATGGTGAAATGTGGAACCAGCATTAATGAAGTGGATCCGGTCTACAATTTTACACCCTTGCATTGGGCGGCCCATTCTGGGAGCCTGGAGGTAAGAGATTGTCCCAGATTGCTGTGAAGGGAAGAAGGGATATCATTATGCAGTCTCTATTGACCCTACTAAATGTCTGAGAAAACAACAAAGAGACCTATGGCTTTGCCAGGGTAAAGACTGAGTCTGTGTACACATTGTGCCTTTAAGGTAAAAGGTCAAGGACCCCTGGACGGTTAAGTCCAGTCAAAGACGACTATGGGGTTGCAGCGCTCATCTTGTTTTCAGGCTGAGGGAGCTGGCGTTTGTCCACAGACAGCTTTCTGGGTCATGTGGCCAGCATGACTAAACCGTTTCTGGTGCAACAGGACACCGTGACGGAAACCAGAGCGCATAGAAACGCCATTTGCCGCAGCAGTACCTATTTATCGTCTTGCACTGGCGTGCTTTCGAACTGCTAGGTTGGCAGGAGCTGAGACAGAGCAACGGGCGCTCACTTCATCACGGGGATTCGAATGGCCGACCTTCTGATCGGCAAGCCCAAGAGGCTCAGTGGTTTAGACCACAGCACCACCCGCATCCCTTTAAGGCACATTCAGAACACATTATTTCCCTCAAAGAATTCTGGGCACTGTAGTTTAGTCCTTTGCAAAGCTGCAATACCCAGCATCCCTTACAAGGGTTGCAAATCTGTTGTCCTTGCAGTGCTTTCAGTGGCTGCTCTGGAATGGAGCTGATAAGACGGCGGTGACAGGCCGAGGCTGGACAGCGGCTCACCTTGCTGCCATCAAAGGTCAGGATGCCTGTATGCAGGTAAGCGTCTTTGTTCACTCGTGGTCGAGGCTGGATTCAGACAACGGGGTTTATAAACCCCTTCTCGTTTGCCACTGTTGTAAGCTCTGGGATTTTGGTCTTGGGTGGGTGGATAGAGAGAAACGCATCTCCCTTTCTCAAAATATAAGGCTGTGACGATGGATAGCAGAAGATTCAAGGCAGATTAAAGAGAGTATGGCTTCACACAATTCACACATGGATGTGGTGGTGGCCACTGGATTTGATGGCTTTGTAAGTGGATTCGATTGGGAGTGGGGAATCTCAGGCCCAAATGTGCCCCCCCCAAGTCTGTCTATCTGGCCCTTGGTACTCTCCCTAGCCTATGGTTACCAGACATCCTCGTTTCTCGGGGACAGTCCCCGGATTTACAAATCTGTCCCCGGACAAAATCCGTCCCCGGAATGTCCCCAGATTTCATTTAATGTCCCCGGATTTATATTTTAAGTGTTGTAGATTTATTAGTTGGGAATGAATGGTGCGTGATTGGTTCAGCAGCACAAGACACATCATATGGGTACTTCTGGCGAGGCAAAATGGTGGATGCCACGGCAGCGAGCAGCTCCTGAAACCAGCCAGAGCCAACTATGCTACCAGGCTGGCTCCAGGCTGCTGAGACTGCTGCTGCCGCTGCCACTGCCGAGGGGGAACCGGGGATGCCCGCCGCGTCAACTGCTGCGCCCCCCCCCCCGTGATCCAAATCGAGCCAGGAGCGGGAGCACCCAGCCACCCAGCCGACTGCCCAGCTGTGCTCCGGAGCTGACACAGGGGGAAGGAGGAGAGGAGGAGAAGGAAGAGAGAGAAAGAGGAAGGAGAAAAAAGAGGGGAGCCCTGACCTTGCCGTGCCACTGAGGACAAGAACTAGGAGAGTACCGGGAGGGCAAGGACATGTGGCTGAGCCCAGGCCCGACCTGAGCCTACTCCATGGAGGCTAGTGCTCCAAGAGAGCAGGTCAGGGCCCAGAGGAAGGCTGTGCGACAGAACAGAATTTGGAAAACTAATTATCAAAAAAAGAAAAGAAAAAATATATATACAGCTACCTATCTTGCTATCTTACGTTGTAAAATGGACAAAGTATAAGAAAATAAGAAGCACTATGCTGGATCAGGCAGGAACGCGGGTGGCGCTGTGGGTTAAACTACAGAGCCTAGGACTCTAGGCTCTAGTCAGCAGTTCGAATCCCCGCGAAGGGGTGAGCTCCCGTTGCTCGGTCCCTGCTCCTGCCAACCTAGCAGTTCGAAAGCACGTCAAAGTGCAAGTAGATAAATAGGTACCGCTCCGGCGGGAAGGTAAACGGCGTTTCCGTGCACTGCTCTGGTTCGCCAGAAGTGGCTTAGTCATGCTGGCCACATGACCCGGAAGCTGGACGCCGGCTCCCTCAGCCAATAAAGTGAGGTGAGCACCGCAACCCCAGAGTCGGCCACGACTGGACCTAATGGTCAGGGGTCCCGTTACCTTTAATTTATGCTGGATCAGGCCAATGGCCCATCTAGTCCAGCAACTCGTTCTCAGAGTGGCCAATAGGATGCTTATGGGAAGCCCACAAGAGGGGTATTCTTTGGTTACTACTGTATAACATCAAAGTGTCTCTACTACATGCTATAATTTAGGTTAAGGAATTTGTGTTTCAGGATCAAATTTGGGACTAGGAACTTTGCTTTGTGTATTCACAGTCCCTTCTTCTTCATGGAGTAGATCTTGGAACTCAAGATGACCGAGGCTGCACTCCCGCCCATCTGGCAGCGACCCACGGGCAGTCATACACTTTGCAAACGATTCTGCGGAGCGGAGTAGTAAGAAAAACGCTCGTCTTGCCCTTTCCCTGCTCCTCTCCTGAGGATTGACATGCTTCTATTTCCATTGACTCACTGATCACCTTTCTAGCCTGCCCTTCCTCTAAATGGATCTCAAAGCACCCGAAAAGGTCAATCCTTTCCCCCAAGTTATCTTCAAAACAACCCTGTGAGGTAGATTAGGCTGAGAGATCATGACTGGCCAAAGGCCACTCGTTGGTCTTTATGGCAGGGGGCCAAAGTCAACATGATGCTAACCATGCCATGTCAAATGCCATGGTTGTTTTAAACATTTTAATAGCCACCAAACGGGAGACCTGATTGTCACTCAAGGAGAGGAAAGAGTTAAGTGTTCTGCCTACTACTGTGGTCCCAATGAAAATAATCTCGTCTTGGGGCTAAAAGATGCTACTGGAAATTTTTGCTGGGACCTTGGAAGGTGGAGGTGAAGAGGAGGAAAGGGTTAAGCCTGCTTTACCTAACTTGCAGCCCTGGTGAAAATCCTGCCCCTCCTTTGTGATTAATAATAACATACCCTCCAACATCTAAACGGCCAAATTCAGGACACAGTCTTCCAAGAAGCCATCTTCCCATTTTTTTCTTGCACGAGAACGGCGGCCATTTTGGATGCCGTGATCTCACACGATTTCACGCTGTGGTTTCCCCTTGGAAAAAAGTGCTTTTTCAAGCACAGCGTCCAAAAATGTGCATTTTGGGGTACCACTTAAGATTGCTGCCTTGTAGAAAGCGCTTTTTTGGGTGTGTGTGGGGGGGCATTGCAGTATGAAATTGGGACGTCTTGCTTTGGGACTTCCTGAAGGCATTTGGTTGGCCAATATGAGAAGAGGGCTAGTGGCCTGCATAGTAATTTTAGGCACACCTAGCAAGCCTTTTTTTAGGGGGCTTTTTGTCTGATCTAGCAGGACTCTTTTATGGTCTCATGTTCTGACCTCATGGGGGAATGGGCTGTAACAAGCTCCACTCTGCTACAAGATTATGGGAAACTCAATGGTCTGGGGTCTGCAGTGGCCTGACCCCCATTTTGGGGGCAGGCCTTCCTCCGGAGGCTTAGATGTCAGGCTGAAATTTCCCACTTCTGGGCATGGTGGCATCTTCCGTGCCCAGTTCTTTGAGGTCTACCAACATCCACTTCCCCAACTTAAAATCTGGAGATTTAACAAATCTGCTTTTCCTCTTTGAAACCAGGACGTCAACATTTCTGACAGGCACGATTGGAAGCCGATTCACAAGGCTGCTTTTCACGGCCGGCTGGGCTGTGTCCAGCTTCTTCTTAGATGGGGAGCTACTTTAGATGATGTGGACAACAATGGAAATCTTCCAGGTACAGAAAGGGGGGCGGGAAAGATGATCATTGTAATGGACTGGGGGAATAATGATAAGAGGGGAATCTCTTTGTTACAGAAAGACAGATAGCGAGAATAACCTGGGTCAGTGATGGTGGAAAGTGCAATGTTTCTATGTGTACTTTTTGCAAAATTTGGGTCATATCCAATGCTGCCCCTCCACTTGTGCAGCAGAATTCCATTTGGGTGATAATATTTCTCCTTCTCTTCTCAACAACCCACAACAATTCATTTTCTTGTTGTTTGCATCCATCGGTCTCAAGAGACAATGGAGTGCCCTTCTGGGGGTGAAGTCAAACTGCTGCATTAGCAGTACTGAAGTGATCTCCCCGGGGCAACAAGCCTGGCCAGTGTGTAGGGAGCTCCTGGGCTGCCCAGATGACAAGAATCCCATTTCAGCCTTGCTGATGTGGTCCAAAGGAAAGCAGATCCAGATATTTGGCATCGGCTGGGATGCAGGAGATGCTGGAAGGAGGCATACAAGGCTAAAAATTGGCTGCTGTTTCTTTAATGCTTAAAAAAGCTGAGTCAGCAGCCTGCACCAGGTTGTATATATAGAGTGAGAAATGTTAGTTTGGTTTTGGGGTTGGTTGGTTGTTTAGTGAAAGCTGGTAGTGTTGATGTGTGTGCAGTTGGTCAGTCACTTTTGCAGAAAGACTTTTAAGAATAAAAGCAGAACGTACTCTGCAAGGATACTTTTCTCGTGGACTCTTTTATGCTGACAAGGGTCCGAGGACCAGGCTGAGGCAACAAAGGCAGGTCAGAACCTTTTTTTGCTTTTTACAAGCACTGACACTAACCAACCGTCTTAGGGACTTGGCTCCGGATTTGTGCAGGGTTTGATCCTTAGCCTTTTCTTTCCTGAAGATACCCCACCCCACAAGGCAGCAGAGGTTTAGGATCAGTTTTCCTTCTCCTAGATGGACTCCCTTCCCAGGTTGATGAGCCTCACTTGCCCCTCATTTCTGCTTGTGCAGAAACTGGCTTCATAACCGTTGAACCTACTATTGGTCTTGTAAACTCAACCCACCAGAGCCTATCTTTGCATGCAGGGGAACCCCCTAACTCCCCGAGTGTTTGAGACCCATCGGCTACCCTCACCTGGTTTAACCGGCCAGTCAGAGCCGTTTCCTGGGGTGTGGTTATTGTCGCATGCTGATAGCATCTAGGGGCCACAGGTGAGATCTGAGTGCAGGGTGGGGACCAAAGGTGGACAAACTACCCCAGAAGGAGCATGATGTGTCCCCCCACCAGGGTACTATCCTTCCCCTAACACCCCATTCAATTTATAGGTGGATGTTATTGCTGCCACTGGGAAAAATCCCATAAATTGTATCCAGGTGCTGGAGAAGAAATTTTCTGTTTGAATATTGTTAGTTTGCTGGTGTGTGGGACAAACTACACATAAGGTTAAATGCATTTTTGCATCTAATCTGCAGAACTCTGCACCAATATGTTCCTCACTCTACTTTCCATTGAGTAACAGTGCTAATTGTAGTTTTAACTGTCACAGAGGTGGGGTTTTTTTTATT
The DNA here is from genome assembly GCF_964270895.1 of Podarcis filfolensis. Lineage (NCBI taxonomy): Eukaryota > Metazoa > Chordata > Lepidosauria > Squamata > Lacertidae > Podarcis > Podarcis filfolensis. The sequence goes on along the minus strand of NC_139607.1, from coordinate 92,396,947 downwards.
TGTTTGTGTTGAAAGAGAACGTTTAACGTTGCTATTTAGTTGACTGCATTTTTAAAAAAATCTGCGGGTTTTTAACTTGTAAAGCACCTTGAGAAGCCTCGCTGCTTAGAAAAGCAGTACAAAAGAAGTACTTTTGTGTGAAGTATATTAACAGTCAAAACAATCTTCCTAATAGTTCACCTGGCGGCAATGGAGGGTCACTTGCATTGCTTCAAGTTCCTGGTGAGCAAGATGCCCACACTCCTCCATGCCTTGAAAGCCAGAAATGACCATGGGGACACCCCAGGAGACCTGGCAGAGAGGTTCTACAAGGACAGCGTGGTCAACTACATTGACGATCTGGAGAAACAGAAAGACGAATTGCAAAAGGGGGACAGTGAGTACCTGGTTGCGAGGGATGGGCCATAGCTCAGTGGTGGAGCATTTGCCTTGTATGCACAAGGTCCCAGGTTCAATCCCTGACAGCCAACACACACATACACTTTAGATAATCATTATATGTAAGGTCATAAGACAGCACAGCAGAGGTTATATTTTCTGAGAATCCTCTGGAAAAACAATCTCTCAAAGGACCTGTTGATGGCATTTTACCATTGCACTGTGGAGAGCGTATTAACTTATGGTCTGTGTGTGTGGTTTGGGAGCTGCACGGCCAGGGAAAAAACAATGCTATCCAGGGTTGTAAAGACTGCAGAGAGAATAATTGGGTGCACTTTTCCCACCTTAGATCAAATCTATGCTGCCAGGTGCCATAAGAAAGTGGCAGAGATAGCGCAGGATAGTACGCACCCCGGAAATGATCTCTTTCAGCTTTTGCCTTCTGGGAGAAGGTATAGGGTTATAAAGGCCAGGACTAGCCGCCTGAGAAATAGTTTCTACGCAAATGCAATTCTGGGTCTAAACGCAGCATAAGGGGTTTCTATAGTATAGTGTATTTTAAAATGGAGTTTCAGAGTTTTTAGGGGGTTTTGAATGTTTTATGTAGTTTTTATGAAGTTTTATGTAGTTTTATGTAGTCTTGTAGTAGTTTTATGTAGTTTTATGTAGTTTTTCAATTTCATTGTTCTGCATGGGACAATGACAATAAAGATATCGTATATCATATATCGTATAATAGTGACAGTAAAAACCTGTCACTGAAATTACTAATCACAGAAGGCCTCCCTAGAAGAAAGGTCTTACACCATGATGGAAGATCATCAAGGAAGGGGCAAGGGCCAGAATTCCAGAATCTGGTAATGGACACTGAAAAGTCTCTCTTTCTGGTCCCAGTCCACCATGAGGTTTTTAAAATTACAGTGGTACCTTGGGTTAAGAACTTAATTTGTTCTGGAGGTCTGTTCTTAACCTGAAACTGTTCTTAACCTGAGGTACCACTTTAGCTAATGGGGCCTCCCGCTGCCGCCGTGCGATTTCTGTTCTTATCCTGAAGCAAAGTTCTTAACCCGAGGTACTATTTCTGGGATGGTGGAGTCTGTAACCTGAAGCGTCTGTAACCTGAGGTACCACTGTATTATTTTCAGGCCTATTTTATTGATACAGTCGTACCTTGGATCCCAAACGCCTTGTGAATCGAATGTTTTGGCTCCTGAACGCCACAAAAGTGAGTGTTCCAGTTTGCAAACGTTCTTTGGAACCCGAACATCCGGCACGGCTTCCGCGGCTTCCAATTGTGTGCAGGAAGCTCCTGCAGTCAATCGGAAGCACCACCTTGGTTATCGAACATTTTCAGAAGTCGAACGGACTTCTGGAATGGATTCCATTCGACAACCAAGGTACAACTGTACTTATCAATACAATACCCAATACAAAGTATTTTTTTTAAATACTACACTAAAATAAAACAAATACTTTAAAAATCTAATCTAAAAAGGAGCAGGAACAAAGAGAGGGCAAAAGGAAAAAGGAAAAGAAAGGGGGAAAGAGAAAGAAAAGAAAAGAAAAAAGGGGAAAGGATAAAAAGGCATCCGGTTCTCTGTCTGTCAGCTAAAAATTGTGTCCACACATTAACTATTCTATTTTCTATAAGCCAATCTTTTTTCAGTCTCACAAGTTCATCTTCTCTTTCACGTAAAAGGTCCATTTGAAGTTTCTAATCCTTAATAAATATCAACAATGATTTTTTCTCTTAAACACGTTAACTTGGCCCTCTCCGCTAATAATTTTTATCAACCATTCCTTCCATGCATTTGGAAGACAAAAGAGGGTTAGCTGAAGGCCCTGAGAAGGGATCCTCGAGACTGTTAGCCCTTGTTATGAATCATCTTCCTCAATTGGTCTTAAGAACCAGAAGTGCCCTGACTGCAGCCCAGGGCTGGTTCACGACATTTTGCCACCTGAGGCAAATCAGAAAATTGTAGTTTGTTAAGGGTGCTTCAACAAGAGGTGGCAGGAAAGAGGGTTACTGAGCTTGAATACTAGGCTTGGAATTCGTCTGCAAAGGAGTTTAAAAGACGAGCAAGTTTCTAGGCCTTATGCAAAGATGCACTTGGAAGTGGGTGAGTGATGCTCTTGAAGACACAAGCTGGGTCGCTTATCGATTGACCGGGAGGACAAGCCTTCAACGTCCTTCAGTGACTCCCGGTGATTAGCAAATTGAGAATAAATTGAAGTGAAAACTGTTGATTACGTTCTGCAAAATAAGAGGAAGTATTCAACAAGGTTTCATGCTGGGATGTGGCAATACAGTCTCCTCTGAGACTGCTGTGTGTTTGCATTGAGGGTGATTGAATATTAAGAACATAAGAAAGACCTGATAATGTGGGCCAAGGAAAGCCTTCAAACGGGACCTGAGTTCAACAGGAACTCTCCCCACTTTTTGATTTCTGGCAAGTGGGATTCAGAGGCACACTACCTCCGACAATGGAGGTAGAATATAGCAATTGTGACTAGCAGCCATTGATTCAGATGTTATTCTAAGCCATATTCACCTTGGCGGCATGACTAAATCACACCCTCCCAGTGAAAACTGATCAACTTGCTTATGCACAGATCAGAGAATCCAGCCTTTCATGGATTGCCCGGGCTCCATCACTCTCGGTTGAAATGTTTGGCTTTCTAGAACTCCTTTTCCCAACCTAAAGGTAAAGGGACCCCCGACCATTAGGTACAGTCGTGGCCGACTCTGGAGTTGCGGCACTCATCTCGCTTTATTGGCCGAGGGAGCCAGTGTACAGCTTCCGGGTCATGTGGCCAGCATGACTAAGCCGCTTCTGGCGAACCAGAGCATCGCATGGAAACGCCGTTTACCTTCCTGCCGGAGCGGTACCTATTTATCTACTTGCACTGGCGTGCTTTCGAACTGCTAGGTTGGCAGGAGCTGGGACCGAGCAACGGGAGCTCACCCCGTTACGGGGATTCGAACCGCCGACCTTCTGATCGGCAAGCCCTAGGGGCTCTGTGGTTTAACCCAGAGCGCCACCCGCGTCCCCTACCTAGTGGAGCTCTTAAACTGCTATTCGGAGGGCTGCTACACCTCCTTCTGTTGTCTCTCTGCATAGATTTAGCATTTCCAGGCCACAATGCTGCTTTCAGAGGGGACGTGGACACATTAAGAACATTGCTGGAAAACCGTATCATCACTGTTAATGAAAGGGACGATCAGGGATCCACACTCTTGCACAAAGGTTAGTGAGTGTCGTGTTTTCATATTGCTATTCTCTTCCTACCAAAATCATTCACTCCTGTTTTCAAAGTGGCTGCCTTTCTGCCCTTCTTGCATTTAATTTCCGTCTGTTCCCACTTGCTCACATCCTTCTATGTGTATTAAATGCTTGCCAGTATAGGAGAATGCTTCATGCATCTGGTAACAGGGGCTTGTGGTCTACAAAAAGCTTAAAGGTAAAGGGGACCTGGCCGAGGGAGCCGGCGTACAGCTTCCGGGTCATGTGGCCAGCATGACTAAGCCGCTTCTGGCGAACCAGAGCAGTGCACGGAAACGCTGTTTACCTTCCCGCTGGAGCGGTACCTATTTATCTACTTGCACTTTGATGTGCTTTTGAACCGCTAGGTTGGCAGGAACTGGGACCGAGCAACAGGAGCTCACCCCGTCACGGGGATTCGAACCGCCGACCTTCTGATCGGCAAGCCCTAGGCTCTGTGGTTTAGCACACAGCGCCACCCATGGCCCTAAAAAGCTTACGATGCAGCAAATTCAAAGTGCCACAACATTCTTTGTTGCTTTGCTGCCACGCAGACGAACATGGCTGCACCCAATGGAAATGGCCGCCTTTAACGTTTTATTTCCTTCTCTTTCACCCTGTAGCTGCTGGACAAGGTCATTTGCATGTCCTGGAGTGGCTGATCAACAGGGAAGCAGACTGCAACATTCCCAACGACGCTGGAGAGACACCCAAAGACGTTGCCAAGAGGTGTCCATTTATAACACTTGGCTGGGGATTCTCTTGGGATTTGTCCTGGCTAATCTGGACTAAATCTCACTGGGCTTCCGTTCAGGCCAAAGCGCCAGGGTTGATTTAACTCTGCCACGTTGAAGATCCAGTTTGCAAAGCTCTGCTGGGAGACATATTCTGGGGGAGCTTGTACACCTTTGGTCCCCACCCTCCACTCAGCTCTCACTTGTGGCTCCTAGAAGCTGTCAGCACGCGACATGCCTGGCATCTTGAGCTAAGGCTGGGAAAGTTATGTGAGTCACTGCCAGCCAGTATAGGCTGTGCTGTGCAGCCAGAAGAACCAAGGGTCTAAACCCTTTATGATCCTCCAATCCTCCAATCAATTAACTGCGCGACTCTGGTGGGAGGATGTTCTCCAAGTGGTGAACTCTCCTTTGTTGGAGGTTTTTGAACAGAGTTTGGGTGGCCACCTGTGATTCCTGCATTGCAGGGAGCTGGACCACATGACCCCTGGGGTCATCACTGCAATTCTGTGATTCTAAGTGGGAGCTGCCACTAAACTGGAGGCAGCACAAATTGCCATCGGTGGCGGAAACCCCGGTTGCCGTCTCACGTTCCCCAATGACCTCCTAACGGGAATCTGATCCGCGTAGGTTTGCCCAGCTGGCCACTGTGGAGTACCTAAGGCAAAAGATGGGGAACGACTCTGATGAGGAGATCGACGTCGACGACCCACGGTTCTTTGAAAGTCATGGCGTGGAAGGGAGCACCGACAGCAAGAGCGACGTGTATAGCAAGAAACAGGACCGAGCAGATAGTCGCGGTGAGTTGTGGGCCTTCCTCTCTCCATTTAGGGGGAAGAAAGGGCTAAGGGCAGAAGGGTAGGAAGTCCAGCAGGTGGACACCTGCCTGGCATCAGCTGGCAGGTGGGCAGCCATGTTTGAGGGGCCTGTAGCCAGATTTGTGGCCCTTCTCCTCTCCAGCCTCTGCTTCTGCCTCCGCTTCTGGGCTGCTCTCTGCCACAGCCTCTTCCTGCTCACTAAACACTGTTGCCCCTTTAGCTTCCGACACCTCCTCCTCCCAGTCTGCTCCCTCTGATCACTCATCATCATCATCCCACCTTCCCTGGCTCTGAGCCTTCTTCCCCTGGGGGTTCCCCAGCTGGTGCCTGCCACCACTCCTCTGCATCCAGCCAGTTCATGACAGCTGCACACAGATGGAAGTTCTGGAGCTCCCCACCCAAAGGGTGTAGGAAGAGCCTTCCTGGATCCAAATATCCACCATGGCCAACGGCCACTGATAGACCCCTTCTCCCTGCATTGCCTAATAACCCTTCTCTTTCAGAGGTGGTTTTCCTAGCGAATAGGCATCGGGGACGATGCCTCCTGGTTTGGGCCAGATACCTAGAGAGAACTCACTAGAACTTGGGACCACCCAATGAAGCTCAGTGTTGGAAGGTTCAGGACAGACAAAACAATTCCTTCACGCAGCACACGGTTAAGCCGTGGATTTGCGCCCACCAGAAGCAGTGATGGCTGTCAACTTGGATGGTTTTAAAAAGAGGATGAAGGCTATCAATGGATGCTAGACACAGTGGCTAAGTTCTCCTCCTGCTGTTTTTTTTAATACATTTTTATTGGTTTTTTACATATCATTTCCAACAATCATTTAACATTACCTTATACAGTATTTTAGACTTCCGTCAACAACCTCTGGTGATTTTCCGTTCTTTATCACTTATTCTGCATTTCTTAATTTCTCTATTACTCTTAATTATTGTTAACTAGCAATTCTCTTCATAGTCTTTCTTGCAATATTTCCAATAGTCCTCCTTACAGAACTTCTTGCAGTCCTACTAGCATAATCTGTTCATCACAATTACTTTTCAAATACCGTAGTTCATATATTTACTCCGGTCTTCTAAGAATCTCTGGTCCTGCAGGTTTCGAATCCTTCCTGTTAATTTATCTAATTCTGCATAGTCCATTAAATTCACCCACTGTTCTTCTTTCGCCAGTAATTCTTCTTGCTTCCGTTTTTGTGCCAATAATATTCTTGCTGCCGTCATTGCGTATAAAAACAACTTGCAATCCTGTCTATTAATATCATCTCCTACAATGCCAAGTAAAAAAGCTTCTGGTTTCTTAATAAATGTATATTTCAACATCTTTTTAGTTCTCCCTCTGATGTTGGAGGCAGAAAGCCTCCAAATACCAGCTGTGGAGACGGGTGGAGGGAGAGCGCTGTTGCACTCAGGTGTTGCTTGAAGTTTCCCCTTGGACACACTGTGGGAACAGAGTGCTAGGGAAGATGGGGTTTCGGCTGGTCCAGCCGGCTCCGCTGACGTTCTGTGATCTGTTGCAGAAAGAGCCTATCAGAAAATGGAAGAGCTGAAGAATCTCCTGGAAATCGCCACCAGCGATTACAAGCAGCTGGGAGGGATCACCCCCGAGGAGAGGCAGATCAAGATTAAAGAGAGGCAGCTTCTCAGGTAAGAGCTTTGCAACACGGCCTCTGGTTTTCGTGAAACTCTGGTTTTCATGAAACTCTTGGGGTTCACAGTTCTGAGGGAAAGTGGTTGTGGCGTTTGCCCTCCTAGGTGTGTGACATCATACTGGGTTCATAGGGAAAGGGTTAACTAGTTATAAAATGATTATCTAATGGGAACCCAAGGGGCAGAGTTAACTGTGTATAAGGTTTAAGCACAGAGGTTTTTTAGGGAGTTAGAGTTGTTGAGAAGACAGTCTGGAGTTAGAAGAGAGAGAGAAGATAAGTCGGTGGGCTGGGGTAGTCTGGTGTGAGAGAATTTGTTAAGAGGAGTCAGTCAAACAGCTGAGATAATCAGTCAGAAGGTATTAGGAAGGTATAGGCCAGTAAAGAAACTAAAGTTAAGATACTGACAGGAATATTATGTGAGAAACCGTAAACTTGTTAATGTTTGTAAAATAAACTTGGTTTTTTGGGGTTCACTTTTAACAACTGACTGGACTCAGTGTTTTACCAGAGAGTAACTGGTTGGTGGCAGCGGGGAAGCGAGCACAGTGGTGGCACAGGGATCAATAGACCGTTAAACGTCCAGGGATCCTGTGTGATCACCACAGTGGTGCTGTAACAACTCCCCCACCCTGTAAAATTTATGCACTTCTTGATCGTTTTAAAAAAGAAGACACCCGAACGCCATTTACACAAATATAAGACAATAAAATCATAGAATCCTAGAGTTGGAAGAGACCACAAGGGCCATCGAGTCCAACCCCCTGCCAAGCAGGAAACACCATCAGAGCACTCCTGACATATGGTTGTCAAGCCTCTGCTTAAAGACCTCCAAAGAAGGAGACTCCACCACACTCCTTGGCAGCAAATTCCGCTGTCGAACAGCTCTTACTGTCAGGAAGTTCTTCCTAATGTTTAAGTGGAATCTTCTTTCTTGTAGTTTGGAACCATTGTTCCGTGTCCGCTTCTCTGGAGCAGCAGAAAACAACCTTTCTCCCTCCTCTATGTGACATCCTTTTATATATTTGAACATGGCTATCATATCACCCCTTAACCTCCTCTTCTCCAGGCTAAACATGCCCAGCTCCCTTAGCCGTTCCTCATAAGGCATCGTTTCCAGGCCTTTGACCATTTTGGTTGCCCTCCTCTGGACATGTTCCAGTTTGTCAGTGTCCTTCTTGAACTGTGGTGCCCAGAACTGGACACAGTACTCCAGGTGAGGTCTGACCAGAGCAGAATACAGTGGCACTATTACTTCCCTTGATCTAGATGCTATACTCAAGGAGGGGAAAAAATGCAGCTGTATTTTAAAACATGCAAAAGTTAAAATACTAAAGCTGGTTAAAATCAACTCGACTTTCTAAGCACCTAGGTAGCCTTGTCTAAACAAGAATGTTTTCAGTAGGCACTGAGAATAGTATAGCGAAGGCGCTTGCTTGATCTCAATAGGCAGGGAGTTCCAAAGTTAAGGTGCTGCTGCACAAAATGATGAAGGTCTTGAAAAAGCAGAGTGGGTATTAAGCACTCAAGTTGGCACATGTATCAATGGCTCGTGTGGCTTCACCACCATCCATTTATATGGACGCGGGTGGCGCTGTGGGTTAAACCACAGAGCCTAGGGCTTGCCGATCAGTAGGTCGGTGGTTCAAATCCCCATGACGGGGTGAGCTCCCGTTGCTTGGTCCTTGCTCCTGCCAACCTAGCAGTTCGAAAGCACGTCAAAGTGCAAGTAGATAAATAGGTACCACTCCGGCGAGAAGGTAAACGGCATTTCTGTGCACTGCTCTGGTTCGCCAGAAGCGGCTTAGTCATGCTGGCCACATGACCCGGAAGCTGTACGCCGGCTCCCTCGGCCAGTAAAGCGAGATGAGCGCCGCAACCCCAGAGTCGGCCACGACTGTACCTAATGGTCAAGGTCCTTTTCCACAAAATGGTGCCCAAAGTGCCTCTCAACATTCATAAGCAATGACAATATATAACTCAAAAACAAATGAGAAACAATAAGCAGTATGTTGGCATCTCTGGGCATGAATGTGTGTGTTGGAGGAATGGGACTTTGGAGAGATGGCAGTGCCGAGAGCCCCGTTTGGCAGATTGCAGGTATTCGTCTGCCCTGTCCCTTGTCGACAGAAATTTTAAGATCTTGCTTAAAACTTTGTTGCTTTGCTGCCCTCTGCCGGCTATTGTGCATGGGAGACCAGCCACACACAACGCTTGCTTGAAAAGCTGCCAAGGCTTTGTTGGACGACCAAAAGCGGGTTTAATTTGGTTCATGTGGCCAAAAGTCTTTGCCACATAGATTGCTGCGTGTCTTCTGCAGCCAGAACAGTGGCTTATAGGTGTCATTTGGGGTTTTTGATACCAGGGGTCACCAACCTTTTTAGTTCCCAGGGCATGTTTGGATTCACGAGTGTGTGCGTAGGTGCCACCTACTCTGGTCCTTTTTCACTGGTTGGCTTTGGATCAGAATCCTACCCCAAGCGTCAGAAAGAGTGCGTATGTATGCATGCATTGTGCACCAGTGGTGGCTGGTGCCCATTGGAACTGGCAAGGCAGAAGGCGGGGAACCCAAACTGCAGATGGAGTCAGTGCCAATGACAGGTTGAGCCAACCAATTCTGGTTTTGTCCTCATCCTTCTCTTCCTTGCTTTGTTCTACATGGATAGGCAGTGCTACCCTACGGACTGGTTGTAAGCCGTAAAGAGGCAGATGGGGGCTGGCTGAGGGCAGGCTGGTGGGGCAGTGCCCTGTTTGCCCTAACAGATCAACCTCCAACGATGCGCACAAACAAACTTCAATCCTCCAATGGAGCTGGGTAAAAGTAGGACCCAGTGGGATCAATCTGAGCCTTGAAAAGGCCATAGAGCTGAAAGAGGAAGTGGGAAAGAGCGCCACTCTTCTGACTTCCTCCTCCAGCTCCATGTACTTTTCAAGAAAGAGAAAAGAAAACCACCTGCATCAACTCATGACCAAGGGGAAAATGAGAGAGGTGGAGCTAAGAGACTTCAGAGGACCAGGGAAGACTTCAAGGGCACCATCGGGCACAACCTTGGCAGCCCTTGTGCTTCTCAGTGGGTGGAGTGGAAGCAGACTTTACTAGGGTGTTTTAAAATTACATTTCTATACCACCTTTTTCTGGTGTACATGGTTTTTCTCTTCCTCCCCATTGCACCCTCACAACAAGCCTGTGATGTAGTTTGGCTAAGAGATGGTGATCGGTTCAAGGTCACCCAGTGAGCTTCCTGGCTGAGTGGGGATTCAAACCCTGCTCTCCAGTCTTCTCAGCGCCGTCTTGGTTTTCTGCAGGTAAAAGTGGGAGACGGTGGAACTGACTCCCTCGGAAGTTGGTGGGTTTCTCCTTCCTTGGAGGTTTTAAAGCAGAGTTTGAGTAGCCACCTGCCATGGATTCTTTAGTTGAGATTCCTGCATTGCCAGGGGTTGGATTATGATGACCCCCGGCGCCCCTTCCAACGCTACAATCCTGTGATTGCAGGACCATTGGTGATCTGCAGGAGCAGCTGGAGTACGAGCGGCTACGACGGGAGAAGCTGGAGGCAGAGCTGGATCAGTGCCGGGAAGAGATCGGGAAACTCACAGAGCAGCAGGAGAAACCCCAGATCCCCACACCCGCTATCACAGCAGTAAGTCTCCTTGTGTTGCTTACAGTTTCTTCAGATAATGCAAAGCAAGGCCAGTGGAAGCAGATGCTGCAGCCCCAAACACTCAAACAGTGGACCGTTGACAGCTGACGCCTGTCCTGGACCGAACGTCCGACGTGGTTTCTGCATGAGTTCAGGAAGCTCCTGCAGCCAATCGGAAGCCGCGCCTTGGTTATCCAATGTTTTTGGAAGTCGAACGGACTTCCGGAATGGATTACGTTTGAGAACCAAGGTACAACTCTACAGTGGTACCTCAGTTTTTGAACACAATCTGTTCTGGAAAACCGGTCGACTTCTGAAATGTTTGAAAACCAAAAACTCAATATGGAAAACTCAAACAGGAGGCCGCCTAGGAAGTTAGACTTCCGAGGCATGTTCAAAAACCGGAGCATTTACTTCCGGGTTTTCGGCGTTCGAAAAGCAAAGAGATGGAGATGTCCGAAAACCGAGGTACCACTGTATTTATCCTGGGTGAAAGAAGGGTGAGGAACATTAATATGTGGTTGGTCTTAACGCCTTATCAACCACAGCCAGGGATGGTAGGAGTTGTGACTCTCTGGGTGTAGCTGGACTACAGATTCCCCATCCCTGCCTAGGACTTTCACAGTAGCTGATGGCATACGGCAGTAATGCGATCTTTCTGTGTACAGGGAGCCTTTAATCTGTTCCACCATGCCCAGCCCCTTGCAGATTACTTCCTGATCCACAGCCTGAAGCTGCAGAGGTCAGGAAGTGCTTCCACACTTGACAACGCCAGATGTGATAAACCAGCACACCAAAGAAATATTAGAAAAGCAAGTGACTATTGCTCCTCTGGAAGCTACATACATAGAGGAGGCTTCAATTGCACTATTGTTTACATCCCTAGTTCAATACCCAACCTTGGCCTGCTTCGCCCATGAAAATAAGCCACAGTTAATAAATGGCTTGAATTTTTTGCTGCTCTCACTGGTGGTTCTGGAGCTTTTGGGTGGTGCCTGGTCCTTAACCATAGTTAAGGAGGAAGTCCAAGTTACCAGGTAATGCTAAACTATAATGTTAACAAAGGCTTATATGCCAACCTTGGTCAATGAATGACCTTTAACCATAAACTGAGCTGCTGGGCCAGGTTCACCCTTAGTGCAAAGCCATGCTTTAGTAAACCATGGTTTAGTATTATGTGCAAACTAGGCAAACCGCTGTGCTTTCCTGATGTTTAAGACCTTCCATTCCCCCCTCTTCAGTTAGCATGGCAGTGGGTTAACATTTTCAACGTTGCTTCTGCAGGGGGATGGTGATCTGAGCAAAGCGCCCTCCGATTGTGATAAAGCAGCCCCCGACACCAGTAGAGCAGCCCCTGAAGTTGCAAAGGAGAAAAAGAAATTGAAGAAAAAGCCCTTCTGCAGCTCCAGCGGAGTGTTTGTGAGACTGTACTAACAGAAGAGCAAAGGGTCTTCCTGGCCTCTTGCTGGAATGAGAGGGGAAAGAGTTTGGCTGAAAAATGCAGGTTCTGCCAGTGCTCTATCTAGGCTCTCAGCTACCCAAAGCAAATGCACTTTCTTCACTGAACTGAAAATATCTTCTCCATCAATTCATCTGGTACAAATGCCAGTTTTGATATAAGCTTAGAGCAGGGATGAAGACCCCCATGCCCCTCCTCAAGTTTTGGACTCCAACTCTCCATCTGCCCTCCCCAAACAGCATCTCAGTCGGGGTGATGGGAGTTGTAGTCCAGCAATATCTGGAGGGGCACAGGTCTCCCCTAGAGGCACGTGGTAGCAGGCAGGTTGCCATTACAGGAGAAGACCCCACTGAGATGCATTGCTAATTAAGAGACATTAGCGCTTCATTAAACTCTCTCTCTTTATATGTGTATATATATATAAATCTAATATCCACCTTATTTCTCAGCCAAGATTCCTAAAGTGGCTCTCAACCACAGAAAGTGGTTCAGTGTTATGCACAGTAATAACATGCACAATAAAGCCAGCTAAACAGACTGAGATCGTTAAGAAATGTACCCATCACATCCTGCAACTGCTGGAGTTCCAGTTAACTGTTATCAATGCTAGCCTATCGCTGAATAAAGCAGACATTGGCAGTGGTAAATGTTTGAATCGCAGTTCAACAAGACAGCCTGCAAAGACTCTATGCCCCCACAAGAGAGCCCCCAAAATGTAGGCAGCTCTTTTGAACCATTGTATCAGGGATGGGGAACCTGGATGTTGATGGACTCCAAGTGTGGTGTAGTGGTTAAGAGCGGTGGACTCGTAATCTGGTGAACTGGGTTTGATTCCCCGCTCCTCCACATGCAGCTGCTGGGTGACCTTGGGCCAGTCACACTTCTCTGAAGTCTCTCAGCCCCACTCACCTTGTGGGGGAGGAAGGGAAAGGAGAATGTTAGCCGCTTTGAGACTCCTTCGGGTAGTGATAAAGCGGGATATCAAATCCAAACTCTTCTCTTCTTCATCATCCTCCCAGAACATTGGCCATGCTGGCTGGTGCTGAAGGGAGTTGGAGTCCAGCAACAGCCAATGAATGTGACAAGCATCAGGCTCCCTTCCACACCTTGCACACACTCAAGCCCATGCTTGCATTGTAGGCACACACTTACACCATGCCTTACATTGGAATGGGGAACCTGTGGCCCTCCAGATGTTCCTAGACTCCAGTTCCCATCAGCCCCAGCCAGCATGGTCAACAGACGGGGGGGGGGGATGGGGAGTTGCAGTCCAACAAGAACTGGAGGGCTACATGGATCTCAGCCTCACCTGAAGCTCTTGCACAAAGTTGTGTGTGTGTAGCCCACTTCTGAGTACGCATTGGTGTGGCCTAGGATGATAATTCAACCGCAGTATTAGGAAAGAATAGGATTCCTCCCCCAAAACACAAGAGCTGCAGTTAGAAGCTCCCATATGCCACCCCCCAAAGCTGCTATTTGCATGGCACCAACCTTTGACTTACAGTTATGGATGCACCAGCCCACACCAGCAGAAAAGGACTTTGAAAAATAACTGCAATATGCAAGCATTCAGTGCTGGCAGAATTCTACCCAGGAAGTGATCCCAGCTGTGGTCTCTTGAGAGCACCACAAACCCAAACTCAATAAATTTGAGGTGTTTAACACCAAAAGCACAACAAGGTTTCAAGCATTCCGTAGGGGGAACTGCAGCCTGAGAGTTTTATAGAGCTAAAAAACGCAATAGTAAATTTCTTGTGGTTGAGTATGCATTTATTTTTTCCGTTATTTAGAAGAAAAAGTAAAGCTCTATACAGGCCCGCTCCTCCGACATCCAAAATGAGAAACTGAAAGCTAGGCTTTGGGAAGGAGGTGGGAAGACTCTAGCTGCCTGTCACAGCCCGTGAGCCAATGGGAAGCCAGCCAGCGGCACGGAAGGCAGTCCCTGCTCTGCTCTGCACCGGTTCAGCGCGGTGCACGGGAGCCGACCGAGAGGGCGGCAGGGGTCCATGGGCCGGTTAAACAACCCCCATGGGCTGCTTGTGGCCCATGGACCTTAGGTTGCCGACCCCTGGCCCAGCGCCTCGCTTACTTGGCTTTGGGAAGGCAGTGCAAGGCCTGGAGGGAGCGTCAAATGTTGGAAGCTGAAGGGGCACAGGCTTTAGTGAGCGGTAAGAGGCTGTGGCAGAGAGCAGTCCGGGCTCAGAGGCCGAAGCAGAGGTTGGAGAGGACTGAGGGCAGGAGGCAGAGATGAGGCAGGCTGCTGAAGAATCCAGGGGGTTTCCCCCTCCTGCTATGACCAGATCCCCTCTCCCCTGGTCTCCCAGAACACACAGAGAAATGAAAAGAGGAGAGATTGGTTGTGCGCAGACGCCATTTCCAGTTGCTTGGGAAAAAACCCAGGAGCGAAGGGGACATAGGCAGCTGTGGGGACCTTTAGTCCTCGCAACTGCCTCATTGAGTTGCTACTGGGAAGAGTTGCTAGCATCACTAGGCCTGTGCTGTTTTGGTTTCTTTGAATGAAGAGTTAACTTCACACCACACCAATATTTTTGCTGACCTGCCCCTGACTCCAGCTCCTGACAGTAGGTTCCCCATCAAATTGGGTTGCAAGATCATTTCTCTACTGCTCAGGCCAAGAGGAACTAGCGGGATCCACCTCATAGGAACACAGAAAGCTATACCTACTGAGTCAGACTGTTTGGGCCCTGTAGCCCAATACTGCCCACACTGACCGGCAGTGGCTGTTCAAAGTTACAGGCAGGGGAGCTTTTTCTAGCCCTAACTGTCGAGGATTGAACCTGGAACCTTCTGCATGCAAAGCGGAATCTCTACCGCTGAGCTATAGTCCTTCCACCTGGGAGGGTGTCAGAAAAACATACATAATGATGACAATGGGCATAGCAATCTCTCCATCAAATAAGCGTCTTCTTTTTTGGTTTTCTTTTTTTTTTTAATGTCCCACCCATAGATCTTTCGGCTTTGAGTATGTGGGAGCACCAAACCAGCCCTGAGAGATGCAAACTAGGTCAGGTTTTGCTCAGACTGCTGTGCCTGTAGAAAACACTCCCCCCCACCCCGGTTATGTGTTTAAAAACCAATACCCAACACAAAAGGCTTTGAAAGAGTCTGCCGGAGATGTGTCAGCCAAGCATGGTGTCGATTCAAATCAGAAAAGCGCTTGTTCTGTCCCTTGTTCCCGGAGGCTGGCTATTTCATTTCCAGAATCGGTAGAATCCCAGGGCGATGGCAAGACAAGTGAATACAGAGGCTGTAAATAAATACAAAAAGCCACACACAGAGAAAAAGAAAAGAGTAAGTTTGTGCCAAGCATCTCGGAAGGGTTTTAAGCTATGCACAAGTTGCTGTTTTTTGCTACTCACCAAAATATTACAGTGGAGCCTCCGTTTTTGACATACAGTGGTACCTCAGGTTAAGAACTTAATTCGTTCCGGAGGTCCATTCTTAACCTGAAACTGTTCTTAACCTGAGGTACCACTTTAGCTAATGGGGCTTGCCGCTGCTGCCACCACTGCGTGATTTCTGTTCTCATCTTGAGGTAAAGTTCTTAACCTGAGGTACTACTTCCGGGTTAGTGGAGTCTGTAACCAGAAGTGTTTGTAACCGGAGGTACCACTGTAATCCGTTCTGGAAGACCGTTCGACTTCCAAAACATTTGAAAATCGAAGCAGGCATCTCCGGAAGCATTTGCTTACGGAAAACTCAATACGGAAGCCGTGTGGCACGTTCGGCTTCCAAAAAGCGTTCAAAAACCGAAGCAGTTACTTCTGGGTTTTCGGCGTTAAAAAGCTGAAACATTCAACTTCTGAGACGTTCCAAAACCAAGGTTCAACTGTAAATGGTTCATAGTCTGACTCCTCACAACATCTCCTATTAATTAATTGATTAACTGAATGTAAACACCGCTTAAAACTTTAAAAACGAATCTCGAAACCTCCATGGTGATTTAAGCAGAGGCTCCAAGTGGCTACAGGTAGCTGGCTGGCTTCCCAGAAAGCAGAATAATAGAATCATGGAACTGCAGAGCTGGAAGGGACACCCAAGGGCCATTTAGTCCAACCCCCTGCAATGAAGGAATCACAGCTAAGCGCTTTCACTGTGAAAACACCAACAAGAAAAGCAACTCCATTTACAAAAAACAATTAAAAGAACATTTTGTATGTTAAAAGCAATTTCAAACCCAATAGAGACCGGGATGAAGATCTCCACCTAAAAGATCTTCAGTGGGTGCCAAAAAGGCAGCAGAGAAGGTGCCTGCCTGAGGTGTAATGGGAGGCAGCTCCAAAGGCAGGGGCCACCACAAGAAAGGCCCGGTTCCTACATCATGCAAGATAGGCCTCCTGAGAAAATAACTGTGTTGGGCTGGGTGCATAAGGGTGGGACAAGGCTTTTAGGCATCCTGGCTTTATACGTTTTACTCTTCTGGAACGTGATTTTTCAACAGCCCAGCCACATACCTGCCAAATAACGTATCGTTTCTAGCTTGTTCGATTCCATGAGTGTTTTCAGGGCTGCAATCTCGGCATCGATTTTATTGCTGACTTCCGTAACGGAGCTGTTGGTGCTCGAATCCTAGAAGGGAACAAGGCAAGCGATGCTTTCCATTGGAGATAAGGCCAGAGAGAGAGAGAGAACCTTTTCAGTGTTGGCCCCATTTGTACAATTCCTTCTCCTGCGAAACCCACCTGGTGCCAATGTTTATTATCCTTTTCGGGCCAGGCAAAAAAAACCACTTTTATCCTATCTGTCTTTTAAATATATTAAAACAAAACAAAACATGGCATTTACCCTTTTGGGCTGTGCTCGCCCTGGTGCAAACTGCCCCCCTGCAACTGCTTTCAGAAAATAAGAAGTTGTCTCAGGAGCTCCAAAAATGCAGCTGCACCAGGGCCAGGGCCTTTTCAGTGATGGCTCCGACCTGGTGGAATGCTCTGTCCCATGAGACTAGGGCCCTTCAAGATTTAACCTCCTTCTGTTGGACCTGTAAGACAGAGCTATTCTGCCTGGCCTTTAATTTGAATTCAGCCTGATCTTTTATTTCCCTTCCCTTCCCTCCCCCTCCCCTTTTATGAAAATCACCCGCTCTGAGACCCCACAGCTAATTCTCCCCTGGCCTCCTCGCTGGCCCAAGTAGGACCAATTCAGCCAGCTAGCCCTGGTGACTATCTAATGCTTATTAGATGGATTTACCCTAAATTGATTTCTGAACTTTGAATTTTATTGTTATTCATGTTTTTATACTGTATTTTGTGCTGCTTTTATAATTAAGTGTTTTAAATTTGTTGTTAGCTGCCATGAGCCCAGTTTTTGAACCGGGAAGGGCGGGTTATAAATAAAAAATTATTACTATTATTATTATTATTGCTGGTGGAAGGCAGGGAGGTCGGAAGTGGGTGGTACCCAAGTTCTGTCTCCCCCCCACATCCTCTCCCTTCTGAGTTCTTCAAGGGTGACACTGAGACTTAAGGCGGAGGAAACCGACAGTGAGGACCACCCTCTGGGCTGGATGTGAGTAAGAAAGCAGGAAAGTGGGTCCTGGCTGTGGGCAGACAGATATGGGTGGGGCAGTGGTTCCTTTGTCTTAATGGTCCAGCCTTCACTGGCTCCAAGGTAACACACAGGCTGGTTTTTAGATGGCTCAGTGAATGGTCTGCAAGCTTTGGATGCTGGAATTATGCTGAGTTGGCTCAGATCAATGTCTGGATGGGAGACCTCTGGAAACCTGAGAGCTTTCAATGGAAGGCACAATTTAAGTGTGTACACACACACACACACACACACAGAGAGAGAGAGAGAGAGAGAGAGAGAGAGAGAGAGAGAGAGAGACCTCAAAGACTTGCCTTTTTATGAAACTCTGTTGTGGCTTCCATGAGCTTTTTCTCCTGATCTGTGAACTGGAACGTTTAAAAAAGAAAAAGAGCAATATATGAAATTGTCAATTCTCAAAAAAGCTGGAGCCAAGAAAGAAGGAAGGGGTGCAATAATGAAAATAATTGCCCACCATGTCGGTCACTCTGCTTCTTTCCAAGTTTATGTCCAGCTTGTTTTCAGCTCGGATATGACTGGTTTCATTCTTAAAAGGAAAGACACCAAAAAGTACCCTTAAAAAGAAGAAGTCCTGAGCGATCGTGGGACCAGAATGTCTCAGAAATTGCATATTATCCTCCCTTCCACTCCTTGCCCACTTACCATTAGCTGCTGTTTAACTTGATCCAATTCAATCTTCATTTTCTGGGTATCAAGAAAGATTGGGGTGGAGGGAGGGAGAAGAAAACATCCCGGGTCAGCAGATGCTTAATTAAGAAAAATGAAAAGCAAAATGCTTATAGCAATGGGTGTGTGTGTGTGTGTGAAGATTTGGCAACAATTTTCCATGTTGCATGAAAGACATCAAATTATGAAAGCATAAAGGCAAAACTCGTAAGTAATTCATTGGAATTAACTCCCATGACAGTGTATATATAGGATGGCTGGCTTCTTGTGACCGTAAGAATACGGGGTAGCATCCAAAGGGTAAAACTGATTTAGAGAAGGGAGACAAAATTGAGAATCTATTAAGAAAAGGGCCCCGTTCGTTATGGACTGGTGTGATGAAAACACCAGAAAACGACGAACCATGCATCTTATTAGGAACACCATGCAGTGGTACCTCGGGATGTGAACGGGATCCGTTCTGGAGCCCTGTTCGCATCCAGAAGCAAACGTAACTAGCGACAGCACATCTGTGCACATGCGCATCGCTTTTTGCCGCTTCTGCGCATGACGTCATTTTGAGCATCTGCGCATCTGCGAGCGGCGAAACCCGGAAGTAATGCACTCTGTTACTTCCGGGTTGCCGCGGAGCGCAACTTGAATGCGCTCAACATGAAGCATATTCAACCTGAGATATGACTGTAAAAGCATAAGACCAGTCCCTTCACCAAGAAGTGTGTAACTTGCAAAAGGATCCGTAAAATTGTCACTGCAGAAGGAGAGGTTGCATTTTATAACACGTCTTTTGCTAAACCGGAATCCCCAATTTAACTTGTGCACATTCAGCTTTATGTGTATGGCAAAAAAAAAAAAAAACCCTTAACCAATTTAAAAGAGTCAGAAAGTAGGTGGAGTTCTGGGAAAAATGACTTTGGCAATTGAACCCAATAGGTTTTGACCAGTGGATTTTAACCAGTGTGCCGTGGTACCCTAGGGTGCCGCAGGCAACACTGGCCTCTGTTCCTCTTTCCTTCCCTCCCTCCCTCCTCTGATGCCCTCTCACGTCTCTGCCTCCCAAAGGCTTGCATGGCTGTTTGTTGCATCAGCCCCGGCTACAAGCTGTCAAGGCGAATGGTGCCTCTGGGGCTGGCCAGGGGGTGCTGGTTGCCAGTCCGCCAGCCCTTGCTGTTGGGAATGGACAACAGCAGGCCCCTGTGGGGCAGTGTGAAGAGGCACCTCTCTTTGGTGAAGAGGCCTTGGTCCTGTATATCTGAAGGAGCTGGTTGTTGAATGTCTGGTTGTTGACATTCCTGAAGCATTGCCATAGCAACAGTCTCCACCCTCATCGTTCAGCCCAGACACTGAGATCCAGCACCGAGGGCCTTCTGACAGTTCCCTCATTGCGAAAAGTGAGGTTACAGGGAACCAGGCAGAGGGCCTTCTCGGTAGTGGCGCCCACCCTGTGGAACACCCTTCAGATGTGAAGGAAATAAGCAGCTATCTTATCTTTAAAAGACATCTGAAGGCAGCCCAGTTTAGGGAAGTTTTTCATATTTAATGCTGTATTGTTTTTAACACTCGATTGGGAGCCGCCCAGAGTGGCTGGGGAAACTCAGCCAGATGGGCGGGATATAAATAATAAATTATTATTATTAATTATTATTATTATTATTATTATTATTATTTTATTATTATTATTATTATTATTATTATTATTATTATTATTAGAGGGGGGAGGACAGCTCAGTGACCAGGGGTGGCGGCAGCAGCTGCCCAGAGGACTCCCAAGGAGAGGGGAGAGGGGAGGAGGCTGAGGGAACACTCCCCAAGGGAGGGCGTCCGAAAAAGGGTGAGAGGCTGCCAGCTCTGCAGGCAAGGGGTGACATTACTGGGCTCCTGAACCCCACAGGGGTGCCAAAGAAAGAATGTAGTTGGCCCAGAGATGGAAGAAAGGAGAAGCAGCAACAAAAGAAGAATGGCAGACAAAACTGATGGAGTATGCAGAGATGGTGAAACTGACGGGAAGATCCGAAACCAGGAAGATCAAGTATTTTTAAAAGACTGGATTAATTTTATTTAAAAGACCACTGTAAACAGTTAAAATCATGGGCAGGGATGTAACGACACTTGTGGTATTCATGATGGTAACTATGGATAGACAACAGATGGATAATGGTAAAAGATGCAGAAAATTTAGTCTTAAATATAGAACCCATGGAGGGAGGGAAGGAGGTCTGAAGGTTCAAAAGAAGCTTTTATTTTAATGTTTGAAATGGTTAAAGTTAAAATGTATAAAATTGTGAAAAACTAATAAAGATTTATAACAGAAAAAAAAGAGAGAATGTAGTTGGTCAAGGGAGCCGTGGACTCAGAAAGGTTGAAACCCTCTGGGTTTTGACTATATTCGATTTTGGCTTTAGGCACGACCCCCAGAATGTAAGTTGTGGGCTTCCCGTATTATTTGTCATTTCTGAAGAACTAAATGTTGCTACTAAAACACAACAAGGCCAATTGCTGCATTTTCTTTGCAGATGAGCAGCCTTAAGTAAATGAAGAGAAAGGAAGGGTGACAGAGTAAATTGGTTTATTGGAGGAAATTACCTCATTCTCTGCTCTCAAGTTGGCAAACTCACTCTTCTCAAGAATGACCATGTCTTTTCGGATGGAGTCGAGATGAGCCATTAACTGCTGCAGAGTTATTTCCTAAATAGAGAAAAATAAGACCCACACAGATGCCCCAAGGCTTTTTGAAACACTTCCAATTCTTTTCGTAGAAAATTAAATTTTATTTCAGGGGTAGGGATCTTTGGCCCAGAGTTTTCTCGGCAAAGATCACCCATTAACTCGGTTTATAACTTTGGGGGTGGGCAGCCTGCATTTCCGTTTGAGGCCAGGGCTTTGTTGTGCTACAACTCCCATCACCCTCCATGAGCATTAAAAGCATGATGGGAGTTGTAGTCCAGCAACCTCTGCAAGGCATCCCATTGGCTACCCCTGCTGTAAGACAATATGGAGCTTGAGGGACCATTGGTCTGACTTGAGGACATGGCGGCTTCCCACGTTCCTATGAAATTACCCTGGAAACTGGGAAACCCTTCAGAAGTTGTTGCCAAGGAGACGTTTGGAGCTATGCGCTGAAAGTATGCACTGAAAGCAGGACTTTAAATCTCAGGCCTAGACTAAAAGGGTAAAGGGACCCCTGACCATTAGGTCCAGTCGTGGCTGACATGTTGTTGTGGCACTCATCTTGCTTTATTGGCCGAGGGAGCCAGCGTACAGCTTCCGGGTCATGCGGCCAGCATGACTAAGCCGCTTCTGGTGAACCAGAGCAGCGCATGGAAACACCATTTACCTTCCCGCCGGAGTGGTACCTATTTATCTACTTGCACTTTGACGTGCTTTCGAACTGCTAGGTTGGCAGGAGCAGGGACTGAGCAACGGGAGCTCACCCCGCCGTGGGGACTCGAACTGCTGACCTTCTGATCGGCAAGTCCTAGGCTCTGCGGTTTAACCCACAGCGCCACCCGCGTCCCTCAGGCCTAGACTACTGGGTGTCAAAAGGCAGGCCGCAGAATGATACACAGCACCACTGCACTTGAAGGGAGCAGCAAGCTCTAGGTCAGTCACGCCACACATGTAAAGCACCATGATACTACTTGGAACAGTCATGGCTTCCCCCAGAGAATTCTGGGAGCTGTAAGGGTGCCGAGAGTTGCTAGCAGACCCCTATTCCTCTCAGAGCTACGGTTCCCAGAGTGGTTTAGCAATCAATCCCTCTTCACAGGGAGCTCTGGGAACTGTAGCTCTGAGAGGGAACAGGGTGTCTCCTAACAACTCTCAACTACAGCTCCCAGAATTATTTCAAGGAAGCCATGACAGCTTAAATGCTATGACCGCTTCAGCTTTATAGTGTGAATGTGGCCTTCTCAATTCTACCAAATGTTCCATTTCCCCTGCCTAAGGAAAAGCACAGAGAAGTCTCACTGTTGGCTTTGGGCCTTTGCTTCTCAAATAACAACAATTCCAAAACGAGCACAGCATTCCTTTTTCTGTCATGAATTTTTAAAAATCCTGGTAAAAGCTTCGGAACTGTTGGAACTGCAACCTTGCAGGCCCCAGGGCTTCCTAGTTTGGGTTGAGAAATAAATTCATGCTTGTGGAACAACAATGTTTTAGATTTCACGCCTGGTTCAGGGCTCTTGCGAAGTTTCCTCCAAAACTGTTGCTCTGTGTCAGAACCCAGTAAGGCACGTTCACTTAGGAGTAGTTTGCAAACAAACAGAAAAGCGTTTGCAAACAAAAAGGAAACTTCCAGATCCTTCTACCATGTATGTATTTGGACAGATCCTAGGAAGCTTTTTATTAAGCGAAATCTGAACAATAAAGGGACAACGCTGATCTGTTTCTTTTATAACCCCTATTATTATACTGGGAAGAAGGCAAGATTTCCATAAACTATATTTTATTCATATCTATATCTATATCCAAGGACGTGGGTGGCGCTGAGGGTTAAACCACAGAAACTAGGACTTGCCGATCAGAAGGTCAGTGGTTTGAATCCCCGCGACGGATCGGCCGCATTTTGTTGGCTGAAAGAATGGCTGCTTCTTGAAAACACAGACATTTTGGATTTAGAAGGTTTTAATAATGTTTTTGGGTGGCATGCATATTTGTGGTACGACAAGGTTAAAGCTCATAAAGCATTTAAAAACCATATTGTCAGGAAAGCATTGTTTAACGTCTGGTTAAGATATAAAGACTTATTGGAGAATAAAACCCCAAGGTGGTTGTCACCAATGGAGGCAAAGGCACTGAAAAAGTCCAATATGGAGGCCAAATGGCCGAAATATTGGGAAATATTGGAACAAGAAGGAGATAAATTGAAATTGCAGAGTTTTGAGAAATTAAAAGATAAGGTGCGAGATTGGCTGCACTATTTTCAAATAAGAGAAGCCTATAATATGGATAAAAAAATAGGTTTCCAGGTGGAAAAATCCAAATTGGAAACTGAGTTGTTAGAACCCAAAACTAAAATACTTTCAAGAATGTATAACTTGCTGCTAAAATGGAATACGCAGGATGAAACAGTTAAATCTGCTATGATTAAATGGGCACAAGATGTTGGCCATAACATCATGTTTGCTGACTGGGAACAGTTGTGGACCACAGGTATGAAATTTACGGCATGTAATGCCCTAAGAGAGAATATTATGAAAATGATATACAGGTGGTACATGACACCAGTCAAGCTTGCAAAAATCTACCATTTGCCCGACAATAAATGTTGGAAGTGTAAAGAAAATGAAGGAACATTCTTTCACCTTTGGTGGACATGCCCAAAGATTAAGGCTTTCTGGGAGATGATATACAACGAAATGAAAAAAATATTTAAATATACATTCCTTAAGAAGCCAGAGGCCTTTCTCCTGGGCATGGTGGACCAATTGGTGCCAAAGAAGGACAGAATTTTCTTTATGTATGCAACAACAGCAGCAAGAATTCTTATCGCAAAGTATTGGAAGACACAAGAGCTACCCACCCTGGAAGAGTGGCAGATGAAGGTGATGGACTATATGGAACTGGCGGAAATGACTGGCAGAATCCGAGACCTGGGAGAAGAGTTGGTGGAAGAAGACTGGAAGAAATTCAAAGACTATCTTCAGAAATACTATAAAATTAATGAATGCTAAAACTGTGCTTGGATTGGTAATAAGTGGTAATTAGTGATAAAAGTTAATAAGATTATGCAAAAAAGGCATTGATAATTGGTTGAAAATATTGATATAGAATATGTTATGGTATAAAGCTTAAATATTTGAAAAAGGGTAAGAATTTGCTGAATTAAATATCTAAATGGGAATACAAAAGGGGGGAGGCGTGAGGAGGTCAAGAACATAAGCATATGAATCTGAGGTCATTGGGAAAAATGGATTTGTTTTATTTTTTTCTTTGTTTAAATTTAATCTTTCTTAATTAGTTGTGATTTTTTCTCTGTATGTTTTTTGTGTTTCTTTTTTCTGTAACTTATGGTTTCTTATTTTGAGAATTTCTACTTTTCTTTTCTGTAAAACTCTAATAAAAATTTATTTAAAAAAAAAAATGAATCCCCGCGACGGGGTGAGCTCCCGTTGCTCGGTCCCTGCTCCTGCCAACCTAGCAGTTCGAAAGCACATCAAAGTGCAAGTAGATAAATAGGTACCACTCCGGCGGGAAGGTAAACGGTGTTTCTGTGCGCTGCTCTGGTTCGCTAGAAGCGGCTTAGTCATGCTGGACACATGACCCCGAAGCTGTACGCCGGCTCCCTCGGCCAATAAAGCAAGATGAGCGCCGCAACCCCCGAGTCGGCCATGACTGGACCTAATGGTCAGGGGTCCCGTTACCTTTACATCTATATATATTGCAAGTGGCTTGGAGAGTGATGATGACAAGGGAGAGGGACTTCTCTGTTGCAGCTCCCTGTTTGCAGAACGCCTTTTCCCCAGCAAGGTCTGCTTACAGAGACTTCCCTGACATCTTCACAGTGCCAGGGCAGGGAATGGGGCAAAGACCTCTTCTCACCTGCTGAGCCTGGGTCACCATATCTTTGTAGACTGTATCCAAGCTGAGAGTGGACAAAGACGTTAACGCCGCCACAATGGTTTCAGCCTGCTCTTTCCCAAACCCTGCAAGGGTAGATAAAAGCGCAACATGTAAAAGGGGGACTTTTCCTAAAGGAAAGGTTGGGGAATCAGTGGTCCTCTGGGCATTGTACTACATCTCTCATCTGACCATGGGCCATGTTGGCTCGAAGGCTTCCCAGAAGAAAATGTGTCCCCCAGGCTGCAAAAGGCTCCCCCATCTCAGCTCTAGATCAAATATTCCTGCCTTCAGATAAATCTGGGGTAGAGGCAAAACCTGACTTCCATGCTGGAGCCTGTGGCTCAATTTCTACTGAGAAGTTTGTACCAATTCAGGCTACAGAAAAGGAGCAGCTTTTATATCTGTATATATACTGGTGAAACCAATTGCTCCTTCATGCACAAAAGATCCCTGCACACAGAAAGCTAGACATTCAGGGAAACTGATTTGAGGAATCCTTGTAGGTTCAAGCAGCATTGTTCAATTTGCACTGTTGTTCGATCACGCCCTTTGCTCACCGTGTGCCTCTAGATCACGCACTAGATTATGGGTGTCAAAAGTGAGTTTTCTTTGCTCCAGTGGTGTTATTTCGACTCTTCTTACGTCGTATGACTTCACTGGAGAAGTGGCAGCAAAACCTGAATAGAACAAGGAGTTTTAAACCTCTGCTTATATTTCCAAACAGTTTAAGAGCATTCCATGGAACCCATAAAAAAGCCCAGTGGTGCAATCTTACACGCATTGCCTTGAAAGCAAGTCCTACTGTGTTCGGTAGGACTTACTGTATTTTTCGCTCTATAAGACGCACCAGACAACAAGACACACCTAGTTTTTGGAGGAGGAAAAGAAGAAGAAAAAATATTCTGAATCTCAGAAGCTAGAACAGCAAGAGGGATCGCTACGCAGTGAAAGCAGCAATCCCTCTTGCTGTTTTTGCTTCTGGGATAGCTGCGCAGCCTGCATTCGCTCCATAAGACGCACACACGTTTCCCCTTACTTTTTAGGAGGGAAAAAGTGAGTCTTATAGAGCAAAAAATACGGTACTTCCCAAACAGCATCTATAAGATGACAGCTTAAATCTTTTCAGCCCCAGGAATTTTCCAAGCACATGCACCAAAGCATCAATTCCAACATCCTTAAAAAAAAAAAGTCAGTATACTTTATCCCAAACTTCCCCAAATTTCTGAGAGTTGCCTACAAACTAGAGGCCACCTTGCTTTCAGCATTCAAAACAGCTGAACTTTTAAGAGCAGGAAGTAGTACAATTTTCCAGCAGTTAATTGGCGAGTGAGGCAGCAATACAGGAACCTGCCTTATGCAATGTCAGGCCACTGGCCCATTTAGCTCAGTATTCCTAGAATCACAGAGTTGGAAAGGAACCCCAAGGGTACTCTAGTCCAACCCCAGCAATGCAGGAATCTTAACATGCATTCCCCCATCCAATTTGAAACCATACTGGACCCTGCTTAGCTTTGCAAATGTGCTAGCGGTTTTACTGCTGTACCACACTATCGCCTCTCCTCCATATCGGGCACTATAATTCTACAAAGGTGTGCCTCTCCAGAAACAGGGATGTCAGCTATTGCCTACACTGACTGGTAGGGCTTCAGACGGGTGTCTTTGCCAGACTTAGTTGGAGATGCCGGGAACTGAACCTTCTGCAAGCAAACGACGTTGCTCTACCGGTGAGCCTATGTCTCCTTCCCTACAGTATGCTTTGTACTGGAGATTATTTGCCCGCCTTGCATAGTATGGTCTATGCCATGGGTAGGCAAACTAAGGCCCGGGGGCCAGATCCGGCCCAATCACCTTCTAAAGCCGACCTGCAGACGGTCTGGGAATCAGTGTGTTTTTACGTGAGTAGATGTGTCCATTTTTAAAAAATGCACCTCTGGGTTATTTGTGGGGCCTGTCTGGTGTTTTCACATGAGTAGAATGTGTGCTTTTATTTAAAATGCATCTCTGGGTTATTTGTGGGGCATAGGAATTTGTTCATTCCCTCCCCCCCAAATATAGTCCAGCCCCCCGCAAGGTCTGAGGGACAGTGGACCGGCCCCCTGCTGAAAAAGTTTGCTGACCCCTGGTCTATGCAGTGATGGGTCATGAGGTCAGGGCCAGAGGGAGTGGCCTCTGGATAAAGACTGAGCAAGATGGTAGCGATTTGGAGTGTCCTGGGTCGGCGTCAGCTGACCTGCAGCTGCATAGCACTTTAGCCAAGCCCCTGCCCCAAGCAGCTTACAATATAATATTAGACACAGCACAGCAAAATGGAGAGAAGGAAACAGCAGTGGGGTAAACAGGGAAGCACGTATCCGATTAATAGCTGCAGCTTTCCGACAACCGTAGTATTATTATTTTAAAAATTAGTATACCGCCCTTCAACTGCAGATCTCAGGGGCGGTTCACAGCATAAAAAATACAAGAGAAAAACACAAACAAAACACGATAAAAGCAAATGTGCAAGGCACACACGTTTCCAAATCCAAGTATTTCGGGGAAGGGTCATAGCTCATTTGCTTTGCATGAAGGAGGCTCATAGGTTGGGCTGGGAAAAGACCCCTTTCTGAGATCCTGGGGAGCA
This sequence comes from Podarcis filfolensis, assembly GCF_964270895.1. Taxonomy (NCBI): domain Eukaryota; kingdom Metazoa; phylum Chordata; class Lepidosauria; order Squamata; family Lacertidae; genus Podarcis; species Podarcis filfolensis. The sequence goes on along the minus strand of NC_139607.1, from coordinate 92,369,593 downwards.
GCTGCCAGCCAGTGTAGGCAACACTGAACTACATGGTCTGACTCTGTGTTCCTATCGCCTCTTTTACTTTCCCTTTTTAGGACAGCACTTCAAAAACACAACAACCTGAGGGTGCGCTGTTGAAAAACGGATCGTGGGAACAGGACGCAGGGCAACACGCAGAAACAAGCCCGACTGGATGCCCTGGTTCTTACTCCCGAGTAAATCCACACAGCCAAAGCGCTGGGCCAGGCGGAACTAGAAGGGAAATACCTCTCTGTGGTGCCGAGGATCCATTGCTCCACCGGACCAGGAGCCTCGCACCTCGCCCTCTAAAGCCCAACATCTTCCTAGCGTCTCCGCGCACGACTCTTGGAAAGAGAAGCCGCACTGGGGATTCCCACTTCCGGCCTGGAGCCCAACGGGTTGCTGGGAAATGTAGTTCTTGCTGGGCACATGGGAACTCCTCTGTTGTTCCTCCTGCTACCTCAAAGCATTCTGGGAAATGTATGCAGCGGGGTTAAACCAGGGGCGTGGAAAGCCGCTTACAGAGCAGAGTGAATGAACCAATGAACGAGGGCACTGTCTTTCTTTCTTTTCTTTTTAACCGCAGACTTTCTATTGCAGTGCCTGTCAATCATAGAATCATAAATAAGCAAAGTAGAACAACAAGGTCACATTTGGGAACCTGGGCATAGCCAGGGTTTTTGTAAGAGGGGGCAGAACCCCAAATTTGTATTGATTTTTACTGATTTAGGGGGGCAGCTGCCTCCCCTGCCCCCGCAACTTGGCTACGCCCATGGCTATACATGGGTGTAGCCAGGATTTATGTTCGGCTGGGGGCAGGACCCCCTATTATCATCCCCTGCCTGGCTCTGTCAAGAAAATTTGGGATGTCTCAACTTTCACATTACTTGCTTTTGAACCCAAGTGTGCAGAAAACCTTCAGTCCTTTGGAAACTAGGAAGTTAAATTTAAAAAATCAACATCAGAGTGTGCAAGTACATAGCAAGTATATTGTGCAAAAATGACGAACACGTCTTTTTCTATCTTTTTTTTTAAAAAAATCTAAACTAAAACAAGTGTTCTTGGATTTGCTGAAAACCTTTTCAGCACGTCCTTTTCAAACTCCTTCTTTGTTTCCCAGTGCAGTTAGATAGAGCGACTCACTTATGACGAAAGGTTGCTGCATTTGTTCAGAAAAGGGAAGTAAGAGGTGCCGTAACAGGAGTTATGCATTGGCAAGGAGAACATGGAAAGAGGAAAGGTTTTTCTCCCTATTCTCTAACACTAGGGCTCAGGGATATCTAGCAAAGCAGAATGCTGGAAGACTCAGGACAGACAAAAAGAAACAAATGGCTAAACTGGAATTTGCTCCCACGAAGTCCACAAACTTGGTTGGCTTTAAAAGAGGATCAAGGTCATAATTTATGCCTGTGGCCATCAGAGGGCAGCAGTCTACCGCAGAAACCCGACAAATGCATGCAATAAATGTTAGCCTTTTAGATTTGTCAAGACACTGGGCAGGAGGGAGCACACAACCTAGTATCTCAGGATAAAGGTTTGTCTCGCCATCCATCCATTTTTGCAATTATAGGAATAACGCTCTGTTTCCTTCTCTGCCCTGTATCCACCTACCCTCAGGCTCTGGTAGGAGCTGTTCTTCAACACAGGGATTGTTGTTGACAGCCTTCCTGAGAGACAATGGAGTGTGCCACTGGGGAGACCACTGGAGAATCACAGCGCCTGCTGTGGCTGCAGAAACTGGTAGCTCCTAACTGCTGCCTCCTGCATTGTTTTTGCTGTCTTAGCAGCACCAGATGTGGCCTCCCTGGGTTGCAGGCCTGGGCAAGTGTGTATGGAGGTCCTGGGCTTCCCAGATGGCCTGGCTATTGTAACCCAAAGGAAAGCAGAGCAAGACGTTTGGCACCAGCCTGGCTGCAGGAGTTGCTGGAAGGAAGGGTACAAGGCATCACCCAACCATCTTAGGGATTTAGCTCCAGATCTTAGCCTTTTCTTCTACCGAAGATATTCTGCAAGGCAGCAGAGGTTTAGGATGGGCTACCTTCTCAGGTGGATGAGCCCCATTCTGTAGCCACATCCTCTGTGCCATGTATAATTTTTTAAAACTTCTGTGATGTCATCTCTTGCTCACCTTTTCTGTTAAGTTGTGGGTGAACATATCAGACGACACAACGATTCTTCAGACAGCTCTTGTTTATTCACAGGCCAGAACAGAACTGAGCTGAAGGGTTCAGCCAGCCTGCTTATATAGAGCTCCACTACAACGCAACAGTAACAACTTTCTGTAACTATCCAATCACTGAACGTCACTTTCAATTCCTTATTTGCATATGTGGACCTGAGTGAAAACTATCTACAGTATCCCCCTGCTGGCCCAGGATGAGAACTTCAGTACATAACATTTTCTCTAAACGAGGAAGTCCCAAATGCTGCAAACTTTCTTCATAGGCAGGTTTGGGGGAACTCTGAGCTTTACAGAAGAATAAGCAAACACCCCACCAACCAACCAACCAACCAACCAACCCATAACTATGTTTTTATATGTGCTGTAAGCTACCCAGAGTGGCTAGGGAAATCCAGCCAGATGGGTGGGGTAAGAATAAAATAACAGCAACAATTACAGACGGAAAACCCTAAAACAGCTGGACTGAGCATGCTCAGTGACTATAGAATACTGAGTGAATGTTGAGAGAGGAGAAGGGAGCAATGAGAAGAGGTGGAGTGAAATGAGGTATCCTGGAAAAGATTATGACTGGCTGGAACCCAGAAGTGGAGCAGGCTACGCTGCAACTTTTTTTTTCAGGATCCAACTTACCCTGTCAAAATGGCCGCAGCTGTTTGGTTTCCTGCAGATGGGAAGAGTTCTGAGTGGCCTAAAAAGTTGCTAGAAAATTTCGAACAGAGAGCCAGAGAAGATTTCCTTCACCTCCCTCTACCTACTGCTTTAACGCCACTGCGAAAACGGCCTTGGAAACCCAGGGACGCCATGAATTTTAATGCAAGCTGCAGCCATCTCTGCGCTTCCCTGCCCCCCCCCCCCAGCCCCAAGCTATGCACTGCAGAAACAGCTTGCTGGCTGTTACTTTCACAGATTTTTCTTTGCCTGAATAGATTATAACAGGATTAGGAACTCCTCCACGCCTCCCCTCCTGCAAACCGGTCAACTATTTATGAGCTTGAAATGCAGAGAATAGATTTCCTTACAAGTTCGCGCAAACGCCTCTCAAAAATTTAATTTGACAAATCTCAGGGGCCTGGGGAGAGAGAGGCGCAGTTTGCCATTAAGACTGACAGAGAGGGATGCTCTGGAATGGAGCGAACGGCAAGGGAGGCGCATTCTCACTTGGAACATTTCCTGGTCATGCCGCTATCTCCTTACGGTCTCTCCTGTTATCCATGTGCTGCATTTGTTATTATTGGTTACACTTTTATCCCAGCTTTTCTTTCAAGGAGCCCAAGGTAGCACACGTGGTTCTCCACATCCCCGTTCTATCCTGACAACAACCCTGGGAGGTAGGCTAGGCTGAGAGACAGTAGCTGGGCCCTAGTTCATTCAGTGAGAATCCAGGTTTTGGTCCAATGCTGTAACCCATGGGTAGGCAAACTAAGGCCCGGGTGCGGCCCAATCGCCTTCTAAATCCGGCCCGCGGACCGTCCGGGAATCAGCTTGAGTAGAATGTGTCCTTTTATTTAAAATGCATCTCTGGGTTATTTGTGGGGCCTGCCTGGTGTTTTTACATGAGCAGAATGTGTGCTTTTATTTAAAATGCATCTCTGGGTTATTTCTGGAGCATAGGAATTTGTTCTATCCCCCCCCCCCAAATATAGTCTGGCCGCCCCACAAGGTCTGAGGGACAGTGGACCAGCCCCCTGCTGAAAAGGTTTGCTGACCCCTGCTCTAACCACTACACCACACCAGCACAGTGCTTTTCAAACTTCCTGTGCAAACCTGCGTTTTACCTACCCTTCTTATTTGCTTCCCAATCATGGCGAGAGGATGACTGTCAGGAGCCAGCCAGGAGTCGGCTTCACCTGCTGAGCAGCAGCCTGAAGGAGCAGAAGACAAACTGACTCCACCTGCCGCTGATCAGCCTTCTTCCTCCTCATGAGAAGCAGCTGGCTCCAGCTTTCTTAAACAGGGTTTCCAGCCTCAGGAAGTTGCTGAAAACAGCATTATCATTCCTGAGCATACAGTACTGCTTCTTGTTTCTGGTTGCCTTGGACCCTTGGCTTTCTTGACCCCCAGATCATCTGACTATGTGAACTGAGATACTCCTGGCCTTAGCACTGGACCGGACCATATATATGGACTCTGCCTCCAGGTAAGTACCCCCCTGAGACCTGGCTGGTTGGCTGGCTTCTCCCTCCACTGAGCTCCGCTGTGGCTGGCAGCACAGGACTGTGGCAATGACTTAAAGCGGGCATATTTCTGTTCTGTCGGGAAAAGCCAGGGAAGGAGGGTGTGGAAATGTGAGAGAGGGAAGTTGAAACAGGGCAGAGGTCAGGAATGGGATGAATCCCTCAGCGTAGGATAAGTTCTGAGGTGGGGCGCAGCAGTGGGGAGGGAGGGAGAAAGGGGTGGCAGGATAGAGAATAAGCAGGTGGCAGAAGAGATGGGGTGGCAGGAGAAAGGGAGAAGTGAGTGGCAGAAGAGAGAAAGGGAGAAAGAGAAAGAGAGAAAGAGAGAGAGGGAGGGAGGGAGAGAAAAGAGAGAGTGGGGTGGCAGGAAAGAGAGAGACCGGAGGGAAATGTGATGGTCTTGTCCACTTTTGGAGCTGAACCCAGTCCACAGGTCCCCCAAATTATTACTGCTTAGGGAATGCTGTATGCCAGTCAACAACAGTGACTGCGAACCAAAAGTGGGCAGAGAGCTGTGCCGATCAAGTCATGCCTGCAGGCATATTCTTCACGTTGCCCTCATACATAGAAAGAAAGCTATGGGGCTAAACATGCAGGTATTTTCTAAGTTGAAATATACTCGGAGTAGAGTGTGGATTTCATGCTCTTTATTCAGCTCATAGCAGTGAGGAATGGGAGTTCCCCTGAAATGTCTGCTTTATAAGACATTATTTACACAATGGGCCCCACGTGATTGGCTAATTTCGGGATTCTCCTGTAGGCCAATCAGGTTGCGGATTCACTTCCACCTGGAGTTGGATTGGGTGGCTCCTGCGGACCAATCAGACTGCTGCATTCTGAATCCTACTGTTCTAGGACCAATCAGACTGCTGCATTTTGGATCCTATTCAACTCAGTACATAACATAAGTGATTGCAGTGAGTGTGGCGTGGTCACCTCCTCGTATATTTTTCCTGGAACTGAGGACTGCAGCAGCAGTGTATGTGTGTATGTAAAATCAATATGTGTGATCTCCACCATCGGGACCAGTCAGCAATGGCTAACTTCCGTTGTAAACATAAGGTTTTTGAGGGTAGTTGTGCTATGCACCCCCTGGCAACCATTTTGCATTGTTTCCGCCCTCACTGCTATTTTGTGAATGGGCCCCCCAGCGCGCGCTCAAAATTCGACATGTGCCCACTGGCCCGAAAAGATTGGCGGCCCCTGATTTATACGTTCCTGGGATAACTTGTCCTCAACAGAAGACTTTTAAAAGTCGTTCAGATAAAGTATGTGCCTACTCTTCCTTGGCAAACACCATCCCATAGGACTTCTGGACAAATTAAAACCCAGCTCGACAAGGCAGGCCAGGATTGCATGTTTACACAGCCTATCTCTTGCCTTTGCACATTGCAGCAAAAAACGAACCCCACCAAAACCTTCTGTTTGCATGTTGTGTGTGCCAATGACAGGCTTGTAGAACGTGCGCCTAAAATTCTACGGGGATCTTGGTCTGATTCCACTCATCCTTGTCAAAACAAGGCTTGAGCTTCCATCCTGCAGTCTGCGGTGACGTGCCTCCATAACATTTGCAAATGTTACGCCAGACTTTGTTCTGCAGCAGCCTTCTGAGCCTATTCCTAACTACGGTGGTACCTCGGGTTAAGTACTTAATTCGTTCTGGAGGTCCGTTCTTAACCTGAAACTGTTCTTAACCTGAAGCACCACTTTGGCTAATGGGGCCTCCCGCTGCCGCTGTGCCGCCAGAGCACGATTTCTGTTCTCATCCTGAAGCAAAGTTCTTAACCCGAGGTAATATTTCTGGGTTAGTGGAGTCTGTAACCTGAAGCGTATATAACCTGAAGTGTATGTAACCCGAGGTACCACTGTATTTGGGGGCACTTTCTATGATAGGAGCCACCAGTTCAGTGGCCATGGATGCAACAACCCCCCTAAGATATTCTCCTTGAGCTTGTGGAGTCCCAGTCCCACTGCCTGCTTGGCCAAGAAATGGTGAGAATGGTTACCTATTTTTCTCTTGAATCTGACGGAGGAAATTTGAAAAGTGGTGTTCTTTCCCACTTCCCCCTCAGGTCTAAGTGCTTTTCAAGGTTCAGATTAATTCTACTGGATCTGGCACTTACCCAGATCCCTAGGTTTCTGCATAATAATAATAATAATAATAATAATAATAATTTATTTATACCCCGCCCATCTGGCTGGGTTTCCCCAGCCACTCTGGGCAGCTTCCAACAGAACATTAAAATACAATAACCTATTAAACATTAAAAGCTTCCCTAAACAGGGCTGCCTTCAGATGTCTTCTAAAAGTCTGGTAGTTGTTGTTCTCTTTGACATCTGGTGGGAGGGTGTTCCACAGGGAGGGTGCCACTACCGAGAAGGCCCTCTGCCTGGTTCCCTGTAACCTGGCTTCTCGCAGTGAGGGAACCGCCAGAAGGCCCTCGGCCCTGAGCCTCAGTGTCCGGGCTGAGCGATGGTGGTGGAGACACTCCTTCAGGTATACAGGACCGAGGCCGTTTAGGGCTTTAAAGGTCAGCACCAACACTCTGAATTGTGTTCAGAAAGCATAAGCAAGGATTCTCCACTCCTCACCTCCAGTGGTTGAGTATTCTGTCATACAACTCCCCCTGCTCTGCAATCTGAAGTGGTTGCCACTGATGAGCAATTTGTCTACAGGAGGGACTCTCCCACATCTTCCGATCCAAAATTCCTAGAAGGATAAGGATAACAGCACGGTGGGTCAGCATCTGGTTGGCTGTGCTGCTGCTGCCCAAGAGGCAGTGGGGAAGTTCCGACGCAGCAGGAAAAGCACTGCAGTCCAATCGCATTGGTGGAACCGATCTGGCTTGCACTGTGAACATGTGTGAACTAGAAAGCTATGATCGGTTGAGGCTGCCTGTTAAGCATGCACAGAGTGCCTCCGTAGCAGGAGACTGGTGTTATACACTGCACTTTTCTTGTCCGAGGGCAGGAAGGCAGCAAACACACAACCCCCTACTACCATTTTCGAAGGACGCTGCTGTGTTTTGCCCCCCTTTTCACTCCGGTGCTTATTGATTGTGCAAGGTATAAAGAACCTCTCTCCAGAAAGTTTGAACGGAATAATAATCCGGAGGCTTGGCCCCCACCCCCACTGTGCCCCAATTCCCTTTGCTCGTTACGGCACAATGGCTTTGGAGTTAATGGAATTTTCAATCTCCCCTTTGTAAAGCGCATCTAATTGTCATCTTCTATTTGCTCTGGGAATTGCAGGAGCCATCCCAGGCTAATGCGATTCATAGAGGTCCCTCCTGATCTTCCTGATAAGGCCTGTTTGCCATTGATTAGGTCATGAATATCAAAAGGGAGCCATGGCGATTAATTTATAGTAAGGCCACACCAAACTGGGATGAAATAGTCTCTCGAGCAAAGGGCAGGTGGCAGTTGTGGTAGGCGCAGGATGTGACTTGCTGAGCAGCAAGCAGGAGTCATTTGTTTCAGGATGTCAGAAATAGGGGAGGCCCAGTAGCTTGGTGGGAGAGCATCTGCTTGGCATGCAGAAGGCCCTAGGTGGAATCTGCAGCAATGTCAGGGACCATACTGAGGAAGAATGGTGGGAGTCTCCCCCTCCCCCTGCTCCTGATTAGGATCCTGAATCTTTCCAGGAGCAGGAGGACAGTATAGATTTGGAACAATGGTTTGCGGAGGGACATAGTTCAGAAGGCAGAAGCTGGGAAGTACTGGATGGGGAACAGCTAGGAGAAGAAACACTGGAAGAGAGAGGGTTAACAGGCTCACTGTCTTTGCAAAGCATTCATCCGCTCAGCCCAAGGTCAAGAAGAGCAAATAAGGTGGCAGCACAGAAAGCACAGTGGTTATGAGATCAGGTTACAAGAAGTGGTAGTGATGTGGGTGACTAGGGAGAAAGTGGGTGGAACCCTTAATTGGGAGCACCTTCGTTCCTAAGAAATGGATTCTTTGTTCTCTCTCTCTGATCATTAAAGCTACTAACTGGTAAGAAGACTCCTTTCCCTTTTGTTCTGCTTATCTACTGCCAAACCGGGGAGAAAGCCAATTCCCTGAAGCCTTTGGGGGTGAGGTCAAGCTGTTGGAAGCTCACAGCGCCTGCTGTGCTGTAGAGACCAATGTGGGAGAGACCTGTTTAGTTGCAGCTGGGGCAGATGAAGGCGTCCGGTTGTGCTGCCGCAGATGTCCCATGGCGTTTCTTCTCTCTGCGCTCCTCCCAGTGGTCCTTCCTCCTCTGGTCACTGCAGAGGTCATCACTGGATTTGTCTAATCCTCTTTTAAAACCATTTAGGTTGGCAGCCATCACTGCCTTCTGTGGGAATGAGTTCCATAATTAAAACATGCAGTGCATGAAGATATGCATTCTTTTATCTGTCTTGGTTCTTCCAACATTCAGCTTCCGCTCATTGGGTTGGGAATATCAGCTACTTGAAACCCTAGACAGACACTGCCAGTCAGTGTAGACAATATTGATCTAGATGGACCAATGGCCTGACTCAGGAGGAGGAAGCTTCCTTCCAGTGTGGTGTAGTGGTTAAGAGCAGTGGACTCGTAATCTGGTGAACCGGGTTCGCTTCCCCGCTCCTCCACATGCAGCTGCTGGGTGACCTTGGGCCAGTCACACTTCTCTGAAGTCTCTCAGCCTCACTCACCTCACAGAGTGTTTGTTGTGGGGGAGAAAGGGAAAAGGAGATTGTTAGCCGCTTTGAGACTCCTTAGGGTAGTGATAAAGTGGGATATCAAATCCAAACTCTTCTTCCTGTGTGCAACAGACGGTTCATGATAGCAATCAAGGATTACCGGGTTCCACAGGCAACTAAGTGCTACCCCAGAAATCCAAGAGGGTTAAGACAACTTGACAGGGTGGGGGTGCGTGAGGAGAGAAGCTGCAACACAGGAGCCGAAAGCAACTATATCATTCTGCCTGTTACTTGCTGTGATAAGTTCCCTGTGCATGCAAAAGTTTCCAGGATCCTCAGATCCCCTGACTGTTTCTTAGAGCCAGACATCCTCAGCTGAGTCTCTTATTCTGAAGCTGTGAGTACTCTTTTCATCACCAGATCCTGTGTTTGTAAGGCTTTTTCTATAACATGGTGGCCTTTCCCCTCTGGTTTACTTTTCCTAGTTTGCTACCAGGGTTGCAGACCCCAGAGCCTGCTCTTTGCCTTTCTTCCTTCATTGCACTGAAGCTACAAGCCACTTTTGCACGCGAGTCTTCTTGTCCACTTAGGTTACAGTGGGATGATCTTCATTATGCCCCTCCAGCATTGGAAATCCAACTGGGGGGAAAGGGCCTTCTCTGTGGTGGCCCCCAGACTTTGAGATTCCATTTTGCGTCCTCCTCAATGGCATTTCTCTGCTGTGCGAGAACAATTTTATTTCCACGAGAAGTTGGGCTCAGCTGAATTGTATCCTTTACATAAAGGTAAAGGTAGAGGTACCCCTGCCCGTACAGGCCAGTCTTGACAAACTCTAGGGTTGTGCGCTCATCTCACTCTATAGGCCGGGAGCCAGCGCTGTCCGCAGACACTTCCGGGTCACGTGGCTAGCGTGACGAAACTGCTCTGGCGAGCCAGCGCAGCACACGGAAACGCCGTTTACCTTCCCGCTAGTAAGTGGTCCCTATTTATCTACTTGCACTTAATTGTGCTTTTGAACTTCTAGGTGGGCAGGAGCTGGGACCGAGCAATGGGAGCCGGAGTGGTACCTATTTATCTACTTGCACTTTGACGTGCTTTCGAACTGCTACGTTGGCAGGCGCTGGGACCGAGCAACGGGAGCGCACCCCGCCGCGGGGATTCGAACCGCTGACCATGCAATCGGCAAGTCCTAGGCGCTGAGGTTTTACCCACAGCGCCACCCGCATCCCTATCCTTTACATACAGTCACACAAATGTACGTTTTTCAAGCTGCTCCCTTAGTTAACTTACTTTTTCCTGCATGGTGCTGTTTTGTTTGTTTGCTCTAAGCTGCCTTGGGCATTATTATGCAATGGAAAGGAGAGGGATAGAAGTGCTTTGAACAAATGTGTGCGTGTGTGCGTACTATAATGAAACAAGCAGTTGCTTTCCACGATGTAAATAGAGAGTGGGGAGCAAAGAGATAAAGCAACTTGATGGGTGATATGCGTTTTGAGCCGCTGCCAGACAGCAAGTGTTGAAACCAATTCTAAAACAGAACAGCTTCTCTTCATCTTGTCATTCTGACAAGTTAGTTGGAGCTTAATGCACTGGGATTATGGGTGTCAGATTGTAGCTTCCCTGGCATGTTTTTCTGATAGCTTTGTCAAAAACATGCTTTCTGGTTCAATTTAGCGGCGTCGGTTTTGTCGATGAGGAAAGGAAGCTGCAACAGAACGCGGAGGGCACATTCAGAAGTGGGATGCCACTGCGTAGCAACTGCTAAGGTACAACAGTGGGAAAGGGCTGTTGCTCCCTGCTTGTGAACTCCCCAAAGGCAACTGATTGGCTGCTGGACTCGATGGACGCGGCAGATCTCTTCTTACGGTAACCTGTGCAAAAGTATAGAGCGGCCTGAGAATTTGAGAACGCAAGTCAGCACTGATCGTAAAGCCTTCCTTTATTTGTTGTTGCTGTTTAGTCGTTTAGTTGTATCCGACTCTTCGTGACCCCGTGGACCAGAGCACGCCAGGCACTCCTGTCTTCCACTGTCTCCTGCGGTTTGGTCAAACTCATGCTGGTAGCTTCGAGAACACTGTCCAACCATCTCGTCCTCTGTCGTCCCCTCTCCTTGTGCCCTCCATCTTTCCCAGCATCAGGGTCTTTTCCAGTGAGTCTTCTCTTCTCATGAGGTGGCCAAAGTATTGGAGCCTCAGCTTCAGGATCTGTCCTTCCAGTGAGCACTCAGGGCTGATTTCCTTCAGAATGGATAGGTTTGATCTTCTTGCAGTCCATGGGACTCTCAAGAGTCTCCTCCAGCACCATAATTCAAAATCCTTTATAATTATACATAAATCTAGCAGAAATAAAATGCCAAACGACTTAGGCATTATAAATACAGAGCAATTTTTTTTCACTGCGGAGAACATAAATGAGATTCTGTATGATTGAGCGTGAGGCTGATGAAAATTCCATTCTCTTTGCTGGGGGGGGGGGGGGAATACCCTTCTTGCCCAATCGATAAAGGATGATTCCTTTGTTCCCTTAAGTCATTAAAAAGAAAAACCCTAGCTAAGAGGAAGGTCTCATCAGATTGCTATGGGGAAAAGGGGCATTATAATGGCATGTGTGCTCTATCTGTCTAGGAGTAGTCCCAATTTAGATCTTTTATGGATGATTGTTATATGGATCTGCCTCTTTGTAGGACTTTGATTTTGTCTGTCCTAGGTCCCGGCTCTACTGTCAATCAGTCACATGGCTGGATTTTCCTCTGTTTCCTCATGTTTTTAAACTGCTTTGAGCAACTAAATATCTTCATATATGCATAAAAATGTAAGGCTGTCATCACACTGCAGTTTACGTGTCCCCCAACAGGTGACAGGTTGCCAGGTGGCCCAGATGAGCTGTTGAATGGAGGGTGGTGGAAGGTGGCAAACTGCTCTGTGAAGCACATCCCTTGCCAATTCTTTCTATATTGCACTTGGGACTTTCCCCAGGCCATTGCTACCCCACCAGCTACAGCCACAGCCTGCCCTGTTTCTTACCCTCCTTGAGTGTTTTTGCCTAGCTAGGAATGTAAACTTGAACTATGATAATGCTGCTTGCTTCCTTAGATGGAGGATAGAAAACAGGAGGTCTCTCTGGGTAAAAATTATCCTACTGGGCTAAGGCAACATGTACATTCCTTGCTCCACCCACTTTTGTCTCTGGCTCCACCCATCACTGACATGTGACTCTCAGAAGTTGCCCAGAAGGGAATGTGGCCACTGGGCTGAACAGGGATCCTCAGCAGCGATGGAGAAAGCAGCTCAGGCACCTGGGGTGGGGCAATCTGCCCATAGGGGTGGGGCGAGGGTGGGATGATCTGCCCATAGGGGCGGGATGCACCGCAGGGCTTCCAGAGTCTGCCTGTCTTCTCCCACTCAGCCACCCTACAGCTGGCGAGGGGAAGGCTGCGGGTGGACAGTTTGGGCAGCGGGGAGCCTCCGCGTGCTCAAGCCACCGCGTCTCTCCCAGGCCCCATGGTGAGTGCCACCTGGCATTTTGTCACCCCCCCTCAGTAGTTACACCCGGAACACACACCATCATGTAATAGACAAAAATCCCATGACTGCAATCACGGAGCAGGAATTCTAACAGTCCGCACTCACTGCACCCCCCTTCCTCTGCCTCTGATCCTCACCCCTGCATGACAAAACTCCCTTCCCCTCCCTATTGGCGGTGATGGGAAATGGAGAGAAGAAGAAGAGAAGAGTTTGGATTTGATATCCTGCTTTATCACTACGCGAAGGAGTCTCAAAGCGGCTAACAATCTCCTTTCCTTCCTCCCCCACAACAAACACTCTGCAAGGTGAGTGGGGCTGAGAGACTTCAAAGAAGTGTGACTGGCCCAAGGTCACCCAGCAGCTGCATGTGGAGGAGTGGGGAATCAAACCCGGTTCACCAGATTACGAGTCTACCACTCTTAACCACTACACCACACTGGCTGGCTCTCCAGTGAAGGGTTGAAGAAACCAGGGGCAGAAGCAACCCTTGCCCCTAAGGGGCTACCCAAGTACGCAGCACGGTTTGCCTTTGTGAACATAGCTTGTAAAAACATGCTTTTCCTGTGTTACTAGGTTTTGGGTGGGAGTCAGGCAAAGACCAAACCGGCCTTGTTGAATTTACCAAAGTATGCACAGCAGTGCAGCCTTAGTTAAAAGAAAAGGGGAAAAAATACTACTTTCATAAATGTTTTGTCCTTAATGATGAAATGTCTGGAACTTCTTCAGCGGTGCATTGTGAAATTAGAAATTATGACCGTGAAATCGCTTTTTGTTTTTGATGTGGAAAATCCAGCTTTGACAAAAGAGCTCAGACCTTTGGGAAGTGCCGCTGTGGTCACAGGACAGCAAGTGTGCTCATCTTTATCTGCCATGGGATTTGCATTAAGAGCTGGTGGTCTCATTTAAAAAATGGGCTGGCTTTTGTCAGCCCAGGTCCCAAGTGTTCTGCATGCATTAGGGGCTTGACAATGACTTTAAAGTCCCTTTGTGATTTGGGGCATTGGGTTTAGTTGGGGGGTGTTTCGCCTCTTCCTTAGAAGGCAAGGGAAAAAGCAACAACCCTTCCTTCTTCCATATGGGCCATGGAGGAGGGGCTAGACCACCCCCTTTGTTTCTTTTGGATTTGATATCCCGCCTTTCACTCCCTTTAAGGAGTCTCAAAGCGGCTAACATTCTCCTTTCCCTTCCTCCCCCACAACAAACACTCTGTGAGGTGAGTGGGGCTGAGAGACTTCAGAGAAGTGTGACTAGCCCAAGGTCACCCAGCAGCTGCATGTGGAGGAGTGGAGACGCGAACCCGGTTCCCCAGATTAGGAGACTACCGCTCTTAACCACTACACCACACTGGCTTTGATGACCATGCAAGTAAAAAAAGACTCCCTCTATGGAATGAGCATGCAGACTTGCCTGCACAGAATTCCTGGCTACCTCTGGTGACCAGGCAAAGTTGCAGCAACTTCCTGGAATTACAATTTTAAATGGAACTTTTGTTTTGCCCCCCCCATTTTTATTAATTTTTTCAAGAAATAGAAATTAAACAAAGAAAAACAAAGAACAATACATAACACTGTAAACACACTTACATACAAATTTTCCAAAATGAAAACTAATAAAAAAGAAAAGAAAAGGAGAAATAAAAGATATAAAGAAAAAAGACAAAAGAAAAGAAAAAATACTTTTCATAACCTGGAATATTACCAAATTCTTGCTTCAGATACTGCAATATATAAATCTTAGTTAAAATATTATAAAAGACTTCCACCACATTCACCACCCGGCTCTTAGTTATCTTGCTCGCATTTACATCTGTACATCATTTCCCTTCCTTAGATTCTTTCATAATCAATCAAATCTTTATGTTCTCTATATTCTTCACAAGGTTAGTCTAGACACAACCAAACTTTCGTATTTGAGCCCTGCTTGTATAAATAATCATTTAAACATTTCCATTGTTTCTGAATTAAATTTTTTGACTTATGCCTTATTAAGTCAAATCCATCAATTTTTGCTAACTCCAGGTACTCACAAAGTTTACTTAACTATTCCCCCTTTGTTGGAATATAATTTCCTTTACAATGACTGGCTACCAACATTCTCGCTGCCGTTGTTGTATACAGAAATATGTTGATTTTGTCTTTGGGAATATCCTTATTCAACATTCCTAATAAATATGCCTTTTGAAGCTGCAGATAAACTCCATGAAAAAACACCAACAAAAGCACAGTGATTCCCTGTTCTGATTTATTGAGAAGGACCCTGGGCTCTGAGATCCACGGAGACTGCCAACTCCATAACCTAAATTTTAAGAGCAGTCCTTGAATAATTGAAGGCCGGAGAAAGCTGGAGAGTCTCATGTTTCCTTGTTTTGGTCAGGTAAATCAAGAGCGCACCAGACCCAAGTACTGTAGAAGTCGCTGCACCTCCATTAACCTCAATAATTCAAAGACCGCGGCTGTTCCTTCTGAAATAACTCTTACATCCCAATGTTTCCCCCCTGGAATGGGAGCCAGTTGTCAAAAGTATCAAGAGGAGAGCAAGTCACAAGTTCTGGAGAAATGGCCTGGTGCAGAATGAGGAATATATTTCAGCCTGAGGACTGCATTCCCTTTTGGATAACCTTCTGTGGGCTGCATGTCAGTGTTTGAAAAAGAAAAGGTTCTGACCTCCTTTTTACTCCTTTGCCTAGTCTTCAGACCTTAGTTGGCGCAAAAGAGTATTCTTGCAGAGTATTTGTTATGTACTGAGTTGAATAGGATCCAAACTGCAGCAGTCTGATTGGTCCTAGAACAATAGGATCCAAAAGGCAGCAGTCTGATTGGTCCTAGAACAATAGGATTCAGAATGCAGCAGTCTGATTGGTCCTAGAACAATGCAGCAGTATGATTGGTTGGCAGGAACCACCCAATCATGCTCCAGATAGAAGTGAATCCACAACCTGATTGGCTTACAGTAGAATTCCGGAATTAGCCAATCATGTGCAGCCCATTGTGTAAATAATGTATATAAAGCAGATACTTTGAGGGGACATTCATTCATTCCTCCTCATCACTATGAGCTGAATAAAGAGCATGAAATCACTTTGCGACTCTGAGTATATTTCAGTATTGCTGCTTTTATTCTTAAAAAGTCTTCTCCAACCACGACGACAGCTTTTTTTTACACACACCAAACGCAACCAGCTTTCTACCATCCAACCAACCCACACCCAACACTTAACACTGACCACTCTATATATACAGGTACAATTTGATGAAAGGTTGCATGAGTCATTGTAGGCCACTGAATCATGCTGATTTAGTTCTTTTAGCATTAAAGAAACAGTGGCCAGTTTTTAGCCGTGACACCGCAATCCCACTGAAGGCTAAATAGTGTCCAGGGCAATGGGTATGACTCCTATATTTGCACAGTAGGCTACATTCCTCTGAACCAAAGCCAGAGGTCCATGCAGATAAGCAAGCAAGAGTTATTATAATTCAATGCACTTGAGGTGGGCAGGGATCAGGGTCAGTGAATGTTAGGATATTTCCGTTCCACCTTAAAAAGGGAGCAGGCTGTTGTGAGTCACAAAGTCTGCGTACTTCCGGCTCACAGGAAGTTTCTGTTTTTGCATATAGCTTTTGTCTCTCTCTGTGTCTCGACACGCAGGCAGGCAGTCATGTTTTTTCCTTTGTTCTGACCATCGCTGAATAAAGTTGTAAATATGCTCTCCTGAGTTCATCTTTCGTTGTGCGAACTCTGCGAAAGGGCGTGCACCAGTCCTTGGAATGTGGACAGCTGTTTCTGAGGCTTGTGTCGCTAATTGACTGGTACTGCGTTTCTACGGGAGATCGATGGATCGTCTGGAATCGACGTGGGGGCATGATGGCCTTTGTCTCCCTGGCAGTATCCCAACAGTGAAGGGTGTGGCCTAGAGATTGTTTGGGAAATTTCCTTTGGGGGTTCAAGTATGGAGGCTCACACCAAATTCTTTTTTTGTGTATAATTTTAAGTTTTTCTATTCGACATTTTAGAATATTCATTTAAGCAACCTTAAAATATCAATGACTTCCCTTCTTTCCATGGTTAGGTTTGCATGCCATAGTTTCCTGCACATTTTACATAAACTAAACCATTCAGTATTATGTTTTTACATCCATCAAAACTTATTTACTCTGTTGAATTTATCTTAATCTGCCAACTTTTTCCAATGTACACAATTTTCACCCATATATTCAATAAACATTTTCCAATCTTCTTTAAACGTATATTCTTATTGTTCTCTTATTCTGTAAGTTAAGTCTACAAGCTGTGCGTATTCTATTAGTTTATGTTGCCATTCTTCTTTAGGTGGGATCTCACTCGTTTTCCATTTTTGGGCTAACAAAACATGGGCCACAGTAGTGGCATACATAAATAAGCTTTTTTGACACCTGGGAATTTCCATCTGAATTATTCCCAATAATAAGGACTCTGTTTTGGGTTTTTTTTAAAGTACTTTTAAACATTTTTTCAATTCATTATAAATTATTTCCCAATAATTTTACCCTTTTACAAGTCCACCACATATGTAGAACATACCCTTGGCCTCATTGCCACACCAAATTCTCAATTGGTTAGAGTTTATTAAGTACAGTGGACGCTCGGTTTGCAAATGTGATCCGTGCAGGATGCACGTTTGCAACCCACAGCAGTGTGTCTGCGCATGCGTGGGTTGCGATTTGGCACTTCTGCGCATGCGCGACCCCCAAAACCCGGAAGTAACCTGTTCCGGTACTTCTGGGTTTCGACGGGTCCGTAACCCAAAAAAACGCAACCTGAAGCATCTGTAACCCGAGGTATGACTGTAATGCATTACTGGACAGAGTCCAAAGTCTGCAAGCGCATTGCTGTTGGGACACATGCTATATAGCCAAATATACGTCATAGCTGTTCATCCTCTCCCCAGCCCCTTTCTGCCACCTCAGTACAGTGGTACCTCGCAAGACGAATGCCTCGCAAGACGAAAAACGCGCAAGACGAAAGAGTTTTCCATTTTTGGAGTCGTTCCGCAAGACGAATTTTCCTATGGGCTTGCTTCACAAGACGAAACGTCTTGCGAGTTCTTGTGAGTTTGTTTCCTTTTTCTTAAAGCCGCTAAGCCACTAAGCTGTTAATAGCCGCTAAGCCGCTAATAGCCATGCTTCGCAAGACGAAAAAACCGCAAGACGAAGAGACTCGCGGAACGGATTAATTTCGTCTTGCGAGGCACCACTGTACTTCATCTCTTATCCAACCACAGCCGATGCAATACAACTTACTCAATCCATTTTTACTGTACATACCAGAACCCTCCTTGTACCGTATATGGAGTTTTTCACTTTAGCATTAAGCTGTTGGATTCCCATTTAACTTGTTTTGTGGCGAGGTTGCTTTTTTGTGTACATGCCACTGGCCTCAGGTGTAGGTGTGGCCTGAGGGACACCAAAAAATAAACCTGACTGAGGAAGAATCGGCATGGCTTCTGCAAAAGGAAGTCCTGTGTCTTTTTTTAAAAAAACATGTTTTTATTGATTTTCCAATATCGTTCCAATAGCAGCCTCATTATAACAAGACCAGTTTTATCCAATTAATACAATTATTAATGCCAATTATTCCAACGTCAAATTATACGATTGAATCAAACTGGCCTCCCCGTGTGCTAGATTTGATGGCTTCATTCTTCTACATTTTTATGTGTTCCAAAATCTTAATAATTTCCATTCCATTCAGATATAGTAATCCCTTATATAACAGCTACAATCTTGTGATTTCATACGTGTTGGTATATTAGGTAATTTATAAAGTTTCAAGAGAGGAACTCTTAACTGTAATACTTATTCTTTCCTGCGTGTGACAGTTCCCACCCCCTTATGTTTTCCTGTCCATATTTGGTATTATATCCTTCATTCCTACAACTGTTGATGGTTCCCGTCATACCTCGGCAGAAGCAGTTATCTCAGTTTCCAAAAGTCACTGCATTACTTCGTCCTGTGATTTGGTTTCCAGTAAACAAGCCGTCTTCACCATTTTTCCAGCCTAGGAAGAATGGTCTGAATCCAGACTGCTAATAGTTAATCCAAAAGCTTCTATTCCTGCAGCTGGTAAACTCCATTCCTTCCAGTTGCTGATTTATGGCCAATTGTCCTTATCTCAAACACATTACAGTGGTGCCTCGCAAGACGAAATTAATCCGTTCCACGAGTCTCTTCATCTTGCGGTTTTTTCGTCTTGCGAAGCATGGCTATTAGCGGCTTAGCGGCTATTAGCGGCTTAGTGGCTATTAACGGCTTAGCGGCTTAGCGGCTTTAAGAAAAAGGAAACAAACTCGCAAGAACTCGCAAGACGTTTCGTCTTGCGAAGCAAGCCCATAGGGAAATTCGTCTTGCAGAACAACTCAAAAAACGGAAAACTCTTTTGTCTTGCGCGTTTTTCATCTTGCGAGGCATTCGTCTTGCGAGGTACCACTGTATTTGTGGATAATGGAAGTTAGAGAGGACTTTGCTCCATATTTTCAAACTGTAGTGCCCCCCTCCCTCTCAGTTCCTTTCTCTCTCACACACACAGTTCTAGTTTTGTTAAATTCCATATTTATATTCCAATTTCTTCCATCCTTACTTGTACAGATTTTTTTTTAAAAAAAACTTGCATTCCGGGGAGTGTTGCCATACCATAAATGTAGAGAAAAACTTGATATAAGCTCCCATCCCCTCATTGTCTCCTTCACCAAATGAAATCCCCTCTCAAACCAAACCTTTTAAATTCTTGTAGCTGCTGCTATGAATAACAATAACAATAACAATAACAATAACAATAACAATAACAATAATAATTTATTTGTACCCCGCCCATCTGGCTGGGTTTCCCCAGCCACTCCAACAGAGATTAAAAATACATTAAAACATCATTAAGAACTTCCCTAAACAGGGCTGCCTTCAGATGTCTTTTAAACATCAGGTAGTTGTTTATCTCTGTGACATCTGATGCGAGGGTGTTCCACAGGGTAGGCGCCACTACCAAAAAGGCCCTCTGCCTGGTCTTCTCACAGTGAGGGAACCGCCAGAAGGCCCCCAGTGCTAGACCTGTGTCCTGTGTCTGGGCTGAACGATGGGGGTGGAGACTCTCCTTCAGGTCTACTGGGCCGAGGCCGTCTAGGGCTTTAAAGGTCAGCACCAACACTTTGAATTGTGCTCAGAAACATACTGGGAGCCAATGTAGGTCTTTCAAGACCAGTGTTATGTGGTCTCGGCAGCCGCCCCCAGTCACCAGTCTGACTGGGTTGTTTTTGCAGTTTCTTATCTCATCATCTCCAGCACACAACTGTAGTTTACTCCAATTAAAAAACCTGACTACCAGGATAACTTGTGCTTCCAGGAACAGGATTGGGGGTGTGTGTGTCGCAGTAGTCGGAGTGCTTCATGCACCCAGTGCGTTGACTGCCCTCTCAATCCGTGGGAAAGTGAGTGCCAGACCTACAGGCAAACTGCAGGTGAGAGCAAGGTCCGTCTTCCAACCAAAGAGGAATGCAGAAAATGCAATTTTCTGATTATTTCCACGGTGTGGGAGAGGCAATCATCCCCTGGCACACAGGAAATAGGAAGCCAGGAAGTCCTGTGTCACCAAGCTTCAATACAGTCATACTTCATGTTACGTTCACTTCATGTTATGTTCTTTCAGGTTACATCCTGCGGTCACCCGGAAGTACTGGAAAGGGTTACTTCCGGGTTTTGCCACTCGCACATGTGCAGATGCTCAAAATGACATCACGTGCATGTGCAGAAGCGGCGAATCACAACCCGCATGTGCACAGACGCACTGCTGCGGGTTGCGCTCTTTTCATGTTGTGAACGGGCCTCCAGCACGGATCCCGCTCGCAACCAGAGGTACCACTGTAATTCTTCAAGGGTGGCAGTGAACATGTTCGTAATCAGATATATATGCATTTGTCGAATCCCCTTTTCAAGCCACCTGGGCTGGTGGCCATTGGCACATTTTGTGGCAGTGAAAGCTGACAAATCAATTATGCAATGTGTGAAGAAATGCTTTCTTATGTCCATCCTTGATTTCTTGACTACATCTGAGCACACCTCAGGTGATACCAACGAACACTGAGCTGAGATCTACTGCAAACTTTTGCACTCTCAACTTCCATCTCAAGTTACATGAATATGGGGAGCGAGTTCTTTTTTAGATGTCAGTTCCCAGTGATGGGTCTGCGGCTCTTAAAATATGCCTGCAGCTGAGAGCTGCCTTGGTTTGTTTGTCGAGTCTCAGCCGTAGATGTTTTAAACACACCCACTCTTCTCCGGCAGAGATTCCTCCCAGTTATGAACTGTGCTTCGTTGTCTGATCAATGAACTCCCTATCCATTAAATGTGGCCTCTACCCATTGACCCCTTAGCTAACATGTCAACATTCTCCTGACAGTTATCTTCAGCAAATATTTTGCAATGACTTAAATAAATCTTGTTTTCAGTTCTCTCTGCAGCTGTAGCTCCCCCAAGATCTATTCTCCCACTGTTTCGGTTTTGCTCATGGTGCCCAGATCTTGCAATTATTGTGGTCGTAGTAGGATATGAAGAATCGGCTGAAGCTAAGCATTTCAGAATCCTGTTGATTTTAAGGGGAGGGTTAAGCACTTGCTTAAGACTTCAGTCTTTGGGACTTGGGTGGCGCTGTGGGTTAAACCACAGAGCCTAGGACTTGCCGATCAGAAGGTCTGCGGTTCGAATCCCCGCAACGGGGTGAGCTCCTGTTGCTCGGTCCCTGCTCCTGCCAACCTAGCAGTTCGAAAGCACCTCAGAGTGCAAGTAGATAAATAGGTACCACTCCAGCGGGAAGGTAAACGGTGTTTCCATGCACTGCTCTGGTTGCCAGAAGCGGCTTAGTCGTGCTGGCCACATGACCTGGAAGCGGTACGCCGGCTCCCTCGGCCAATAAAGCGAGATGAGCGCCGCAACCCCAGAGTCGGCCACTACTGGACATAATGGTCAGGGGTCCCTTTACCTTTACCTTAAGACTTCACTCAGTAATAATTGTGTTTGTTGTTCAGTTTTTGTATACAGTCATACCTCGGGTTGAAGCAGCTTCGGGCTGAGCATTTTCAAGTTGCGCTCCGTGGCGATCCGGAAGTAACGGAGCGCGTTACTTCCGGGTTTCGCCACTCGCTCATGCACAGACGCTCAAAATGACGTCATGCTCATGCGCAGAAGCGGCAAATCGCAACCCGTGCACGCGCAGATGCGGGTTGCGTTCGCTTCAGGATGCGAACGGGGCTCCGGAACGGATCCCGTTCGCATCCAGAGGTACCACTGTATAGCCAAAGGCTAGCATAAGGAACACAAAGGTTTCCTCTAAAATCACACATTGCAAATGTTGGGGAAGGCAGTGATGAAAAGTCTATTCCCTGGCCTTGCAGAAGTACCAGCTACTGATGCAGGTCTTATTGCAGGCTGCTCTCCTGACTATCCCTTGTTTTGTGTTTGGTAACTTCTGTAAATCTTTGGATACATATTTTTTTCCTTAAAAAACTTTTAAAACTCAGCCACATAACCATCTGTTTGTCTTGTGGAATGCAGAGGTGGGGTAGTCACAATCGATACCTGATGCCCCCAAGTGTTTCATCCCGCAAATAACTTTTTTTCTTATTAAAACATGGGTGTTCCGGTCCCAGTTGATGCTTCCTTAATTCGTTGGGTGTGTGTGTGTGTTTTTGTGTGTGAGTTCCACCCAGAGAAAGAAATCTACTTTAATTTCATTAGGAAAGAGGAACATATTAACGAGCAGATCACCACAGGACTAAGCAGCTTATTTTGTTAACATCTGAAAAATAATGAGGCTGGAACAGCTTTCCGCACGGTTGATGAATATATTCCACAGGGCTTGATTAATCTATGTAAACCCTGCAGTACTTTTCTTTCAGTCCCGACTTTTACCATTCTGAGCTGCAGTTTTTGGAGCTTGTTAAGCTCCCCCCCCCCCCCCGATGATACAGTAATGGCTCTATATAAAAGTAACAGATAGATCTAATCTGAGAGATAATTTCCCCCCGGGGAGTGAGGATTGTGTTTGCCTTCACCTAATTATGATAAATTATCACATGCTAATCATGTTTCATATAACCAGGCGGTGCCTCGCAGCAACCAAGCCCGCTTCTTTTTTGGGTTTCTGGAGAGCATGTTCCGGAATTTTCCAGAAGGCCCTCGATATAGTTACGCACGAGACCTTTTCAGACATTGTGATCGTTGGGTGACCAGGGTTCAGGAATGAAGTGATTCTCTCCCTTGCCTACATGTCTCAATCTTCCAGAATCAGAACATGTGGAAAGGACTTCATTTCATGCCTTTCCAAGGATGTATGCAAAAGCACAAACTGCGATGGAGATGGCCTTCTGGAAAATTCTGGAATATTCACCCAAAAGCCGTTCTGGGTGCAAAGAAGCTTGACCGATTTCTTTTTTACTGTTGTTGTTTTTTATAATTTTATTGAGAAAAATAATGCGTACAAATAACACAAATACGCCTCAAAACAAACAACACAAATATACATATAATACATATAGTCCTTACAAACTCAAACAAGACACCTTACCCACGCCGGTGACTTCCCTCCACCACAGCTCGACTTCCTTAAATTTTAATTTGATTATTTCATTGCATTTCTAAGAATCTTCATCTCTTGCAACCATTCCTGACAAAATAAAAAAATTCCTTCCAGTAGAACCTTAGAGACCGACTAAGTTTGCTATTGGTATGAGCTTTCATGTGCACTTAGTTGATCTCTAAGGTGCTACTGGAAGGATTTTTTTTATTTTGTTTCGACTACAGCAGACCAACTCGGCTACCTACCTGTAACTAGAACCATTCCTGATTTCATTTTCATCTTTGCTTTACCTACTTACTTACTTAATCTATACTTACTAGGCATATATTCATATTCTCACATCTAATTTACATATTTAATCTGCATATTAACATATATTTTTAGAACAGTATTTTTCGAAGCATGACCGATTTCATAACAGTCTTAGGTACATTTATGAAGAAGAACTGATGATGGTTCTTCCTGCTTCTTCCCTTTTGGTTTTTGTACCATGTTGACCAGATTATTTTCTTTGCCACTAACGGTGAGACACCTGGATTAATAACAGATTCTTTTTTAAAAAAGGTTAATGGAACACATCTGTGACATCAATTTTCAGAACCTGGGAAGACAATGTCTTTGGGAAACCTTCCAGTTCTGGGCAGGTTCATATGGAGAAAAGTGGTCCTTAGGTGGCCTCGACCCATATAATGCTTAAACTTTCCAAACCAGCTCTGTGAAGTGGCTCAGTGGAAAAGCACCTGCTTTGCATGGGGAAAGTTCTAGGTTCAATTCTTGGGCATCTCCAATTAGGGCTGGGAATGTTCCTTTTCTGAAACCCTGGACAGCTGCTGCCAGTCAGTGTACCAGGGGTGCCCAAACTTTTTTCAAAGAGGGCCAGATTTGATGAAGTGAACATGCATGAGCTTTTTTTAGGATTGAAGTTGTTGAGCGTGTTTTAGGATTTTACCCTAGGACATATACTGCCACAGGGGCTGGATCACATTGACTGGCGGGCTGGATTAGGACCCGGAAACAGATTTTGGACATGCCTGGTGTAGTCAATACAGTGGTACCTCGGGTTACATATGCTTCAGGTTACATGCGTTTCAGGTTACAGACTCTGCTAACCCAGAAATAGTGCTTCAGGTTAAGAACTTTGCTTCAGGATAAGAACAGAAATCGTGCTCCGGCGGCGCGGCAGCAGCAGGAGGCCCCATTAACTAAAGTGGTGCTTCAGGTTAAGAACAGTTTCAGGTTAAGTACAGACCTCCGGAACGAATTAAGTACTTAACCTGAGGTACCACTCAATGTCAGGAGTGCCAACTTGGCTGCGCAACAGTGGGTGCCCGGGGCTGTGGGTGCTATGCAGTATGCATGGCCCTGCCATTGAAATTTGTGGGTGCCCGGCCTCTTCATGGGGAATTTTGTGGGTGCCCCAGGTAGTTAGTATCTATGCTCAATGTGTGGCAATTTTGTACATTGTTTGGGCATGGAAACAAACTGGTAACCAGCACAGCTTGGCCAGAACTGGTTCCACAAGACTTCTTGTCCCCATGCGCATCTACCTTAAGAAATAAATGAATTAAATACACCCCCAAATGTTGTATTGGGCCCAACCGTTAATAAGGTAAAAGGTAAAGGGACCCCTGACCATTAGGTCCAGTCGTGGCAGACTCTGGGGTTGCGGCGCTCATCTCGCTTTACTGGCCGAGGGAGCCAGCATACAGCTTCCAGGTCATGTGGCCAGCATGACTAAGCCGGTTCTGGCAACCAGAGCAGTGCACAGAAATGCCGTTTACCTTCCCGCCAGAGCGGCACCTATTTATCTACTTGCACTTTGAGGTGCTTTCGAACTGCTAGGTTGGCAGGAGCAGGGACCAAGCAACAGGAGCTCACCCCGTCATGGGGATTCGAACCGCCAACCTTCTGATCAGCAAGCCCTAGGCTCTGTGGTTTAACCCACAGCGCCACCCATGTCCCGTTAATAAACCCATCAGCAAAACAGCCAGCCTTTGCAGCGTTCTGTGGAAAGTTTTTCTCGACCCAGTTACTTTGGTTACTTGAGGTAAAGTGAGGTTGACGAAGGACTGCAGAATGGAGGGGGGAAACAGCTTTCAGTGATGTTACTGACCACTAGAGGCTTTGTGGGTCAAGAAACGAAGTGTAAAAAGGAAAGAAAACCAGGCCACAGCTCCTGGGGGGAAACAACAGGCCCGGAAAATCAGATTGTGTGCTGAAATCAAAGCAGCTCCGCTCGGTTCTTGTAGGAAAGAACTTTTGCACGGATACGCCTCGCCACCTTTGCCCGTAAAACATCTGTGATCGGTGTTTCGTTGTCAGCTGGGAGACCATATTACTTCAGTCAGGGACAAATAGCACAAGCATATTTTTAAAATGTTATTTCAAGAGACGATCATAATCACCATCAAAACATCTTACTTTCCCCATCGTGGTAGATAATCTAATCTGAACCTACCCCAAATCTTTACAAGTCTCATTTAAAAAAGAAAATAAATTATGGATGAGAAAGCTAAATTATAGAGTCTGTACGCTTTAATACTCTCTAATACTCTCAAATAGACTGTTACTCTCTAATGCTCCCTCATAGACTGTAATAAACTGCTCCTGTAGTCAGGAACAAATAGCAAAAGTGTATTTTTAAAATGTCATTTCAAGAGATAATTAATTTGACTCCTATTACTGTTTTTCTTTTCTTTTTAACATACTTTTTCAATCATGGTAGGAAATCTAAATTGAATCTGCCTCAAACCATTAAATGTCTCACTCTTTTCTTTAATTTCTGAATGAAATACAGAAGATGATTATACACAGTCTCTGCTCTTTGCTACTCTCTAATAGAGTTTTTTCTTTGAGGAAGATTGTACGTTTTGCAGAAAGAGATTTACGAGGTCCACTTGAAGGAAGGCGAAACACTGGACACTGTGGCTGTTGGGGAGAAGGGGGTCAGCCTTGGAAGGCGAGGACACTTCAAATTCTATGCTGTGTAACCCACTTTTTAATTTAAAAGTTTTCAAAATGAAATGAGACCATTTTTTTAAAAAGGCTTATTTCTAATACTTCTATCCTGGGCTGAACAAGATCCAGCTGCGTTGGTCCACAGTCTTGCCTGTGAGGACATTGGGGACACCTGCTGCCTAGCAACTGCCAACTGGCTGTCAAGGAAGTCTTGCCTCCATCTTGGACTGAGTGAGCAGTGGTTTCTGAGCCCCATTCCTTTCCACAGATACCAGTAACTCCTGATACAGACACACATGGCCCTTTTTAGGGGGAAGCACCATAGCTACACAATATGTTAATACAGAAATCTTCTCCTTTTGTGGAATGATGCAGCACACCCTCCCCATGGCCACCAAAAGAGGATGTTCCGCTCAAAAACAAAACTCAAACCCAGCTACTTTCCTCCCATATGAGTGTGGGAAAAGGTGGAGGGATGGGAGAAAGGACCTCCTCATTCATTTAAATGGATGGAACAGATTAGGTGTGCATTCTTTTGCACAGGCAGTAATAATAATAATTTATACCCCACCCATCTGGCTGGGTTTCTCCAGCCACTCTGGGTGGCTTCCAACAAAATATTAAAAATACAATAAAACATCAAACATTAAAAACTTTCCTAAATAGGGCTGCCTTCAGATGTCTTCTAAAAGTCAGATAGTAGTTTATTTCCTTGATATCTGATGGGAGGGCGTTCCACAGGGCGGGCGCCACCACCAAGAAGGTCCTCTGCTTGGTTCCCTGTAACCTTGCTTCTCGCAGGGAGGGAACCACCAGAAGGCCCTCGGAGCTGGACCTCAGTGTCCAGGCTGAACGATGAGTGTGGAGACGCTCCTTCAGGTATACTAGGCCAAGGCCGTTTAGGGCAGGGGTCAGCAAGGTTTACCTCACCTGGGCCAGTTCACTCCCGCGGAGATCACTCCGTGGGCCGGATTTTCAGCACCGCGGAAGCGAGTCCGCACTGTGGGACTCACCTAGTGGGCAGCTCGGTTTGGGGGTGGCTCATGGGCCATTTAAACGACCCTCATGGGCTGCTTGTGGCCCATGGGCCACAAGTTGCTGACCCCTGGATTAGGGCTTTAAAGGTCAGCACCAATACTTTGAATTGTGCCCAGAAACTTACTGGGAGGCAGTACATAGTGGGAGGCAGTACGTGAGGCAGTTGTGCTTCAAGAGGTCATGTTGGAGCAGAGCTACCAGGCAGCACCTGCTTGGAGGTGGTTCCATAGTCTTTGTTACCAGTGCATTTTTGACAATAACAGTGAAATATTCTGTTTGTGGGGACTGCGCTGCTGTTTCTTTGCCAGCATGGTGTATTTGAGGTTAATAGAATATAACTTTTATCTGGAGAGGCTACAGTTTCCTGTCTGATGCTATAATACTCCATGCATAAAAAACATTTCCCTGTAGAGCATGAAAAGTGGATGAGGAGAGGGAAGTGTTTTACTCTATAGAGTTTTCGGTTTTCTACTACACATAGCCAAAGAGGAGTCAGTCTCCTATGTGAGCTATCCTACATATTGACGAAAAGTTCCTCACACAACTACATATTTGCTACGTGGTGAGAGGAAGCAAAACACACACGCACACAGAGCTCTTCTATAAGCTGACCATTTAGAAAGCACCCTTTTCAAATATTTGTATTTAATTGCATTTTAGTTATAACAGTGTATAGGAGTGAACCCTCAGCACAAATCAGCTGGGCATAGATAGGAAATAAAACCAACCGTAGTTCACTTCCAATTTTATTTCAAAATCTAATACATACAAAATAGAGCTGAGCTTAAATGACTTAGTGGTTTTTCATGCTGAAAGGTTTCTGCCCCTTGCAGCGATTGTTCAGCCAAATTTATTATAATCCATCAACAAACCAACCAACTAATTAATCGCCTTCAATATAAATTTCAAGGTGATTTACAATGATACAATAAATCGCCTGTTTTAAAATAAAATAAATAAAAATAAAATAACTCACAATATTAGTAGTAGTAATAATAGTAATAATAATAAACTGCTGAGATCTAATTCCTGCTGCCCCATCTCTCAGCTGGGAAAGCAAGAACATCTTTATAACTACCAGGCAACTGTCATATCTCAACAGGGATGTTTCCCTACAAAATGGTGGCAGCCCCACTGAAAGCCCTGCTCTGAGTTACTGTGCACTGGGATCCTGATATTGTTTACTTCTTCATTCAGTTTGCCCTTGGTTGACCTCTCACACACTTGCCCCCAAGAAACCATCTCTAGCTGACTCTGCAATACTGTGATATCATTTCATCTACCATGTGATCCCTAATAGTCTAGATACCTTCCGGTTAATTCAGGGAGGAGGAAGCAGCTATGGTCATCAGGGGAAGTGTAGTGGCAAAGAAGCACCAGCAGATAGACGGAGTTAGGCAGGGATGATGGGAGTTGTAGTCCAATTACATGTGTAAATGGGTTCCCCAGACCTGTCTACTTTAGCCCCATAAGTGATTGACACCTGCCAAGTGCCGTGGAGATGGAGATACATTATGCTACTGGCCCATTTTTATCAGTTATGTTCATGGATCACAACATGAGGACATTTTGGGACTTTTAAGTCCATCAAAGCTATAGGGCCATCACTAAAAAGAAGTATTATACTTTCCTTGTGCCTTACCTCAAAATAGCCTGGCTAATTAGGTACCCTTTCTTAGTGTATTGCCACAAACAGAAGACACAGACATCTGTAATGCATAGCAATTTTAAAGGGGATGGGGGAAAAGAAGCTGGATGGTGCTTTTACTATTATTATTTATTATTATAAATGTTGTTGTTGTTTAGCCATTTAGTCATGTCCGATTCTTCGTGACCCCATGGACCAGAGCATGCCAGGCACTCCTGTCTTCCACTACCTCCCGCGGTTTGGTCAGACTCATCTTTGTGGCTTCGAGAACACTGTCCAACCATCTCGTCCTCTGTCGTCCCCTTCTTCTTGTGCCCTCCATCTTTCCCAACATCAGGGTCTTTTCCAGGGAGTCTTCTCTTCTCACGAGGTGGCCAAAGTACTGGAGCCTCAGCTTCACGATCTGTCCTTCCAGTGAGCACTCAGGGCTTATTTCCTTAAGAATGGATGCATTTGATCTTCTTGCAGTACATGGGACTCTCAAGAGTCTCCTCCAGCACCATAATTCAAAAGCATCAGTTCTTCGGCGATTATTATAAATAGTTCCTGAGAATTCAAACTAGCACCTGAGAAGTATACAGCATGGCAGCCTAGCAATTTCCTTTTTAGGATTAACATAAATTAATGGGAGAAGATCTGGAAACAGACAGGTCACAGCTCCTAGGCAAAAACACCTGGGCAGAGATGTGCACAAGGAAAGGGATGGATTTCTTTCCCCGCAGTTGCCTTGCCAGTCACATCAGTTTCTCATTGAAAAGGCTTCCTGGGCCAAGTTGCCATGGCAACGGAACATTAATCTGCCAACTCTTCCTCTCTGCTGAGGGTGGGGTGTGTACCACTGGAAGGGCATCCTTTTCTGTGCCTTACCAGATCTCCAGTATCAGTCTGAGAGGCATCACTTGTGGGAAATCAGGGCAGTTACACCAAGTCCAAACTAGGGGTACAAGATAATTTTTGATCAATTTTACTTACTTCCTTTAGAACAAGGGTTCCTAAACTGTGGTTCATGGACCACCAGTGTTCCACAAGCCTCATTCAGGTGACCCATGGCATGTTCTCATTCAGTTGTATTTTTAATTGCATCTTTTATCTCTTACATTGCATTTTGTTGTATTACAATTTGAATTCCATGGAAATGCAATTCAATGGAATGCAATGTAAGAAATAAAAAGAACAATACAATTACACCGAGCACAGCATATTGCAATTGGTTACAACAGGCAGAAAAATCATTAAGTTGTCTGCCAGCACCAATACCAATTCTCAAGTGGTCCATGGTGGAAAAACCTTGAGAACCACTGTGCTTTGTGGAATTGAAAAAAATTCTGAGTAAGGGGTGATTTGAATCCCCAGGACAGTGAGGAAAACCAAGTCCTATGAAGAAAAGTTGAAAGGGTTGGATACGTTTAGTCAGGAGAATAGAAAAGGGGGAGACATGATAGCACTCTTCAAATTTCTGAAGGGCAGGACTAGGACCAATGGGTAGGAGTTGCAGGGAAGCAGATTTCTGCTAAATATTTGGAACTACTTCCTAAAGGCAAAAGCTGTTCAACAGTGGAACAGATTGCATCAAGAGGCATTTCAATGGAGGTGTGATGTTCATCTCTTAGGGAGACTGCAGTTGCATCCTGTATTGCAGATCCGTATAGTTAAAGCTATGGTTTTCCCAGTAGTGATGTATGGAAGTGAAAGCTGGACCATAAAGAAGGCTGATCGCCGAAGAATGGATGCTTTTGAATTCTGGTGCTGGAGGAGACTTTTGAGAGTCCCATGGACTGCAAGAAGATCAAACCTATCCATTCTTAAGGAAATCAGCCCTGAGTGCTCACTGGAAGGACAGATCCTGAAGCTGAGGCTCCAATACTTTGGCCACCTCATGAGAATAGAAGACTCCCTGGAAAAGACCCTGATGTTGGGAAAGATGGAGGGCACAAGGAGAAGGGGATGACAGAGAACAAGATGGTTGGACAGTGTTCTCGAAGCTACAAACATGAGTTTGACCAAACTGTGGGAAGCAGTGGAAGACAGGAGTGCCTGGCATGCTCTGGTCCATGGGGTCACGAAGAATCGGACACGACTAAACAACAACAACAACATTGAACAGAGCATGGGTAGGCAAACTAAGGCCCGGGGCCCGGATCTGGCCCAATTGCTTTCTAGATGAAGAGAAGAAGAGTTTGGATTTGATATCCCGCTTTATCACTACCTGAAAGAGTTTCAAAGCGGCTAACATTCTCCTTTCCTTTCCTCCCCCACAACAAACACTTTGTGAGGTGAGTGGGTCTGAGAGACTTCAGAGAAGTGTGACTAGCCCAAGGTCACCCAGCAGCTGCACGTGGAGGAGCGGAGACGCGAACCCGGTTCACCAGATTATGAGTCTACCGCTCTTAACCACTACACCACACTGGCTCTCTTCTAAATCCAGCCCACGGACGGTCCGGGAATCAGCGTGTTTCTACATGAGTAGAATGTGTCCTTTTATTTAAAATGCATCTCTGGGTTATTTGTGGTATCTGCCTGGTGTTTTTACATGAGTAGAATGTGTGCTTTTATTTAAAATGCATCTCTGGGTTATTTGTGGGGCATATGAATTCATTCATATTTTTTCTTCAAAATATAGTCTGGCCCCCCACAAGGTCTGAGGGACAGTGGACTGGTTCCCTGCTGAAAAAGTTTGCTGACCTCTGGAATAGAGAATTGGATAGGATTAACCACAGTGCCCCTTCTGATGCTATTATTTTATGAATCTATGAAACTTGACCTGTAATGACTGGACAAAGTATCCAGATGGATATGCAAGAGAATTGCTGGAATGGAAGAATTGTGTTCAAGGCCGTCTTCCGTGCATTGGTCAGATAACTCCACATGTTCCCTCCAACACTTACCAGTAATCATCTTCATTGTCAAGAGCTACTGCCTGCCTCTAGATTGAATATGAAACTTT
This sequence comes from Podarcis filfolensis, assembly GCF_964270895.1. Lineage (NCBI taxonomy): Eukaryota > Metazoa > Chordata > Lepidosauria > Squamata > Lacertidae > Podarcis > Podarcis filfolensis. Next base: position 92,337,877 of record NC_139607.1, on the reverse strand, counting down.
TTGCTACCCAGGCTTCATAACACAGTCCCCTGCTATTTAAAGAGATTCACTGGGAAAAAAGCTATTCAGGTAGAATGGCTTCAGTTGCTATGAGTGCCACAATCTTGATGATAACCTTCCAGGCAGCTTCAAATCTGCAAATGCCACAGAACAGGCACCCTTTAAAGCACTTAAGGTTGCGAGCTATTGATACAGATTGTGAATAAACGTGCACCGCTTCTAGTGAGAGGAGAAACCAGTAATTTTATTTTAAGGATGAAAGACAGAAAAGTGACCTTCATGTGGAATTCAGAGTGTTGCTTGAAGGTCTTTGAACTTTGTGATAAAGCACCAAATCAACAATGTATTGTGCTTACTCTAATGGCTTTCTAATGGTGCCCATTGTAGCTTAAAATGCTACCTTGAGCACCAGTACAGATCTGGGGACACCCATAGTTGCCCCTTCATAGTAGGGAACATTGTTTAAATGTCTCTTTCACGTGTGCCAATCTGAGCACCTCGTTTCATGTTGCATTCATGGTGATGGAGCTCTTGCAGTGCACCAGAAGCCCTAGACCGCATGGGTGAGTTGCCAGGGGATGCTGATATCGGGGAGGTCTCTTGTTCCTGGCTGAAGCCTGCAGGGTGTTCAGGTGCCGGTGATCAGGACCACAGACAGCTCACTGAGGTCATTGCAAGATAAAAGATAGAGCCAAGACAAAAGACTGGCCCACATTTGAGCATTATTTAGCAGTAGCCTGGAGCCAATCCTGAGCAGTGTGTGTGTTGTTTAAGCTTCACCTCAGCAGAGGAAGACTGCTTGGGCCTCGGTCCAGTATATCTGAAGGAGCGACTCCACCCCCATCGTTCTACCCGGACACTGAGGTACAGTGCTGAGGGCCTTCTGGTGGTTCCCTTGCTGCGAGAAGCCAAGTCAGAACCAGGCAGAGGGCTTTCTTAGTAGTGGCGCCCGCCCTGTGGAACGCCCTCCCATCAGATGTTAAAGAGAACAACAACTACCAGACTTTTAGAAGGTATTTGAAGGCAGCCCTGTTTGAAGGTGAAGGACCCCTGACAGTTAAGTCCAGTTGCGAATGACTCTGGGGTTGCAGCGCTCATCTCGCTTTACTGGCTGAGGGAGCTGACATTCGTCTGCAGACAGTTTTTCTGGGTCATGTGGCCAGCATGACTAAGCTGCTTCTGGTGAAACCAGAGCAGCGCATGGAAACGGCGTTTACCTTCCTACCGGAGCGGTACCTATTTATCTACTTGCACTTTTTGCGTGCTTTCGAACTGCTAGGTTGGCAGGAGCTGGGACCAAACAATGGGTGCTCACCCCGTCACGGGGATTCGAACTGCCAACCTTCTGATCGGCAAGCCCAAGGCTCAGTGGTTTAACCTACAGTGCCACCCATGTCCCTCATGCAGCCCTGTTTAGGGAAACTTTTAATGTTTGATGCATTACGCTATTTTAATATTTTGTTGGAAGCCGCCCAGAGTGGCTGGGGAAGCCCAGCCAGATGGGCGGGGTATAAATAATCAATTATTATTATTATTTGAACTGGAGGCCCCGAAATCCTCCTCTGTTGCCACCAGACCTAGCCTGTGTGTTTGTGTTCTCTTCCCAGCTGCTGGCCATTCATGATATGAGTCCAAAGAGCTGGATGATGTGGGCAGATTTACCTCCTTAGCCATGGAAAATGTGGGCCATCACTGTTACCTGGCCCCCCTTTTTTTCCTTGGATACCTCTGGTGGTTATGTTAAAGCTCCTCCCTTTTTACTCCATGCAGGAAAAGCCTATGGTGCAGTAGGAAACAAACACACACATACATACATCGGCAAGCAAAGCAGCAAGTGCTGGGTATCTTTGGCAATGAAGCGGCCTCAATTCTTCTGCTTCTTTTCACAAAAAACTGAACTCACGTAAGATGGTGATGGGGGCGGGGAGCACACACATGGAATGATGCCCTCCACCTTACAGGGGTTAACCAGTATGAAAGAAATCACAGTGACTACATGGTGTTCTTTCTACCTGTCTGGCTTGGGTTGAAAATATCTCAGACCCCAGCAAATATAGCAGAAAGTCCCTGAAGGCAAATAGCAAAATGAAAATGTCAAATAGCATTTCACTTGGCCTTTAAGATCAAACAACATTTTTCTCCTTGTTTGTGCAGGGGTTTTTGTGTAGTAGCTTTTTAAATAAAAAAACCAAACCACCAATATTCAAAATGGTTTAGAAGCAGAGCTGGAAATTGTAGTGCTACTATTATTATTTATTAATTATTTATTGATGCTGTTAGTAGCAATAGTAGTATTTATGTAGACCTTGATTGAATGATTTTGGGCTTTATTTTGTGTTTCAGTTATTTATTTATTGTAAACTAGCCAGAGGACTTTATGGTGTGGGGATACAAATGTTGTAAACAAAGAAACGAATCAGTTCAACAAAATGAATACCGATAGGAACAAATGTAAGGTTGTACACTTGCTGTTGTTTAGTTGTTTAGTCGTGTCCAACTCTTCGTGACCCCATGGACCAGAGCACGCCAGGCACTCCTGTCTTCCACTGCCTCCCGCAGTTTGGTCAGACTCACCTTTGTGGCAGTTTGGTCAAAGTAATGTTAGTAGCTTCGAGAACACTGTCCAACCATCTCGTCCTCTGTCGTCCCCTTCTCCTTGTGCCCTCCATCTTTCCCAACATCAAGGTCTTTTCCAGGGAGTCTTCTCTTCTCATGAGGTGGCCAAAGTATTGGAGCCTCAGCTTCAGGATCTGTCCTTCCAGTGAGCATTCAGGGCTGATTTCCTTCAGAATGGATAGGTTTGATCTTCTTGCAGTCCATGGGACTCTCAAGAGTCTCCTCCAGCACCAGAATTCAAAAGCATCAATTCTTCGGCGATCAGCCTTCTTCCAGTGAGCACTCAGATGTCTTCTAAAAGTTGTGTAGTTCTTTATCTCCTTGACCTCTGATGGGAGGGTGTTCCACAGGGAGGGTGCCACTGCCAAGAAGGCTCTCTCCCTGGTTCCCTGTAACCTTACTTCTTGCAGTGAGGGAACTGCTAGAATACCCTCGGAGGAGGACCTCAGTGTCTGGGTTGAATGATGGGTGTAGAGGCGCTCCTTCAGAGGGCCAAGGCCATTTAGGGCTTTAAAGGTCAGCACCAACACTTTGAATTGTGCTTGGAAATGTACTGGGAGCCAGTGAAGATCTTTTAGGACCGTTGTTATATGGTCCCGGCAGCTGCTCCTAGTCATCAGTCTAGCTGCCACATTTTGGATTAGTTGTTTCTGAGTCACCTAGCGCATTGCAGTAGTCCAAGTGGGAGATAACTAGAGTATGCACCACTCTGGTGAGACAGTCTGTGGGCAGGTAAGGGTCTCAGCCAGCATACCAAATGGAGCTGGTAGACAGCTGTCCTGGACACAGAATTGACCTGGTGTCTGACCATGCCAATCCAATCCCCACCAGTGGGACTGCATAACATACTCTTTCTTACCCAACCAGACATTTCTCTAGGATGAAACCATTGCTGCTCCAAATGCTTGGCTGAGTTCAAAAGAAAAGATGGATAATCTCCAAATTACAGAATTTATCCATTATTATCAATTGCTTGCCACCAACGGAGCTGAGATGGGTTATCTCACTTGGGGAGGTGGTGGTTTATGTAGCGTTCCAACGTCTCATCTGAACCTCTGGCTGCAGTCAAATTGCCTGGTTGCATTGCAACAGTTTGCAAATGTTTGCCAATCCCATCAACGCCAAATGCAGAAATAACAGCTTGCCTTCTGCCTTCTGTGCCGGGAGCAGATGTCTGCTGTTAATCTGGGTTTCATTTCTAGTTGTGAAGGAGAGAAACCTTCCTGGATTGGTTTTGGTCTACGAAGAACAACTATGCAAGAGGTTCTTCAAATTTTGTTCTAGTGAGTGCTGATTTACATGATGCTGTGGACAAGTGGAGGAGGACAGGAGGGTAGGATTCGTTTGCGGGAATTTCCTTTGATAATGCTACTAAGGGATCGGAGGTGGAGAGTTACCTTGCTTCCATGCCAACCCTGTTCTCTGGAACTGTTTTTATTTACTCACCTTTTTGGAGTGTGCAGAGACCTCATCACAATTCAGTTGCAATCCAGTAGTCCTCCCTATTTTGCCAGATTTATGATTTATGGATTTATGTCTGGCATGGCAAAGCACTACAGTGGTACCTTGGGTTACAGATGCTTCAGGTTACAGACACTTCAGGTTACAGACTCCACTAACCCAGAAATAGTACCTCTGGTTAAGAACTTTGCTTCAGGATGAGAACAGAAATCATGCGGTGGTGGCAGCAGGAGGCCCCATTAGCTAAAGTGGTACCTCAGGTTAAGAACAGTTTCAGGTTAAGAACGTACCTCCAGAACGAATTAAGATCTTAACCCGAGGTACCACTGTAAAGGTAAAGGGACCCCTGACCATTAGGTCCAGTCGCAGACGACTCCAGGGTTGCTGTGCTCATCTCGCTTCACTGGCCGAGGGAGCTGGCTTACAGCTTCCGGGTCATGTGACCAGCATGACTAATCTGCTTCTGGCGAACCAGAGCAGCGCACAGAAACACAGCTGGAGCAGTACCTATTTATCTACTTGCACTTGACGTGCTTTCGAACTGCTATATGGGCAGGAGTTGGAACAGAGCAACAGGAGCTCACCCCTTCACGGGGATTCGAACCGCCGACCTTCTGATCGGCAAGCCCTAGGCTCTGTGGTTTAACCCACAGCGCCACCCGCGCAAGGCACTACTGAGGCTTTTAAGCGCTCTTTTGGCTTTGGAAAACACTTCCTCTTTGCAAGTACAGCCCATTTTATTGCTTCATATAGTGTCCCAACCGTTTCTTAGAGTTTTGGGGGGACGGCGTGCACAGGATACCTTACCCCCTTAGGTATTTAGCACTTGGGGGTACTGAACCTCAGTGCCAACCTGTGCACTGGCCATGCTCCTGCCTGACATTTGGAAGAACCCCAATGAGCATAGAAACATCCCCTTTGGGCTTTAAATATATGGTGTCCCATGGCCTTTGCCTAACCACCAACTGCTAACCACAACTGAAGTACGTAATTTGCCCTTCTCACTGTAGGCTAACTGCCCATAACAGTGGCTGCTCTCTGCTTCAACTCTTTGCTGAGCACTCCACCTTATAACTCAACTATGAAGCACCAGGAAATGTACCTGTTTCCTTATCTTGTGGGGTATCCCTGCACCATTTCTGCAAGCTGCTGGGGGCAGGCTGGTGCTATCGCAGAGAAGGATGGAGCTGGTGTGTGGAACTGTGGCGACGAAGCAACTCATCACTTTCTCCATGTGGTCTCCAGGTTGTGGAATGCTCTCATCTCCAAGGTGCGAAGGGCTGGAGCTCAGTAGTAGAGCATCTGCTTTGAATGAAGAAGGTCCCAGGTACTTTCGCCAGCATCTCCAAGCAAGACTGGGAGAGATTCTCTGCCTGAGACCCTGGAGAACCACAGCCAGTATAGGAAATGCTGAACTAGATGAACTATTGGTCTGACTTAGCATAAGGCAGTTTGCTATGTTCCACTATTGGAATACAGCTTTTGGGATGTTTCCCCTCATGCCGCATTCCCTGTTTTGCTGCTCTTATTTTTGGTATTGGGTTTATTTGTTTTGTTCTTTTGACACTGACAAGACCAGCAGTTTCACAACTGGAGGAAATAGCAGCATGGGAGGACGAACACCCCAACTTTGCCAGAGTGTTAAAAACGGCATGTGTTGAAAGATCCCAGGTGACATCTAGAGTGACATGACTTCTATTTTTACATTGTGTGTGTGTGTGTATAATAGAATTGTGATGCTGCAATGGCTGTGCCTTCTCAGACTTATAATTCCACTCCTACAGAATCTGAGGCCCAAAGGTAGTGATTTCACCAAATTGTACATGCATTGTAACTCACTCTACGTGGGGCTGCCCTTGAAGCTGACCCAGAAACTCCAACAAGTGCAGAATGCGAGGCTCCTTACGGGGTCCTTGCCGTAGAATCACATTCATCCAGTGCTTTACCAACTGCACTGACTCCCGGTGGAGTACAGGGTCAGGTTCAAGGTGCTGGTTTTGACCTTTAAAGCCCTATATGCGGCCTAGGACCCACACCTACAGGACCGCCTATCCTGGTATGCCCCACGGAGGACCTTAAGGTCCACAAATGACAACATTTTGGAGGTCCCAGATCACAAGGTGGTTAGACTGGTCTCAACTAGGGCCAGGGCCTTTTCAGTACTGGCCCCGACTTGGTGGAACGCTCTGTCACAAGAGACTAGGGCCCTGCGGGACTTGACATCTTTTTCGCAGGGCCTGCAAGACAGAGCTGTTCCGCCTGGCCTTTGGTTTGGACTCAGTCTGACCCTTATGTTGCCCTCCCCTTATGGTCTCGATCTATCGGGTCTTTTAAAAACGAGGCTTCATTTTAAATTGCATTTTAACCTGTATTTTAAATTGGCCCCCACATTATGTTTTTACTGTGATTTTATTGGTGTTAGCTGCCCTGAGCCTGGCTCTGGCCAGAGAGGGCGGGGTATAAATAAAATTTATTATTATCATCAGAGAGATAAGTGTCAAATGAGTGCATCAAGTTGTTGGCTTCTTGTTTCACAACAGATGTGAAGAACGGTGTGTGATAAACTTACTACCAGTGGAGTTTGTTAGGGCCGGGAGGGTGCCAGGACCCTTCCCATACCTAATGCCCCCACCCCCACTATTGGAGGCTGTATATCTTAGAATACCAGTTGCTGGGGCACCCAGATGTTTAGGGAGAGGGCTGTGGTGCTCAGGTCCTGCTTGTGGGATCCACATGGACATCTGGTTGAGAACAGGATGCTGGACTAGATTTGGCCTGATCCAGCAGCCTCCTCTTGTGTTTCTTGTAAGAAATAAAAATTCTCTATTAAGTTTATGTGACCCAAGCTTCTGTCCACTTCCCAGTTACGATGGACTTGCTTATCTCTGTTTGAGGTCCTTGAAACTGGAGATGCCAGATACTGAATTTAAGATCTTCTGCCTTCAGAAGTTTTGCTCTGCCAGGGAGTTACAATCCCTGCCTTTAAACACGACATCTTACATCTTATTTTTTTAAACTATTTTTTTTTAAAATCCGGTAACCATCACTGAATCAAATGAGCCTGAGACTGAATAAATAAGCAAGGACACAGCTGTTATAAAACATACATCTTAACTTTTTTTTTGTCTTCATTCTGTGTGCTTTATTTTTTTTTCTTTTTTTTTACACAAATGGAATGGATGCATTGAGTATTTACACTTAACAGGAGTGAATGCTGTCTAGTGTATTTGTAAACTCCAGTTCCAGTTCAGAGTAACGCCGCCACCCCACCCCCGCAACCCCACAAAATTACATCTGAGTTGAGAAACAATCCTGTCAAAGAGAAGTGTGTAAAAAGAAAAAGAAAAGAGAAGTGTCAAGAACAAAGCATACAGCCCATTTGCACTCTGGCATTCAGACCAGTCAAGTTCAGCATACAAAGTCACCTATTCAAAAGGAACCAAGAGAGAGCTGTTGTTACTTTTCCGGGATCCTGCAATGCCATTTGTTTCCAAAGTGATGTTCTGCAGGCAATATACCCTTTTGCCCTTCCTGTACAACACAGGAACATCGGAAGCTGTCTTATACCAGGCTGGGCTGTTAGTCCATCTAGTACAGCAACTATCTACCTGAGCTATGATCCCTGCAGAAATAAGGCGTGGTCCTGATTCCCCCCTTGCGTTTCCTTACGGCTACGACAAACATTACATTTTGCAACCAGAGGATGCTTCCTTGAATAAGTCTTGTGGATATAAATATGTAGGTAAATCACTGAGCTGAAATGAGGCATCCCTCTGACTTGCGAGAAAAAAAGACTGGGCCTTAGTTTTTTTAACCATGTTGTAGCTTTTAAACTGTTTGCCAGGAACCTTTGTGATTCCTCCGGAAATTTTCCAAGGTTGTCTCAAAAGATTTGTAGCCAGGAGAGTGTGCCATTGCAGAACACAAGCACAGGTAGCCTAATGTATTTACAGTTGTTGCGCTGTATTACTTTTGAGGATGTCTTAGGGAGTTAGCCTTACCCAGCGTAGACCCACTGAAATTGACAATGACCAATTTAGGCCCATCAATTTCAGTGGGTCTACTCAGCATGGTCCCTATAAAGTTGTCCCAGGAGTCAAAGGAGAGAACAGGCATCCTTGTATGCCTGTGGCAAAAAAGGGGGTGTTCAGAGGAGGTTTTGGTTCTACCCCGGAACTGGTGGACTTATTTTTTGCCCATTGGGATGAATGGGGAATAACCAAGAAAAATGGCGGCAGTCCACCTTCTACCCTGCTGGTGTGAGCCTGGCAGAGCTGCCCATATGCTTTCTTTCCTATCTTTATAGTTAAAAGGATTAGAGGTGCACTTTTTTAAAAAGGATGGCTGAATAGTCAAGGGGAGTCCCAGAATGTCTAGGTGCAGAGCAGTTTCACACTGGTCCCCATTGTGACAATAGTCCTGTTCCTCAACAGGAACATCAATAGGGATGGATGAACTTATTTGAGAGAGCTCCCTCCTCCTGCACAGATCTTACTGGTTTCTAAATCCTAGGAATTCAATAAATATGTACACATTTCACTAGATACCCATTGAAAAGTGATTTAGTGCAACGGTTCAGGAATCATGGAAAGCGCTTATTTTGACCGACAAAGCCCTGCAAGGCATGGGGTCCCAATGCATGCAGGGCTTCCTTTCTCCACAGGAATCTGTTTAGTTTGGCACCTCTCATCCTTCTCCACGTTTGAGTGAATCCTCAGAGTATGGTAACAGGCGAATGGGCCTTTTGTGTGGTAGTCTCCCTTTTGTGGAATGACCGCCCACCTGGGAAGCTTGCCCTAACACTGGCATTTTATTTCCCCCCCATTTCCAGGCAAATGTGTATTTATTTGCCCAGACACTTTGGACAACTTGAACGGTCTGGCTTTCTGGGGTTATTTGCTGGTGTCCCTTTCTGTGTTGGTTTGGGGTTTTGTTTTTAGGTGACTCTTGATCAAAATGTGGAGTATTCCTTGGCATCGTCTTAACGAATATATTGTTATCAGCTGCTTTTTAGCATTTGAGCTTTTCCTTAGGTAGCTTTTGGACGTCCTTCAGCTCTGGGGGGAGGGAGGAGGGACAATGAACAAATCTAAATAAGTAAACTAATGTGTGGAAGAGTTTAGGGGCTGCATGTGGTGCACTCTGTGTACACATGGCAATAGTCAGGCCCGAAGCAACCCATGTGAACTCAAAGTGGAGCACCAGTAGGTCGCAGTGTCCTCTGCAATGTGTTGGGAATGGAGTGGGCAACCTTTTGACCCTCCAGATGTTGCTGGACCACAACTCCCATCATCCTTGACCATGGGGATGATGCGAGGTGGAGCCCAACACCATCACAGGCCACAGGTTTCCTACCACTGTGTTGGTGACAGATGGATTGGGATGCTTCAGTTGGCTTTTATGCTTTACAAACTGCCTAGAAGCCACCTTAGAAGTGTTTTTTTGTTTTGTTGGCATCCATCTGTCTTGAGAGACAATGAAGTGTGCCTCTAGGGGTGAAAAACTACTGTGTTAGCTGCATCAAAGTGACCTCCCCGGGGCACAAGTATGGGCAGTGTGTATAATAATAATAATTTTTTTTAATTATTATTATTATTATTATTATTATTATTATTATTATTATTATTACTACTACTACTATTATTATTATTATTATTATTTATTGATTTATTTATTTGTACCCTGCCCATCTGACTGGGCTTTCCCAGCCACTCTGCGCGGCTTCCAACAAAGATTAAAAATACATTAAGGTGTATTCTAAATGTCAGGTGGTAGTGGATCTGGCATTTACTGGATCTGGCATTTACCCAGATCCCTAGGTTTCTGCATCATCATCATCATCATAAACCCGGGCGGCTTCCAACAGAATATTAAAATACAATAACCTATTAAACATTAAAAGCTTCCCTAAGCAGGGCTGCCTTCAAATGTCTGCTAAAAGTCTGGTAGTTGTTGTTCTCTTTGACATCTGATGGGAGGGCGTTCCACAGGGCGGGCGCCACTACTGAGAAGGCCCTCTGCCTGGTTCCCTGTAGCTTTGCTTCTCGCAGTGAGGGAACCGCCAGAAGGCCCTCGGCGCTGGACCTCAGTGTCCGGGCAGAAGGATCGGGGTGGAGATGCTCCTTCAGGTCTCTTGGGCCGAGGCCGTATAGAGGTCCTGGTCTGCCCAGATGACAAGGCAGAGGAGGAGGAGAAGAGGCTAATGCAGAAAGGATTCCTTTAATACAGACTGTTTAAGAAGCCAACGTGATAAAGCAGGGGTACCTAATGTGATACCCTCCATATCTTGTTAGATTACAACTCCCGTGAGCTGCAGCCAGTGTGGCCAAATGTCAGGGAATGATGGGAGCTGTAGTCCAGCCACATCTGTAGGGTACATAAGCTACCCCAGGGCAAAAGCATCCTCAGATACCCATCTTTCTTTTAAAGCTCCCACATATTAGTTAAGACAATTTGCCCACCCAGCCCAGTATTTTCTGCTCTGACTAGGAGTGCCTCTTCAGTGTCTCAAACAGAGACACCTGCTACCAGATTCCTTTATGTGGAGACGCCAGGGACTGAATCGAGGACCTTCTGTATGCAAAACCATGTGGTCTTTCACTGAGCTATGGTTGCCTCCCAGAGAATGTCCAACAGCAGGCATGGATATTCTGCAATCTCTCAGGACAGCTCGTTCCAACGGTGAGCCAGATTCCATAACTCTTATTGTTTATATTTATTTAAATTACAGGGTTGAAGTTGCTTCAGGTTGAGTGCTTTCGGGTTGCACTCTGCGGCGACCCAGAAGTAACGGAACGTGTTACTTCCGGGTTTCGCTGCTCACACATGCGCAGACAGTCAAAATGACGTCACATGCATGCACGGAAGCGGCGAATCGCAACCCGCGCATGCACAAAAGCGGGTTGTGTTTACTTCAGGATGTGAACGGGGGCTCCAGAATCGATCCGATTCGTATCCAGAGGTACCACTGTAAATGCATTTCAATAGAATATTTTGCATTTACGCTTAAACTATTGTTGCTTGCTCGGCAGCTTCAGGAGGGGACAGGATCTCAAATCGTTTTACAGCACTGCTGTTATGTACTGAGTTGAATAGGATCCAAACTGCAGCAGTCTGATTGGTCCTAGAACAATAGGATTCAGAATGCAGCAGTCTGATTGGTCCTAGAACAATGCAGCAGTATGATTGGTTGGCAGGAACCACCCAATCATGCTCCAGATATAAGTGAATCCACAACCTGATTGGCTTACAGTAGAATTCCAGAATGAGCCAATCATGTGCAGCCCATTGTGTAAATAATGTATATAAAGCAGATACTTTGAGGGGACATTCATTCATTCCTCCTCACCACTATGAGCTGAATAAAGAGCATGAAATCACTTTGCGACTCTGAGTATATTTCACTGGCGACGAAGGTGGGATCCCGCTGAGCTGACTGCCACCCGCAGCACCGCCACCTGCCGCACCGCTGCCTCGCACCGTGTATCCAGGCTTCAGCTCCGGGACACAAGGAACTCAGAATGGCAACCGACAGCAGCTTCTCGCCGTTCAACCCAGCATCTGGAGACTGGGAAGCGTACGCCTCCCGTTTCACCTTCCTCCTAGAAGCCAAAGGGGTCACCGATGAAGAAGACGCCAAGAAGAGGGCAATATTCTTCAGCATCTGCGGAGAGGAGACGTTTGAAATCGCCCGGGCTCTCCTTGCACCTGAAGACGTCGCTACTGTTCCATACAAAACAATAATGGAACAGCTGAAGGGGCACTTTTCGCCGCAGCCCTCAGTGGTGGCTCGTCGAAATGCCTTCTACGCAAAGCGGCAAGCCCCTGGGGAAACCATAACTGGGTTTGTGACCTCTCTCCGCCAAGCTGCCCGGTTCTGCAACTTCTCAGAGCTGGAGAACATGCTTTGTGACCGCCTCATCGGTGGCCTGAAGGATGAGAAGCTGCAGCGACGCCTCTACGCTAAGAAGGACCTAACGTTCCAGGTCGCTTTGGAGGAGGCCCTGGCAACGGAAGCTGCCGAGAGGTCGACGCAAGAGGCACGGCCGAGCCTGCCATCCCAACCGAGGGTCCACCACAAAGACCTCACCGACGACTCAGGATCTGACAAGGAGGAGGTGTACCGAGTACAGCAGCGCACTCAAGCAGCCCACATACCACAGCTGCCTCGACAAGAAGGAGGGAACTGCGCAAGCTGTGGAGAAAGTCACGAGAGGAGGACCTGCCGTTTCCGCAACGCAGAGTGCAGGCAGTGCAGAAAATTGGGACACATCGCCCGGGTGTGTCGGGCTCGGCCCACCCAATGCCAGGCATCAGATGACCAATCCAAGAGCCCCAGGTCCCGGGGCCCAACGCACCAAGGCAACTCGACGGAGCTCACGGACTTCCAGGTATACCAGTTGCCCCACCCCAACGTAGAGAAAATTTATGTAGAGGTACAGATAGAGGGGGCCCCATGCCGCATGGAGCTTGACACGGGTTCAACTCTATCCATAATCTTGGCAAGGACCTTAAGGAAACTGTGTCCTACTGGGGGTCCCAAACTCAGGCCGGCCCCATTCACCCTCCGGGACTTCCAGAAACGTAAGGTCCCCGCAATGGGGGTGGGGACCTTCAGGGTGCAATACCGAGGGCGGACGCGGCAACTGGACTTGCTTGTGGTCAAGGGCCCCTACATTAGCTTACTGGGATTGGCATGGTTTGGACCATCACCGGGGTGAACCACACTACTTTACAAGTGGACGTGGACGCCATATGCAAGGAATTTCCAGGGGTTTTCGATGGGAAATTGGGACAGTATACGGGCCCCCCCATTGCTCTACAGCTTGACCCCGCAGTACAACCGGTCAGGCTCAAGGCCCGCCGGGTCCCGTTCGCCCTGAAACCCCGTATAGACGAGGAATTGGACCGGCTCGTGGAGCAAGGAGTGCTGGAGCCGGTGCCTAATGCCCCCTGGGAAACCCCAATCGGCACACCCGTCAAGCCTAATGGCTCGGTCCGCATCTGCGCAGACTACAAATGTACCATAAACAAGGCCCTCACGGCCCATGCATACCCAGTGCCAGTGGTCAGCCATGTCCTTGCCACCCTGGCTGGGTCGAAAATTTTTGGCAAGCTAGACTTGGCCCAAGCATATCAACAGCTGCCAGTAGATGAGGCCACAGCAGAGGCACAGACGATTGTGACGCACAGAGGAGCGTTCAGGGTAAAGTGGCTGCAATTCGGTGTCAGTGTGGCACCAGGCATATTCCAGAATCTAATGGACTCGCTCCTTAAAGGGATTCCTGGCGTCACCCCCTTCTTCGATGATGTGTTGATTGCCGGGCCTACACCAGAGGAGTTTGAGGACCGCCTCCGCACCGTTCTGCACCGTTTCCAGACGGCGGGTCTCAAGGTGAAGCGGGAAAAATGTCTACTAGGAGTGCCTCAGGTGGACTTTCTGGGATTTATGGTGGATGCAGAAGGGGTCCACCCGACTGGGGACAAGGTACGGGCCATTTGTGATGCCCCAGCGCCCAAGAGCAAGACTGAACTTCAGGCCTTCTTGGGACTATTGAACTTTTACCATTCCTTCCTTCCCCACAAGGCGGCGGTAGCGGAGCCCCTACACAGACTCCTGGACAAGCGGGCCCCTTGGGTGTGGGGCCAGCGCCAGGAGGCCGCATTCCAGGCAGTCAAGGACTTGCTTGTCTCAAACTCAGTCTTGGCACACTTCGACAAGAGGCTGCCGGTGGTGCTAGCATGCGACGCCTCGCCCTATGGCATTGGCGCTGTCCTGGGACACCAACTCCCGGATGGAAGAGAGGTACCGGTAGCATACTTTCCCCAGACACTCAACGCAACTGAACAGAACTACTCGCAAATAGACAAGGAGGGGCTGGCAATCGTGAAGGGAGTAAAAAAATTCCATGATTTCTTGTACGGGCGGCCCTTCACCGTGGTGACTGACCACAAGCCGTTGCTTGGCTTGTTTGCCCCCGAAAAGCAGACCCCCAAGTGCTGTCTCCTCGCGTCCTCAGGTGGTCAATTTTCCTTGCCAGCTACCAGTATGCACTGATTCACCGCCCAGGGAAGGCGATGGGCCATGCAGACGCCCTCAGTAGGCTACCACTACCGGAAACAGGCCCTGACCCAGCAGCTGCACAAGAGGTTATGAGCCTGGAGCTGCTTCCCGACTGCCCCATTCAGGCACAAGAAGTTGCACACCATTCCAAGAAAGATAGGGTCATCTCCCGGGTCCTGGACTGGGTGTGGAGGGGATGGCCCAGCAGCAGACCTGGGCCAGAATTCTCTGGCTACACAACCCGCAAACATGAACTGTCGGCCCACAAGGGGTGCCTGTTATGGGGAAGCAGGGTCATTGTTCCCTAGCCCCTCTGCAAAAAGGTCCTCACAGCCCTACACGAGACACACCCAGGGGTAGTAAGAATGAAGGCCCTTGCCAGGAGTTATGTGTGGTGGCCGGGGATCGACGGAGAGATAGAGGCCTGGGTCAAACAATGCCAGGCCTGCCAAGAATCCCGCCCCGATCCCCCAAGGGCCCCAGTCCAGTCCTGGGAGTCCGCCCAAGCACCATGGTCACGCCTGCATGTGGACTTCGCTGGCCCCTTTCAGGGGAAAACATTCTTCATAGTGGTGGACTCCTACACCAAATGGCTGGAAGTCACACTGGTACCGTCCACTTCTACATCCGCAGCCATCCGGGTACTACGCAGGCTGTTTGCAACCCACGGGCTCCCTGACACTATCGTCTCAGACAACGGGACTGCATTTACATCAGGAGAATTCCAAACCTTCACAGCGCAGAACGCCATCCGCCACATCCGTTTGGCGCCATTCCACCCTGCCACCAATGGCCAAGCAGAACGCATGGTGCGGACCACCAAGGACACCCTTCGCCGCATGACGCAAGGGGATTGGGAGTACCACCTTGCCACATTCCTCCTAGCACAGCACAGCACCCCCAGCTCAACGACTGGGCGGAGCCCTGCTGAACTACTAATGGGTCGGCACCTTGCAATCAGATTGGACCGCCTTCACCCTGATAGAGCTCAGGATGAGGTAGTGGTGGGGGAAGGTAGGAACCCCCGGACCTTCGAGGCCCAGGACCCAGTGTACGCAAAGAATTTTGGGGCAGGCCCAGCATGGATACCCGCCAGAGTCACCAGGGTCACTGGCCCTGTGTCGTACGAGGTGCTAACGGATGGGGGGCAATGCTGGCGCCGCCACTGCGACCAGATACAGCGACGATTCCCGGGAGAAAACCAGGAGGAGGAAAGGTCAGAGGAGTCCCAAGGGAACAGAGGGGCAGTGAGGCCCATAGAGCAGGAGGGGCCAGCAGGAGGCAGAATCAGTAAATACAGAGAGGACCCGCGAGGCCGAAAGGACACCGGAACCAGAACCACGACTGAGCGAGCCGGTTGCGCCAGACCAAACAGGCCCATCACAGCTAGCATCCTTGGAACACGAGCCAGAACCTGAACCCCGGACCAGGGAACACCACAGGCCGCAACGCACACGTAGGCCGCCGGCGTACCTCGATGACTATGAATGCGACCTCCCAGGCAGGACTGGAACTTAGAGGGGAGGGGTGTTATGTACTGAGTTGAATAGGATCCAAACTGCAGCAGTCTGATTGGTCCTAGAACAATAGGATTCAGAATGCAGCAGTCTGATTGGTCCTAGAACAATGCAGCAGTATGATTGGTTGGCAGGAACCACCCAATCATGCTTCAGATATAAGTGAATCCACAACCTGATTGGCTTACAGTAGAATTCCAGAATGAGCCAATCATGTGCAGCCCATTGTGTAAATAATGTATATAAAGTATATATGATAGAGAGACTTAGTGGTTCTTAATGGTAGGTGATGTTGCTGTGTTGTATTATATTATCTATGTACATTGATTTATTTTTTGGAGTTAAGAATAGGACTGGGATAAATTGTGTTCGCTGAGCCCGTATTTTATACAGTCTGTATATGACGTTTGTTTGATAATGTGTGGTGTGCTATGCCTAATAAAGGATTTTGAATTGAATTGTATATAAAGCAGATACTTTGAGGGGACATTCATTCATTCCTCCTCACCACTATGAGCTGAATAAAGAGCATGAAATCACTTTGCGACTCTGAGTATATTTCAACTGCCTTTGCACAAGTTGCAGCCCGTGATCCCTTTTAACATATTTGTATCCACAGGAATGACCCCGAAAGCCAGCTTCTGGAGGCAAAATGTCAGATTTGACCTGCCTCTTAGTATGATGTCCCCCTTGAGTATAGCATTTATATTTGTGAAACCTTTTCAGCTTTCCCCCACCCCACAAAGCAATCATAATGCAATTCCAAAGACAGCAATTGTTCTTTTTGCTCTCTCCCACCATCTCATGCCAGTATTCCACCTACCGTTCCTGACTTCCCAACAAGGATTATGAGGCTGTTGTTTGAGATCAGAAAGGAAACAGAACCTCTGTTATGTGGTTGTTTCAATTATGCAAATTCCTTATGTGTCCCACATGGTAGTGGAAAGACGCCCATTGACTACAGTCCCCACCTAAAGAGGTCATGGACAAAACAGTGATGTTTCTTCATATGGGAAGGAGGGTGGCAGAGAACAGTGAGTGAGAGGAGAAGACAGATATTTTCAGAGAGGAACTCATGGTTTAAGTAGGAACTGAAGGTGGAAGGAAGCGGATGCCATCGTGATGCTGTGTCTAAGTCACTCTATGACATCTCTTCCCAACCTGGTGTCCTCTAGATGTTTTGCACTGCAGCTCCTGAGGGGGAGGGGGTCAGGGGTGCCAACTGGAATAAAATATGGGGGGGGGAGGTAAGCCCCATCCTGCATAACTGAGCACAAGACATGGCGTGTGCACACCATTTGAATGGCAATGCCCATCAACTTTGGGGGACCCCCGTCCCCCTCAAATATTTTATTGGGGGTGCCAAAGGGGCCTAGACCCCTAGGAATTGGCTCCTATGATGGGGGCTGTAGTCTAAAAAGAAAGATCTGGAGAGCACTAGATTGGGGAAGGCTGCCCTACGCTATGTCACCTTGCTTAGAAGGTACCCTTTTCACTTCTAGTTGAAACAAGCAAATTAGCAGATATAGCTTAGTTGGATAACCCCCTATGACTCTGCCTGAATTTTGAGGTCATCCTCAGAGACCTCAAATTCGGTGCAGGTCCTTGTCAGTTGTGGCCCCAATGTTACGGAACGCCCTCCCAAGGTAGGGCTACCCAGCTCTATGTCTGCTTGCTTTTCATCTTCCTTCCAGTGTGCTTATATGATGACTTTGCCCTGTTATTTCATGGTGCCCCCTCTCAATCCCATGTTCAGAAGCTGACTGAACTGGCAGCTGAGTAGTGCTTCAACACTGGTGATAGGATAGCATCTTCCACAATACCTGGATGGAGTGGCTCAGGAAAGGCCACGTGGCAACAGAGGGGAATGTCTGAAAACTCAGGAGGAATAGTTGGGGGCTGCTACTACCTTGCTCTGCCTAATGGTAGGGCTAGCTCACTGGATGTTCTTGTATGGCGTTGTATATTCTAAATGTGTGATCCACATTGCATGCTTTCCTTTGAATGCATGAGTGGGATAAAAGTGGTTTTTCGAGGGGAGGGGGTAATGAAAACCGGTGCCAAAGGTTCATCCCAGTTACAAAGCAGGTTACTGCTTCAGGAGCTGTCAAGATAGGAAGGATCCTGTATACCTGAAGGAGCATCTCCACTTCCCTCGTTCAGCTCCAAAGGCCTCCTGGTGGTTCTCTCATTGTGAGAAGTGAGGTTACAGGGAACCAGGGCCTTCTTGGTAGTCATGTCCACCCTGTGAAATGCCTTCCTGTCAGATGTCAAACAGTTAAACAACTATCTGACTTAGAAGACACCTGAAGGCAGCCCTATACAGAGTAAAGAGTCTCATTGCCATCATTTTTTGCTCTTCTACTGCGAACCAATGGGTTCCCCAAACACTCATTTCTATTCCACCCCCCCAAGTGAATTTTTAAAACAGAAGCGGGGTTTGGTGCCTTTTGAAAATCTGGTCATTCCTACTTGAGTAGCTTTTAAATACTATGCAAATATTTGCTTCCCCTGATGCGGAGTTACGGAAGAAAACTTGCATCATCCATTTTGCGAGAAAGCTGTTTGAAGTTTATGACGTTTGTTCTTGCTAAGCTCCCTTAATTCCCCACTAAAAAGCAAAAAAAAAAAAAAAAAAAAAGGCAGTGCCACCAAAACATACAGATAAACTAATGAATAAATACAAATGGCTCCATCTGAGAGAATTTTACATTGTCGGCATGCTGCGGACATGAAGCCATGGTGATTATTATTATTTTTGGTTCAACCCGGACTGCCGACGGTGCTACAGATTGTGCCAGAAGAAGATAAGAAATAGCACCAGGGAAATGATCTGGCACATTCCCCTAAAGGAGTCAGTATTTGCCATTCCTCCAACCCCCTTCCTCAGACCCTGGGCAGAAAGTTTTCCCTCTGGACATTGCAGACATTGGCACCAGCAGCGTCCGAGAGGCCTAAGCTCAGTCTCAGGTCATAGGAACATGGGAAGCTGCCTTATATTGAGTCAGATCATTGGTCCATCTTGCTCAGGATTGTCTACACGGACTGGCAGAGTCTCTCCAGGGTTCCAGGCAGAAGTGTTCCTCCATCGTACTTGGAGATGGCGGGAACTGAACCCGGGACCTTCTGCATGCAAAGTGCATTTTCTACCACTGAGCTAGGGACCTTCACCATGGACTCCCTTCCTTCAGCAGCATGCGCATGGTGCCTCTTGTGGCCACTGCCACCCTATGTTACCTTTAGGGCGTTGAAAGGGCTCTTGGCTACTTGCTTTGGCTCGGCAAAATCCCATATTTAAATCGAGGAGGTGGCGAAATGGCAGGCCACAAAGGTTCACAAGTTTAGTAGGACTTAGGGTGGGGGGAAACACAAATATTTATCCTGATGCATTTTGTCCTCTTTTTAGGATGTAATTTGATGTTGTTCAAGATTGCTGGGGGGGGGGGGGAGAAAAGGAGGGGAAGGAACTCAAGGTGCTACAAAATGACATTTATTCTGAATGGAGCTTTTTTAATGTAAAAAAAGAATCCTTTAATAAAGGGCATGTTTTTAAGCAACAATTCCAACACAGCAGGGATAGTGTGCTAACTCTACCGCCCTTGGGAAAGGAATTTTTCTGGAACCTATTGGGCTTACAAGAAATGCTATTTTGTAGCACCTCCTTGCTTTTTTTCTTTTGGCCTATGGATAAGATTGGGCAACACCTCACCCGGATCCAGCCCACGCGTGTGGAGGGTTTGCTAGAACACCCTTGCGCTATCCATGCACGCGGCCCTCTGATGTTCTTGGGCATTCATATGGGGCCATAATTTTTCGATATGGCCAATGAGTGTAAAAACCCTAATGTGCACAGACCAAAATTGCACAGTTGGTTGCCAGATTCAATTCAGGAAATTGACTTGTGAGAGTTTGACCTACACGTTGTAGTCTGTTCTTGAACTTTAGGGTCCCATATGGATGCCAAGACACATTGGAGGTACGGCTGTAAAGCTGTGTGAGTGGAGATATGAGCCAGACTGGCTATCATCTGTTCCAGCCCTCAACAGATAATAAAAAGTGAAGTCTTGTTGTCTCAATCATCCCTCAAGGATGATTTTGTGGTTAGCTACTTTTTCTTCTCTACTTGTCCACACTCTCGACCTCTTTATGGTGTAGAAGAGCTGAGGTTTTGCCAGGAGGTGCTGATGGAATGATTGAGGCATAGGCCACATTCACACCATACATTTAAATCACCCCAGAGCATCCTGGGAAGTGTAGTTTGTTAAGGGGGCTGAGAGTCGTTAGGAGACCTCTTGTTCCCCTCACAGAGCTACAATTCGATTGCTAAAACACTTTGTGAATTGTGGCTCTGGGAGAAGAACATGGATCTCCTAACAACTGTAACAGACTACAGCTCCCAGAATTCCTTGGGGGAAGCCATGCTTTTGGTGTCATGTGACTTTCAATGCATGGTGCGAATGCGGCTGTAAAAGGAGCACAAAGTTCGTAAGTTATCGAGACATGAAACAAATGGAAATGCAAATCCTAAAAGAGAGCCAGACTTCTTCTGCTGCTTCTCTCGATGATTTTTCTCCTTTCCTCTCTTTCTTTCCTTTTTTTGCTTAAAAAAAGTGCAATGGCAACTCTAAGCTGGAAGCACACAAACACGCACACACATACATACACACGCGTACATGCACACACGCATCCACACACACACACACACACACGGAAACAGGAAAAAAAGTGACTACAGTAACCAAGGACTGATGGGAAATTGATTGTAGTCAGCCACTGTGGTACTGCCAAACTGGAAAGCACAGCACATGACATAACAGAACATTTATCAGTAGGATAGTTCTCTTGGAAGGTTACATGCTTAACTGAGAAACAAAACAGAACAAACAGAAAGACTGATGGGAGTGGTGAAAAACAACTGGAAATCAGACAGAAAGATTTTGCATCAGGTCCTTGAGGAGGTGTTCTAGACCTCTAGACCTGAGACAACAACATTTTGCTGATATAAAAAAATGAACAATTGTTCCTAAGGATTTGGACTTCTCTGGATTTCTGCAGAATGATCTCCAAATATCACTAATTTTCATTTTTTTCCTTTTTAAGGAAAAACCACCAAGTTTCTAGCCCTTTTGATTTGGAAAATATTTTGATTGATTTTTCTTTTTTTGCAAGTCTGGAGCTGGCTGGACAGAAGCAAACAGCGCTAAGAGAAGAACACATTTTCTTGTGTCCATCTTAAGTCGGATGTTAAGGAAAGTTTAGCTGGGCCAGTGTGGCCAAGTGAACACCAAGTCACATGATGAAGGCAAAATCAATTTCGAGTCCATCACCATGTAGCCTTGGGTGATTCTATTTACTCCTTGTCTTGCTTGCCCCACCTTCCCACACTTTGAAATGGGGGAGATCAATAACAACCCATCTGAGGAGATTGTGAGTACAAGCAAGTCAGAGGTGATAACATTGCACCTCGTGTCTTAGAAAATGCTACATTAGAGATCAGTGACAACCTTGGCCTATGGAATTTCTCACGAGCCCTCGCTTTTTCTTATTTGTATTTCCAGCTAATTCCATCTCCCCAGGCATGCAATTCCATGCACCTATGGGTTCTCCAGTGTACAAATGGTGCTCCTCTACCCAAAAGAGTATCCTCGGAACTGCCCCATCGATTGGAGGAGATGGAGGAGCCATAGAGGTCTCTACCAGGAGCTTACATTCCAATCCAGGAGAAATTAGGTACTGTAGTCAGTGGGATTTAAGTGCACAGTGAATCATTCAAACCCCCGTGACAATGTGTCTCCTCTGGATTGCATCATTAGACAAGAGCCTGAAATGTTTAAAACAGGAGCTCGTGGTTGAGATTTTAGGTGGAGGAATGGAGATGTTGGTTCTTAAAACGTATGTACAAACTGAAGCATACAATAACGATTCCAAAGAAAAGTGATGTAAAACGATGGACTCCTGCAAGCGAATAAGCAGGAGCTGTTTTTAATCCCCGCCCAGGCTGAAAAACAAGCCAGCAACAAAGATCACCTGGTCTTGAAAGCCAAGTGGCAACAAAAGATAATTTCCCATTCTTCCTGCAGTGCTAAATAATCCAAGCAGCTGCTTGCTAGTACCCAAACGCCAGCCACGTATGGGAGATTCAGGCTGCAATCCTTTACTCACCTGGGAGTAAGCCTCATTGAACTCAACAGGGCTATCTTCTAGTAGGCATGGACAGGGTTGCACTGTCAGTGCTCTGTGCATGCACATCCCTGACACGCTATAGCTGGCTCTTCTTACTCTCCTGCGATTAGAAAACATAGTTTCTAGGTAGCTTCCAGACATGGAATATTCCACTTGCAATATTACCCCAAGTATTGTGGGCCTTGAAACAAACACTTTATCAGTGGTTTGCCAGCAAAAATAAAAATAAAAATACACCATTGCTTTTTGCTTTTTTGTTGGCAATTTCTCTATCAACAGTTCCCAAGGGAAGAGATTGGAAGAGATCTTACAATGGCGACTGTCTTAATTAATTATTTTCAAAGCGAAACAGAAGTTGCGTTGAGGCCACTGACATTTTGAGTGCTTCCAGATGGGTTATTTTGTATGTGTGTGTGTGTGTGTGTGTGTGTGTGTGTGTGTGTGGAATGGGGCTCCACATGCAGGCAAGATTTTTGCAGCACCCACATGGTGTCATTGGCACAACAATGCCATCCCATAATTCCTCCCACTTTTATCCACGTGTATCTTTTCTGGGAGAAACTGAGTAACTCAAAACCCCAAGAAATAAAATTCTCTTTCCAGTAACCTGATTCTGATATCTCAGCAGCCATTTGCAATACTAAGACCCACCTGGCTGCACACTTTATTTCTGGGGCAGAAATCCGTTTTAATTCTGAGATCTGTTTTCTCTTGTTCTAAGTGCCTCTTTAAGAGTGCAGCAACGCCTAGAAATTTTATCAGCTAGAATAAAAAGGGAGGAGAACACAACACCTTCAAGGTAGGAAGGTAAAAAAATAACATCTAGAACTTAAGAAATAATATTATGAGGAAATCTCCTGGGGAAAATAATGGCATAGTGCAACTCGAAACCGCCCCCCCCCCGACCTTTGCATTTTACAGCCAGCCAAGGGTGAAAAATAGTTCACCTTTCAATTACTTAATCTTTACAAAATATCTCACAAAATATTTTGTCACCTATAGAAATTAGCGCCTATACATCAATATAGATTTCTTTAAATAAATTATTCCATCTGTTAAGTGCCTTCTGTCTTTATATAAATGATAATATAGACAATCAAAATAAAACGTAAAGCTTTTCCCAATTGTATCCCTCACTGTCAAGTTTAAGTACCCTGAACCCCCAAAGTTTTTTTTTTCTTTTTAAATGCGTGAGTGTTCTGATGTGGAATGAAATTCGTTGCCTGGACCCTCATTGGCATTACAAACCTGTTGAAATTGTGGGTCTGAAGTGGTCAGGGAAAAATAATACTCCCAATTGGTTTCAGAAAACCCCCAAAAAAACCCTGATGTGCATAGTTATACGAAAGTCGAGGTGTAGCAAATACAAATGCGCTATGACCAAAACGAAAAAAACAACCAGCCCACCCCAGCAGAAGTCCCTGATCCAACATCCAGAACAAGCTATTCAAGGTCTTTCCAGAGTTTGGTGGAAGATGGATCAGGTCCTATAGGATATTATCCTGCAAGGCGCAGGGCACTCAGCTCCTCGTCCTGTTTAAATACAAGCTTCATCCATGTCCGCTTCAAGCGTCCGCCTTACCCATGGGAGTCAGAGCGATGCTCCTTGCAGGATTGAGCTGTAATATTGAGGTCCAAGGCCGGGAACGTCTTCTCCAAAGTCATCAATGAACACATAGAGGTGAGCCAAGAATACAGATTGGGGTGGAGGCAGCACTGCCGGCCAGCTTTCTCAGACGGCGGCTCTTCCGCGTCAAAAGTCCATCTCTGCCCAGTGGTGCAATGAGCACACGCTAGCAGTTTCCTTTTTTCTTTGTTAATATGGCAAAAGTCTCTCTCTCTTATTTTTGTAAAGGTTTTCTTCTTCTTTTCTCTACCCTTTATGACCAAATCAATGTCCTTCATGGCTTCGAACACTTTGTGTTGTACATTCAGAAAAAAATTCACATTGACTGCAAGAAACGTAAAAGTAACTTTCCCCTCCGCCCCCCCGGGAAAAAAAAAATCACACCCAAAAAAAGCTTCCAAATAAGATAGGATTTTCTTCTAAATGCTCTTCCATTGTGATCAGAGGTGAATTGGCGAACTTATAGCTTCTCCTTGGAAGGAATCCAGATGAAAGGCCCAGATTGTTCTTCAATTACGAGTTTGCATTGGTTATATATATCTTCTAAGGTTTCTCCTTGGACAATAGCTGCAGGAAAAAAAAAAGTTCTTAACAGTCACATTGGTAAATATTTTGGGTAGGTGGTTAGAGTCTGCACTTTTGCATTTCCCCAAAAGATGGAATGCATCATCCCAAAAAAGGTTGAAAGATTTTGCCTATGCTAATTTATATGGTTAAATGCACATATAGAAATATTTACTATGACGTCCATAAGGGAATGTGGCCCTTCCTTGAGCTGAGGGGAAAAAAAAGGGTTCTCTAGCCACAGGAAACCTTCCCAAGCAATGCATACCTGTAAAATATTCTCCAAATTCTTGTTCTAATTTCATTGCTCGGTCGTACGTCTTCTTGGCTTGCTCTTCTGTGAAACGTTTATTCATTTCCCTAGAGACACATTGGAGGTAAGGAAGATCCGTCACCATTTCATTAGTCGTTTGCTGCAGCCAAAATAAGCCCCAACAAGTTATCTTTAAAATAAGTAACTAAAGTGCCCCTTTTTTATCCAGGGTGGGGTTGAGGTGGGGTAAATCCTCAAGCCTTCATACAGGCCATGTTGTTAGAGGCTCTGGAACTAAGGCAAAAAGAGTGGCGTCTGAAAAACAGAACTCTCTTATAAACTATTAATGTCGTAGGAGCACTAAAATATGTTCATATTAAAAGAGCTTAGTGTAAGGTTAGGCAACATGCTGCCTGCCAGATGTTGTTGCACTCCAACTGCCAGATGTTTTTGGACTCCGTTAACTGCAGCCAAAATGGGAGCTGAGTTTCAATGGCATTGGAGGGCACCATGTTGACTATCCCTGCAGTAATGATACACCTCAGAAGCAAGTCTCTCTCATTATGCTGCTTAGTCAAAATGAGGGCAGGCGATATTTTCCATGGCAACACAGCCAGGGCTCAATTTGTCGGAGAGTTCATTTTCTAAACTCATTTCCAATTGGAACATGGACAACAAAGGCTCCCAGCCTGTGCAAACAGCTTTCCCTTCACTACTGTGAATGACCGTCGCATTTTGCTTCCACACATCTGCGACTGGCATGCAGGGCTTCCAGGTTGGAGGATATAGATTCCCTTCCAAGCGCCAGTTAGTTTTAGGAAATCGGCTGCGGCATGTGGATAAGCAAAGCAGAGAGACATGAAACCATAATCCGAAACTCCGGATGAAACCAGAGACGCATGCCAAAACGAACTGCACAGCGCAAGCCACGTGCGAAGCATGCTGAAAATTACGTGCATGGCGATGCATAAGGAATTGGCTAAGAAGTACATGACAACACACATTTGTTACAGTTGACCTAGCTCTTGGGAAGAAGAATCTGCCTGATGACTGATTTGGAGATGCACCAAATGTGTCTGTGCTAAGGAAGGAGAAAGCTACTCAAAAAATAGTATTTTGTGTGCTCCTGTTTCAGCAACTAAGGGGGGCATTCCTATGGCAAGATCCACCAGGATGAACAACTTAGGGTGCAGGGGATCTCTGGTTTGGCTGACTGATTCCTGGCTCAGCTGGGCTCAGCTAGCATTAAGAACCCAACCCCAGACCTACATTGGCTCCCAGTACGTTTCCAAGCACAATTCAAAGTGTTGGTGCTGACCTTTAAAGCCCTAAACGGCCTCAGTCCAGTATATCTGAAGGAGCGTCTCCACCCCCATCGTTCTACCCGGACACTGAGGTCCAGCACCGAGGGCCTTCTGGCAGTTCCCTCATTGCGAGAAGCAAAGCTACAGGGAACCAGGCAGAGGGCCTTCTCGGTAGTGGCACCTGCCCTGTGGAACGCCCTCCCACCAGATGTCAAAGAGAACAACAACTACCAGACTTATAGAAGACATCTGAAGACAGCCCTGTTTAGGGAAGCTTTTAATGTTTGATGTATTACAGTATTTTAATATTTTTTTGGAAGCGGCCAGAGTGGCTGGGGAAGCCCAGCCAGATGGGCGGGGTATAAATAATAAATTATTATTATTATTATTATTATTATTATTATTATTATTAGATCAGCCAAATATATGCCTGTTTAACTTGCTCATCCTGGCTCAGCTGGGGCTCAGTCAGTGGACCCAAAGCTGGATGAGCTGTAAAGGTAAAGGTAAAGGGGCCCCTGACCATTAGGTCCAGTCGCGGACGACTCTGGTGTTGCTGTAAATCCCCGAAAGGAGTGTTATGGTAAAATGGCACAGCAGGATTTGCAGCGGGCCCCATGCTGGAGTGTGGGCCTTGGCCCATGCCTGACGATGGTGATGTCTGAAAGCAGATCTGTAATTCACGCATCATCTAAGTTAGGCTCTGATAAACAGTGGAGGCAGTGACTTGTGTATCTCTTGTGGGGAGATGCAAATAACAGCAGCAGCAACAACAATTTTATCATTTCTATGCTGCCCATCTGACTGGGTTGCCCCAGCCACTCTTGGTGGCTTCCAGTATAATATAAAGATACCATAAAACACCAAAAGCTAAAAGTTTCCATATCCAGGGCTGCCTTCAGATGTCTTCTAAAAGTCAGATAGTTGTTTATTTCCTTGACATCTGATGGGAGGGCGCCACTACTGAGAAGGTCCTCTGCCTGGTTCCCTGTAACTTTGCTTCTCGCGGTGAGGGAACCGCCGGAAGGCTCTCAGAGCTGAATGATGGGGGTGGAAACGCTCCTTCAAGTATACTGGGCCGAGGCCGTTTAGAGCTTTAAAGGTCAGCACCAACACTTTGAATTGTGCCCGGAAACGTGCTGGGAGCCAGTGTAGATCCTTTAGGACTGGTGTTATATTGTCCCGGCAGCTACTCCCAGTCACCAGTCTGGCAGACGCATTCTGGATTAGTTGTAGTTTCCGAGTCACCTTCAAAAGTAGCCTCACGTAGAGCGCATTGCAGTAGTCCAAGCAGGAGATAACCAGAGCAAGTACTACTCTGGCGCGACAGTGTGCAGGCAGGTAGGGCCTCAGCCGACGTATCAGATGGAGCTGGCAGACAGCCACCCTGGACACACAGAATGGACCTGTGCCTCCATGGACAGCTGTGAGTCTAGAATGACTCCTTTAGGGGCACAGTTACTCCATTCAGGATCAAGGAGTCCGCCACACCTGCCTGTCTCCTGTCCTCCAGAAACAGTACTTCTGTCTTGAATGTTATACACCAATGGAAGAAGTGCAACTCACCCTTCCTGGATTTGAACATAACCAGCAATGCCCAAAGGCAGCTGCACACCAGGAAAGCATGCATCCCATGTTATGCAATGTTCCAAATCCTGGAAATGGCAGGGAGCTGAATTCTGGGTGGCATGGAATATTCCTACTCTCAAGGGGACAAGTACTCACATCAACGGCTCCCAGGATTTAGGCTTAATGAAGATCGCAATGGGATACAGCTGCGCAGCTTGTAGTCGCTTGATGGCGTTTCCTGATACATCAAGTATACAGTGTTTGCCCTGTTGGGAGCAGGTGAAGATTGGTTAACTCTTGCAATGATTTCAGCCAAAAAGAGAGCACCTTGCCCTCTCACATAGGTCTCAGACTCTGTCAGTTTTATTGCGCGTAGCCAAAGGCTGCCGCAATGTACACAGAATTGTTCAACAGTTAAAAGAAAATATGCTGGATTAATACAAAAAACTTAAAACATTTATATTATCAAGACATTACCTACTCTAAACAGAGCTATAAAAGTACCTTAATATACTGGTTAAGACATGAAACAATAAAATTTGTAGGCTAAAATCATCACATGGCCACTAATATTATTAAAAAAATAATGTTAATTAATACAATGTGCAATTATATTTGGAGTTTGGTGATAAAGATAGAATATAGCTTGATGTAGTTAGGGTCAAATAAATTCATCTCCTTTACAGTTGGTGGCTACCAGAGGTGGTTCACCAGACGGGGTCTTCTTTGTTGCAGTGGAGCTAACACTGGGAGGCCTGTCTCATGCCCTCTCTAATGGCGTTGTGGCATTTTGGAGACCTCATCTGCCCACGCCAGTGTTCCCTTGCCTATCTGCCGCAACCTTTGCTACGGGAACAAACTTACCCTTTCTGCCACAAATCTGACAGATTGCACGCTAGTCCCATAAAGATTATCGTTATACTGTCCGGCCTCTATGAATTTGTGCTCTTGGATGTCCTTTTCCATTTGTTCTCTGGAGATGACAAAATGATAATCTCTACCATCCACTTCATAATCGCGCTTTGGCCGAGTTGTATCTAGGGGCGGGGTAGAGAGCGAAGATGGAAAACAAAGCAGGATAAAGCTTTCTGTAAGTGCACCAAGACAAAAATGAAATTCGCCAACCCAAAGATACGTCTACATCTTGATTCTCCTCTTCAGATATCAAGGAACAAACACCCATTTCCTCACCAGTTTCATGCAGCAACAAGAACAATATCTCATTCATTTATCTATATATATATATGCCCATCTGGGTTAGCTCAGCTGGTAGAGCATGAGATTCTTAATCTCAGGGTCGTGGGTTTAAATCTTACCTTGGGCAAAAGAGTCCTGCATTGCGGGGGTTGGACTAGATGACCCTTGTGGTCCCTTCCAACTCTACAATTCTATGATTCTATCTGCATATCTATATGCTGTAACAGCTCTGACTCCTAGTAAATTAGCAAAATCTGTAAGACGAGTTCAAATATCTGTTGGAAGTGTAAAAGAAGGCACCTTTCATCATATGTGGTGGTCTTATAATAAAAGCATAAGCACCAGATTTAAAAATGGATGCTATTTTAGTAAGGTATCATGAGGAAAGGCAGCAGGAGAGATAAGAAGCGTACTGTCACAGCTTCAAGTCAGAATTAGTATGTTGGAGAAGCAAACATGGAGGCAAAGTCTATCCATGGTTACTAGCCACAGAAATATCTGCCTGAATGTAGCCAAAAGAGCAAGAGTCACATCAGCATTTCCTCGGTGTCAGAAAAGGATATTTAGGTATGCAACAACTGCAGCCCGTGTTTTGTTAGCCCCCAAATGGAAAGTGAGCGAGGTCCCAACTAAAGAGGACGGGCAACTTAAGTGGACAGAATATGCAAAACTTGCAGAATAAGAGAGCAAGAGGAACATATATTTAAAGAAGAGTGGGAAACATCTATTGAATACATGGGAAATAATGGTATACAGCTGAAAACGCTGGCTGCATTAAGATAAATTCAGCAGAGTAAATAATTTTCGATGGATGTTAAGGTGGAAAACTGATTTGAATGGTTATAGTATAAGGTTACCAGATGTCCCCGTTCCCTGGGGACAGTCCCCAGATTTACAGCTTTCTCAGGACAATAAGTGTCCCCGGATTCATTGAAAAAAATCTGGTAACCTTATTATAGTAAAATATGCAGGGATGTATGATATGTAAAATGAACCATGGAAGGAGAAGAAGGGAAGTCATTGGATACTTTAAAGTTTGTAAAATGTTTATTTTGAAATGTAAAATTGACAACTTAATAAAAATGATTATTATGAAAAAAGAGTCGTATCAGCTCCTGTTTTGCCTCTGTCCCCACATACCTATGACATATGCCCCGTGGAAGGTTACCCATGCAGGAATGAGGTTTCTGAAAGGAAAAAAGGCCCCCGCCCCAACATTAAACAGAGAAAAATGGGGAAATAGGTCTCAGAAAATATAATACTTACGTGGTACACAGGAGCCAAATTTGTCAGGAAATTCAGATATCAAATCATCATTGATTCGATCTTTCATTGGGCCAAGGATAATAACTGGTCTGGTGTAATTAACTGAAATGCAGAAAGAAAAGGAACATCTTGATGATGGAAACTTTAAAGCAAAGTGCGATGGCAAGTCAATGGCTCATGTTTACCTGTTGGTAGAAATGAATTGGACTGAACACACTCAGCGAGTTAAAAGAAAAGATTTTGCTATGTCTAAGCCAAAGGGTAAAAAAGGTAAAGGTGAAGGACCCCTGGCTGGTTAAGTCCAGTCAAAGTTGACCACGGGGTGTGATGCCCATCTCGCTTCAGGCCGAGGGAGCTGGCGTTTGTCCACAGACAGCTTTCTGGGTCATGCGGCCAGGAGGACCAAACTGCTTCTGGCGCAACAGGACACGGTGACAGAAACCAGACCGCGTGGAAACACCGTTTACCTTCCTGCCACAGCGGTACCTATTTATCTACTTGCACTGGCGTGCTTTCAAACTGCTAGGTTGGCAGGAGCTGGGACAGAGCAACGGGAGCTCACCCCATTGTGAGGATTCAAACCTTCCGATCGGCAAGCCCAAGAAGCTCAGTGGTTTAGACCACAGCACCACCTGTGTCCCTGTTTCCAAGCCAAAGGCTACCTGGACAGGTCGGTTGTTAGTAAAACAAAGTGGGAGTTGGGAACATAAATAAATCTATTTAGAGTAAGGAGTCAAACCACATAAGCAAAAAGTTCACATGGTACAAGCCAGCTGGGATAGTACCAGAGAATGTAATTCACTCGTTTGTTTAATAACCCACACTTCCTCCTGCAGGAGCCCAGGTGGGCAAAAAAAGGAGTGGAAAAACAAATAAAACATCTGGCAACATCCTAAAAATAATTCCAACATGGATGCAGATTGGGAAGGACCTAAACTTAAAAGGTCTTCAGTAGGTGCTGAGAAGACAATGGGAGAGAATTCTGAAGGGTTGGTTCCACAACAGTTAAGGCCCTGTTCCTGTATGAGGTGGAATGGACAGCCTGATAAGATCTGCAGGAGGCTAAGGAATGAAATGATCTTTCAGTTTACCCTGGTCCCAAGCTGTATTGAGCTTTATATACCAAAGCAAGCACACTGCCCAGTAACTAACTGGCAATTGGTTCAACTCTTCTCACTGGTGATATCATGTCCCAGTGAGCAGCTGAGCTGCTGCACCAGCAGCTTCTAAGGGCAGCCCCACATAATACGTATCTCCTGTCTGCAGTCTGAAGTACATGGATGGACTGGGTCACAGAGGCTAAATCTGGGTCACAGCGGCAGCAGAAAGAGATAGCAAAATTCTAAAACGTGACAGTGGACTGTACCACTTAAGCTGAGGTATCAATTTTTTTTAATGCAGCTCCCCATATACAAGTAAGTGTCCCATGCCAGTCAGAAAACTACCACAGTGGACTGAACGTGGGCCAAAAGAGCTTTCATCCTGCTCTGCTAGTTTTCTCATGGCAGGGAGCTTTTGTGCGACATCCCCCCCACTTCTAGTCTGTGAAGTTGTATGGTCCCCTCCTGCCATCTCAGGACTGTACGATCTCATTTTCCTGAATGAATAGATGGCATCTACTGATCATCTGATTGGTCCAAACATGTTTAGTAGAACGTCAGTCTTTGCTTACTTTCCTGCCTTGTTACAGGTTCGTAGGAGAGAATGCAATCTTCTTGCCCTCCTGTGAAAAGAAGAAAAAAGGGGGTGGGAATCACTGTTGACAAACAGACTTTCTGAAGATGCCCCCCCCGTCCCACCCCGTGTGGAGATCAATTTCAGCTCTTGAAGGATGCTCAAACCAGAGTCGTTCCAAAATGCGTTCGGAATTCTCCAGCAGTTTAAACTGTCAACGTAACCCAATTATAATTAATCAGCTGTGTCAAAGAAGCTACTTCATTGATTACTAGCAGCTGGGCCAACAGCAGCAAGGCAGAAAACGGATAGATCATTTGTTGCTTGGCAGCAGCTGCTGACTACGGCACCTCTGGAAATTTCACATTTTTAAAAAGGGGTCAGCCCAACATGATCAATGATCAGGCAATCAGAAGGAGCGCCGAAGAATCGACGTTCGACGTACTTAAGGTTTGGTCGGCTCACCCAGCTCTGAATCAGAAAGGAGCACCAGACACAGGGTGGAGGTAGCCACTGGAAGGAGACCTGAAAAATTGCTGCATAACTTCAGAGCAGTGGAAGGACAGGAGGACTTGAAGCTGGAGACTGTTCTGATTATGTGTTGCAGTGAGTGGAGAGCCTTTGTACACACAGATGCTCTGTATGAATGACAGAGTTCCTGAAGGATCATAGTTAAATTGTGGGGTCCGGTGGGTGTAAGTGGTCTGAGGTTCAATCCATTGCATCTTCCATTACAAGGTTCAGGGAGTGGGTGATGGGAAAGGTTTCTCTCTGCCTGAGATCCTGGAGGGATACTGCCAGTCAGAGTAGACAATGCTAGTCTAGATGGACAGGTTATCTGATCTGGCACAAGGCACCTTTCCAGATTCTTTCCATGAGTTGGCTGACGAGGGGTCTTTAGGAGAAAACCCTATAAGAGGAAACATTCAACATGCACTATCTAAATCTTGCTACGTATTACTTTTCACAGGCAAATCTGAAGTATAAATTATGGAAGCTGTAGCAGTTGGTTTGGTAGCGTGCATGGAAATTTACCGATAAGCACATTCTTTTCTGACTGCAGAAAGGCGCGCGCTCTTTAACGACAGAATCAACATTTGGGAAGGTGCATAAAAAATGCATTGCAAGCAATTCAGACATTTGCTTTTAATCATTTAGTTTAGTTCAGACACACACACTCAGCTTGCTTCATTATCGCCCAATTAGTTTTGTCGGGCAATTATGGCCAATTGAGCAATTAGGCTAAATAGACGCAGGAACAATTGAGCAATTGATGTCAGTTCCTTTGTACTTTTAATTGAATGCATTTGATGAATGAAGTGTGTGTGCGCGCATGTGAGTGTAATGGGAACGTTACTGGTCACAATTTTGAATGATTTTATCTGGGCAACTTAGTTTTAAAGAACGAAAACTTTTCTAAAGTGTAATCCTAACTTGTAGGTCTATCAGACAGGTCAGATGGAGTGGAATTTCTTCACCAATAGGGAGGGAATTAAATAATAATAAAAAGAATGGTCAGGCTTCTTTATAGGGAAAACCCACCTCCGGCCCTGTCTGGAATCCTGGAGACATCTGCCTGTCAGTGTAGACCAGGCATCCCCAAACTTGGCCCTCCAGCTGTTTTGGGACTACGACTCCCATCATCCATAGCTAACAGGACCAGTGGTCAGGGATGATGGGAATTGTAGTCCCAAAACAGCTGGAGGGCTGAGTTTGGGGGTGCCTGGTGTAGACCATACTTGAGCTTGACAGACCAATGGTTTGACTCAGAATAATGCTATACTGTTCTCCACCTCTAACAGAAGGGAAGCAAACAGGGAGAGGTCAGAAATCGAACACCTTTAGGAAGGCGATGATACCAAAAGGAGATGAAGGAGGTAATGCCACTGGAGACTATCAACGTGGCCACTTGGCGCTGATCTCATTGCACCACTGGCACCAAGTAAACCTGCTGGGGAGGCTCACCAGAAAACGAATATTTCCTGGCTCTGGTTCCGACCCTTTCTTGAGAGGAAAGGAGAGATCTTTAGAGAGGCAGGCTCAGTAAGCAGCCTTTATGCTCAGGCTGGGTGACAGGAGAGGTACGACCAGTTGGGTTAGAACAGCGGTTCTCAACCTGTGGGTCCCCAGATGTTGTTGGACTACAACTCCCATCATCCCTGAGCTCTGGCCTTGCTAGCTAGGGGTGATGGGAGTTGTAGTTCAACATCTGGGGTCCCACAGGCTGAGAAAGACTAGGTTAGAAGAAGCTGTTCAAGCTTATGGAGTCCAAGATCGGGGCAAGGAGTTCCAAACTGCACAGAAGCAATGGAGTTGTCCCAATGGGTTGGCATGCCCACCCACCAAGCTTTTAAAGATGGGGCCATGGGAGCTTACTCGGGAGACTCTTGTGTCTTGCAAGACTGTCAAGTGTGCAGGTGCCCATTGCATTGGGGAGGATGTGTCAGTTTCCAGTGACTGGAGTGCTGCTGGGTCCCAGACAACTAGGTTGTGCCCTCCCCATCTGACTCTGGTTCCTCCACTCCTAGTGGTGGTTGCTGCCCTCCTGGATTCTGTGCTCCTCCTCCTGGGAAGGAAGAGGGGAGGTGGGAGTCCTGCTTCTCCAGCCGGAGCAGTCGTTTCCTGGAGGAGTGAAGTACCTGCCTCCTGCAGCCTCTGTTTCCCTGTCTCCGCCACCCCTGATGTCATTTCCTGTTCCTCTTCCTTGTCTGTCAGCCTACCACTCCATGCCTAAGCCTGGTGACACCTCAGGACTCATGATAGACTATACTGAATGCCTCATCCTTGAGACTGGAGCTGACCCTGTACATGATGCCTGGAGGTTATGCAAAATAAAAATAAAAATGCAAATGGTAGCACCTTTCATTTGCCCAGGTTGGGACGGATTAATCTGTCGATGTCCATTTTTCTTGGTTTCTCATTTTTCAATTCAGTTTGCCCCATTTCCACAAAAGCTTGTAATTTTTTGAAAAAAAAAAGTTTGCTTCAAAATCCATGTACCTTTTAATGTGCCAATTTCCTAAATGCAATGCATTTCTCTGTGTTATGTTCAGTAACATGCACTTTTTAATGCAGGATGTCCCTGAATATTTGCTTTTTCGTACACAGAGAGAGAGAGATCTATATTTGGTTGGAGACCTGAATTGCAAAATTAGGAGAAGTGCGAATTTCAAAGAGAAGCTGTGTTTCAGTCTGCAGATGGGTCCAGGAAGTGCAAATTAAGTAAGTTCCTGTTGAAATATGAACACATTTCTCCCCTATCTTTAGCTTCTGGCCACTGCTTTGCAAGTCAATTAATGTTAGTTCAGATTATGTCATTGTAACCTGTCAAAATATCTTGTTTAGCTGGAAGAAAGTAGAGTAGATTACTATTCTGACTATTTACAGAGGGTATGAAACCCATGGTTATTTCAGTGTACACTGAGAGAGATGCTCCATGCTTCATTCACACACACACACACACACACACACACACACACACACACACACACTTTACAAATGGCTTGTAAATGTTAAGGAAACAGCAGAAGAAAACTGGGAATGATTGCAACGTTTTTCTTTCTGGAAATACAGTTGTGGAGCTCCCATTCAGATTGCACCAACAAAGGCTACTCATAATTTGATGGACGGCTTGTTGGATAGGGTACCCAGGAGGCCAGGGATTTCAGAGAGAGCATTGCCAATCAGAATTCAGGCCTGGTTTGAACATGCACTGGTCTGATGTGGAAGGAAGCTCCTTCCCCTTGCTCCAATTTCTTTCAATAAAATTTAGGTTCAATTCGAGTTAATCAAGTGCCTTTGCTTTTAAATGCTGAATCACAGATTGTTCCCAAATGCCTCAAAGGAGTTGATTTTAGAGGAGAACATCATTAATCTGTGGGTTGTATCGAATGTTCTCCATATTCAGAGTAAACCCACTGAAGGTGATGGTCAGGACTGGTTAAAATTCCTGTCATCCCTGCCCAATGGCCATGCTGGCTGGACCTGATGGGAATAGTAATATAACAATACCTGGAGGACATACATTGGCTATGCCTTTAACTAGTTACCTTCCAGAGTTTCAGGTGGGAGTTGTTCTCAGCCCTACATGGAGATGCCATGGTTTGAACCAGGGATATTTTGCATTCAAAGCCAAGCCTATTATGACCGCAATCCTAAACACATTTATTAGGAAGTAAGCCCCACTGAATTCAATTGAACTTATTTCTGAGTAAACACAGCATTGTGCTGTAAATGGAATTTCCCATCACCAGAGTGGTGGTAAGAGAAAGTAATAGCTGTGCCCGACTTAGGTCCATTAATTTTGGTGGACCTACTCTGAGTAAAACTGAGTTGGACACAACCCCATGCCAAGCGGAAAATCACATGTTCAACCCCTAACACATCTAGTTCAATGGCCAGTTAGTGGGGTGATGTGAAATAATTTTGCCAACCAGAATGGACAAAACGAGGCTATTTGGACAAACAGTGTGACCTGATTTAAGGCAACTCTCCGTATTCCTCTGCATCTACCCCTGCCAGTTCCTAATCAGGTAGCATCCTCATTTTGAGGGAACTTTTGAAATGCACAAGTGCCAACCCCTGCCTCCTCTAAATCGTAGTCAAATGACACTCCCTGCAGCCAACAGAGCTGCCACAAAAGTTTAAGGAAGGCAGGCTCATGTTTTGACCCCTGAAATTTGAACACTGTGTTTGGGTACCAGCAAGAAGGGAGGGCTGTTTCAAAAGGGGAGAGCACTGTTGCACTCACAGTGGGTCAGTTAACCAGAAGGTTGCTGTTAACCAGAAGGTTGGTGGTTTGAGCCCACCCAAGGGGGTTAGATGACCCCTGAGGTCGCTTCCAACTCTATGATTCTATGACTTCCCATAGGCATCTGGTTGCCTAAGGTGAAGACAGACTTAAGGACTAGATGGGCTTTTGGTCTGATCCAGCAGGGCTTTTTTAAACTGTTACATATGAATGGATCTGTCAGTCTTAATTTCTCTCAATTTTTTCATTTTTTTTGAGACTTCAATTCGGTTCCCCACACATCTGCGCAACTTGCTTACAGACAATAACACCCTAGTGCATTTTAGTGTGAATCTCTTAATAAATAAGTGTCCTGCAAGCAATTCCCACAATGCCATGCATTTTTGCCTGTTATTTTCACACTTATGTGCACTTATATGCACTGTTATGTGCACACTTTCCCCCGATGACATGCATTTCCCCATTCGGTTTGTGTTTTGGTTTGTCGTGTGTGAATTAGGCACTTTCTCATAAAAATGCAAACAAAAGGGAATTTCTCCCCTTTCCCTAATCAGTGTTGGAAAATAAATGCTAAATTTAAACGGGTCCTGGGCCTGATCCAGCAGGACTTTTCTTACATATTGACTGAACCACTTTCTTGGAAGGCAACATTTGGATCACAAGAAGCTGCCAATTTATCATGGGAGGAAAACATTGTCTGGAAAGGACACATCAAACCAGGCCATGTCTGTTTTAGAGCTACATCCCAGTATTTGCACCTCATTCATGTCATCCATTCAAAGCACTCTTATACCATTTTAATTGGCTTCCCAAAAGGATCCTGGAAACTGTAGTTAATATACGGTGCTGTTAAAAGGCAAAGGGACCCCTGACAATTAAGTCCAGTCGCAAACGACCTTGGGGTTGCGGTGCTCATCTTGCTTTAAAGGCCGAGGGAGCCGGTGTTTGTCCGCTTCTGCAGACAGTTTTTCTGGATCATGTGGCCAGCATGACTAAGCTGCTTCTGGTGAACCAGAGCAGCACACGGAAACTCCGTTTACCTTCCCACCGGAGTGGTACCTATTTATCTACTTGCACTTTGACGTGCTTTTGAACTGCTAGGTTGGCAGGAGCTGGGACTGAACAATGGGAGCTCACCCCCGTCACAGGGATTTGAACCACCGACCTTTCGATCGGCAAGCCCAAGCAGCACAGTGGTTTAACCCACAGCGCCACCCACCCTCATTCCCCTCACAGAGCTACAGTTCCCAGAGCTCCCTGAGAAGAGGGATTTTTGAACCTCTCTGGGAATGTTAGTTCTGGGAGGGGAATGGGGGTCTTCTAACAATTTTCAGCACTTTTAGCAAACTACATTTCCCAGGATGCATTGGGAAATTTAAACAGTATCATGCTTCAAATGAAGAGTGTGGATGTGGTTTGATTTCTCTTTGCACCTGGTAACAAATCAAGCCATTTGCACCAATAATAAAAGTGACAAGGCATTATATATGTATTTTTTTCAAGTTTGAAGGCGGGGGGGAGGGTGAGGGCAGGAGAAGAGAGAAGAAACAGAACCACCACAGGCAAGCAAAAGTAAAAAAGGAGACCCAAACAAAATCTGTTAACTTACTGTAGCTACTTTCACTATCGCTGGCATTAGAAGAAAGGTGCTCTGCAAGAACAGGACAGCAAATTAAAAGGACATATCCAAGCACCAGAATGTCAAGGAACCTCCCCAGTCATGCAAAAGGTGGAAGGTGCAGAGTGGGAGTCAAAAGAACCAGAGCAGCCAGATAGTCCCCGAGTACCAATAAAGTGAAGGCCAAAGGCATTAACTCTTGTGGAAGTGCCGAGGAGGAGGGGTATGTCAATTCTGTTTCTAAAGCAGCAGCTGGTGAAAAGTGTTGTAGTTCAGTGGCAGAGCATATTCTTTGCATGCAGAAGGTCCAAAGTTCAATCCCTGGCTTCTCCCAGTAGGGCTAGGAATGTCCCCCATCTGAAATCCTGGAGAGCTTCTGCCAGTCAGTGTAAAAAAAGGAGAGGTAAAGGACCCCTGGAAAGTTAAAAGGTAAAGGTAAAGGGACCCCTGACCATTAGGTCCAGTCGTGACTCACTCTGGGGTTGCGGCGCTCATCTCGCTTTATTGGCCGAGGAGCCGGCGTTTGTCCGCTGACAGCTTCCGGGTCATGTGGCCAGCATGACTAAGCTGCTTCTGGCAAACCAGAGCAGTGCACGGAAACACCGTTTACCTTCCCGCCAGAGCGGTACCTATTTATCTACTTGCACTTTGACGTGCTTTCGAACTGCTAGGTTGGCAGAAGCAGGGACTGAGCAATGGGAGCTCACTCCGTCGCGGGGATTCAAACTGCCGACCTTCTGATCGGCAAGTCCTAGGCTCTGTGGTTTAACCCACAGCGCCACCCGCATCAAGTTAAGTCCAGTCAAAGGCGACTATGGGGTTGCGGCGCTCATCTTGCTTTCAGGCTGAGGGAGCTGGTGTTTGTCCACAGACAGCTTTCCAGGTCACGTGGCCAGCATGACTAAACCCCTTCTGGCGCAACGGAACACCGTGATGGAAACCAGAGCGCATGGAAATGCCGTTTACCTTCCCACTGCAGTGGCACCTATTTATCTACTTGCAATGGTCTGCTTTCGAACTGCTAGGTTGGCAGGAGTGGGACAGAGCAACGGGAGCTCACCCCGTCGCGGGGATTCAAACTGCCACCCAAGAGGTTCAGTGGTTTAGACCACAGCGCCACCCACGTCTCTACCAGTCAGTGTAGCCAATACTGAGCTAGATGGACCAATGTCTTACTCAACAGTAAGACCAATGTCTTACTCAACAGAAGGCAGGTTCCTATTTTCCTATGGATCACGGTTTCCCAAACTTGGGTCTCCTGCTGTTTTTGGGCTACAATTTCCACCATCCCTGCTCATTCTAGCTAGGAATGATGGGAGTTGTAGTCCAAAAACAGCTGGAGAACCAAGTATGGGGAACCTGGCTATGGGTGCATGAGGCTTCCATTCCCTGAACCCGGTGATGCTCTTTCGGCATAGATGAAGACCCACGAGAAACATGGCACTCATACTTATTGTTGATGCAGTGGCTAGTAGTCTACCTGCTTTGTGCAAACTTGTGCATAAGAACCCTCATCACCATTTTCCCCTTCTCTTTGGAAAAGGAGTGTTGGGAGGCAGTGCCAAAGTAGCAATGATGAGAAAGGAGCCTTAATCCACCGACCAGGAATCTGCAGCCTTTGGACTTCCCGTCAGTCCCAGCCAGTTAATGGCCAGGGGTTTGGGAGTTGTAGAGTAACAACATCTGCAGAGCCACAGGCTCCCCATCCCTGCCTCAACCCCTTTGTAACTCACGTTGGTTGGATTTGGTTTCCCCTCCACCTTAGATTCCCCTTCCCCCTTTGAAATGCTCTGCAAATAAATCACAGGCCATTAGTCTGAGCCCAGACCATTAGTCATTTCAAGCCCAGTACTGACCGCTCCAAAATGGCAGTGATTCTCCAGGGTCTTTTTTGTTAGCCTGCTGCCTACGATTCCCCCCCCCCCCCACTGGAGAAGCCTGGGCTTGAACCTGTGGCTAATCAGCATGCAATGCATTTGTTCCGCCAGTGAAATATGACCCCTGGGAGACAGCCTTGTAGCCTTGGAATTAAAGAGGAAGTGCTTGGTCAACAGCTTCTGGAAAGCGAAGGCTGAATTAGATGGGTCTTCCCCAGATTCAGCATATAAGGTGGTCCTTATAAATTTGGGACGAAGTCTTCTGAGGCCATGAGGTGGGCTTTGGACAGAACATCTGACCTTCCATTCGGATTGACTGTTGCTACACACAAGGCTTTAAACCCTGGTGAGAAGTATCAGATCTGGAGGTCTAATATGGCCTCCAAGTCTCTCTGTCTGCCCCAGGCAACTGGTTCTGCTTCCCCACCTGAGTGTTTTTGCCTGTCTGGAAGGTATCCTTGAACTC
Organism: Podarcis filfolensis; assembly: GCF_964270895.1. Classification (NCBI taxonomy): domain Eukaryota; kingdom Metazoa; phylum Chordata; class Lepidosauria; order Squamata; family Lacertidae; genus Podarcis; species Podarcis filfolensis. Next base: position 92,297,872 of record NC_139607.1, on the reverse strand, counting down.
TGATCATGCCCCTTGCTTGATACAGAGGTGGTGTGTGTATGTGTGTAGAAACTAGCCTAAGGCAAAATTTGCATCAATAGCTCCACCCACCTTTGCCTCTGGCCTCGCCCACACCTAGAAGGTTTCCCTGAAGGGCACACATCCCATAGTTTGAAAAAGGCTCCCCAATCCTCCTTTACAAAATCCAATGGATTTTTTTTATTCTTAGAGGACTGTATGAGGAATGCGGTTTTCACCCCACACTGCATTCACAGAAAGAATATCCATTCAGGAATAAGAGCCCATCTATATTTTGCCCAGCTTTCATGTACTCTCCTGCTGATTCTTGCTAATTCCTCTCTAAATTACTGAAATTTGGAGGGTGGCAGGAGTTGGTCTATCAACGTGAAATGCCTTTGCTCAGCAACCGAACCTCTCAGCTCCACAAGAGATAATGCCCCCTCCGTTCACAGGGAAAGTCAACCATCAGGTGGGGTTAACTGATGTTCAGGAAGATGCTCAGCAAGAAAGGAAACCCCAAGGGTTGCATCAGGTTGTGCACACAAGCATACATTCCTGTAATGAAAAGCGCATTCATAGCAGTGGGCAATGGAGGCAGCGCTGGAGTTTTTGCTTTTTCCTGCATGAACATGTGCATCGGGAAAAAAGAATGGGAAAACTCCGTAGAAAGTATGCAGCCATTATGCATATCAAGTGAGGTCGTTGCAAGGTTAAGAGTGATGCAGGGGCAGGCAGGAGAATCCTCAATGGTTTTTTACTAGAGTTTTAAGAAATCCATTCCAACCTCTATCGTTTTCTCTTACGTATTCACCATAAGGTTGAGGGCCACACGGGATCTGAATGGGAGCCTTTCCCCATGCATATAGTTAATTGAAATATCCTATCTGGACCAGTGTGTCTGTGAGGGGAGCAGTTAAAGTCCCCAACTCCACACCCCTCCCGCCACCAGGATCCCTACCCAGATAAGTCCTCCTGCACTTCCAATTGATTTAATTTAATTTGATTTATTCATGATTCATTTAACAAAATTTAGATACTTGTTAATTTTTATTTAAAAGCTCTACGCAGTTTATATAAAATACTATAAAACGGAAAGGGTATAAAAAGTAGGAGTATAAAGTATATGCAGTTGTACCTTGGATCCCGAACTCCCTGGAAATTGTACGTTTTGGCTCCCGAACCGCCGCAAACCCGGAAGGGATTGTTCCAGTTTGCAAATGTTCTTTTGGAACCCGAATGTCCAAGGGGGCTTCCGCGGCTTCTGATTGGCTGCAGGAGCTTGCTGCAGCCAATGAGATGCTGTGATTTGGTTTCTGAATGTTTTGGAAGCCGAACAGACTTCCGGAATGGAGTCCGTTCGACTTCCATGGTACAACTGTATCCCAAAAATAACCATAAAAACCAGGAGACTTTAAAAACAAGCCAATGTAAGCAAGTATATATAACAAAATTGCACGTCTGGGCAGACTTGCTGAAAGAAAATGGTTTTTAGTAGGCATCAAAAGCGTGCAAGGACAAAAGAAGTAATTATAATTTAACAGTTTCCATGTTATTCTATCTTATTAAAGCAACTAGAAAAAAAATCTTATGACGGGAAGATCTCACACAGGTGAAGGGAAGCAGGGGGGGAGGAGGGGAGGGTTAGGTTGAATTCGGGAAATAAAATAATATATGGGACAGCAAAGGATGTAACAGATTCTTATAGAATAGTAAGATATTGTAACCAGAATAGAAATTTTAAAGGGGAAGTAAATGTATTTTTAGTGTTTTCATGATTGTAATAGTTATTATTATTTCTTATTGGTAGAAGGCAATGTTAATTTAGGCTTCTTCGTTTTGCTGTCTGTATAATTTTCTGAAGACAATTAAAAAAAGAAAAAGCAGAACGAAGAAGGCCCCTGCCTGGTGTTAATAGGTACTTTATTTAAATTTATTTTAAAATCGCCATTCACACAATAGCTCACTGTGCGAGTGGTGTCCTGTCTAGTTTGGACCTGAGGTTGCGTTTTTCTAGGATACCTACTCTTGAAACTATAATTTCCGCGATTGGCGATGTTTAAGGGTGGGTGCTAGTCCTTACGCAGTCAAAATGGTACTGTCTACTCTCACCAGGGAGGAGTTTGCAGCCTCAGGCAATTCCCTAGGATTACAGAGTCAGATAGCCACCCCCAGCTCTCCTGGTTTCTTCCAATGAAAGCAAAGCATTAAGGCTACGAACTGACAAAGTTAACAAAAAAAGGGGTGGGGATAAAGTGGAACATTCAGAAACAAACCTTTGCTGTGTTTTGAGATGCAATCTAGGAAGATTAAGCATGAAGTGCATTCTGGGTATTGGTATGAGTTCTACGTGGAGGCTGTCTAAAACTGTCTTCCCCAACCTAGTGTCTACTAGATGCTGTTGGACTACAATGTCCATCATCCACAGCTAGCATGGCCAATGGTCAGGGATGATGGGAGCTGTAGTCCAACAATATCTGAAGAGTGATCAGGTTGGGAAAGACTGGTCTAAAGCAGTGGTTCTAAGTTCTGGGAAGCTTTTCCATATTGAGTAGACCTCTGAGCATCTGTCACAGAGGTACATTGTTTTGTAGGGGGCTCTGGAGCATGTTCTCAGTTCATCTGGCTGCCGCTCAGCTTTCTGGGCCTTCACCGTCATCACAGGATGACTATACCATACAACACACCCCATACTCTCCCGTGTCTGCACATTGCAGGGGAAGGGAAGATGGCAAGTGAGGTCCAAGCCAGAGCAAATCCATGATTGGGTGGCGCTTGGCATCACGCCCATAATGGCTCCCCCATCCTTCTCCACACACCCTCTGGATACCAAATGCTGGGAATCTCAAGTGAGAAGAATACTGCTGCACTCAGGTCTCCCATGTGGGCTTCACATGGGCTTCTGGTTGGCCACTGTGAGATGTTGGACCAGATGGGCCTTTGACTTGGTCTAGCAGAGATGTTCTCCCCCGACACGAGCAGGTGAGTGATGGTGGTAAGGAGAAACTGTGGCCTCCACTCACTTAGCTGCCCCTCTTCTCTCTCTAGGCCAAAGAACCTGAAGCACTCCAGATGTTGTTGGATTTCAGCTCCAGTCAGCCTCAAAGACCATGGTCAGTGGTCAGGGCTGATAGGAGCAACATCTGGAGGGCCACAGCACCCAACCTTGCACCAGGCAATGTTGTATGGAGGAGAGGGTGCCCCATATCTCCTATTTTCATGGCCAGGCAGTACTACTTGACCTTCCTGAGGAGCAGATGCATCAGCTGCTGTCAGATGGCAGTGACCCTTGAGATCAACCCTGACCAGATCATCTTTGAGACAGCTGTAGGAACCCAGTGGGAGGGGAGGGAGGGGTTAAAAACGACTGGTGTAAAATCCCCAAAACCTGTCAGGAAAGGATCAATGGTGCGTTATTTGTAAACAAAAAAAGTGTTATTTACAGAATTAGACATACCTGTTTCATATGCTGTATGCTATTAATATTGTCATGCAGAACGAAACAAAACAAACAAACCAATGGAAACTTATTTCACCCAGTGCATTCAAAGCTGGGGAACGAAATTAAAACAAAATAAAAATAAAATCTAATCTTGTGCATGCCAGGGGTGGGAGGTCCTTGGGGAAAGAACAAAAGCCAAACTAAAAAGGAAACCAAATTTATTTAAAAGAAAGAAAGAAAGAAAAAGACTGGGGTGACAGTGACCATTCCTGGGAACTTACTCAGAGTCTTTGTTCCATAACCGTCGTCACCTAATCCGGGGATGTCCTGCACGGGAGTTTCCCCAGAGAGAGCAATGAAAGAAAAGAACAGCCGCAGAAGAGGAAGGAAGAAGTCAGTGGCGTTGAAATGGATACTACCATGACTGACCATGCAGATCACACAGTCTGGATCCCTGCGCTTTTGGGAAATGACTCCTGCCCTCAAATTCAAAGGGCCCGAGGAAGCCATAGGGTAAGGCTATCTATTTCGGTGAAAGGAAGAAAGCGTACGGGTGCTTAAGGAAGCTGTAGGACAAGGGATGAGGAACCCACGACTCTCCAGGTGTTGCTGGAGCACAAGCCCTGTCATCCCTCATCACTGGCCAAGCAGGCTGGAGTTGACAGGAGATGGAGTCTATCAACATCTGGAAAGCCATTGTATCCCCATCCCTGATGTAGAAAAGTAGCTCAGATGAAGATAATTTGGCTGGCAAACCAGGCAAGCAGTCAGCGAGTGATGCTGGAAGACCAGCACCGTGGTCCTTGTGTTCTGGGCCACATGGCCTGACTTCAGGAGCACCCGTGGTTCTGGACAGCTCATTGGTTTTAAACTATGAGTGACGCATGTTGGAAACATATGAATTGGCCTACAGACTCAGTATGCAAGCCAGACGACGCAAATCCCTTTGCCGATTTAAAAAAACAGAGTGTAAGATGGTTTGGCACATCATTCATAATTCTGACTTGGTTCACATGACACGACATGTCAGATGATGGTTTGGCAAGCCCATGCTCCCAGAGAGCAATGGGATGCTTTGCTCTTCCACAGTTCTTTTTACTGCCATGTTGTTCTGTGCTAAGTCCAAGTTTGTTCTAACTCAAGGTTTATTCTTGGCTATGGTTGGCAATTAGTGAGGAGGGAGCAGCTTAACTAGGAGCCAAAACCTGGCTTAGCTCAGCGCAGTATAGAAGCAAGGAGGATCTTGATGGAGCAAAGAAAGCTTCTGAGGTCTTGCTAAACCATAGTTTGGTTTACCGTGTCATGTGAACCAGCCCATTGTTGCAAATATTCGGAGATAGAAAAAAGTAACTGCAGCAAAGTTTCTTTAAAAATGCACAGCTTCCATCTCTCCCAATCTAATCTAATCTAAGAATGGGATTTTAAAATTTACTATCTTGTCCCAGCTTACCCTTCAGCACCAACATCTGGCTTTTTATGCATCCATTTAATATAGAACTCCATTTGGCAAAACAACACTAAAATGTTTTAATTTGTACATAAGGATCCATTCAGGCAACCAAAAGTGGTTGAGGATCAAACTAGTCTTTAAAAAAAGAAAAGAAATAAAAGGTATTAAGAGTTCCCCTCATTGTCATATTCAGTTTGGCACAGATTTCCTGATTTCTGCTGAATGATTTTAGATTCCTTAGTTATTGATTGCCACTTCTGATTTCCCACTTCTGCTTAATCATTCGAGGTGGCACTCATAGATCTCAATCACATGCCCATCTAGCTGGGTTTCCCCAGCCACTCTGGGCGGCTCCCAACAGAATATTAAAAGCATGATAAAACACCAAACATTAAAAACCTCCCTAAACAGGGCTGCCTTCAGATGTCTTCTAAAAGTCAGATAGTTGTTTAGTTCCTTAACATCTGATGGGAGGGCATTCCACAGGGCAGGTGCCACCACTGAGAAGGTCCTCTGCTTGGTTCCCTGTAACCTCACTTCTCGCAGGGAGGGAACTGCCAGAAGGCCCTCGGAGGTGGACCTCATTGTCTGGGCTGAACGATGCGAGTGGAGACGCTCCTTCAAGTATACTGGGCCGAGGCCGTTTAGGGCTTTAAAGGTCAGCACCAACACTTTGAATGGTGCTCAGAAACGTACTGGGAGCCAATGTAGGTCTTTCAGGACTGGTGTTATGTGGTCTCGGCGGCCACTCCCAGTCACCAGTCTAGCTGCTGCATTCTGGATTAATTGTAGTTTCCGGGTCACCTTCAAAGGTAGCCCCACACAGAGTGCATTGCAGTATTCTAAGACTCTTTCCCAGTCTAAGACAGCTGGGAAGCGACCCAGACTGTGCCACCATGATGTGCCTTCAGTTCACACGCAGGTCAAACCACCACACATGCTCTTTGGAAAAGCAAAAAACAGGCAATGGGATTTGTGTTCTGCAGCTTGCACACCGAGTACATGGGAGGTAAGGAGGTTCCTTTACACTAGTTGAGAACACTGGTCCATCCAGCTCAGGCTCGCATTGGCAGTGGCTCTACTGGGTTTCAGGCAGCGGTTTGCCTCACCTGTACCTGGAGATGCCAAGGACCAAACCTGGGACGTTCTGCACGTGGGGAAGATGCATGAGATAAGGGCCTAAGCCCATTTCATTGTTTCTTATACGAGTCATTCGGAGTTTAAAACCAGTGAGCCGGATAGAAACATAGGTGGTTCCAAGTCCACCAGAAGGAAGGAAGAAAAAGAAAAGCAATGTCTCAGCACTTGTTGCTTTCTCCTTAGCAAAAATTTGAAGCTGGGCAATTTAAGCAAGTGTAAATATGGCTGGATCACAACCTTTAAATTAAGCAGCAGAGAAGAATTATCCAAGCAGTGGTGGAAGCTTTGGATATTCCAAAGGAGAAAGGAATCCAGACTGCCATCTTGCATTGGTCACAGTAGTAATGGCTCCTCACCTGTCCTGACCCTGACGTTTGTTTGCCTAGGTGTGTCGGTGTGCTCAGAGTGTAGGGTACCAGTGTCATGCGCGTCTCCTGCACCGTGACATTGTCTCCTCTAAGCGTTTTACTTACGTTCCGGGTCACTCGTTTCCTGCTCACTCAGCTCCTTGTTCTTGTAGAATGGGAATTTTCGTGAAAAGATGAAGTTCTTTTTACGCCTGTCATTGAATGACTGTGAAGGAGAAAAGGCATGGGGGCAAAAACAAGGACGTCTAATTGTTGTCACACTCATGCTGACAAAACAACTAGTTTGTAAAAGTGGAAAAACAACTGCAGTGACTCTGCTCAATTTTCTTTTGAGGTAAAGCAAAACGGTTAAAAAAAAACAAACCACCCTGAAGATTTGGTGCTTAAAGGAAAAAAAAAAAAAAGATAAACGCAAAATTGGTTTGATTATTGATGGCTGGCTATTGATTATTTGATTATTAATTGGTTAAATCTGCCTTATGAAGCAAACTTTGTGCTACAAATTAACGTTTGTTATAATTAAAATCTACTGTTTGGGCAGTAGATTTAAAAACACACACACACCCTATATATAGGCCCTGCAATTGGCAAGCACCATTTAAAACTAGGCATCTATCTTCTCTTTCTGAAATGATCCTTGCGCCTCTTGACACATTACAACAATATATTTATATTAAATAATATTACTCTATAGTATTTTTCAGTGCAGTTGTTTCATAGTACTACATTGTTGTTTTTGTAGTAGCAGTAGTTGTTACTACTAATAATATAAGTAAAAATCCGAAAAGAGAGTGGTTCCTTCGTAATGATAGTTTTTACTCATTTTCAAATTGATGAAACTAGCAATTAATTAATTAATTAATCAGCTGAAAGTCACATGATTAACCAACTGTGGTTCCTTTAAACTGAGCGAGACTAAAATACTTATACAAATAAAAGAAAAAATATTCTGCATGATGTGCCCGTCCAGTTTTCTCACTTCAACTGAAATAAAGGTATGGCTTTCAATTTGGAATCCAATATGGTTAAGGACTGATAAGATAATGTATTGTCCATTCCTGAAGGTTGGACAAAGCTAGAAAAAGTACAAAGTGTCCAATTAGAGGACGACTCCAAATTTGTAAGTTTTTGCTTGCGTCACAAAAGTTTCATGCCACTTTTACATCCCAAGCATATTTGAAATTTAGTAACGGGAAACAAAGGGTGGGGAAAAATAACATACATGGAAACCTATGAATGGCTTCTTAGCACCAGAGATATCTGGATTTGAAATAATGTGAGCCTCATGCAGAAATTAATATGCAAATCATGCAGACACAAAAGATAAGCAGATGAAATATAAATATAAATGGTTCTGAAAGTAAACTGGTTGCAGGAGTATGCAGAGCATGCAAACATCAGTTGAATGGTGGATAGAATCTAATGGAAACAAAAATGTGTGCCTCTTTTGCTTCTAGGTTTTTTTTTATCATAGTGATCATTTCTTTCAAATTAAACATCATAAGATGAGATATCTTTGTTAGGATACTGGATATATCTATATCATCTACATCTATATTTATATCTGTCTCCAGCATATTGCAGACATCTTTCAACTATACAAAGACAACAAGTCTAAAATTGGCAGCCTATATATCATTTCACTTGCGGAAGCAATTAAAATGTTGAATAACTGTACGAGCATGCCATTATTTACTGAGACATTGTATCACACTCATCATATCATTTCACATTTCAATTTGTACCTATGTTATCGGCACCCCTCAAGAACCCACAGACCAAACATGAAAAGGAATTAATCTATAAGTTATCTTAATTTTAGGACAGTGCAGAAAATGCCTGGTTTATCTATACCAGAAGCTACCAGTGGTGATTAAGATGGAATGCCCACTGGCCCTTCTTCAGAGAGCCTTGTGAAATGTAATCCTCAGTAATTGCTGCACCCGGATTTTTAGTCCGTGGAAGTGTTCATGAACACACTTTTGCAAAATGGCAATCAGTGTGTGGTTCTGACACACAGACTCTAACCTAGCAACTATTGCTTCCTGTTTCTGAAACTGTAAAGATGGGTACTGTAACATGAAGAAGCCTCTGAATAGCTCTGCAAAAGCAGAATATGGTGGTCCGCTACCTGGAGATTCCTGATCTGCCATTCCTACTGACATTCACTAAATGTGTACTAAACATTCTGATATTGTTCTGGTCAAACTGTCCACACATTGTGCCGGACATCTGAAGAGAGGTGCCTTCAACCGACCCCATGTATTTTTATTTTTATTTATTGTGAGTATATTATTATCTATCTAACAAATTAGGAAACAGTAGCATTGAAAAATATCCTGTTTATGTTTGGCCTCCATTGTGTATTGTCTTATTTACATATTATATTTAGATTTAATACTGTTGTTGAATTATATTCCCAGGGAAACTCACTGTTTGTTTGTTTGTTTTCTGGACTTTCAATGGGTCCTACTTTGAGTAGGAGTAGCATTGGATACAGCCCTTATTCCCGACCCCATGTATTTTGAGTAAGCATGGAGGAACAACTGAAGTTACCAGCCAGCTAATATGTGAACCTGCTCCACTACCTACTAAAAAAATCTCCATTCTGTGATATCAAGTCTCTGACGGCGCAATTCATACATGCACATCTCCACTGGCCAACACGGTTGTCAAGTGGAAACTATGCAGGTCTGAATGATCCGGAGAAATGAGGCTTGCAGGTGTTATATGTTGATCACAGAACCCCATTCAGGAACGCTTTGGTTTTGCAAAAGCTGAAGCTCTACCTTGGTGATAGGTGGAAACAACTATATAAATAGGCTTGTTAAAAATAGCAGGGGGAAAAAAAGTTCTCCTACTAGAATAACACCGCTTCATTTCTGCAAGTTCGTAACCATAGGTACTGACCTGCTGTGCTGAACAGAAGGGGTACATATTCAAGTCCTGATTGGGCGTTATGTCTGAACAGGAAATTTAAAGTCAGGTGGAACCCAGGTAGCATCCTGGCCCAGTGCTCAAGGTTCTCGCAGGTGCTGGCCCCAGGAAAGGTCTGAAGGGTGCTATCTAACCATCACAGTTAAACATGGAATCTGCTCCCACGAAAGTTATTGATGGCCACCAGCTTGGGTGGCTTGAAAAGGGGATTCGAAAATTCATGGAGGATAAGGATATCGTTGTTAGTTTCTGTTTGCCACTGTGCAGCTGCTTAGAGTCACAAGACTCTGTTTACATTCCAGAGATATTCCAGGCTGTTGGAAGTCTCACGGGAGATGGGAGACGGATGTGATGTTACTGGTTTCCTGTTCCTTTGTTTGTTTCAGTTGCTCTCTGCTCTCACAGAGAGAGGATGTTTATTTCTTTTCTGTCTGCATAGTAAGAAATAAAGCATAGCGATGTATCCATAAATCTCATCACTTCTGCTGCTTTGATACTCTGCTGAATGGGGAACGTGCCTGAAGGCTCATCAGAGGCTCAGGTCGTTAATTATCGTCGGAGGCGATTCCGAAGGACTCGACCAGAGGAGGATGAGCTTTATCAGCTCGGTCGTAGTGGAGGCTCCGACAATCATTGTACCACTACTGTCAGAGGAAGTATGCCTCTGGATATCAGTTACTGAGAAGCACAGTTGGGGTGAGCGCTGTGTGGCTCAAGTCGTGCTTGTGGGTTTCCCACAGGCATCTGGTTGGCATAAGAACAGAAGGAGAGACTGCTGGATCAGACCAATGTCCCCTCTAAACCAGCATCCTGTTCTCACAGCAGCCAACCAGGTGCCTGTGGAAAACCAGCAGGCAGGATTCGAGCACCAGAGCCCTCTCTCTTCCTGTGGTTTCCAGCAACTGCTGCCTCCAACTGTGGAAGCACAGCATAGCTCTCATTAGACATTTTTAATCATTAGAGGCTGCATGGACACTTATTAGGGATGATGTAGCAGAGACATCACCTTGCCAACAAAGGTCCGTATAGTCAAAGCTATGGTTTCCCCAGTAGTGATGTATGGAAGTGAGAGCTGGACCATAAAGAAGGCTGATCGCCGAAGAATCGATGCTTTTGAATTCTGGTGCTGGAGGAGACTTTTGAGAGTCCCATGGACTGCAAGATGATCAAACCTATCCATTCTGAAGGAAATCAGCCCAGAGTGCTCACTGGAAGGACAGATCCTGAAGCTGAGGCTCCAATACTTTGGCCACCTCATGAGAAGAGAAGACTCCCTGGAAAAGACCTTGATGTTGGGAAAGATTGAGGGCACAAGGAGAAGGGGACGACAGAGGACGAGATGGTTGGACAGTGTTCTCGAACCTACCAGCATGAGTTTGACCAAACTGCGGGAGGCAGTGAAAGACAGGAGTGCCTGGCGTGCTCTGGTCCATGGGGTCACGAAGAGTCGGACACGACTAAACCACTAAACAACAACAAAAGCAGTGGAATTCCTGCACCAGGAAAGGGCTGGACTTGATGACTTTTGGGGTCCCTTGCAACTCTATGACTCCATGGTTTTACCCCACTTGTTGGCATAAATGAATTTGTGGTACAAAAGACAACGTAAGTCCTTTCCTCTTACGTTCAGAAAACTCAGTTTTTCCAAAACTGCCTCGTCTTCTTTTACGCGACTGAAAATGTCAACTTCCTGAATCTAATCACTTTCGTGTTGTGACAGACATTGAAACCGAAGCTGTGGCACCATCATCTTCATCATTATTATAATAATCACCACGCAATGTTTGTGTAGCACTCACAAGGTTCAAACCGCTTTGCAAATGCCTTATCTAGTTGTCATTCCAAGCTAAGTGCAATTCTATGCTCACTTATCTGGAAAGGAGCCTCACTGAAAGCAGTAAGAATTATCTGTGAGTAGACTTACAAAGGCTGGGTCCTTGAAAAGACTGGGTATTACCTCTGAATAAACTGACTGTCTTTTTCAGAAGATGGTATTAATCTGCATCGAATACAATCTATCAAACTGATGCATTTCTGCTGAAGTAACGAATGAAGTGTGCATGTGCATATAGGTGGTTACAACACGGTTTTTAAAACTTTAAAAATGGGGTTTGAAGAACAACACGTTTGTTTATTCTTTTACTATGTGAATTTATCTTAAACTCTGTTTGGAACTTGAGCAGGTTTCAAAAAGAAGTTAAATAAGGCTTTGTAGTTGGGCTATGCTGGACTCTTCTGTGACCATCCTGGGAGCTGTTCACATTTTGACTTTCTGGAGGAAGACCTGCTGTTTTAAATTTCCAGATTCTGTTTCTAGTCAATGGCTCAACCTTCTAAAAAATAAATAAAAATAATAATTCGCTGAGCCGTCACAACAGGTCATGCAAAAGGCATTTCTGCAGATAGTGAGACTCCTGAGTGAAACAGCAAGCTATGATTTTGAAAGAAAATACCTTCTGGAAGTGGGGAAGGATGGCTGACCTGACACCAGCTTGTCCTTGACAATGCAGAGATTCCCAGCAACTTACTCCAATGTGTGGAACAAAAATGGTAGGAAGGGCTGCTGAGAGAAAAAAATATCGCTAAACCCAAATGATGGAAACCATGGAGAGGGGGTGGAGGAAAACCCCAAGAGGTTTAAAATTTAGTGCCAGCCCCTCCACCTGCTTCGCAGAAGCAACCCACACCTGACCCGCGTGCTTGAGCACTTTGCTTGATTCCAGCCTCTGTGCTGCTTTAGATATTATGCATTCCGCTTGGAGTCTTGCACGCTCTAATATTTGACACTTCCATTATTCTCTGCTAGCTAGCAAATGCTTCTTCTCCTATTTTAAATCAGCAACTAAATTTAGAAGGCGGGGATCATTCTCTCACACAAATACACGTGACAAATACTCAAGGCTGTCGCAACAACCATGGCTGCAGCTTTAGGATTTGCGAGGGCTGGCATGGATTCAGGCAAGCTGAGGGCATGTAGCAGGTTGAACGGGGTTGTGTAAAGTGCTGTTTGTGCCTTGAAATATGGTGTGTGTGTGTGTCCCCCAATCATTTGTAATCCTAAACACATTGACTAGGAAGTAATCCCAATTAGACACTATAAGGGATGGACAGACTTGTCAATTTCAGTTTTCTTGGTTTCTCTCATTTTTCCAGTTCAGTGTGGTTCATTATTATTACTTTTTAAGCCTCATAAAAATCTATTCACATTTTAGTACCGATTTCTTCCAATAAAACACATTTTTGCAGTTTTGCAGTTTTGACTAATAGTAAAAAAAATTGCTAGTAATTTCCCCTAATTTGATGCATATTTGTTATCTTCAATAATATATGCACCTCTGTGCACATTACTTGGCTGGGGAACAGCGTTTTAAAATTTGGAGATCTGTTTCAGTTCAGATAGTGTTTCACAATGTGCAGATTTGGTAGGTTCACCTTTAAGCTTGAATTGGGTAGACTTTCTCACCCAATATGTAACACTGGCAAGCAGCTGTCAGAAGGTGGCCGAGATTACTCTATATAAGACTGCTTCCTATGTTCCAGTTTTTGGTTTGAGACCTGCACCACAAAATTCAGAGATGGACGAATTTCAAAGGATATCTCTGTTTCGGTTGACATATTGTTTCCGGAAGTGTGCTCCAAATTTCTCCTCCTTCCTTACACACTCTATCTTCTACTGCCAACCCATGAATTGATGGAAACAGGACAGTGTTCTAGACAGACCTTTGATGTGGTCTGGTAAGACAGCTCTTTTGCAAAAGTTCAGGGCTCTGAGTAGCAGCTGCAACCTACTTAGGAGAGCACCAACTCAGGCTGATCAGTCCTGGCCTGCACTGTTCCTTTGTACAGAATGGCACTGGTTTTTATTTTATTTTTTGCTTCATGTTGCCTGCTGTTCGAGCATCCACATCCTATAGTTCTCATTGTACCATGGAGGCCACTTGCTGAAAACATCTGAGTGCAAAACATGTCAGGGTTTTCAATGGAATGAAAGGAACTGGCAAACAAGAGCTTTCCTGAACAGGGAAAACAGCAGTTTTAGGTTGAAAGAACAGCGTGAAATCGGGCTGGAGAGTACGTCTTTACAAAGTGCATAGTAATTCCTGCTCTGCAGGGAAACTTGGGAACAATCGTTCTACGACTGAGGAAAGGTTACAGCAGTTGGGGCTTTTTTAGTTTAGGAGAAAGTTGAGTAAGAGGGGACATCATAGAACTCAGTAAGGTTACTCATAGTGGGGGGAATGTCCCCACAAAGAGAATTTCCCCCATCTCCCTCATAATACAAGAACCCAATGGACCACCCAATGTCGATTTCCGCAATTCAGGATGGACCAGAGGAGCCAATTCTTTGCACTGTGCATCACTGAACTATGGGATTCATTTTCGAGAATGTGGTGATGGCCGCCAAGTCAGGTGGCTTCAAAAGGGGTTTAGGCGAAGGTTTAAAGTTTACTGCATTAAAAGAAAATGTGATGAAAATGCTGTATAGATGGTATATCACTCCTGTCAAGCTAGCGAAAATGTATAAAACTAGTATTAAACTGGTGCTAAAATCGGCCTCTTGATGGTCCCACAACCCTCAGAAGCTTTGGGGGTGGTTGTGAGATGAGAGAGGGCCTTCTCTGTGGTAGCCCCCCAAGTCGTTCAACTCTCTCCCCACAGAGGTTCATCTGTCAACTTCAGCTTCTGGATAATGCTGAAGATGCACCTTCCCCCCTTGGCTTTTGACACTTGAGATGCCTATTTCTGTCCCAACTTATTTTTGTAATTCAAAGTTGTTTTAAACTGCTTTTAAAAAACACATTGTGTTGTAATTTTTGCAACCCACCCTGGAACCTGAAGGTGCAGGGCGGGTAATAAATCATCATAATAATCATGGCAATATAATATTAAAACTATTCCTAGCAGACCACTGATCTAGCAGGACACTTATAGTTTGACTGAAGCTTTAAAAACTACTTCACAATGGTCCCCACTCCCCGATGCATAGCTCCAGCCTTAAGTGCAGATATATATATATATATATATATATATATATATATATATATGGGGCACAAATAGACAGCATGGTCCCCTTATCTGAACTAGGATCCAAAAGTGTGTGTGTGTATTTATTGATCTATTTGCTCCACACTGTAGGCCTGATTTAATGGGATCTTTGACCTGCAATAAAAGGCATGGGGAACCTGTTCAGATATTACTGGACTACATCTCCCATCAACCCTGACCATTGGCTATGCTTGCTGGGATGATGAGAGCTGGAGTCATACAATACCTGGAGGACCGTAGGATCCCGGCCCCGGTTTTGATGTATTTCGGAACTGCTACAAATCTCTCCCCCCATTGATGCAATACAAGTCTCTTGTCATTTCCTCACATCATTCTTCCACAGTGCTTTCGTATATTTCCCCGCTGTCTGCCACCCTACAGATGTCACGCTTCCTTCAAAATACAGCCTCCCCTGGAAGCTGAAAGGGCACACGACATCAATCAAGCCCGGATTGCTCACTGCTGAAGGGTGTTCTTGAATGATGAACAGAACCTAGCAATTGCTAACATCACCTTTCAAGTCCTCCCTTTGACTTAAAGGGCAAAATGTTGATGGATTAATCTTTCCCCTCGCCTTCAGATGATGCTAAACTCATTGCACCGCTGGTAAAGGTAAGACAAAAGGAAGTGAGAATACTAGAGCAATGACTAAATCATTTTCTTTGGCTAGGAACTATTCCTGGATAGAGATAGGCTTGCCACTGCAACTCATGCATTGGTAAGCTCAAGACTGGACTACTGCAGTGTGTTCTACATGGAGCTGCCCTTAAGGTTGGTTCAGAAGATGCAGCTAGTGTAGAATGCAACTCTTAATTACACAGCTCTTAAAAGTTGTTGCACTGGCTGCCAGTAAGGTACCGAATTTAGTATGAGTAAGGTGCCAGATTTAAGGTTTTGGTTCAAATCTATGAAAGCCTTAACAACTTGGGACTAGGTTACCTGAAGGAGGATAGCACTTTCCCCCTTACTGCCCTACTCAGTCTCTATGATTTCACAATGATGCTCTTCTTGGGGGTGTTGCCACCTATGGAGGTTCATTTAGCAGCAGCTAGCAGGGGGAGAAGGGATGCGGGTGGCGCTGTGGGTTAAACCACAGAGCCTAGGACTTGCCGATCAGAAGGTCGGCGGTTCGAATCCCCATGACGGAGTGAGCTCCCGTTGCTCTGTCCCTGCTCTTGCCAACCTAGCAGTTCGAAAGCACCTCAAAGTGCAAGTAGATAAATAGGTACCGCTCCGGCGGGAAGGTAAACGGCGTTTCCGTGCGCTGCTCTGGTTCGCCAGAAGCGGCTTAGTCATGCTGGCCCCATGACCCAGAAGCTGTACGCTGGCTCCCTTGGCCAATAAAGCAAGTTGAGCGCCGCAACCCCAGAGTCGGCCATGAGTGGACCTAATGGTCAGGGGTCCCTTTACCTTTACATTAGCAGGGGAGACTTTTCTGTGGTGGCACCATCTGCATGAAATCACTTCTCCTCTGAGCCTAGGGAGGCATCAACGTGTTGCCACTCACGAAAGGTGCTCAGAATGAACAAATTGGGGTTAACCAATTCACTGAATTAATGCAAAAGTATCTGAATTACACCTGAAAGTTGCTCCTATAATTGCTGAGTGAGTGGAACGTTGGGCAATTTTAAATGCAATTCAATTTTAATTTTAGTTCAGTTATGTATAGGGGTTTCACTGCACTTCACTCTGTGTTTGATTGTTGGCATTTCATTTATCATTTCTAACTCTCTGTTGTTTAAGCCTAAATATCACAATTGCTGGGACGAATAAATAATGCAATTGTTCACACTACACTGCATATGTGTTTTTATGTTTTCTCAGTCTTAAGCATATTTTATGCTTTAGCAGAATAGCTTGTATAATTCTGAACCACCCCCTTCAAGAAAGCAATGACTTTTGTGAATGAAATGCAACTTTGAAACGGCATGGAAGTAGTTCCTTGGAGGGGGTGAACTTGAACCTGAAATGCTTATTAAAAACATATTTACACTCCCAGGCATTTGTGGACACTTAAATCCCATGGGCTGGTTGTGGTGTGTGTGTGTGTGTGTGTGTGTGTGTGTGTGTGTGTCATTAACTGCATTTTATTTGTATTGCAGTTTTAATGCTTGATTACTGCATTTCAAAATTTGTTGTACATTGCCCTGAAACTCCATGTGAACAGCAGCATAAAAGTTTTAATAAGTGAAACAATCCTTTTAGGATCATGTACATTTTCAGAAATGGAAAAACACTTGTGCTTTTCATTCTAGTAGGTTGGTTCAGGGTGTGCAGTTGGAATTACAGATGCAGATTGTTGCTAGGACTGGCCAAGGATGAAAATAATGAAATCTGTTCAGAACGAAGGTTTGTGATGCAGGTTCGGAGCACAAAGACAAGCCGAGGTGGTTAAAAAGGACAAGGCGGGAGGGAGAGGAGAGCGTGCAAGGTTCAAAGGGTTGCTGGGAGATTGAGAACCGTGCCTGCTGTCACAAAGCTGGAAAGGGCAGCCCAAAAGGATCGAGTGGTTGGAGAAACTCCTCTCTGCTGGAAAGCTCACAAGCGCTGGTGCCTTGTTAGTTTAGAGAGAAGGCAAGGAACAGGATACAAGGTGTATATAAAATGAAGCAGCTGGAAAAGAGTTTTGCTCCTTC
Organism: Podarcis filfolensis; assembly: GCF_964270895.1. Classification (NCBI taxonomy): domain Eukaryota; kingdom Metazoa; phylum Chordata; class Lepidosauria; order Squamata; family Lacertidae; genus Podarcis; species Podarcis filfolensis. The sequence continues at coordinate 92,280,856 of NC_139607.1, read as the reverse complement.
TCAAACTGCTAGGAGCCGGGGTTATCCAGTGAAGCTGAAGTTGTGCGAGATTCGGGGCAGACAAAAGGACGTGCTCCTTCCCAGTTAAATTGCAGTGTTTGCTACCACAGAAGGGAGTGATGGCTGCTAGCTGTTGTTGTTGTTTAGTCGTTTAGTCGTGTCCGACTCTTCGTGACCCCGTGGACCAGAGCACGCCAGGCACTCCTGTCTTCCACTGCCTCCCGCAGTTTGGTCAAACTCATGTTGGTAGCTTCAAGAACACTATCCAACCATCTTGTCCTCTGTCGTCCCCTTCTCCTTGTGCCCTCAATCTTTCCCAACACCGGGGTCTTTTCCAGGGAGTCTTCTCTTCTCATGAGGTGGCCAAAGTACTGGAGCCTCAGCTTCAGGATCTGTCCTTCCAGTGAGCACTCAGGGCTGATTTCCTTCAGAATGGAGAGGTTTGATCTTCTTGCAGTCCATGGGACTCTCAAGAGTCTCCTCCAGCACCAGAATTCAAAAGCATCAATTCTTCAGTGATCAGCCTTCTTTATGGTCTAGCTCTCACTTCCATACATCACTACTGGGAAAACCACAGCTTTTACTATACGGACCTTTGGTGGCAAGGTGATGTCTCTGCTAGGATGGGTCAAATTCATGGAGGACAAAGCTACTCGTTGCAATGGCTACATTCTACATTGGCTACACGGTTGGAGGTATTGTGCCTCTGAATACCACTTGCTGTTGTCCTCAGGTCCTGCTTTTTTGCTTCCCACAGGCATCTGGTTAGCCCCAAGATGCTGGATTAGATGGGCTTTCAACCTGATCTAGCACGGCTCCTTTTAAGTCCTTGTGAGCAAAATACGCTAGACAGCATCCATTTCCAATGAAGTCCCCCTCCACTTTTAAAATAATTTTTATTTCCACATCTGTACAAGGGTCATATTACCCTGGAGACACTACCTATTTGTTTGGATATTGAAACCTTGCGCACCAATAATGAGGAAAGTGGAAATTGAAATGACCAGACAAGTGTGGTGCTATTAAATACGCCAAATTAAAAGGCTTAATAGGTAGCTTCAAAGTGATAATTTCAGGTTTCCTTTCCCGCTTGATGAAATTACACCTGCTATTTATACCACTGGCTCTCGGCTTTCTTGCTCCTTCCTTAAATAAAAAATAAATCATCATCTAGGGGCCAGAATATCTAATTGGATTGATATTATTATCTGTGCTTTCAAGTCACCTGGGAGCGGGGTAATCTTTTCTCACAGCATCCAGCATTTAAACATTTCTTGAACGTTTTGAACATGCCTAAATTGGGAAGGATGGGAAGCCTGTGCATAAGAAAGAGAACATCTTTTTTAAAAAGTGGTGAAGAGGACAAAAGGAATGAACAATGACATTTTCTGAAGGCAGAACTACAGATCCCTCCCTCCTTCTCTCGTTTTGCATTTCATTAGCAGGGCTTAACAAGTGGGGCCTGTAACGAAGTGTTGTGGCGTGTAAGACTCTTGTTCGGGATTACAGCCAGCCGTGCCATTTCCCAGAATCCTCTATTCTTCCCCACCTGCTCAGTTTTCCCCATTTTATGCCTCTTTCCATCCAGCTGTTGGGGGAGTTAGTGTGCTTTCAGAATCCTGCCTGATCAGGAACTCCTCTGAGAAAAAGGCAAGGAACACTGCCAAGCAGGGGCGAATAACTTCTCCGGGGTGCCAAATGTCTCTCTGAACTCTTCTGAACTCCTTCCCGAGACCTGCTTAGAGTCAGCAAGTTTGTGGCCTCATGTACCTTCAGATCATAGTAAAGGTAAAGGGACCCCTGACCATTAGGTCCAGTCATGACCAACTCTGGGGTTGCGGCGCTCATCTCGCTTTATTGGCCGAGGGAGCCGGCGTACAGCTTCCAGGTCATGTGGCCAGCATGACTAAGATGCTTCTGGTGAACCAGAGCAGCGCACAGAAATGCCATTTACCTTCCCGCTGGAGCGGTACCTATTTATCTACTTGCACTTTGACGTGCTTTCGAACTGCTAGGTTGGCAGGAGCAGGGACTGAGCAACGGGAGCTCACCCCGTTGTGGGGATTCGAACCGCCGACCTTCTGATCGGCAAGTCCTAGGGTCTGTGGTTTAACCCACAGCGCCACCCGTGTCCCACCTTCAGATCATATCCTGGTCCAAAGCAACAAGTCTCTCTCCTTTCTCCTTGCATGTCACTGCCCTTGCATGCCATGTTCTCAGTCTCTGGGAGCTAAGCCTTATGAGGAACGTTTAAGGGAGTTGGGTAGGTTTAGCCTTGGAGAAGACTGAGAAGTGATAAGAAAGCAATCTTCAAATATCTGAAGGGCTGTCATATGGAGGAAGCTTGTTTTCTGCTGCTCCAGAGAGAAGGACCCAAACCAATGGATTCAAATTCCGGCTAAAAATTATGAAGAATTTTCTGACCATAAGAGCTGTTTGAAAGTGGAACAGGCTCCCTCAGAAGGTGGCGGGCTCTCCTTCAATAGAGGTTTTTAAATCATCTGCCAGGGATTCTTAAGCTGTGCTTCCTGCGCTGCTGCAGGTTGGTCTAGATGTCTCTTGGGGTTGCGTCCAACTCTGTAATTTTGTAATTCAGCTATTTTAACACATTACGTTTTGCACGTAGCCTGCAGATGCTCTTTTGCAATATGCAAACAGGTTGAATCGCCGATGAAGAGGCAATATGGGATTTGTAAAGGGTAAGGGCGACTCGGTTCCCCTGTGATGCTGTTTCCGAAATGTCACAACCAGTGATGAAATTAGCAGCAATAAGATTGATATTCCTCTAGTAACGAGGTGTAAGAAGAAGGATGCAGGAAATTAAAGGGTAATTAAATTCTCACCAGACTCTAGTTTGTGTGAGGCATCATTAGCAATCTGAACGATTTATTCCCTCTGGCTTTGACTATATACCAGAAACGGGAATTTAAGATGTCATTTGACTGAAGATTAGGTACCTGTTGAAGCCCAGAAAAAGGCCCACGGGATCAGAATGATCATTTAGAGTATGGGATGTTTAATGTCCTCTGTGCTATTTATTCCTTAACTGGCTTCCGTTATATAGGTTAAAGCATTTTACATTCCGAGGGACCAGCCACTGATGCAAGGAGGTTGCCATATGGAGGTTGCCATATGAAATGGGCATCACCATGTCAGGTCAACTTCTCCAACAGTGGGAGCCATCCAGCCATCTAAGGAACACTTAGCCACACATGCAACAGGGCAGGGGTGGCCCTCTTGATGTCACAGGACTCCAATTTTCATCACCTCTGACCATTGGCCACAGTGGTTGGGGCTAAAGGCAGCTGTAGTCCAGCAGCATTTGAAGGGCTGAAGTCTCCCCATCTCTGCACTAGTAGATACTTACTTCATGAAAGAACAAACACAGGAGAGTCCAT